>NC_088203.1:52836974-53572852 GCF_037126465.1 Ornithodoros turicata | reverse complement strand
CAGCGAGTGTAGATATCGTGTGTGTATACAGTCAGTCTAGACCTATACGTATTTGGTGTACTGTACTTAAAATACTGTCTTTTAAATACAATTAGCGGTATTTTGGCACTCTACTTGATACGTTTTGTTTTGTGTATTTGTACGCTATTTAAAATGGATTTCATGGTATTTTGTACTCAATAACCTAATTACATATTTTGGATCTCCCTCTCAAACTTTCTGTGTCTCGTCTTTCATTATCTTGCTTGTTCAGTGGAAATTTCCTGAGTCCCTAGGGCTTGACCCGGACATTGGCCCTTCCTGGAAGCCTCCATTTAGAGATCTTGCCCTGTATGTACTAATCCTTGGCGGGTGAGGGTTCAATTATGTGTGCCCTGACGCCGAATTCTGACCTCGCCGGGCAGGGACCTGCTAGAAGTTTGCTTTGTTTTGGTCACATATACTTAGTGGAGTTATGTGGTACCTCTTTGTCATCTTTTTGGGACTTGTCTTTAAACGAGTTCTATCACACAGCGGCGGCTAGCGTATTGCGCGGGGTTTAGGTGATTCATGTCACATAGCAGCGACTTGCCGCATTGACCAGTGACTTTTTACGTTCAAGGATAAATAGTATCTTAATTGTATTTCAAATACCATTTGAAGTATTTTACTCTATCTTGATTACTTCGATTTTCGTGTACTTATACTCTATCTTAATTACAATCTAACGTTAGTATTTATTGTATTTACTTAAATACATTTTCGAGTACCTTGTACACGTCTGACTCAGTCTGCATGCAATGCAATCTAATGCATGCACAACTTCATACGCTCCTGTTGGTGAGCGCATTGCGGGAGCAATCGGACTGTGCGTGGCTGGCGCTTCCCTTTCATTCTTTTTGCAATAAATATATCCGCCCTCACCCATCCCCCAATCGAAATGTTGTGCAAATCACACCATGGAGATAGGGTGACGGCAGGAATATCCCCATGACTTGCCTGCGTCTGTTATTTGACGTATCATAATCGCACAATTCAACATAAGTTCACGGCCGAAAATATGATGTGCTGCACCATCGGTGCAAGCACGCGAATAACTGTGGATGAAGCCGTGTGGTTGGTCTCACACAAATCCTGTAGCTAGACCCGGAAAAACTCAACGAACATCCATAACGAGCAAGGCGCAAGCAAGATCAACCGTCGTCTTATATGCCCAGTGTCAACAACTTTAGCTGGATTTTTTGGTACCTCTTGTACTTACGGTCACCCGCATGCACGTTATTTGCGCTCGCCTGTGTGTACGTGGTGCAACTAAGCAGAAATGAATAACACTTGTCTATGCAGATGAACAGTCCATTTGATTGGCTTTAATTTTGTCCTCTGACAACTAGTACAGATCGCACCGACACTTAGGAATGACCCAGAGTACATAGAAATGGACTTAGGAACGAAGAGAAGCACATGCACGATAAAATTCCATAAACAGATGGTCTGATTTATGACGAACAGAACCTGCTGTTGTATATAACACAGCCGCACACGGCGTTCGAAAAGTCCTCATGAGTGGAATGCTACACAATAATAATGGTACACAATTCACGCGTCTTTCCGACACACTTGTTCAAAATCAAGGCACGTCTTCTCGTTCTCAAGCCACATTTCACGGCGATCCTTCCCGTAGCGGCCGCTTAGTTACATCCTCGACACCTCATCACCCACACATCGACTTGTGTTGGTTGCATGACATGTCAGCACATCTTGACCATGCCAGATTCAGGTATGAATACTGAAAAATATATCGCTCCATATTAGGGCTGAAGCATACACTGGGTCGTGAACCACTGTAATAAAACAAGCGCACTCCCGAAAACATCACGCAACTGACACACAGAAAGTACAAGTCGTACCTTCTCTTCAACACCTATTTGTATCGTGCATTACGCCACGATTACGCCAATTTATGTCCTACTGATTGCAGCCGAGGTCGCAGTAACAGGCCATGCGTGAGGAATATCGATGCACGACGCTGACGCCGGATAGAGCAGGCAAAGTCATTCACCATGATAAGACACGCGCCGTTCTGGCCCGTCGCCAAGGCAGGTTGAAACAACAACCTCACGCAGTGCACGTAGCCACGTAGCCGTTTGCCTTCCCTCTCGCTCTCGCACCTCCCATCTCGATGTATCCCCTCTCCCGGAGCGGAAGCCCACTGGGGGCAGCACAATGCAGCCTATGCTAGCAGACGACAAATGTCCACACATTTGTCCCGTTCATCTTGAATAATACGAATGTTAACGTTGCAACTTAGCTTGTACTGTCATCAGGGGACACAGATGCACGTCCTGACATATTTTTCAGGCGTTTATTTCGTCGCTGAAAGGTCTGAGGAAGTAATTTCTGCTGCTCCCATAGGACTCCACGTATTCGCATTCACAGAAACAAAAAATCGTCTAAATTCGCCTATTTGCTGTATTCAGATAAAAAATATGTCAGGACGTGCAGAATTTGCCCATGTATTACCAGCTCGGCGTACTGCTCCATTACTGCGGTAGTTTTCGAGATGAACTTCCCAAAGCAATGTCCATAGAGAATACATTGGGTTGATTCCGCCTTAAGTGAGCAGGGAAAAGACTTAAGCCGAACCGCTCAGGAATAATCGGAGAATCACCGCTTATCGCTACGAAACTCAACGGCAAGCACAACATGATACCAACAAGATACTAGCGGCGGGTAAAACAGCAACACTGCTAAACAAGTCCAGAAATGCAATGATGACGTCACAAATCACGAAAAATGCACACACACACACACACACTGCACGCCCTTGTGCTCCAATAGCTGTAACCATAGCGCACGCTAATCAGCTGAGAAAAAGACACTAATTTCTGCTATCAGAAAATTATTGCATAATGCGACACACACAGCTACGTTGTCCCTGCGTAAAGGAAGCGCAGGCCAAGCGTCTGCAGAAAACGTACGAGGGAAAATCGCTTCTACTGGGCATTACCCAACATCACTACGAAGCTCATCGGCTAACACAAAACGACAACAACAAGATATTAGCGAAGGGTAAAAATTGCAGCAAGAAAGACACTACTGAACAAGTCTAGACATGCTACATCGAATGCGAAAACACAGGTGATCGGGGAAAAGGCCTAAGCCTTCGGCGGATCATCATACAGCATACACAAGTTCATTTTTCTATTTCGCGTAAACTAAACGCGGTTTGCTCGGGAAAAAACGTACAAATTTTCTTAGGGAGCAGAGAAATATAGGAATTTCTATTCCGTGCTCAGATACCAGCATTTCTGCTCAAAAACCCATAACTGCACTCGTCAACATGTCGAGCACCCAACAAAATCAAACAAACAACCTCACTTCCACTGATAGAACACTATTCAGCTTTTACCAGGAGGCTTTCTTCTGCGTAAAAGTAGAGAAAATAAGAAAAGAGCAGCGAAAAATTACACGCACTTTTGCTCGCGTAGCTATAAGAGAAAAAATAAAATAACGAGGCACACGCTAATAAACTGTAACAAAGACACCCATTTCTGCTATCAGATAATTATTGCATAATGCTAAATACTCAATTGCATTGTCCCTGCGTGAAGAAAGCACAGAAAAAGGACACACAATTTATCTTAAGCGAGCAGGGAAAGTCACTTCTACTCGGACAGCTTAATACCATAAAGTCTGAATTTTTGCAAAGAAAACAAAGCTTGAACAGCGCTACGAACGTGACAGACACATACTAACAAACAAACAACAACAGGACCGGCGTCGGGCACTCATAAAATACCCTGCCCAAAACAAAGACTTCACCAGGCAATGCCATTAAAGGGGCCGTAAACAGGTCACCAGACGTTTCAGAAATAATGATACCCCATGAAAGAACGCAGATCATAATACCAAAATATACATTTGGTCCGGCCCGTGCCAGCTCGGTGGCCCATATAACTGCTTTCAAAGATGAGTAACCAGCGAGCCTCTCTCCACCACGCATACGTCACATGGCTATGTAGCGTTTTGCCGTCCATCGGCGGGCCGAGCTGCGCATGTGACGTTTCAAATTACCAGCCAATAAACATACTTCGTTATCAGTTGTGAGTGAGAGCGCTCAGTTTGTTTGTGTGAAACTACATTTTGCGCTCCGTGGTTCCGAAATTCAACGTCATGCCATATTCAACATCTCCGGCTGTCGCAAACGTCAACAGTTGGGCTGCTATCACATGACGCAATTCGAACCCGGCTTCCTCCCAGTCACGACATAACATGGCCAACACGCTAACCACTGTTCCACGCGAGCTGGTGACGCGATGCCGCGTGGCTCAAGCCAAAGTACGGCAGGCCAGTTGCCGGAACCATTCGAAGATGACGAAGATGTCCCATCGCGCACCTACCTAATAGCGAATTCGGGTGGTCATTTCGTAGCAAAACGGCCGAGCGCTCGGAAATTGCTAGGTCGGCGACCAAGCTGGATCACGTGACCGTTGCCACCCGAACATGATTGCTAGGAATCTAGCGGTTTTACGTACTTGGATCACGCTAGGGGCGTCGCGGTCGCAAGTCTTCGAGTTCTGTCGTCTGCTAAACCACGTGATTTCAACATGCGGGCCAATGAGGACACTCGCCACCGTTGCAGTGCGGATGTGACGACACCGGATACAGTTGAGCAATCTGCTGCTCGATCGTTTTGAGACCGGGCAAAAAAAGTGCTAGCTAGCAAATTCCGAGCGCTCGGAAAGCGCCACGCGAACATGCAAGATTTGCTTCATTTTGACCAAGCGAACATGACTGCTCGAGATCTGGCAAAAAAAGTTGCTCCGAAATGACCACCCGAATTCGCCATAAGATTCTGGAACTGTGGTCCCGGATATTCATTCGCGCTCGTGGTGTGCTGCGTGCTACTGACCAGAAAACGTAGTGCGCGTATGATACCTAAATTAAACGTATTTCGTTTTCACTTAGAGGCTGTAACTGTTCAGATTTTGAACAGAAGAGGATTCACGTTCATCTAGTCCAATTAGCATTTGAAATAAAATCATGCGTGGAACACTCGATCGTAATTGGTGAGGAAAGCGCTACGTCAAAATGACGTAAAGTTAGCGCGCGGGGCGGGGCTAAAATGCGAAAGAGTGCAGTGAATATTTCATCCGTAACAAGCGCCTTTCGTTTTTGAGCGTTAGTAATTGCAAGCAGGGGCGTCGGAACAGGGGGAGCAGGGGGAGCGACGGCTCCCCCACATTTACGAATGGGGGAGCACGGCTCCCCCAGTGTCAGCCCAGCGTCGTATTCTTCTACGGTGTAACGGAAAGGCCCGTGCATGTGTTCTTTCGGCAGCCATAAATTTAGAGAGCAATAAACAGAGAGCCTACCACTGGTCACTGTGCGGAGACCGTTTGAGAAGAGCTACATACCAAAGGTGTCAGGTTCACAGGGTTCTGGAGTTGACCATGGCAAGGTTTGTGGTACGAAGTGCACTGTCGAGGTTTCGAAGTGCAATAAATCAGTCCGAAAGTCTGTACCGGTAGGCGCGAGCATTACCGGTACAGACCCACGGTGAGTGGGTCTGTACCGGTAATCGGTGGGTCTCTACCGGGTCTGTACCGGTAGTGTGGGTCTGCACCCAAAAAACCCACGGTGAGTGGGTTTTTTTTTTGGGGGGGGGGGGATAGAGGCGCAAACGGGAATCGCGAAAGACACGCAAGACACAAGACATTTGGGGGAAATAAGGATACAAAGATACCGCCCGGTTGAAGGTTGTTATAGGGGCGGTTTGCCAGGTGCAGCCACAGATTTCAGTCGGTTGTGGCCAGGGTGCCCACTTCGAGCTGGCGTGTGAGACCTGTAGTACGACAATAAGTGCGATTGACGGAGACGAAACGTCGCACCGGTGTTGTGTTCACGTGTCGGATTCCAACGGCAACGTCGAGGGAGCGCCATCAAGTTGTCGCCTGCAGCAGCGTTACATGATTATCAAACGCCATAGACATCGGAGAAGGCCACACCTCTGGTAAGAGATATGCATCGCAGCTTGTTTGTGGTCTTCATATTATGTATATGTTCACTTGTCACAGTAAAATATTCTAGCGGTTAAGCGGATTGCTGGCTCCTCACTTTCCACCGTACTGATGTCCAAAACTACGCGCTGTTGTCATTTACCCGGCTTTTCCTATTGAGTCGCCCTGGACTGATAACGACAGCGTGACACCCAGTCAAAGAGCTGGGTGTCAAAGGGACACATTCTTGCTGAGCTCCAGACCGCCCCAGGAAATGGTGGTTTCTTCGCAGAAGGCTTGCGGATCGGACGATATTCGCTTCCAGTCGCGGCACGCGTACATGCCGCGACGACGGTTCCCGGGGACAAGTCCCCGAAGTTCCTTACACATTACTTGACATAGAGGTCTAGGCACTGCGCAGAAGTAAAAAAAAAAGCCGGACGCACTGAACGCATACCAACTAGTCCACCACCAAGCGTTATTTCATTACAATACTTCTGCAATGCTATTTTAGGTCTACTGTACAAATATGCAGATGTCGTTTGCCTGGAGCACGTTTACAGTTTGTGTAGCAACCCTGTATAACGCCAGCATGAGCCCTCAAGATGCCCTCAAGGAAAATAAGTGATGATGATGATGATGATGTTTATGGTAGCACTTTCTTTCGCTCCCCCACTGGAAAAATAGTTCCGACGCCACTGATTGCAAGGAGTTTTCACTGCCTAAGTTTCAATAATATAACAAAAAGAAATGGGCTCCTTTTGTACCTGTTTACGGCCCCTTTAAAAACGCTCGTCCTATCCTACAGATAACAATGCAAACGCGACTACCCTTATTTTTTAAACCACTATTTCACGCAATAGTACATAAATATATCACTCGTGTCACACGAAAAGGCAAACACACTTACTTCTCAAGTGAGGTCCCTGGTTCAGAAAAGCGCGCCCGCGCACACACACAGACACACACTCATATTTTCACACTTACAAACACAGTCTATTTTCACAACCACATAAATCCATATTATTCCTCTGGTCAATAATTATCCTACCATCGTCAAAAGACGGCACACACATGTATGCGAACGCAAAACAATAGGTTCTCGTTGATAATAGGATATCGCCACTCGGCCGGCGCGAACCAAAAAGAAGAAAGGAATGCATGTTCCCTATACATCCACGAAGCAAACGGTGCCGTGCTTCGAAGTTGAAATGTTGACGAAGTAAGCAGTGCTTAATCGTGCAGTTATAGGTTTTTGAGCAGAAATGGTGGTATCTGAGCATGAAGTAGAAATTCCCATATTTCTCTGCTCCCAAAGAAAATGTGTACGTCGTTTTCCGAGCAAACCACGTTTAGTTTACGCGAAATAGAATAAAATGAACTTGTGTACGCTCTATGATGATCCGCCGCAGGCTTAGGTCTTTTCCCCGATCACCTGTGTTTTCGCATTCGATGTCGCATGTCTATACTTGTTCAGTAGGGTCTTTCTTGCTGCAATTTTTACCCTTCGCTAATATCTTGTTGTTGTCGTTTTGTGTTAGCCGATGAGCTTCGTAGCGATGTGGGGTAACGCCCAGTAGAAGCGATTTTCCCTGTTCGTTTTGTGTAGACGCTCTGTCTGCACTATCTTTACGGAGAGACAACGCAGCTGTGTGTATCGCATTATGCAATAATTTTCTGATAGCAGAAATGAGTGTCTTTTTCTCAGTTGATTAGCGTGCGCTATGGTTACAGCTATTGGAGCACAAGTGTGTGCAGTGTGTGTGCTTTTTTCCTGATTTGTGACGTCATCATGGCATGTCTGGACTTGTTTAGCAGTGTTGCAGTTTTACCCGCCGCTAGTATCTTGTTGGTGTCATGTTGTGCTAGCCGTTGAGTTTCGTAGCGATAAGCGGTGATTATCCGATTATTCCTGAGCGGTTCGACTTAAGCCTTTTCCCCGCTGACTTAAGGAAATTTGTGTATCCCTGTCCTGTGCTTTCTTTACGCAAGGGCAATGCGGCTGTGTATGTGGCATTATGCAAGAATTATCTGGTTGCAGAAATGGGTGTCTTTTTCTCAGTTTACTAGTGTGCGCTACGGTTTCTTGCAGTTACAGCTATTGGAGCACAAATGCGTGTAATTTTTCGCGGTTCTTTTCTCCTTTCACTGCTTTTACTCAGAATGTAGATGAGGGGGAAACAGTCAGCATCCAGGTAGAGCAGAAGAAAGCCGCTTGGCAAAGGAGAGTTCATGAGAACAGAATTTGTTTGTTTTTTGTTATATGTCGTTGAGTGTCAGTATTCACTTTGCTCGATATGTTGATGGAGTAAGCTGTTTGCATTGATAGGTAATTGTGCAGAAATGCTGGTATCTGAGTACGGAGTAGAAATTTCTATAAAACACGTCTCCTTGTGCATTCCTGAGCTGATGTCTGTGTGTGCGTGCTTTTTTTTCTTGATTTGTGACGTCATCATGGCATGTCTGAACTTGTTTAGCAGTGTTGCAATTTTACCCACCGCTAGTATCTTGTTGTCGTCTTGTGTTAGCCGCGTAGCGATGTGCGGTGACTCTGCTATTATTCCTCAGGTCTTAAGCCATTTCCCTGCTCACTTAAGGGAATTTGTGTATCCTTGTCCTGTGCTTTGTTTACGCGAGGGCAATGCGGCTGTGTATGTGGCATTATGCAAGAATTTCCTGGTGGAAGAAATGGGTGTGTTTTTCTCAGTTTATTAGCGTGTGCTATGTAAGAATGAATATCATTAAGAGTCGGACAAAGGAAATAATCTTGCGATTCAATAAATAATACGAGTCTTTGCCTTTGCCGCTGCCTTCTTCAGACAGGATGTGATGACGTCGCGCAGTGTTTCAGGTGTCTGTAGCAATGCATTGACCGTTACTGGAAAAAAGTGTAGCAATAGAAAAAATGGAGGATGGTGTGCATTGTCCTGGAGGGATTTATGATGAGCACTGTTCTTCGAATAAGAGGAATGTGTGTTCTTAGAAATAGTTTGATGTTGGTTTTCTCCTTTGCTCAAGTGTTTCTCTTCTCTTTTTTCCTCCTTGTTGTCTGACAAACATGCGCTGACACGCCCTGACCTGTTCTGCCATGCTTTCCTTCTACATGTAGTTTTTTCTTTTTGACTAGGAACATTCTGGTCTTGTCGATAGTGCTGCCTTGAATGGGAGTAGAGCTGTTCTTAATAATTTTGCTATTCGTTTAGCTCAGAGAGTAGCCGCAAGGGGAACAGGTGTGTGGCTTTATTCAGGAGGAACACAGCGTCATTATTCAGTTATCTGCATGGCTCTCAGATGGGATGGACATGTCTCGATTAGCTCGTTGTACGTAGCCATTGATGGTGTTAGGATATTTTGTTATTTTGCGAGACTCATTTAGTAAGACTTTGGGAATGAAATGCTTAATTCCTACAATCACCTCTCATGCTTTCTGTTTGCTATGCAATCGTTGTAGTCGAATAAAGGATTTCGTATCATTTGGGAAAGTGATTCAATAAGTAACAGGTCCCCTGTTTACAGCGTACGCGTCCTTGAGCCACGTAGCTGCATGCTTGGGTCATGCCGCGGCTCTATTATTTCAGGTGGTCCTTGTCCAGTTGAGCATTAGTGGAAAAAACAGTGTAGCCCTGAGACATAGGATGACGTCACGACCAATGAGCAAAGCCTGCAGAGGGCGCAAGGATTCACTTCTCTCTTGGACACTGGCGGGTGTGGACGCGCTAATTCTGTTCCTAGGAATTGCGTCGGCCGTTAGCGGAAAAGCGTAGCTTCGATAGGGTTCCGTTTGCCTCTGATGGGGTATGGGTGTGTGGTTCGTCACTGGTGAATGGTGGATTTTGTGTCGAGGGGACTTACAATGAGGGAATGCAGTGTAAGTGTCCGATGACGGTGAGTGTCTTTTGTCACTCTGCTCAAGTGTGTGCTTTCCTCTGTTGCCCAGCGCTCGTGCGATTTGTCCTCCCGTGTCCTGACATGCTCCGGACCTGCATGCTTTCCTTTGTTGACGCTCTGTATTTTTTTTCTTTTTTGACAAGAAAGATTCTTGTTGATAATTCTTGTCTTGACGATGACGCTAGTGCTGCCCTGAATGGGAATAGTGCTAGAACAATTCTTAATAATTTTGCGATTAAATTAGTTCAGAAAGTAACTGCAAGAGGGACAGATGCATGACTTTATAGAGGAATAAAAAGCATTACGATTCAGATCTGTGCCTGGCTGTCGGATAGAAAGGTCGTATCGTTCTGCGACTCCTGTTGTGGTGGGCTGGAGTTATTGTTTAACTAATTCTTTCGCCAATTTTGTCCCTCTTTTTGCGATTTTCATGTCCGTGCATGTCGGGCAGTGGTTGCTGTTGTCTAGGCATGCCCGCCATTTTCTATCTTCTTCTGCCTTGGGAACGAGAGTAGCGCTGGCGTGATTCTAATTAATTTTGCCATGAAATTAGTTGAGAAAGTAACCGTTAGGGGTGCGGCTGATGCGTGACTTTATAGAGGAGAAAAAAGCATTACGATTCAGTTCCGTGCCTGGCTGTTGGATGGAACAGTCGAATCGGTCTGCGCTCGTGGTGACTGCTGTTGTGGTGGGCTGCTTTGCTTCTGTGCCTGATTCTTTTTGTTGATAGCTATTGATGGTTAGCATATTTACTCTTGCTTTCCCAGCCTCTGTATTAGGAGTGTTTTTCTTCTTGCATGTCGAGAGCTGTCCTAACCTGCCCAGACATGCCATGATGACGTCACAGCTGACGTCACAGGATGTCCGGAACTGGTGGTCGCAGCTGAATATGCTTTCTAACCTGCCTCTGTGCTTCGTCGGCCAGCGATGGTCAGCGGCGGTTCCGGACCGCTTTCTTCAAGGTGGCCGTCGTTGGTCTTCAACTAAACTCCTTCTCTCCACTCTATTTCTATCTTTTTATTTTATTTTCTACCTATTTTTATTTTTATCAGCTCAAGTAGCCGGGAACTCACACTGTGGTCTGGACACGTCTTAGATGCTCCCCAATAAGTGTAATGACTCACTGAATGATCCTAATTACTGTGGGGGGTCCCAATTAACTCTAATTGCTAATTAATGGCGTCTAGGCCTCGGTGTGAGTTTCTGGATACTTGAGCTGATCATATACTACTGCAGCGCAGGCGATTGTCTACCAGATCGTCTGCTTGGCGTTCGCATCGCACTATACTAAGCGAAAAGTCCTCGGTAAATACGCTGACTTTCGCTTGCCAGTGTGAGTGCAGACGTAACCATGTTACGTGAAACACGGTGTTACGCTCCTGACTGTACTAACACCTTCAAGACTAACCAGAAACATTCCACGAGCCGGTAACAGAGAAGACGCCGTCCCCTAGCACTCGGCCTCGCTCGCCCGCCTGTCGGTCGCTTGCCAAGGCTACCAGGTCCCTCCGGCTGCTGTGTGATTGGTATTCTCCATCCGGCGGACGCTGCCGTTTACGCAATGGTCCACAGAAAAAAAGGCGGGCTCCCAAACCACGTGATCCCCAGGAGCCACTCACAGCGTCTCCGAGGTGCAGCGCGGGAAAAAAGCTGGGGCCCAGTGCGTATGCGCAGACCGACCTCCTTTTCCAACCGCCCTTCTCTCCTCGGGTTTTTCGTCTCTCCTCTCGTCCCTCTACCCCCCCCCCCCCAGGCTCAGCCTCGTCCGTTTGTCTTCGGCGCTTGCTGTCTTGTTGTAGAGCAACGATCATGCTGTCCCAAAGCAGACAATCAAAAAGCGATGGTGTATGACAAATCAAGTGTATTTGTCCTCGGAAACTGCCTCGAAAAAGCTACAGTACATATCTTTTTACGTCTTGTAACAGGCTTCACTGTAGCTTTAGGTGCTTCGACATGGAAGGGCAGTTCAGAAGCCAGCGCTGAGCTATGTGCGTCGTTGTTGCCGATGGCTGCGGGAGAACTAAAACAAAACAAAAATGTATTGATGATCCGTAACTCTGCACGAAAACCACTGCTATGATAGGCAATCAATCTTGATTTCGTACTTCAACGCCAAAGCGCATTTGTCACGAATGTTCGTAGATCCCAGTGAATGAACGGCTGCGACGTGCATGAGGGGCAACTAGCATAACCACACATAATTTGATTAGCGGCATATCAGACACGTACAAGTTACGGAACTGCACTGCACAATGAAACGCCGCTAACTTCCGAGTGACGAGTATCGAGTGACTCGTGAACGTTGTACATAATACACGTGCTCTCACATGCGGTACATGTAACGGATAGCGCGCAGCGATTTAGGCCTACCCGTCGGGGTGGTTCCCATCCTCCACGATATAATAACAGCCCCAGGAACCTACGCTGCACGATAAATATAGCAAACAAATACCTCTATTCGAAAATTACATCCATTTCAGGGGTGATGCTTGTCCATCGCGAGCGTGCATTGTCATGATGTACAAACGACGAACACACGGGACACAATGTATATGGATGAACGACGACTACTGCATCTCTCCTTCACCATTGCAGCTGCTCTGTGGTCACGCTTCTTTATCTCTTCCACACCTTTCGATTGCTGTTCTTCCCCAACTTCCGTTTCTTCCGCAGAACGTAACACCAACCACAATAGACGATTCACTCACCCATTTACTACATCGCCTGGACGTAACCACGGAGAAAATACAATGTAAAAAAAAAAAAAAACGAACAACGGAAATAGCTTGCCTGAAAAACATGCCTATTGCTTGTGTAATCCAGGTGTAGTCCAGACTTGTGTAATCGCATCAACGTTCGTGCATGAAGCACAAAGTTCGTTGTTTCCGTCCCTCAGTCGTTGTGTCCAGCCTGCCGGTGATCAGGATCACTGGGAATCAGAGCGAAGATGAACGAAAATGCGCCGTGCAGACGAATAATTACTTCAGAGATATAATACGCACCTTAAATGACTCCAATCTTGAAAGCGTCGAACAAATTTCTTCGAAGACCGAGCAGACTCGTCCTCGCTCCCCGACGTTTCAAAACGAACTGATTTGCAGCGGTTGCAAGAAACGCATTCTTCCCAAACGTGCGATCCCTCACGGTCACGGGTTCTAGTTATTGCACTTCTTTTGACAGAATGATAGTGCTCATCGATTACGGCAACTGCTGCATAAGAGAATTTATTGACTGGTATTCGGCATCACACGAAATATTTTTGCAGCGCATGGATATCGTGAGAAGGCGTTCGTACTCGTGCGCCGGAAACACGCGGTACACATGAGGTACAGCTGCTATAGATCG
Source organism: Ornithodoros turicata (assembly GCF_037126465.1). NCBI lineage: Eukaryota > Metazoa > Arthropoda > Arachnida > Ixodida > Argasidae > Ornithodoros > Ornithodoros turicata. Next base: position 53,559,641 of record NC_088203.1, on the reverse strand, counting down.
CGCTTTAAAGGTACCTAGGCGGTACGGATGGGTCTCGGAGCCTTTGTACCGTTTGAATTTCGCAGTGGTCGCGAACTGTACCTGCTGGTTGAGGACTGTGACTCATGTGTACCGCTTGGCCCAGGTGCGGGTCCTCTTTCATGCGGTACATATCGGGTGCCGGATTTAGAGTGTAGCGCCTGCGTGCACAACGATTGCAGTCCGAAGTCCGAGAGAACACGCGTGGCCGGACAGACGCGATGTCTCCTCTGTCGTTTTCCTTTCTCCTCCGTTCGAGTGTTGCCACACGTGAAAAAAAAATATCTGTAGATCCGAGTCCGAAAAATCTGTAGATCGAGCTAAAAATCTGTAGCCACTCAAAACTCAGTTTCTTGAACGCTTTGCCTTCAAATCTGGAATGTCTGCCTGCGTCTCTAAATTAGTGGAAGAGCAAGGGCTTATTTCGTTCCACTGCTGAAGACTACAGATGGAATTTATTGCTGCGGCGCACTGGCATTACGCGTTGGAACTTTCGGTTTCGGTTTACGATGTCGCGTACTTAAGTCCGCTACAATCACAAAAAAAGTATCACTGCACGTATAGATTTTAATACTTTGTGATGTGTGTTCACTTCAGCTGTGGCGCTCCAATGCAAGAATAATGCAGGGGCGCCGTATCGCGTGTAGTAGGAACATATCTCTCGCTCGTTCCACCATTGGTGAGCGAGGATCGCAATGGACCACAAAAACAATAAAGCTCGATATATTATTTCCACAAACATAATGAAAGCGTACATGCGTGACGCGAATTATAAACTTAGTGGTTTCACTGCAAAGCCAGTCAAGCAGTAATCCCAAGCATGGAGGGGTGTTGCAAAAAATTGGGGGGAGGGGAGTCATTTTTTATAGTTACGTCATTACAGCTTAACATATCATTACCGACATGTGTTTAAAGCTGAAATCGCGAGGGCACCGCCTGTAGGGGGTACACAGGTGAAAAAATTAGGGGGTGTCACTGAACATATGAGGGGGTGTTAGGGGGCTGTAGGGGGGGTCTGGATAAATCACTGCAGTTAAGCCAAGTCTGTGAGGCAAAGTGGTAACGCGCACACAAACATCCAAGAAAACTGATTTAGCGTTGAGGCTCGCCAATGGTTCAATCGCTGTAGACATCCTTCTCCTCCGGCGAACCCCGCCAGTTTCGTGATCCACGGATCAAATCCCTGTCAACGGCGAAGGCGAACTAGCTTGACCCAACAGCATGCGTTTTGTGTGCAGGAGGTCAGTTATGGTGATCATTGAGAGGCTGTTTCTTTGCTTCGTTTTCGTCAAATTAACTGCGGAATATATTCTAAAAAATAGTCGGTAAATCACTCAATCCCGTGTTTTGCTGACGTTTTTCATCGTTGTCGTTTTGTGCCCTGATGCGAAACACTGGGTCGAGTGACTCATTCGTTGAAGCGAAAAATCATGAGATTTTCAGAAATCTCTGTAGATCTGTAGATTTTTGAAAAAGTAGGTAGATCTCATGATAAATCTGTAGGTGTGGCAACACTGCGTTCGACCGACCGTTTGGATACGCGCGCCTCAATCAAATGACTCGCGCTCAATCAGCGCGAAAGAAACTGACGCCAGTTCTTGGGGACCAATGAGCATCCAAATATTTATACATATAATACGCAGCCAATCAGAGACCTTCCGAGCGCGCACGCCGGTGGCGACAATATTTTGGAGGCGGTGCGTTTCGCTTTAGAGCCGGCGGCTGTATTCTCCATGTCAAAGGGCGCGCAGTGATTGCCCTCGTCCGTGTGCCGTTTCCAGAGAGGGAATCTCTGAATGCGTCGTCTGCTCTTGCCAAGTTTTATATGAAACTACACAGGAACAACGCTGCCAGTTCGCGTCGGAATTTCGGCGTTATTATCAGAAATGAACGCGGAATAAAACAGCACTGCAGTTTCGGAATTGACCGGGACGGATGCGATAGTCCCTTTAATGGCCAGACTCCTTTCCTTTATACACGGCTATGCGACCTGCCGCAAGGGAGCGTCCCGATCGGCGCTCTTATTGGATCCTCCCGCGTCAAAGAGCGATGTCAACTACACTCTTCCCACGAAAGATCTTCCCTGTGTTATGCAGACAATGCTTCATCGGTTAGGCACGGGATCTGCGTTCACGAACTCGCAACTGTTCAAGATCGGCTCCAGGGAGGACTTCAGTTGCGGTCACTGTAATCATCCGGAGACTATCGCACACATCCTGACAGAATGCCGTGCATACAATACTATGCGGGAAACTCATCTTCCCCACGCCAGGCCTGGCATACTGACGGACGTCCTCGTCCCCGAAGGTTCTTATGCAGAACGAGTTTCAAAAACTCGCGGCGTCGTGCGTTTTCTTCGAGAAACGGGCTTCGCAGAAAGACCACTCTAGCGCACCTATCATCTACAGTGTGTATCCGTCCCATCAGCATCGGTCATCTTGCCTATGCCTCACTTTGAAATCGTCAACTCCCCTCCCCCCTTTTTTTTGGCTATAGTCATGACGATGTCCACTTGAGTGCGGCCAACAACGGCAAGCTACCTCGACCCCCCCCCCCCTAACTACACTCAGTGGCCGGCCTCATTAGCGTGGTCGGTAACATGTTGTCTTGCTGAGCTCGAGATCGCGGGTTCAATCCCGACCGATGACGGTAGCAATGTGGGGGAGGTAAACATTGCTTACAGCGCTGTATGGCCAACACACGTAAAAAAAGAAAAAAAAACAGATGGTCGAAATTATACGCGTCCTACCCTGCGGCACGTACAGTATATATCACCACACTAGACTGACACACCTGACGTGTAAATGTACTCCAATTACTTACTACTACTTACTTACCCAAAATTGTGCTCAAGCTGAGTACAAAGTACTTGTCGTCAGTCAATGGTACCTGAAGTACGGTAGACAGGGCATACTATATTGTAAATGTACTTAAAGTACATAGTAGTGGGCAAATTACTTTAAAGTACCCGTCAAGTACATTGCAACGTTTGCATAGCGTCACCTGTCCCCGTTTGGGGGGGGGGGGGCTGTTGATTGGCTAGATGCCAATGCAAATATTTTTTGCAAATGGTACTTTGTCCGAGTGGTTAGCTTGCCGGCCATGTCACGTCAAGACTGGGAGGTACCTGGGTTCGGATCCCGGTGCCAGCTTTGCTGGTTCTGGGGTTTTTCCTATGTTTTTCTCAAACGCTGTGTGTGATATGTTGGCACAGTTCCCTTAAAAGTCGACCCAGGATGCACAATCCCTCAGAGCGTTAGTCGTGACGTTGCCCACATCTGTGAGGCCGACAACGGCGAGCTCTTTTAGCGGTATCACCTCCACCACCGCAATTGGTAGTTCTGAAGCCCAACTACAGAGTGCTTACTCGTCAGTATGAAGTGTAACAGATAGCGTTTCTGTTTATATATGCAGAGGCAACCAGCTGTGCTAGTGGAATTATTTCCCGATTTATTCGTCCGTGCATCTCTTGATATAATATGAGAAAGAACAACAAACAATTTTCTTTGTCAAAGCTACTGCTTCTTGACACGAAACTTAATGGGCGTCTTTTTCTCTTTGCACGTCTAGTAGGGTACTTGAGTACTTGATGAAAACTACTTAAAGTACAGCACAAAGTCCTGGATTGGAAATGTAGTCCTCGATTGGAAATGTACTTAAAGTAGAGTACAAGTACTCAGAAATGTACTTAAGGTAGTGCTTGAGTACTTGGTAGTTCAAGTACTCCCAATCAGTGATACACTGATTCTCTTACAGGCGTTGAGGTTTTTCCAGAGCGTGTCCGGATCTAAGGACCTCTCTTTTGTTTATGTATGTTATCATTATGTTTGTACAACAGGGGCCTCGAACTGAAATCGGGTTGCGGGCTGCATTGACCATCGGCTGCGTCATGCATGGTCGCACAGAAACGGACCGTAATCACCAAAAAACACCCTAAATTACGACGCACATAAGGACAGGACCGTTCCATTTCATGTGTATCCTGACGGTGTGCATATAACCCATTACTGGCAAACCCAACCTCACACATCAAGGAAAATAAGTAAGGTGCCTTCCCAAGCGGGACATCAGAAGATGGAAAGAAAGTTGAAGAAAAATGCGCATTTCTTGACGATTATGAATATGTTCAGCAGCACTGGAGTTATCCCTATTTACGCACTCGTCTGTCGTCATTGCTTAGAGTTCCAACTTGAAAAAAGCACAGTGAGGAAAGCAAGCTAATGTTATTTACTGTAATACTGTACGACGACCGAGCGGAGTCAAACAACAAACGTGGTGGTGGTGCTCGTGAAAGGACTCGCCGTTGTCGGCCTCACAGAAAAGTCTTTATTCGACTGACGCCGGTCGTAGACTATCCAACTATCGTCAGTCGAACAGCTGATCCACCCACAGCGTGCGCGTCTCATCTTCGTCAGTCAACTACATTTACACTAGACGCTTCGTGCTTGCTACATTAATATGACATTTTGACACTGAAAAAGTTAAAATATCTTGTACATAACTATGTAGGAAATAAATGTAACTGAAGCTCTTTTTGTGCATGTACAATATGTATACAAATACTCTAATGTTGCCACACCTGCACTGGATAGTTTTTTCGCCGTATTGGGCCGCCATTAGTAGTGCGCAGCTAGAAGTTCAGAAGGTCACGTAGTACGTGATGTCCTCCAGCCAGGTCGAGAGCCAGTGAAACTGACTGACCACTGACACTGAAAGCGCAGTGCAAAGCCAGTAAAGTATTTAGAGAAGAAAGGAAAAACATAATTGTTTCTTTTTAATTTTGTGGCCGGATCTCCAATTAGCTTGTAAACTGCTGCCTAGGTTTAGAAACGTAGTCATTCGTAGATGCTGTCGAAAATCAAATCACTGTGGTTATTGAGGTTAATATGAACGAAAAGTGCTCATATATCATGCTCATGTATATACGTACATTCTGCATAACAGTGGAACGGTGGAGCCAGAAACCTAGCATCTATTCGGGGAATCTTTCATTTCTCATTTAAAGGATAAAATTGTGCTGCGTCTGTTCCATTTGCACGACCAAGTCATCGTAATTGACAGAGCCCGATCTTGTATTGTCATTTGTCTAGAGACCCGGACTGGTGGCTCGCGAAGCACCTGACGACTCAAGAAACGGGACGTGTTCCCAGTAACTACGTGGCTTATGAAGAGACTAGGCAAAGTCAAAAGTAAGTGGTAGCACACATGATTTATGTGATGACGGTGACGAAGTGGCACTCTGCTCATGGCCACTTGTGGATTATTAAACACAACAAGAAGTTCCCCAGAAAAGTTATGAGTTAAAGAATTCAATCTCTGACTGGCAACTTTGGCCAGCAAACAGAGGGTGTGCGTTCGAATACCACTGCTCCCTTGCAAAAAAAATTTATTGTCCATGCTATAGAATTTCAAAAGAATAATGTCCATGGGTTATATAGGCAATAAGTAGACTTTCTATAGATTTTGTTTGGAGAATCAGTTGGAATCTCTTTGGACTTCATTTGGCTATTTGGGACGGACTTCCTTTAGACAACAGTCAGAAGGAACTCTATAGTGATGTTGCTATAGCTATTCTATAGATTGTGAACAGAGAGCCAAAAGCCCCTCATTTGCTGTTCTATAGATTGTCAACAGACAGCCAAAAGCCCCTCTTTTGCCATTCTAGTGGTGCTCAGTGGGCATTCTTTGTGCCCCGGCATATACACTGCCCCTTCTGCATCCCCCCTTGCATCATTTTAAGATGCCTTATTACAGAGCACCAGTAGTGCTACGCGTGAAGTATCCAAAAGCCACCTACATAGTCACACCTTTAGCCATTGTAATGGAAACAGGTACAATTTATTGAAATTCTGATTGATAAATCATTTCATTTTTGACAACCATTGATGCCAAACTTTCTTTTATCTCTCTCAGGCTTGTGTTTGTCTTCTTGCATGTATATGCTGCAAAAGAAGCACGTGATAATTAGTGTCCTACAAATTAAGCATATGCACAATGAAATGTCTATACCCCAAAGCTTTGCTAAATGGCAAAATAAAACTACAATGAATTGCTATACCAGTTACTGCACTTGTAGCAAAGCAGAAAGTTAATTATACAACAATGCACTAGGAAATGAAATATTGTTGAGGCATTTGTGGTGTCAATTGTGAACAACACAAAAGTGGTCACACATTATATTAAGTGCTCAACATGTAAGACTGCATTGAAAACAAAGTACTTAGACACCCTGCTGTAGTATGCAGCATTGTAGCAGTGTAGTGTTGTGCGCTCTATGCGTTACGCTGGGCTGCGGATTACAATGTTTGTCTTTACGATGACAGGAGTAACTGGCTGTATAGTGCACATTCAAGTAACAGAAGCTCCTTGAGTGTCGTGGTGAAGCTGGTCTGGATATAAGTAAAAATAGCCATCACACTATGACTAATGACACTGTCTGGAGTACATACCTAGAACCGCTTCGCGCCGTGTCTCATCTACTGAAGGCTTTAGGATTGCACTCTTGTGTGCATTGCAAGGCCTGCCATACACTGTGCGGCCGATCATCTCTTCTGGCATGAACACCGCTCTCATCAAAGAGCGTGCTATCCTGTGTATTCAAAGAAGCACATTAGGCAAGTGCAGCAGCTGTAGATACACCGTAGAAGACATTTCTCTCTTGCAAAGAGTTAAGTTCTCACTAGTGACCCCACGGCACACAGAAGGCACACCAGCAGGATGAAGCCCAAATAAGGGTTATTCCAGCTCAAACATCTGGAGACCCTTGCTCGGCTATCACGGATTGAATTTTTTTTTATGGGTTACCCACTCGGGTTCATAGGATATGTGCAAAATATTTTACCTATAATCCACCGTTCCCCTCTGTAGGTGGTGCCAAACATTGTCACAGTGAATAAGACAAAAGTCATGTCTCCAGCTTCTTGCGTTTCAACCACTCGGCGAATTCGAAAATCCTTAACACAATTTTGATGGAGAAATGCAAATTCCATGCTTGTCACAATTCGAAGCGTTTCAGAGCAAAGGCATTGGGAGAAACGCAGTGCATGAAGTGCCGCAAAATCACAATTCATGATTTTTGACTTGGCTATCCGCATCAAGCAGGGGAACGACATTTTTTTGGTTCACAGCACACCATGTAAGTAAGACAGCAAAGCAGGCCTGTACATTCAACTGACTGACACTGCCTTACTGCACAGACTCCTCGCTGGCATCCTCCGCTGTCGCCTTGTGCAGGAGGCTAGAGACTACCAAGCACTGTGCTTTATCCCAATGTGCGGGCTACCATCCTATCAACCAGTTCTGAGCGTCACCTCGCGCTCCAGAACAATCAATTCCTGAGCAGTTTTTATGTAATTTCCTCGTCGTCATTTTAAATGTATATTGTAGTGCATTCAAGCCTTGTGGAGCCATTTTGTGCCCTGGACACCGGGACATTGCACAATGTATGACGTGTATGTTACTGAATTCTAAAAAATAGCAGCTCTTTAAAAACAAAAAATGCCCCTGAAATGGTTCCGAAATAGGGACCCTACGCTGTATTTTGACGCCAAATTCGAGACCATAGGCCAACAGGCTGTTCTATGTTTCCTCGTGTGAGATCGATCATTTTTGCGAGAGAATGGATATTTGCAATTTCTTATAAAACAACACGGCTTTAGGAAACCTTATCTGTGCTGTGTTGCCTACATGGTGGTCTGTGAATTCAAAAGTTGTTTACCTGGTTGATGCGGAAGGCCAAATAAAATAATGAATTGTGCAGATTTTCGGCACTTGATGCACTGCGTTTCTCCCACTACTTTTGCTCGGAAACGCTTCGACTTGTGGCAAGCATGAAATTTGCATTTCTCCAACAAAATCTCGTTAAAAGATTTCAGATCCGTTGAGCGGTTTGAACACGAGAAGCCGGAGACACGAGTTTCGTTTTACACGTGGCGACAATGTTTGGCGACATCTACTGGAGAAATGGTAGGCTATAGGCAAACATTTTGATCATATTGAAAAAAAAGGAAGCGAGTATGTGGAAGTACCCTTCTTGGAATGCACCAACTGAGGTCGACATGAAACAGATTCAAGGCCAGCATGTATGTGACGAAACAGATAAAACACTCCAACATAGACATACTTGGTGCCGTCTCCATTGGCTCCTCTTTCTATTCGATGCAGGACACCTGCATCGAGACAAACACCGGGACCAATGTCAACCTGCAAAACAATATTGTAATGTAGGCACAACAGGCAATATTCGTAAAAGCACTTATGAGCTTGTACACTAAGTACGCCAATAAGATAAATCGAAGCAGATATGTAACTCAACACTGGAGGATTAATAAAGATGACGATAAGTTTCTAAATTGAAATTCCTACCTTTGTTGCTGTGCATACAGAAGCAGCTTGCTAGCTTGATGCTGCTGCGACAATCTACTCTATTTTGCCGACCATATTGGCCATTTCTGCGAATGAGGATCAATTAAGTACAGAATGTGAAAATCAGAATGTTACTACACTCTCAGCCAAATTTATCCCTTTTGGGGTATAAACGGCTTGTCCTGTGGCTCATCCCCCAAAAGGGATAAATGTATACCTTCAAAGGAGGTATAAAATAATTATCCCCTCTCTGTGGTATATAAACTTAGACCTCAGGGTGCAAAATTATACCACGGCGAAGGTGCAAACGTTATACCTGTAGGACTATATAATAGACCTGCAAAGCGGTGTAATAAGTAAGCCTTGTGGTACAGTTTCTGCACCCGCCGCGAGGGATAAAAGTAGACCTTGGGGGGCTAAACGCGCGTCGTTTATAAACCTTCGATGAGGTATAACTGAAGTGCTATATTTACACCCATTAAAGCACCCATCAGGTGCAAACTTTAAGCCCAATGCAGCGATGGTTTTATACCTTCACTTAGACCTTTCAGATACCATTTGATTACGAATATAGCTTTATCACCACAGAGACGTGAAAATGCGCTCAAACTTTTTATTGGTACTCAGCAGCAAAGAAGTTGATAAGGTCCAGACATTTTGCTCGGGGCTTCGTCACGTTAAGTTTACATATTGCCCTTTCAATAAAAGTCAGGGTGTCAGCGCCCTTTTTGGGATATTTAACATTGAAAATCCAGTAGGCCGCAAAGAGTACCGACAGCGCAGTCGTCATCGAGGAGCAGCGGCACACATGTTGTCCATCGACGAACAGGCTGACGTCGTCGCCACTGACGCGCAGGACAGGGAACAGTGGCAAGTCCTCTTTCTGCAATAAAAAGTTCCGTAAACATGTGTTGCCCTTGGAAGATGATAAACCTACCTCTGTGATAAACACTGTCAGCTGTTCTTTGCACCGCTCTGCGATCACCCTTAGTGCGAGCTGAGACGTGTCATCTGAAATATTTTACATGTAACATGTTAATGTGGTAGATATAACATCAGGAAGCAAGCCTACCAATGCTCTCGGTGATGAGCAGAACTTCCTCTTCGGACCCGTGCACGGTCACGACATCCAAGAGGCGCTTCAAACCTCTCTCCATCAGTGGAAGGATGTCCGTTTGATAGAGCACCTCGAACTCCATCAAAAGCTACATACAAAATGGCCTTATTAGTCGGACCTCACGAACTGTACACCTCCTGACGTTGCGTAATACAAACCTGCCAAGCACAGTTTCTTCTGACTAATAAGCAGAACAAAGTTGGATGGGGGAAAGTTACACAGCCGATATGGTGGTGATAAAAATTATTTGTTTTCAATTCCCTACTCTAGTGGGAAACAAAATGACTAAATGGCACTGCTTACTGTATGGCTGTCCTTTAAAAAGGGATAGATGCGCAGAGCATCTACCACAGTCAGCTCCTGTATGTGGTTATGCCGAGCTTGGGCTGTAACAAGCAGCCTCTCACGGTATACGGCAGAGTCCACGGAAGATTCAGCGGTCATGAGCCACTGGTTGTGCTGGGACGCGCTGGCTTCCGTCTCCCCAGGAATCACAAGATGACCTGCGTCCTAAAATCAAATTTTTATGAAACCTGCAACTTCCCAAGAGATATACGTTGAACTCACCACAAGTCGTACAGCCCTGGTGTGCTGCTCTGATACGACACGTCTCCGTTTAGCTGTGTGTGTCTCCCTCGTCTTGGTCAGCCATGGGTATGTCACCTTTCAATTTCCTCCTTTCGTTCTTGAACTTTCTCCTGAGGCCTTCTTTCCAGCTCTCCTGTAAGTGCAACAGGGATAAGCTCTTGATGACAAGCATGAATAGCAACACAGCTGTAACTTATTAATAAATTCTCAATTTCAATTCTGTTACGCAACATTGCATGTGGAACTGTTTCAGCAGCACAAAATAAAAAGCAAGTAACGCGTGGAAGATGCTAATATGGCGTCCCAGAGTACAAAAGAAAAGCATTACCATGCCATCTTCCAGATGGTCCCTCAAATGCGGAGGCTTTGTGAGCAGCATGTCAACCACTCGATGATACAGTCGCTGAGATGGGAACCTGCATATGTATAACAAAATCCATTAGTATAGCCAGGAAAGAATGCAATAATTGGAGTCAATACAAGATATATGTTACTGCGCTACACTGTTGTTCCCAGCCGGACTGATCTTTCCCGCTTCTCTGCGTTCACATTTTAAAAATACTGAGAAAACAGAAGCTACTTTAGCCAGCTCAGTTACACGCTGTCACCATCTCCCAGAATATGCTCATTTTTGGAGGGTTTGTTTGAACCAGTCCGGCTGTAAATCGTATAAAAAAGACTCAAAAGGCAATGAAATGAGAGTGCAACACGAACGCAAGTAACTCACCATGTGATTTTCACGCATGATTGGAAAAGTTCGCAGATAATAAATCTACGAACTTTCCTACTTGGGGGCTTCCCAGCTTCCAGAATGCGATCATACGATGCAAACGATGGGAGAACTGCTTTCTTGTAATCGTATGGGTCTTTCAGGAAGACATTCTCCTGGTGAAATGGAGGCTGTGGAAGCAAGTTACTAAGAAGAAGTAAACACAAAGGTCAGACACGAAATTTGTAACTGGAGGAATTTAACAGCGCATCATTATATACCTACCGAGGCTCCGGAAGAGCAAATGACACCTCATGTGGTTCAGCAACCCCATGCGCTCTGCCCTGCCACTTGAACCTGCACAAGCATTACAATGCATTACGAAACCCATGTCCACTGGTAGACTTACAGGGCAGTGATTTACGCAAACAGTTACAAGGCTAGTTAACAGCAACGCCCGAATAACGTTGCACGCTCATGTACATATTGCCGCTACGTTTAAGCTGAGGAAATTGTTTCATCTGCCAACGATCATGTCTCATAGCAAACTCACCTGCGGCATCAGACCTGCCTCAGAGACCTGTTTCCTCGTCAGCATTATCTTCGCAGCATCTGGAATGGCTTCCTCCTCATCGATATCTATATAATCTTTTACATCCTCATCGTAGATCTGGAAACAAAAGATGGTTAGGTTTGTGCATGCTGGGGATTTCCATAGCTTTAGCACTAAAGCCGAGCGTTTGTCCTGCTAACCCTTCCGTGTGTGTTTTCTTTTCGTTCTTTTTTTTTCCCCTGCTAGTAAACACATTGCTCCGAGCTTTCGCAGATCGGTAGTTTTAACGCGACGCGATCACCGCGGCTGGCGCAATGGTCGTTTGTTAGTATCTACAGAGCACAAGTAATTGTCACGCTATGAAATAACAAACAGCAGCGCGGTACATAATTGAAAATGTAATACTGCGCAGGGGGGGAGTCGTCCAATGGCCATGATTACTTAAATAGTAGCTCCTATCCTCAGTGCCAGACGACAGTAAGCTATGCATGGGGTAACCCGTGTTTAATGTCTATCACTCCTGCAGCCAGCAGTGGTCGCTGCTGTCCATTATGGAAGCAACGGGGTAAAGGATCCAGCGGTTGAAATTAGCATCAACTTATCGGGGAAAGGTTATGGTTACACGAGCTATTGGTGCTGAATTTCATGCACTGCCACGACATATGGCTCACCCTTGACTTTCCGGCATTATCGCGTAATCTATATCCGGCTTTATATTCGTTGACACCCGATAGTTACCGGCAGCAGTGTTCGAGGTCATGTACGCTTCAGTCTACTACAAAAATGAATGGATGAATGTGCTTACCAAGATGTTGCAGGCGCTGCAGTCGATGAATACCGACAAACTTTCAAGCAAGTTCTCGTAGGTTGGGGCTACAAGCTTCACCTTCTTGCGGCTGCCACAAGGCAAGATCACCATGCAGAAGAGCGGCATGATTCCTGGGTGGCACTTTACCGACTGACTTCTGACCCACTGACGATACTGACTGCTTTTGAGCAACCACAACCGACCACTGAATGGCCTTGACGGACGCAAGCCCTCGAACGAAAAAGAAAAAGCGAAAAACCGTCGAAGAGCACAATGCCCCTTGTGGGCCATACATGTCCAACTGGGGCACTGACAATGACGAGTTCTCAGGATTATGGCAGGTCATCCAAGGGAGGTTACCCCGAGGGGAACACCAGGGAAGAGAGCAGTGCATGGCAAAGAAAAGAAGGCCCCGTTAATTGTGCGTTCCCTGTGGTTTTTCCAGAACGTATGTGGATGGAAGCTCGAACTGAAATTACAGACACGTGTGTACATTTCAGAGATTCGTGCGCGGGAAAAGAAAGAAAAAGATAGAGAGAATTGGCAGTCATCATATTGGACGATTAATTGAAATTACGGCTATAGTTTGTAAGATGTAGAAACGGCGCTAAGGACGGTCCTACAGCTGGCGTCAGTTTTCCATTGAGGACTTTTGCTTCCGGAAACTTTCGCGTCCACTAAGTTTCACGAAGTTTGCTGCAAGAGGCCCTGCAGGGCCAATCTCGCCAAGTTAGGTATACTGCAGGTAGAAGCTACACAACACGTCCCGTTGATGAAACCAGGTCCCACGAGGTGCACTATTTGTCAGTGTACAACAACCACTGCTGCCCCGTTTGATAGTAGTCCGAGCCGTCTACTAAGTCGCCAAAACTTGCTGAAATTTCTGCGAGAGGCCGCTGAAACATCAACTGATATAATTATCGAAACCGTTTAAAAATTGCATGCGGCCGCAAGCGCTGAGGAATTCTGGATTATGATGAGAATGGGATCTGCTGCGACGCGAGCTGCCACACCTGTACTTGCACTGACCACAAGCGGTGCGCCATGATGACGACGTGGAGGACAGCCTGCTAATGCGCTTGGTGGTGCAACATCGATCATTGTTTTCGATCGTCGTGGCGGTCGCATGGCTGAATGCTGAATTGAAAAGCTTTTGGATGTCTTAATTGCTTTTTGGGCTCGTCACTGAACAGTTTTCAAGGTTCCGGAGTACAGATGTAACCACTGTCACTGAGCACGGTATTTTTTCACAAAAAGCTAAAAAAATAAAGAGATTGCGCTATAGTCTGAGTCAACATTGGAGTCAACGCGGCACAGCATGACCCGCGCTGTTATTAAGCCCATAAACCCGCAACGATAGTAATCCACATTGACGAACTGGGTACACCCGTGTTCGGGGTGCTGTAAAAAATGGTCCCGGAAGAAATGTCCCGAAGGCAAGGACGGCAAAAAATGTCCAGGGGCTAACCGATGCTGGAATATAATTTAAAAAAAAAAACTTCAGCGGAGCGTTTCCCTAAGTAAAAAGTCTGGTTTTTGTGGATAATGCTATCTAGCAATACTGAAGTGCAAACATTACGGCAGAACACGAAGGGTGACAGGGACCGCATAACCACTGCGCTGTGGTTGTCCCGTCCTAGGGTTACCGTGTTCCGTCCGTGTCCCTCTTCGTGTTCTGCCATAATCGTAGCAGGTTGAAGAAAGCGCCGTTGTAACAAACAAATAAAAATGACGTGCACAAAGCCCACCAATTTGGACCGGACCAGATGATATGCCGATTTCTATCTTTTATTGTTTTCCATGTTTGTATTATTAGTTTTAATACAGTCACCCCTCGATTTATGAACAGCCTTGGATTCCCGAAAAATCGTTCAGTCGAGGGATTCGTAGTCGTGGTGCCAGAAGAAACAAGGTACACAAGCGGACGCTGTACCCTTCCCTTTAGTTATTGTGTTTACGTGTCCGTAAGTGGGCTTGATAGCATCAGTTACATAAATCCGTTCGTGATGGCATGTTGTTCGCCTACAGCCGTGCTTGTCCATTTAAACGTTGACACTGTTGGTTATCGCTGGGAGGGCAATTTCATGCACATGCGGACAAACGGTGCATTCCAGACAAACGGTCCCGGCAGGAATCGAGATCAGCATGGTGTTAGCGTTTCCTGAGCAGCAATAACTATGCCATTTACCTCGCTGGCGCCAACGATCCTTTTGCAGTTGTTCCTTAAGGGTGAATCACTGTCTTTTTGTGCCTGTGACCGCGTAACATTGGAGTTCACACTTGTTGTTTCTCAATCTATGTAGGCCCGCTGTCTTTTTCTCCCCGTTCGGTAACCTCTAGATGCCTGAGCTGACGTCACTCCGTTCATACATCGAGTTCAAAAACGCATGGGTATTCGCGGTTGCCCCGAAAATCCGTTCACAGTTCGGATAACGAGGTGTTCATAAAACAAAGGAGAGATATACATAGAAAAAGTTTGGTTCCACGAGGTGCTGTTCATAAACTAAGCGAATTCATAATTCGACGGTTTATAAAACAAATGTTGACTGTATGTATTTATGTACGGGTTGTATCCTGATTATTTATTTTATTATTCTAGGTTTTTATTTAGTGCCAATTTATATTAGTTTAATTTAATTTTAGTTTAGTTTAATTTCCATAAAGTGACAGGAATTCAGGACGCTGCCGTGTAGCGGCATGATCAATAGGCATTGATATATCTTGTCAGAAGGAGTAAAAAACAGCCTGGCTAACCTGCGACGGGGAGCTTGTTCGACAATGTCACGGCAGATTAATTCCTATTGGAGACCCTTTTGTTCTATTTATGTAGACTGGAGTTTGTATTCAGAGTGGACCGCTCAAAGCAGTTACAAACCAAAGCAATTTACGAATGAGTGCCCTGCCCCACATTGCCCAAGAACAACTTCCTGGTTGTCAGAGAATTGAGATCTTTTTTTTTTCGACACCTGGAGCGTGTTTATTTGGGCATCTTCAAGCGTAACTATCGTCTTAATGCACCTGGGAAGAAAAATTAAGTTTGGGACATCGATTAACATGATGTCCTTCACATGAAAAACTTGGCATCACAAACGCGTTGAATCGGCTGGACACACCATGACCATGAACACATGAAGGTACACAAGGCTGTCTTGAACGCAATACCTCGTACATTTATCTTAATTAATGTATAGCTGGTCTATAGAAGAGCCCATAGCAGGTCTGTATTAAAATGAAAATTTGCTGCATAGCAGAACGTGGGTAAATTAACGGAGTGTAAATTCCGATAATCTTCTCTCAAACTGGAAAGTACTGCAAGTGCGGTTTCCGAATTCCGATACCTATATTTTGGCCTTGTCTCTTACACACAAAAGCTTCTGATGTATGTGCGAGCAGAAAAATCGTACCAAAGAATAAAATGAAAACCCGAACAAGCAAACTTCGCAACCGCTTTGAAACCGCATCACTGCCATCTCACCCGTCGCCGTATCATGATTCTGTCATGCAGTTTGCTGTTTGCAGTTTGTCATGCAGTTTGCAGTTTCCCACCCACCAAAATTAGCGGCATTCCCCTTTGTGGCATTTTGCGTCAGGGGACCCGTGCGTTAGCGGGCTCCCGGGTTTTGTGCGTCAAGTTTTCGACGGGCTCGTCCTCTGGCAGATTGGCAACACTGTATAGCAACACCGCGGTATACGAACATCATGCATCATCCAACATCATCCATGACGAACATTGTTTTGCAGCTGCTCACATCTCTGTGACGGAATGTACGGTACGATATCTACACTTTCTTTGAGTTAGTGGAAACCTTCGTCCTGCGTTTTCACTGGTATACAGAGACAGTCACCTTCTTGCTGGACCGTGTCATCGCATGAATTAGTAAGAACGCCGTGCGCTCAGCGGCGAATTGGTCCCCCACGCCGGCTGGCAGGTAAGGCTACCGTGTGATTTTCTCTACAGTATGTCCTAATTTCGTTGTGCTTCGTTTATTCTCACACTGCCGAGAAACGGATTCAACTTTCCTTTATTTTTGTGCTGCTTTGTACGGGGCAGCAAAACGTTGGGGGGTTTTAGACGGTTGTATCTGTATCCTGAACACTTGTACTATGTTCTGCTGTAGGTGTCGCCGCCGTGCAAATGAATCATTTTTCTTTTTTCGATTTTCAGATGGAATCAGTGCCTGTCTACGTCTGTAGAAGATGCAGCCAGAGAGCACAGACGGTTAAAGCTCTCTTTAGACACCTTACAATTTGGCACAGCCATGAGAGCAATTGGTCCTGCTCCTTTGATGGATGTGCAAGAACCTACCGGTTGTACTCATCGTTCAAAAAGCATGTGGACCGTCATCACAGCCACATTTTTGATAATGCCTCTCAGTCCAACAGTCACCGTAGTGTCCACGTGGGGACCACACCTGAAGTACATCAAGGAAGCACGGATGAGCCTCTGGAATACTTTCCTGGCGTCTCCACAAGTGGCACATGTCTAGAATTGCCCTCATCATTGACTTGCCATGAGCGTGACCCTGTTGAGCAGCTTTCACTGTTGGTGTTAAAGTGGAAGGAGCAGCGACAGCTACCAGAATCTACAGTAAACGAGATTTGTAATGATATCATAGACTACCTGGGGACCCTCAGAGAACAGCCTTCATCTCAACCATACGACTTCAGCATGTTGGCTACAAGGCGACAAAGAGAAAAATACTGGACAAGTGCACTGAACTACATCCCTCCTGTGACCGTGCCACTTCCCAATGCCGAAGGCCGCTGTAAAAGGGACAGATTTGAGTATGTTCCCATATGTGATGTGATCTCAGCATTGATGCAAGCTGAGACGTACAAGACAGGTGACCGTGCCAGTAACATTTTGCTTCAGGATGTGTATGACGGCTGCTATTTTAAGTCACACCCTGTTTTTGGACAAGGGGATGAGAAAATTATCATCCAGTTGTACTTTGATGAATTCGAAGTCTGTAACCCCATTGGCAGTAAAAGAGGGAAGCATAAGATATTAGCAGGATACTTCACCTTGCTGAACACCCCACTGCAGTGTAGATCGAAGGTAAATGACAAACATCTGGTCCTCCTTGCAAAAATGTCATCTGTGAACTCCCACGGTCTCAAAAAGATCATGGAGCCATTAGTGAACGACATAAAAAGGCTAGAAACTGAAGGGATACTAGTACGTGGGAGACGGCTTACTGGCACAGTGTTGTACATTACAGGCGACAATCTAGCATCACACCAGATTGGCGGATTCCGCATGTGTTTTTCCAGTGGTGCTATGTGCAGATTTTGCATGGCTACAAGAGATGAGATAAACCTCAAGTGGGAAGAACGGGACTTCACTCCCCGGACACCAAGTGCTCACGCACGCCATGTGACGCTTGTTGAGAGCGATCCGTCACTTTCCAAGGTGTATGGAGTAAATCGTGAAAGTTGTCTGAACGAACTGAGCAGCTATGACGCAACACGGAGTTTACCTCCTGATATTATGCACGATCTCTTTGAAGGGGTCATACCTTTTGTTCTTAAACATGTTGTCAAGAAGCTAGTGACGGATGGTGTGATAACGTTAGCAATGTTGAACAGCCGTTTAGAGCGGTTCAAGTTTCAAGGCAATGATAAAAAATCGCAGCCTCCAAGATTGACACGTGCTGCTATATTTGGTTGCACCAGCATAACTGGATCAGCCTCTGAGAAGTGGTGTCTCTTCCGCTTCTTTTCATTTCTTGTTGGAGATATCGTGCCTCCTGATAATGAGGCCTTTGATCTGTACCTATGTTTGCGGGATATAGTTGACATTGTTGCTGCGCCACAGTTGACGCCTCAGATCATTCCATTTCTGCAAGTTCAGATTACTGACTTCTTTTCTTCCTTCACAGAAGTTTTCCCTAATGTACCCTGCATTCCCAAAATGCACTTCATGATTCATTACCCAAAACTAATACTGATGTATGGTCCGCTGTCAAGGTTGTCTTCGATCAGGTTTGAAGCGAAGCACCAGTACTTCAAGTCACTAGCAAGGAAGACTCATAATTTTGTTAATATATGTCGGTCTCTCAGCAAGCGGCACCAAATGAACCAGATGTATACTATTGCCCAACCAGTTGAAGAGATGGTAACCTCAGGTTGCAGACGAGTACCCTATGAAACATTGCCACAGCTGCTGAAGAAACGACTGGAGGACGTCGAAATGGACAATGAAGAAATCAGCTCTCTTCTCTCTATTACTGTAAAGGGTCGATCCTTTCGGGTTGGATGTGTCATTCCAGTGCGAGTGTTTGATGATGACCTTCCGGACTTTGCTCACGTGACACTTATTCTTGTATGCAAGCAGAGGCTGTTTGTACACTGCCAGCTGCTTGATACGAAGGCCTTTGACGAGCACTTTCATGCTTTTGTTGTAGAACGCAAACCGGAGGCCATTGTTATTGAGGACTGCGAGCACTATAGTGAATTTCCTGACTTGGTATACCTGTACGAAGTTTGCAATAGGACTTATGTAAACTTGCGTTACACAATGTTCACAGGAATGTATGTCTTCTGACCAGCAGTTGTACAACAGTACATTTCAACTACATAGAGTTACATTATGCAGTCAGTTTGTTGTCATGTGTTCAACCTCAATCATTTCCCTTCGTGTTCATGATTTAAGCCAATTTTTTCTCTTTGTCCAGAAAGTGATTTTAGTCATGCATTTGTGACCTTTACAAGAAGTTATCTCCAGTTCATTTTACTGTCGGCTGCTCTTGAGTTAATAAACATGTGTCTGTTTGTCAAAACACAAAACCATATTCTGCTTGGCTCTAATTTCTTGTCACGAAATGCACACCTATTATGGAATTCCCCACAGCGTTGAGCACGGTGCAGGGGAAGCAAGGAGACTTCATGACACGCAAAAGCTGTGTCATTGACTATAAAATTGTAACTCACTGTGACGTACGCATTGCATGACAGTGCCTCAAGGAAACCGAACACATGCTTGGGAGCAACCGTTGCTGTCTGTTGTTCAGAGCGATGGACGTCACCAAGGCAATGTAGCTTGTGGAAGATTCAGTGGCAATAATTGTGGCTGGCTCTAATTTGTCGTCACGTAATGCACACCTATTATGGAATTCCCCACAGCGTTGAGCACGGTGCAGGGGAAGCGAGGAGACTTCATGACAAGCAAAAGCTGTGTCATTGACTATAAAATTGTAACTGGCTGTGATGCACGCATTGCATGACAGTGCCTCAAGGAAACCGAACACATGCTTGGGAGCAACCGTTGCTGGCTGTTGTTCAGAGCGATGGACGTCACCAAGGCAATGTAGCTTGTGGAAGATTCAGTGGCAATAATTGTGGCTGGCTTTAATTTGTCATCACGTAATGCACACCTATTATGGAATTCCCCACAGCGTTGAGCACGGTGCAGGGGAAGCAAGGAGACTTCATGACACGCAAAAGCTGTGTCATTGACTATAAAATTGTAACTGACTGTGATGCACGCATTGCATGACAGTGCCTCAAGGAAACCGAACACATGCTTGGGAGCAACCGTTGCTGGCTGTTGTTCAGAGCGATGGACGTCACCAAGGCAATGTAGCTTGTGGAAGATTCAGTGGCAATAATTGTGGCTGGCTCTAATTTGTCATCACGTAATGCACACCTATTATGGAATTCCCCACAGCGTTGAGCACGGTGCAGGGGAAGCAAGGAGACTTCATGACACGCAAAAGCTGTGTCATTGACTATAAAATTGTAACTGACTGTGATGCACGCATTGCATGACAGTGCCTCAAGGAAACCGAACACATGCTTGGGAGCAACCGTTGCTGGCTGTTGTTCAGATCGATGAACGTCACCAAGGCAATGTAGCTTGTGGAAGATTCAGTGGCAATAATTGTGGCTGGCTCTAATTTGTCATCACGTAATGCACACCTATTATGGAATTCCCCACAGCGTTGAGCACGGTGCAGGGGAAGCAAGGAGACTTCATGACAAGCAAAAGCTGTGTCATTGACTATAAAATTGTAACTGACTGTGATGCACGCATTGCATGACAGTGCCTCAAGGAAACCGAACACATGCTTGGGAGCAACCGTTGCTGGCTGTTGTTCAGAGCGATGGACGTCACCAAGGCAATGTAGCTTGTGGAAGATTCAGTGGCAATAATTGTGGCTGGCTCTAATTTGTCATCACGTAATGCACACCTATTATGGAATTCCCCACAGCGTTGAGCACGGTGCAGGGGAAGCAAGGAGACTTCATGACAAGCAAAAGCTGTGTCATTGACTATAAAATTGTAACTGACTGTGATGCACGCATTGCATGACAGTGCCTCAAGGAAACCGAACACATGCTTGGGAGCAACCGTTGCTGGCTGTTGTTCAGAGCGATGGACGTCACCAAGGCAATGTAGCTTGTGGAAGATTCAGTGGCAATAATTGTGGCTGGCTCTAATTTGTCATCACGTAATGCACACCTATTATGGAATTCCCCACAGCGTTGAGCACGGTGCAGGGGAAGCAAGGAGACTTCATGACACGCAAAAGCTGTGTCATTGACTATAAAATTGTAACTGACTGTGATGCACGCATTGCATGACAGTGCCTCAAGGAAACCGAACACATGCTTGGGAGCAACCATTGCTGGCTGTTGTTCAGAGCGATGGACGTCACCAAGTCAATGTAGCTTGTGGAAGATTCAGTGGCAATAATTGTGGCTCGCTCTAATTTGTCATCACGTAATGCACACCTATTATGGAATTCCCCACAGCGTTGAGCACGGTGCAGGGGAAGCAAGGAGACTTCATGACACGCAAAAGCTGTGTCATTGACTATAAAATTGTAACTGACTGTGATGCACGCATTGCATGACAGTGCCTCAAGGAAACCGAACACATGCTTGGGAGCAACCGTTGCTGGCTGTTGTTCAGAGCGATGGACGTCACCAAGGCAATGTAGCTTGTGGAAGATTCAGTGGCAATAATTGTGGCTGGCTCTAATTTGTCATCACGTAATGCACACCTATTATGGAATTCCCCACAGCGTTGAGCACGGTGCAGGGGAAGCAAGGAGACTTCATGACAAGCAAAAGCTGTGTCATTGACTATAAAATTGTAACTGACTGTGACGTACGCATTCAATGACAGTGTCTCAAGCAAACCGAACACGTGCATTGAACATGCTTGGAGCAACCGTTGCTGCTGTTGTACAAAGAAATGGAATGGTTTTCACTTTTCATCACGTAATGTGCAACCATCATATAGAAAATATGAATAAAATTGGTTAAGAATGTGTAAATTGTAATGTGTAAATTTAAATATATTCATCAGATATCAAACTTTCTGAATAAATGTTCATTTCTATAAGCCATTTATTAAAATGTTAAGACGTTCTGACCTTTTCGTAGCAGAGAGGTTTTAGGTATACCTAATATTTTAATTACAGTACAGAAGGTACAGCACCCTACCTTGCAAGAACTTGTTTTTCATTTTTCAATGTCTTTCTCTCTATAATACTTCAACATAGCTGATCTAATGAAACAACTCGTCAAACTTAACAAATGCACAGTCACATTGGAATAGCCAAAGCAATTTTTGGTTGTGAAAGAAACATCATAGATGATGACATTCCCACCAAAAGAAAAAATGTTTTCAGTACCTTTATTTTGTTGCGACTTACGGGCGGATTTGTGCATATTTTAGAGCGTAGTGCAATCACACTTTATACATTGTACTATAGGACATAACACCACTTTATGCATATTGCGTTATACAGTGGTTCGCAAGAAAAGTGGGCTAGAGCACTTCACAAAGAGAGCGATGAACATAAAATGCTACATTTGTGGTACCTGCATTACAGATGCTACTATTCACGTTGCACCTGTTTGTAACTCAAGTACCATAAGGACAGCCTAAAGTTTTCGTTTACGGCTCTCTCCGTGAAGCAATCTGCTCCGCTCTGGGACACCGTGTGTGACGATGAACTGATGGACAGCGCTGGCGGGATAATGCAGCTCTGGCGCACAATATAAGTGGTTGCAAGTTCGGAATACACATGCGGCACTGAACACGACAATCATGACGTGATTGGTTTCGCCGGTTCGCTGCAGGACAAACAACTCTCATCCACGGAAGAGCTGAAATTATGCGAGTCGATCAAAACACGCGAGTGAAACATGCCCGCGCGTATGTCGGAGAACTGTCCGAAAACGTACGTGGCATGGATATCTTCTAATATAGCACTCTAGAGAGAAGAGAAGATCAACGGGGGAACATTTATTCACTTTTATCTTCGACGGAACAGAAGAACGAGAATCACTGACACAGCTATTTAAGTTATACCTTTGAGTTTGCAGGTTGCCAACCTCGTCCACTATACTTGGAAACGGGTATTAAAAAAAATCCCAGAAGGTGCAAATGAGGAATATCTGTCCCTCATGATACCTTCCGGCTGGGCGGAAGGTATATTATTGAGACATGACACTAAATTATACCTCCCAAAAGGCATAAAATTAGTCCCGGTGGTATAAACGACGGTACTTGATCCTGAAATAGACCTCGCTGGTCCCTTTTTCACACCTTCTTGGCTGAGAGTGTACTTACCACACTTTTCCTTTGCCTTGCGTAACCTTTTTTCCAGCTTGGCATTTGCACGTTCGAGCTCCTCTTTCTTCCTCTTTTGACAGTCACAACTGGCACAGGGCTCAACCACCCCATGCACAACCACCAGTGAAGCATTTGTTGAGGTGATAAACGTACGAATACTTAAAAAAAAGCAAAGGCATGTGCATGACGTTGCTCATGTACATTTCTTTCATTTAAGAGGTATCAAAACAGACACATAGAAGCAGATCTGAGAAGGAAGCCTAAGCCTGCATTCTACGGCGTAGGTACAGGTTGGGACAAAAGTTTACGGAACACGCGAGCGACGTACTTTTTCTTCGGTGCGGCACCCTAGCGGCTGCCGGAAGCGGGTGAGTTCACTGTTTCAGAGAGGTGGATGGATGCGCTGTTAGCGACACGCAGTGGTCGTTCTACTGTCACTTGGGTGTGGCTGGGAAGTACGAGTTCCCGCTGGCTGTGTGTCGCTCACAGCGCACCCTTCCATCCCTCCGAAACAGTTAACTCACCCGCTTCCGGCAGCCGCTAGGGTGTCGCACCGAAGAAAAAGTACGTCGCTCGCGTGTTCCGTAAACTTTTGTCCCAACCTGTACTCACAGCTGGACTACTTACGTCTGCCACCACATCAAGTGCCTTTAATATCTTGGTTCTTTTTTTCTCCATTTCGATGCACATCGAAATCGATCCGCATCGACGCACCTACAAGAAAAAAAAAAGTAACACGGTGGAACATCAATGTACACAGGCAATATCAACTCATAAGTTTCGGAATAATTTTACACCCGCTGGGTAGCACACAGCAAGAAGCATCACAGCGAAGATGTTCGAAAATCCAGGATACATAACTAAAATGGAAGAAAGTTAACACCGAGTTAACTCAACAGTAAAGTTGGTTTGTGTGTTGAGTTAAACCGGTGTTAGACTTTGTTTTTATGCGTCACAGCATATGAGATGTCAAGAAGAATAGTCCATTGCATGTTTTCTTAGGCAGCTGTCCTTTTACGTCATTAATTTCTAAAAAAACTTGTCAGCACGGCTTGAGTCAGTTGAAAGTAACTGCAGCCCAGGCGTCCAGAATTCATATTCAAGTTCGTGACTGCATTATTTTATATATTTCCAGAAAACATACCAACTGTCGCATATCACGTTGTAACTAAAGCAACGTAAATCGCAGGAACACTGGGGTTCTCGTCTGTTTCTAAGGCTGGAACATTCTATATGTAATGTACTTTAATGAATGGGCATGCAAGGTCCGAGCACGTGTCTTTCAGTAGATTTCTGTCACCACTTCAAAAGCACATTCCAAGTGTCCTTAGCATGTTCCAATGAATAAACCGAGACATTACTTACCTGCAGCCACAATGTAAGCTTCGGAAGCCTCTGCTTCGTCGCTCCACTTCACAAGGAATATTTTTCCTTTCAAATTTCGCACACTTTCTGGTTTGTGCAATATACTTAATCCTACTTGAACATCTACGATGTTTTCGATTGGATATACGTCAAACATATTAAGGCCTGGACACTTCACCAAAATATGCATGATGTTTTGCAGAAAAAAAGTAACCTTCCTGGTTTACAAACTGGGGTACAAAGGACACGACAGAATGCAACTTCGCCCTTATTGAGCGGAAATGCGGAATGGCAGAACGGGAAATTTCCAGTATCAATGTTGCCGAACGAGTCGGCTGTCACCAAGGGCGCGGTGTGTCCTTTGCTCGACACGTACGCCAAATACGAACATAAAAGAATATAAATCATGTAAGCCTCTTTTTAAAAAAATAATGAAAACAAGCAAATATTTTTGTTTGTTTCCACGGGAAGTGGCGAATGCTTTGGTACTGAAACACCAAAACCGTTTGTGGCAAAGTCACATGATCTGCTGGTTCTGCTGTTGCGCCAAATCAATAAAAGATGTTTGCTTGATCATTCATCACATCTGATATTACTTCCTATACCTCGATAGTTTAAGGTCATATATTCACCCTCCTTTATATTATACATTTTCAACGTATTTGTTGTACTTTCGTATTATCAAGTGGCGCAAAGTCATATTGGACATGGTTCTCTCCGTATGTGGGCCCGGTAGGCAACAGGCTCGTCTGTTTCATTAGGGTCCTTCGTAGGAAATACATGGATATTCATGGACATCTTCCCGCCAGAGCACGGTGCCTGGTGAGATCTTGGCCATGACGAAAAGAGTTTATCGTGATTGAGCACTAAGCCCGGACAACCCGATCTCGAAAAGCACTATTTGGAACTGGAAACGAAGGGGCATAGACTTTCGGGAGTACTCTGATGCAGACGCACATGACCATTGTACACCGGACCCTGGCCAAGCAAGCAAGTATGGAGGAAATTGTGTGGAGACAACCGTAACAGAGACATTTCACCGTAACGTCGGTAAAGCGCAGAACAATGTGCCGGCTACAAACGTGGACGGCAAACAACCGAACATGGAACACGATGACCCTGTGGATCTGCATTCAGACACCATCAGTGTTTCATGCACCAACAGCTGTGAGACATTCTGAGGCTCCGACTGTGACATTCCGACATTCCGAGGCATTTCTGAAGCGAGGTTGTGTTCCGAAGAAAGCGGAACCTCTGAACCTGTAAGTTCAAATCGCCTTTCGTGCACTTATACACGTATTCGCGCACCTAATGTGCTAATTATGCAGTGCTTGTGCATCAGTGTATGAAATACTTGATTTTGTACAATCTTATTGAATCATTCATTAGCTAGCAAAGAAACAAGCAGAGTCTTAACAGGAAACACAGCTCATTATTTTATCGTTCAGAATACTTGTAGTGAGTGAACGGGGCACAATAAGAAAGAATTAACAGAGGAACCCTCCATTGCTAGTATCTGTTTGGTCCTGTTTGTGCGCTGCTAGTACGCTCAATTTCAATGTGCTCAAACTGCCAATTTTAAGTGGCTGATAATCTTCTTTTTCAGGATGATAAGCTGTATGCTGGTGTACAAATCACAAGAGCTGAAAGTCTCCTCTTGGTCATGGGCCATGCTCTCAAATACCACGACTCCAAGGAGGCTACTGAGAACTTTCTTGAAGTAATTGGAGCCCATCTGCCAGAAAAGACAAGTTTTCCACCTACCAAGTATCAATTCTTTAAGTACTTTACTACAGCAAAACAGTCCATGCAGGTCCATTTCTACTGTGCAAATTGCTTTGAGTACCTATGTAAAGACTCCTCTGACGGCCTTATGCAGCAGTCAGTGACATGTAGTAAGTGCAATAAGACCAGTACTAGAGACAAGCTATTTCAAGTAGGTAACTACTACATTTCAATTGATCTTGCAGCTCAGTTACGTGAGGTGCTTGAGAAGCATGAGGGTCTTTTAACGTGCAGTGTTGCGCCTTCGTACAATGTTGGCGACATCATTCTGAAAGCCCAGCATATCGCAGTCCTCCTCTCACTGGAAATTATATCTCATTCACTTGGAATACTGGCGGTGTCCCTGTTTTTGAGTCATCGCAGTATAGCATTTGGCCGCTTCTGCTCCAAGTGAATGAGCTACCCTACCGTGAGAGGACACAAAATCAGATCTTAGCTGGGCTATGGTTTCGTTCAGGGAAACCATGCATGAACACCTTTCTAAAACCATTTGTGGATGAAGTAAACACGTTGTCCACAAATGGTTTTATTTGGATGTCACGATCGGGTAAAGAAAAGTGTTCGAATGTGTTCCCGGGGCCGTGCACCGTGGACAGTGTGGCACGGTGCCAATTGATAAATATGGCGCAGTTCAATGGCAGAATGGGTTGCCTCTGGTGTGACCATGAAGGGGAGGTAGTTCGAGTTGGACATGGTCAGAGCAGAGTCCACCCCATTCTCCAAAGGCTTCCTAAAGAAAGAAGTGATGAAAACTTGATGACACATGCAAAGAAAGCTGAAGACACTGGTCATAACAGCAGTGGGTTAAAGGCCTGAAGTGTACTTTTCTTGCTGTCATGTTTCAGCATGATATCAGGGTTTGTAGTTGATTACATGCATGCTGTATGTCTCGGCTTTGTCCGAGCAACAGCATGCATGTGGTTTAACCACAAGGGACCACATAAGTATCTGATTGGTCACAAGGTTCACGATATAGACATTAGACTTGCAAGTTTGAAGCCTGTATGGGAAGTTTCCAGACTTCCACGATCCCTTAAACAATGGAAATACTGGAAGGCGTCAGAGTGGAGGAGTTTTTGGCTTTTCTACTCCCCAGTGGTGTTAAAGGACATGCTTCCAAAGAAATATTACAAAAATTGGCTTAAATTTGTCCAGCTCATGTATGTTCTTCTCGCTTAGTCTGTACCCCTTCACAACATTTCTCTGTTACGTAAGGAGATGCTTGACTTTTTGGCAGAATATCACCTATTGTATTGATTGCAATTGTGAAAAAAGTGTGACAGTTAGAGCCACCTCATACAATGTAAGGAGAAATGTTCTTGATGTACTTGAGAAGAAGGTGAGGATAAGCAGCATTGTTGAAGTAGAGCCAGTAGACGATGTTATAGAAATTGTTGAGTTCTGTCCAAAAAATGTATGCTCTTTGAGATTGAAGAGAAAAATTATATGTGTGTGCTGCATGGAAATCTTGTTGTGGAAGCAAAATAAAAATGCGATATATTTTCATAGTCATAGTCAATATAGAAAGTTGTGGAAACCTACCAAGTGTATACACAATTCACAGTGTTCATAACTCCAGCTGAGAACAAACTTGTATATGTCACCAAACTTTTGTTGGTTATGCATTATATAATGCAGCCTGTTGTATCGGTTCGTTGAGTAGGACAGAGACCCACTAGAGGATGTGATTTCAGTGGAAGCATAGCACGACATTGCATAATGGAAAGCAAAACATGGGCACGAAAGAAAACTTATAGAATTTATAGAATTGCAAAATTGTAGACGGTGCACAACAAGTGTGCCTGACTTTAAATAGGAGACTCATTTTTTGTCCAAAAGAAGTCTTGGAAGACGTCTTCTGATTTGCTATGGGCACGATTAATTGAAAGCACAGACAAAACAAACCCATAAAGATTCTAAAGACTTCTTTTTGACAACTGTCAAAAGAAGGGCAAAAGCCAAAGGATGCCCAAAGAAGGTATATAGAATGGCAAAGTTAGTTTTCGTATAGCTTTATACACGTGGTTGTCTAACCCGGTGTGCCAAAAACAAGAATTTCACTGCTTGCGAGTAAAAGTTGCAACGAGGCATGTTTTGCCAAATAAGCGGTGCTGTTAATAACTGTAGCTGTCAATAATATAGTAAATGATTCATCATATTACATGAAATTCAACAAAATGCACCATGAAATTCATGTGGTGCAAAACGCAAACATAAGAGGATATGTTTGAAAATCAGCCTCCATTGTTGCTCGCAGTTTTCTGAAAATTCTTCATGAAATTTGCACGGATGTAAAGTATAGCTTGATACATGTGGTTGTCTAACCCGGTGTGCCAAAAACAAGAAAATCACTGCTTGCGAGTAAGAGTTGCAACGAGACATGTTTTGCAAAATAAGCGGTGTTAATAAGGGTAGCAGTTCCTCCAATGAAAAGCTAAAGAATGTTCACAAGATCTTCGTTAATTAAGTTAATTTTAAGTTAACTTAATTAAGTTAATTTAATTAGTTAGTTAGTTAGTTAATTTTCATAACACAATTTTTTTTTCCTTCTTTGGACTACCTATTTACTGTTGTCTTTTGAAAGTAAAGAAAAAGGATGTGCGAAGGCAGTCAATAGATTTCCTTTGGTGTGACCTCTTCAGACAATCAGGATAAAGAAAGGCCAAAGCCTGTCTATAGCCAGTGTTTGGAAAATTGTCTATAGGAAATCGCCAAATCACCAATTCAAAGAAGCCAAAGAATGACCAAATAATGTCAATAGACTGGCAAATTTCATTTTCATGAGGGCTAGAGCCTTTTCTTCAACTGCCATCATTCAGTTGTACGCGTACCCTTGCAGAAAAACACCAAACAAGAGCAGTTACAAGTGAGGAGCAGATCAGGACGATAACATTTTGTTTGGAACCAAAAGATCGACATAAATCATGTGTGATATCTTCGACAAATCAGATGTGGTATTAGATTACGAGTCACAATCCATATGCATGTGTACATGTCTTGTTTTGAATATTTTACTGAGGTAATTACACTGCAGAAAAGTGAACTGACCTCATTCCAGTCTTCCTTGGTCATTGCACGGTCGGTACTGCGAAACCGTCTGTGCGATGTGACCCCTTACATTACTGAAGAAGTCTCCCCATGTATGATTCATTACCCAATATATGTTTATCTGTGCCGCTTTCTGTAGTGAGGCATAATCCTGTCGACAAGAAGAAGAAGAACAAAAAAAAAAAAAAAAACATGCCAGGCCATGTAACGAGTGTTTCAGACCAAGTGGCGCGAAATATAAGGGGAAGAGTTTGCGTGCAAGAGCGAGTGGGCCCGTCTCCAATGCCCGTCTCCCTCAAACTGACGCGACGTGGCTTCACCGAGGCTTCAGAAGTGAATGGATTACTGAAATGCTTACGCCAGTGCTTCCCAAACTGTGCTACCCTGCCACCCATCAAAAATATAAGATATCGCGTCGCGACCCTCCCTCCGGATTTCTTATGATGGCACATGATTTTCTATTTTGGTACAGCAACAACAAGCCAAAAAATTGAAGTTGAAATTTAATTTGACATTTGGGTGATTTCATTTATAATCGAACAAGGTGCGGAAGTCCCATTTTTTTATCCCGTCGAAAAAAATATATGTTGGAGGGAACCTCAAGTGATGCAAAACGCGCCGCATGCGAAGCACGTGGGCGCGATACTTTCCTAGAGGGAGAGGGGTAAACTTTTATGTCGCATGGCCGCGCTTTCCGCTGGGCCGACTTTGACGGGGCCTGGAGGCACCATTTTTTTGGTTACGAATATGATTTTTTTTTGTCGTGAGAGACATGGCCGTTGTCTATCACAGTGATCATAAGGAAGCGGCTGTCACGCTCAGTTCGTTCTTTAGAAAATCCTAAACTTGGCAGGAACGTTCAAAAATGCCAAATTTTGTTACGCTATTACTTCAGAACGGTACGTCCCACTACATTGCAGTTAACTGCAATCGAAACTACGTCAAAATGCCTATCGACTGGTTTATAGCTCATTACTGCCAACTGTACAGTTATGCTGCTGCAGTCCTGAGAGTAAGGCATTGTAGGCGAATTTTCGCGCTGTTTGACCTCAAATATCTCAAAAATACCATCTTCGCTTTCCACAATTTTTTGCATAAAGGTTGCTCTATCTCTGCACTTTGCCCCAAGGAAAAGACTTGTTCTTCAACAAAGAACTTGTTCTCAAACGAAAATTTGACATTCAACAAACACTATACATTACATTATTTTACTTAGGGCTAGCATTTGCCACTAAACCGCTGTCGAAACATCCCCGAGAAACGCCCTCCTTGGCGACGGCCTAGCGGGTGCTCAAAATGCAGAAACGATGGCATCCAATGGAGCAACAGAACAAGCGCTCATGATCCTGTCGTCTATACATGTGTTTTAAACATAATCGGTCCGTGGTCTTGTACACGTGCGCCGCTTCATACACACTGTGTTTTAAAAATGACTGATTGATTGAAATTGAAAAATGTTCTGATGCTGCCAATTATTCGTAAATCTCAGCAGCAGCAGGTGCCAGAGAACGACACTATTTTGTTTTACCGGTTGCGCTATTTCTTTGACGCAAAACCACTCTGTAGCGGGGACACATATCCGGTATGCAACTTCTGGATGCGCGATGTGAAGCAGTAATAGCCAGGTGGTGCCGAGAGAAGAAAGTGTTCGGTACGATTTTGATTGTAACTTCATGGAAATTTTGAGTAATAACGCCCACTACAAAATAAACTCGGCACTTAACATAATTTGAAATGTACTTGTGGTGAGCATTTTTCTGCGCCTTTAATATAGTAAGAGTGAATCAGCCGGGCTAGAAACCCTCGCAAAAATAAGAAGAAAATGCGTGGCATTAGGAATGGCTGTTCCTATCCGCTAAAGTGAGCTTATTTTCTAGACCTCCAGGTCCGCTACCACGAGCTTTTTGGCACAGAATGCTGGGTAAAGCATGGTCTAAAGAGGCCCCTTTTTTCAAGCTGCCGAGTCATTTTGCGACCCACAGTTTGGGAATCACCGGCTTACTCATTTAAAAGACGTAAAATTCACGTAAGACGTGAAACGTAAACGAGAAAATTTCTATTCTCGACTATGAAATGCCAATTCTCTCGACGTGACCCCTTTGTAGCATTATTAGCTGTAGCTCGATATATTACGCAGCCTTACCCTGTCCCAGGTCCTGATGTTGGCCGCCTCCCTCTCTGAACAGCTGCGAGTAACTCAATGTCCGTGAGGTGGGGGTGAGGACGTCTTCACGCTCATGTGCCCTTGTGAAGATGCGCACCTTTTCCAGTGCGTTACATCATTCATTCGCAAAAGGTTACCATACCCTCGTCTCACCACAGTTCTTGCGAGCGTCGAGAAATTTCCGTTTCAGAGAAGAAATCGAAATCACGTCCGTTGCTTTCGAAAGCAAACGCCTTACCATCGATCTAAGAAAGTGGTGCCTTGCCTACATATAATAGGCAAGTGGGGAATATTTTCGGGGAATATTTTCTATGGTTGCACACCGAAACTCTTCCTTTGTGAGAATGACGATGAGCTTCAGTCGTGCGTCGGAGATGTGGAAATGATGTTTGGAATAGCAAAATGAGTGTAGAATGAATCGTGAGAGTTGCAAAGTGTGCAAAAATAACGACAGGACTACAATATATTGCACTCAGTTCTCTGACGGTGTGACACTCGTTCTTTGCAAACTCGAGCACCTACATGTTCCTGTCATCGCAATATTTCAGAGAGTTCAAATTTCGTGAAAAATAATGATAATTGCAAAATTCGCGGTAACTAGGTCCTCGCAAAAATTAACAGAACTGTGATTTCGAATCGCAACAGAGCAACAGAGTACCTTACACACGACGGTAAGCTCACAGTTACAACTACAGTGCAAAAACTAAAGAACAAAAATACAAAATGGCATTCACCAGTGGCGAGAGGGGGTTTTAACCAATGTCCTTTTAGACTGAGATGCGTTACCAAAGAGCAATAAAACCGCCAAGACGATTCCCATCTGAATAATGAATGCGCGTCCCAGGACCACTGCCCCTGCCAGTCCAGGCAGCTTAATAAAAATGTTGCATGACCCGGTGTCCATCGACGATCAAGCTAAGGCATACGGCGTATCTGGCTGGTATCACATTAGAAGCGAGTCATGGGCAAGTCCTGGGCGTCGGACGCAGGTGTGATCAGGGAACCCTCTGTTCCAGTGTCTGCCTAGACTGCTATGTCCATGTCCAGAACATGCACCACCATGAACTATCCAAGGTTGGGGATGTAATTTTGTGCTCGGCATGCAAACAAAACCGAAGACACTTAATCATCAGGAAATATTGCATGGTTAGAAATCGCTTACCTCTTATCAGTGTTGTACCCGCTACCAAAATAAAGTAACGGAATAAGGCTATGCACTACTCCATGAAAAGGTAGCTCAATATTAGCGTCGCTACAAACCTGAAAAAGTAACGTGATACTGCTACCGCAACCAAATAAAAGTAACGTCAATACGATGCTGCTACTTTTCCGCTACCGTACTCTTCTCTGGGCAACACGTTACTGTAGACATCTTGTTGCCTGTGTCTAGAGACGATGCAAGGTTTATCTTCCGTGACATAGCCAGCATGTAGCATAAAGTATACCACTACTTGCAGTCAAGATATATTAATCTTTCACATTAATCCTGACCATGAGATCAACAACAACAACAACAACTTTATTGTACGATGATGAATGTGGAGTTTCATCGCCAAGGGCGATCTGACCATCTGCTTCACATTTAAGACATAAATTAATTCACACAGCGCATATGTGCATGGAATAATTTTCGCCGGCATCTGAATGTTTCGAACACAAGACTGTTTTTCTGCAATTACAGTGATTTGTTCGAGATATCCCAGCCTCCCAACCTCAAACTTTTCTGTCTGCTTACTATTGACAGATTGATCAGTTTTCCCTTTGGTCAAGTGTGCAACTGCCACCATAAGTGACCACTCATCGATTCATCAATAAGTAGCTACCAGATAGTAAGAAGATCAAACGAATGGCATAATGTTTGCTTATACATGCTTTCGCAAGGGCAACACCTCTAAGTAGACAGCCTTCTGAGTGCTGTTGGCATACCGCACCAAAGCTTAGGTCTCACAGGAATTAGAGGTCACTGTTGTTGCCTACCCCTTGCTTCCATTATTCGAGTCACATGGCGGCTTCTCTTACAAGCGTTTGACTATACGAAAAACTAAGGTTAATACTGGTTTTCCGGGAGTATGAGTTCCTCAGGAGGAGTTTACCCATGAGAGATTGCATCTGTAATTGAGCTTTTACAGAAAAAAAAATGGCTGTGCTCTTTGGCCTACTGCAAAACGCGTATGGAATGAGATAGCATTACTAGAATTGTAGTAGATGAAGGACGACGACTCCATTTTAGATACGAAAGAAGCATACTTTCGGGACTTTTAGTATATCGGCAACACTCTATGGAAACGAGACGATAAAGGAAGCTGTCAAATCAAAGATCGGCAACGGTATGTAAGCCGATGGACTTATCATATTTTCCCAAGCGATATCGTTGAGAACTTCCGATCTGCTAAAACTCGGCATTCATTCCTAAGACAATGAACCTGAACGTGCCACCGCACACGATCACTCTGACGATTCCTCTTCGTCTGGGTGATCTTCAATTCTAGCGTTGCCGATAACGGGGTTGTGGATACTCTGATATGTACTCCATGTAGCGCACACTAACATGCGTTCTCGCAAATACACAGTTTATCGTTGTGGCGGTGCGTGTGGTCGGTACAGTCACATGACTCGATGTCCAAATTGAACGTCTCCTTCATATATAGTCGCTAACCAACACGTTATTGCCATTCCTGACGTTAATCTTAAAGTATCCACACACAATGAGCTGCACGTCGGTACAGTGCGCCGTGTTTATCTCGGGAAACTTTAGATGCGTTTTAGGAGTTCACGGCAGGAGATTCCATGTTAGGAAGATTTTGATGTCGTCTCGTGCAACGTTTGGCGAGAGGTACAGCGACAATGATGGCTCTACGACCATGGATAGTGTTTTCGATTGCGCACATGTCTCCTGCTTCTCGCTTCACTTGACTGCACTTTTCCCTTGCTTGGCGTAAAGTGCGACACCAGCCACTCTGCTCTCTTCGCGCATGCGGAACGACATGCACCCGCATCCGCCTATCGCCAAACGGATCATCAGTCCAGTTTCCGTCAAACCATGCGCCTTCCTCAGAATTGCATCGCCCTGAACGTTCATTCTGCGTGTCCGCACAATCTCAACTTTCGCTACGGCCATGCGTTTCTTGAGCGCCGCGGCGCGCTTGGAAACCGAGAGGAAGCGGTCGCGCGGCATCTCCAGACGCTTTTCGAGAACCGCTTCGTGCTACATCTTCGCAGCGCTGTTCCACAAAGCTTTTTCAGGCGCCCACAGCTCCCCATAGAGCCCATAGTTTGAGATAATTCAGGCAACACTGGACATACGACCAATGAAAATGCGTCGTGATGCCTAGCAGCCAACCAATCAGCAACCTCTCAGTTTGGCTCGGCTTTCGGCCGGCCCTGGCTGCCATTGACTTCTACTGGTTTTCATACCTCGCGCCCGTTATTCCAAAATAACTAAGACATTTTTGATAGGCTAAATACATATTTATTGATGCAACGTATAAACTCAAATGTTTCACTCATATATTCACCGTGCGTACAGGACGTTTCGTTCCTTGAACAGACAGCAACCAAACCAAGTTCGAACTCGCAAAGCACACACACAGTCTACTTCTGGAGGCGAGCGAAGTCCACGAGTGCCTGCGTTTCACAGATGAGCATCTTCTTCTCATTCTGGCGATGCACTGTAGGTCACACAGTCACGGGAAATACTTTTGTCGTTACGAACACTCTCTTCTTAGTCACTGTATTTGAAAATGCGACAGCGCTCGAAAGTGTTCCTCAGCCGTCAGCTCACCAAGCATTCCAGTTCCGACCCGGCAAGAATGTCCGTAGGTTGACACTTTATCGGACATCAGTACATGGCCAGAGTCACTATAGCTCACGAACAAACCCGCGCGTACACTTCCTCTTTGGTCGTTGTGTTCAACCGACATCGGCGAGCCACGGAGACGCAGCGACCTTGCTTGGAGCTGCCCGCCTGGCCGACTGCCCAGACTGCCCGCGAAAAGTGAGCTGTCAGATATTTCGAAACTTTATCAACCAATCCCGGAGCGCGCATCCTCCTCTGGCCAATGGGCATCCGTCATGATGCCTGACGATGTAATACCACGTGACTGTGACGTGATTTTATTTTTCTACTGCCGCAAATGCGGGGAGCTGTGGAGGCCTGGCTTTTTTCACCCAGTTAATCGAAGCGCTAGGAGGGATGGAAGTGGCTTCCTTTTGGGACCGGCGGGCCTCCCAATACCGCCCTGGGATCTTTTGTCCTTTGTGCGTGTGAGTTTGGTGTTACCGTGTGAGTAAATTCTTTGTCACCAATAGTTATTTTGTGGTCTGAACTGTCAACGATGAGCTGGGCAATTGCGCAAACCACAGAATCGACGATAATGAATACGACTTGTGTGCGACCGTGCGTTGGTCGTCGGTAGGTAAACATGTGTCTCGCTACTTGTGCCGTTCCTTCTCTGCATCTGTGCTATATTGTGTCACGTCTGTCGTTCCAACGGTTGATGATTCCAGCAGAAATGCTTCACAATAATGGTAAAATATATAACATGCTTCACAGTGTAAATTTGGATGAAGAGAGCTGGAAGTTTCGGTACGACCTTGACGAAATAACAACAACGAAGCGCATTTGCAGCAAGGCTGGCGGCTCGGTTATGTGTGACAGGCCCCTCTCGGCTGCGCCGCGAACGCTGAGGCGGCATCGCTTTTTGAAACGCATGTGTGGATGAGCCTTCAGAGTCACTATGATGCCAGGAGCGTTTGTTTTCGCCATCTGCGACCGACTCGAGAGACTTCTCTGCGCGTCGCGTAACGACATCTAACCTCTGGCGCTCGAGTCTTCGAAACTCGTCGTGTAGATGCCTATCTCCGTTGCGCTTCGTGTGGTAGAACATCCAGTCTCTGTCGACATTACTGATGTACACGCCGTCAAGACTGATGGCAATATAGACGAGGTGTTGCGGTTGTGACTTCATATAGGAGTACATTACCTTGTTCAAGGTGGCACCCTGCAACTTATGATTATGAACGGTCATGGCGTTGGCCTATACGAGAGGGAAGTGAACGCGTTTACAGGCGACATCCATTTTCTTTTCTTCTTTTTTGACATCTCGGTGGTGTCCGTTCTCAGGTTGATGCGAACCCTGTCTGGACTGAGACAAGGTTGGTGACACGTAGCGTGGCGGCCTTGATTTTAGCGGTGCCAGCTGGGGCCATACATGCGACCTAGCTACTCCATCGTCCTCGATGAATTTGTGAGTCTCCTATCGAACAGTTAATGATGCCATCGTGCACATCGACATTTGTCGTGATCACGTCGTTTACACTCTAACTCTGTGGTGTCGGACGATATTAAAGACATGACAAAACGCACTGTGCAGTCACTAGTGACTTTCAGCGGATCGCAAGTGCTTTACGAGAACGATACAATAAAGCAAGCTGTAAAAATAAATATCCATAACATGATGCCAGCCACTTCAAAGAAATAAGGGCGCATCGTGTCTTACAGCCGAATTCATGAACGAGCCTCAACTCGGAACTCGACTCGAGCTGCTGCTCCATGGCGGTTTTCGCTTCATAAATCGACCTTGACTCGAAACGCTCCTCGAGTGAAGGAATTCCCCCGCGCATTCCTCGAAAATCTCGAGGTAGCATAGGCGCTACCTCGAGAGCGCGTCTGAACTCGAGTTTGGCTGGTGTCAAGGCGGAGGACAGGTTGCTCAGCGTTCATCGAGCGCTTTGTGCCACGGTGGCCTTTAACTGGGTGCTGACGACACTACCACTGTACGACGACGTTCAATGAGGGGCCATCAAACTCACTTTTGAGCTTTTTGATGACCACGAGATCCTGATATGGTATACAGTACCGCTTCATAAAGACAACCGTACGACGCCTTTTGGATACGCTGCCGCTGGAGGAAAGTGTGTGCAATCGTGGGCTGCGGGTACCTCCTGTGTTACAGCTGCCCGTAGACACGTGAATTTAATGGCGTTAGGACCTTTTGGACTTTCGCGGGAATGTGTCAGTGGACAGTGAATGTGTCAGTGCCGACGGTGTGCGCGTTGTGGAAAAAATAGCACACCTTCTCGCAAGCACACTTTTCAAGACAAGGTTCAGAAAATTTTCCTTCTGTCGTGGTACTCAGCACAAAGAAGGTATGTTTGAAGGATGTTTTCACGGAAAAAGTGGTGCAAAAAAAAAACTTTGCATTTATGGGAGAAGAAAAAGAAACCTTTGCATTTATATTTATTGCCTTATTATCTGCTCGGCCCGCTCAATGCTTCTGTTTCTCCGTAAACTTTACACTGTATCAAGCTGGACCAACCCCCGCACCAGCTATGAATCTTTCATTCATGTTTCTTTCTCTTCCTTTATTCTTTTCGTCTTTATTTCGTTTCTTTTTCTTTTCGTAATCGAAGGAAATGCGTGCACAAACGGTTGCGAGAATTCTGTCGCATCTATCCCCCCTTTTTAGGGTGATTGGGAGATGTCCGAATAGTCCTAATTCCTTGCGTTGGGTGGGACATGCTCCACCGTTTAGGCAGAACGCGAATGGGGCCATAAAAGTTCGTACGATATGCTCGCGGTGCCTCCCCAAGAATGGTCTCCCCGATTTTTTCGAGCTATCTGGAACTCTCGGGATGTTGTTGTATTTTTTTTTATAGCTGCCCTCTTGGCGTTAGGTAAACGTAGCAATCTACTAACAAAGAACGTTCACGCTACATATGGTAACATAGAAAAGTGAGAAGCAGTGACACTATCTGTCATATTATTTAATACGAGGTGACCATGCCGTTAACCTAGCTGCTGCCGTTGTGGTTGTAGTTGCCAGACAAGAAAACTAGAAAACCTATCTGTCTGTTTCCCTGTTCGAAACACCTGAATCCTTCTCCAAACACTTGCAATCTTTTGTGTTTGTATTTGTAATGCACGTTGGTCGAAACAAAGTAAAGAAATATATTAATTTTCCATGCCATATGTGTGTTTTTACGCACAAAAATCAATATTCCCAAGGTGTCCCGAAAGACGGCTGCGGACGAGAGTACAGCTTTATTCGGGGAGAGTTTCTCGAGGAGCGTCTTGGCGGAGGAATCCGCGAAACGGGGTCATGAAACGCATGGGCTCTTCGAGGGGAGGAGCAGCACTTTCCTCCACTCGCTGGGGACGAGGCGGAGCGTCGAGTCGAGGCTTGTTCATGAATTCGGCGGTTAGGAACCGCTATCATGGAGACCTTACAACCTGCTAAATTCTGGCCAGCCGAAACGATTGTTATCAGCTGAATCGCACAACAAAGAAACAAACGAGGGGGAAGATAATGCATCGCGGGTTAAAGTGCCCCTCTCCACTGACGCTACACTTCCGAGGCCCAAGAGTGCGTTAAAGAAATGCTATCGCATTTATAATATCATGTAGCTTTTTTGTAAAAATGTCAAACGCTGTAAACAAACGGTTGCTTTAAAGTGGTTGGGACACTTTCATAGATGTGGTTCACTACATTATGGACGCATTGTACTGCATGCCAGAATGCCGAGAAAAACATAATTATTCTTCTACGCGTCGTACTTAACGAGATACAAGCCTTCGAACACACTCCCCACCAAAGCGCAGACGTCACAGAGCTCAGAGTTGCGTACATTCCCATTGGCAGCCGTAAGCACGTGACTTCTCGTGCGCTGCCTTACTGGCGGCGGCTTGGGCTGTGGTGTCTCAGCGCACGAGTTTCAGTATTCGCGGTGCCCATTTTCTCCGTTTCTGTTACTCTCTTCGATGTGAAACTTTCAATGCAGGTTTACATCGGTGCAAAGAACCGTACTTTACCCCTAGCTGGGACAACGTGAGATGACCTGTCGCAACCCTTTTAAATCACCAGTGTAACACCACCAAGCAAGTGTGCAAACAGCATCAAGAAGCATGTTGATACACACTAACTCTGAATAATATTATTCTTCCTTTTGTGTGGCTCATATCCCTACAGTGTAACATATTCGGTGTGAGAAAATAACGAGATCACGTTCGGTAACAAGATAATTCTATGTTGCCAGAAATGCTTCACAAGGGTGCTTTGGAGTGCAATGCCTATAGCGATGTTTCGTTGCGTTTCCAATACATTTTTGTATTCTTTTTCCAAACGACACGACGCTTTGTTTATGTCCTCCGAACAATAAAGTTGCAAAACACGGTTTGAAATGCGCTATCACCACGTTCACACTAGTCTTGCAACTAATTGTATGACGAAAACTAGCTTCGTATAGCCCATATTATGCAGTATTTTAGACATACCTCTTTATGTTTCGCAAATGTTAGCTAAAAAAGTAAAAAATGCACAGAATGACACAAATGATTGCGCTTGGCTTATGAGAGTTAGTGAAATTGAGGAACATCGTCACACCAGTTTACCTAATTGACAAGTAACTAAAAAAAACAAGCAAAAAGAAAAAGAAAACTGCTTCGACTTTACCTCGATATTTTCCCCTGCGTTTCGCGTCTTCCATATTATGAAAAGTAGCGTCCGCCGCTACACATGTTCACAGCGGAAATGCTTTTTCTGTTACCAGTTTAAAATGTAACGGGGTCGCTACTTCGTTACTGAAAAAATTAGCGATACGATAGCGGCGCTACTAGTAGCGCCGCTATACTACCTACTGCACAGCCTCTTATTCATGCTTTCAGCACCCGACAACGGGACTGCGACATCTCCCGTTATCGTCGCCGGTATTCGGGTTTCTCTGCGGAGGTTGCTCGGGGCTGGGGAGGTTCGGCAATGGCAGTCACGACTCAGGTGTCCGTGCTCTCCGCAAACGTAACAACAAGGCGGCGACCCGCAGTTGCCCTCCCCGGACGCGGTGGTGCAGTTTCCTCCTGCCGAGAATTGCGCCGGGTCGCCGGCGTTCTGCGACTCCCGTTACTGGTAATGCTTCAGGATTTCCTAGAAAGCCTAGCCCGTTTGGTTTGCTCGTACGCAAATGGTCCACGGCATGATGCGAACGACCGGAGCGTGCTCCGCTAGTCGGTCCAGTAGACCAGCGGGACCTGTACCAGTCTCGGTCAAACCCATGCGCAACTAAGCTGGAGAATTTGCTCTGGTATAAGTGGTGGGCGGTACCGCAATTCAGCGAAAAGATCTGCCTGGATGCTGCAAGCCTGCTTGGCGAGGAAAGAAAGACCTCAACGTTTTAAGTATGGCTTCAAACGAGGGCGGCACTGGCGGATAATGTGGGCCACGTTCTCGTCTTCGTCCGCGAGGGGTTCAGCCAGGGCTGCGAAGCCGCCGTGGAAGCCTAGTGTAGCGCAAAACTCACGCGACCTCTGGCGCTAAACCAATGACTGAGGACTAGCCACCCCATTTCCCCCCTTTTTTGATTATGTTACCAATGACGTAAATGACGTTCGCGCGTTTCTCTCGTGCTACTTTCCTCTTTTCTGCTCTGCTCTCCTTTTTTTGTTGTTGTTTCTGGTTTCTTTCGTTGATTTTGGTTCATGGTTTGGTTGGTTTTGGTTGGTTTCGTTGGTTTCGTTGATTTCGGTTGATTTTGGTTCGCGTTTGTTCGAATGCAGTCGAAGTTGCAGAAAAACGACGGAGCTTTGGCTGTTTTTGTCACATTTTGTATTTTATTGTGCGGTATACGTTTATGCAAACGGCGCGTACACAGCGCATGTTTGCAGTAACGGAAACTATATGACATTTGCTCCAGAATTTGCTTGAAGAAGCCTGACGACGTCGGATTGCATCGGACAAGGACTGTAAGGCTACTACGGGGGACTAGAGCTCACTGGCTGCAAGATTAATGCATGGTGAAAGTTGCATGATGAAAGTGTGCAATGTAAACACAAAGACAAAAGCCGGTATTCAATGCGAGAAAAAAGTACGATTGTGGCACTGTTGCGAGAAGCTCGCAGCTATGGGGTGTGACGAGTGACCTGACTATGAAAAATATATTTTATTGCGCTACCTCACAATGATATATTAAGGTCGAGTATCCGGGCAAGCTTAAGTTTGGAGCTATGAACAGGACAGCTACTAGTTAACAACGTCGGATAAAACTTGTCGAGCGAAATCACCGAGAATCACGAGATCAAAATTCAAAATACGAGAATCACAGACTTACCGTAGTGTCACGGCTTACGCAGTGCAGCATGCCTTACAGTACGACACTAGCGGCTATTCATATCATGAAAATGATATTGTTTTACGAAAAGAAATATATTCTACCATCGTAACTACAAAGCTACGCTGTCGGTCATGGCGTAGTCCGGCATTTACAGTGACTGTTGAGCTACTTATCTACAAAACACGAAGTAAATGCGGTGTTGTAAGACAGCAAGCAATTACAAATGACTTACCTGTCGACTGTCGTTGCCCGGGTATCGGAAGAATTGGGCCTTCGGGCTCCCGAATCGTTTCTACACCAAGAAGCAGACCAGAAATGTTGCCCAGACATCTTCCCTGTCGGATGTAACTTTTGAGTCATTCCAGCTCAAACGTTCCGGTGGTGTCGCTCGACCAACGTCGATTTCCGAAAAAAACATATATGATTCTGGGACAT
Source organism: Ornithodoros turicata (assembly GCF_037126465.1). Classification (NCBI taxonomy): domain Eukaryota; kingdom Metazoa; phylum Arthropoda; class Arachnida; order Ixodida; family Argasidae; genus Ornithodoros; species Ornithodoros turicata. The sequence goes on along the minus strand of NC_088203.1, from coordinate 53,517,995 downwards.
GCGCAAACGTGAACCAGAAAAAATATTTTTTCCCAACGCAGAGTAGAACGGCTGTAGGGCAGGACCGAACGTCGGCTCCTGGCCAAAAACGAAGGCGCGCTTTGGCGCTTGTGGAGAGAATATGGTTGTAAATAATATAAATAAGTATCCGATAGTAAAGTACCAATACATTGCACAGAAAAATATTTTAGGTCATGTGACAAATGGTTTCTTTTCTAAAAAAATTGCGATGGTGACATTTTCAGCAAATATCGGCAAATTCGGCATGAAAATAAGGGCATTGGTGGACGAGTTACGGATCCGAATTTACCACCCAGGTGCACATCAATACCCCGGATACCAATACTGAAAGTATCTCCAGGGCGTTTTCTTTTCTTTTTTTTTATCGCGCGTGACGAATTTTTTAAGTTGCCATAGTACGAGAAACGTGTAATGGCGCGGAGCAATACTTTCGCTACATGCAGCGGCGTCACAAGTGGTCTTTTAGAGTTTGTTTTTTAACTGTCGAAAGAATGAAAGCACCAATGACAAGCTATCACTTGTAGCTGGTAACATTTTCAGATAACTAGTCTTGTAGCATTGCATGCGGCAAGGCAATGGTTTGCGTAAAGGGAATCCGTGGAGAGTCTCAAGCATAAGAGGCTTAGATCTTTGCTCTGATGCTTGCTAGGGATTAGCTGCGTCCTTGTGGTAATAGCACCCTTATGAACAACGTAATAGTAATGGTAATGGTACCGTGATGTTACACGTAAGGTGCGTCAGCGTACGTTTGTGGCGACATGTTGCACGTGCCACAGGGTAGGACTGTGGATAATTTCGAATACCTGGGGTTCTTCAGAAGTGCGTCGGAAATCTCCGATGATTCAGGTTTACTTGGCAACGAAGGCCATAATGCGCCAAGACAATGGTAAGGAAAGTACTAGTTCAAAGTATAGTGATGAGGTTGCAAACGCGTGCAGAGTCTGTCATGGCCAAACGGCTTGAGCCGGAAGTACCAGTTGCAACAGACATAGATGACAAAAGAGACCTGGTAAATGATTACGAGAAGCTCCTCCACGAACTCAAGAAAAAAATATGAAGAAGTCGTTTCTGTTGCTAAAAGGACTGCATTATATTCACACTGGCGCCTGCCTCGTGGTGAAAACAACAAATTATGAACTTTTTTAGAGCTCCGAAAAGAATGGTTCGCAAAGCCTGGGAATTCAAGGCCACGAAATGAGATCTGAAGCTAAATATGAGCACTACTCAAACGAAACACGGTTGTAGGACCAGAAAGGTGCAATAAAGGCGGAAGTATTGTATAACGTCCAGAGTATGCACCAGGGAATATAGGGGTCGCGATGGCGTGAGTCGTCCACTCTGCTACTCAGTTGTTTGATACAGATTACAGTTTGTCGTTGAATATGCTATTCTTCCGACAGTTTCAAAAGCACTCGAAAAGACCACCATTGACGCCGCTGCTTGTTGCGAAAGCATTGCTCCGCGCATTTCCATGTTTCTCGTACTATGGCAACTTTAAAAATTCGACACGAGCGATAAACAAAAAACGCCCTCGAGATACTTTCAGTATTGGTAGCCGGGACAATGATGAGTATCTCGGTGGTAAATTCGGATCCGTAACTCGCCCACCAATGACCTTATTACACTCCGAATTTGCCCATATTTGCTCAAAGGGCCAACTTAGCAATTTTTGAGAAAATAAACAATTTGTCACATGACCTAAAATATTTTTGTGCCCTGTATTGGTACTTTACCATCAGAGAAAAATATAATTGGCTGATTTTAGGCAACCGTTCTTAAGGGAAAAAATTCCGAACTTGGCACATTGCGCGCTGACTTTGCTTATCCAGTATGTTTTAATGCGCTCATCGCTTGAGGTATGGAAGTTGTCAGAGATTACACTATCCTTCTTCAAAACGACATAATTCGATTTGTTTATTTATTTACTGTCGTATTCCCTCCACAAGCGCCAAAGCGCGCCTTGGTTTTTTGCCAGGAGCAGACATTCGATCCCGCACTACCGCCGTTCGACACTGCGTTGGGACACGTTTACGCATGTGCCAACATCATTCATTTTTTTCTCAGAAATCAACGCTAGTCGAGCAACACCGCTGGGACGTTTGAGTTGGATTGACTCTTTTAGAAGACTCCGTGGACGCCGGCTCCAGGCAGCACTGCACGCGCAGAAAAACAAAAACAAAAAACGAATAGTAAGCGTCAAAAAAACGATCAAATTCTTGGCCTTTATTCTATGCGTCATGGGCTTCCACTTAACGCCTTTGATGGATAGTAAAGGTCAAGAATTTGATCGTTTTTTGACGGCTATTTTAGACGTAAACCATTGACTTCTATTTTATGCCTACAGCCTTTATGCTTATATTTCCCCTTATTACGGCCGTATACCAGTAGTTATACCGGATAGTATACGTCAGCACAAAACGCTGTATAGACCGTTTACAGCAGAGTAATCTGGGCGCCGCCATCATTGCGCATGTGACCTTACGCGCCATTGCTTGCCTTCTCTTTCGGCTGCCTGTTGGCACGGCGCACGCAGTATTGCGGTGCAACCCAGAGACGCTTTTCCCGATCTTCAACTTTTTGCAATGAATTCCGAGTCGAAGGATGACACGAGGCTTTGGCCCAAGCTTAAACGGTGAGGTGGGTGCGCTCTTTTATATAATTTAAGTTGCATTTGGTTGGTTTAGAGTGGTATTTCTGCCCTCGTGCGTCCCACACGATCGGCCCCACTATGCTCGAGTTACTACACATTTCGGCGTTTTCTCTTGTTTTTTTTTTAAATTTATTTTGTTGCGCGTACGTTACGTTATGGATACGTTCATAATGTAAGATCGTGATTTCTTGCTTTTTATCGCAAGAGTTTTGATACAACTACCTGTGGAAGACATGCATGTATAAGGGCTGTTATGTTGTCGTTATGAAGTAGCATACTTTTATTGTTGATTTCAGATGTATACAGCTACATGATCAACGAGATACAGGGAGACGGAAATCCTGCTCTGAACCACAAAGGGTTTGCAAAGGGAACGAACGTGTTTGACAGTGGCCATGTCGGTGTAGTACTGTGCCAGTGCAACGATGGTCCAGTCGACACAAACAGGAAGCAGAACGTATAGTACAGAGATTACCCAAGCAACAAACAAAGGTTGGGCCAAGCTTGGCAATAGTTAGGCTGGCCTACCTGGTCTTGCTTGGTACATCATCGGCCAACAAGCTTGTTTCTTGATACGGATCTGTACCCTGGCCAATGATTTGCCAAGCATTGGCCAGCCTACGTTGTGCCAAGCTTGTGCCAAGATACAGACCAAAGCATTCCTGCGGCGTCGCTCATTGTCATACTCAATTGTCTCGCGGTGTAAGGTAACGATATATCATTATTTGTTTGTTTTGCTAGTAATTTCCCACAACGATAAGTGAGCACGACGTTTCAAAATGCAAAAAAATAGATAGGTTTTTAAAAGTATAAAAAAGCTCGTAAGATTCTCGAGACCACAATACGACCACCCGCACATGTGTTTTCCTGAGGAAAAACAGATACTATACATAACTTGTCTCGCGAGCTTCCGCAAATTCGAGAGTCCTGTTCGCGTGTATGTCAAAATGAAGGGTGAGGTATCTATATGTTTAATTTGGCGCGTACACAAACTACACTGAAATGATGAATTGCTGGTCGTATTAACTCGCCATGAAGGTAAAGCTTCTGTTTCTTACTGCTTTAGTTTTGAGAAATTCCCTTGGTCCATCGAAAGTCGAACTTATGCAGCGCATGTCATTTCTTTTTAGGCTATATATAAGTTCTTCAGTAAGACCATACCTGTATAATGTACTCGGGAGTGAATACTCGAGTGACTGGAACCCATAATTTGTTCGTGGCCGCGGAACATACCAATACTCGGGATACCAAGTGGCCCGGGTTATATTATTTCTCCTTAATCTAGCACAGCAAGCGAGGGCACTTGTTTTTTTACGCGACTGAGATCTTACAGAGACTAAAATCAAATAGTCATAAAGCGACCGAAGAGTCGGAACATTAAATTTATGAAAGAGGTGAGAACAGTGATCTGTATACTGGAGACCACCGACAGCGCGCAACGAGTTTTTCTGTAGTGTAATTAGCTTCCGAGTGGTTGTCTTGCCGCCGTTTCCCCAAACTAAATAGCGATAGCGTAAATGTGAATCAAAGAGTGCGTTGTACAACATAAGTTTTTGCCGCGTGGGAAAAAAGTTGCATTTTCTCAGTATCCCCAAGACTCTACACAATTTGACACGTACGCTTTCACATTGATAGTTCCACAACATGTGTTCGTGAAAGAAGACACCCAGTGTTTTAGCCACTGACGTTAATTTTATTTCTGTATTTCCTAAACGCAACGGGAGCAGTGGATGGTGTACACATACTTAGGACGAAATAGAATGGCCTTAGTTTTAGAGCTGTTGATTTCCAGGCAGTTTGTAGACGACCACTTATGGAGCTTGCTTAGGACACTGTTTTGTTGCGCTATAAGGGTAGCAACGTTTGTTCCGGTCAAGGACAGGCTGGTGTCGTCTGCGTAGAGCACGTATTGTGTAGTATCATCGATGTGGACAATGTCATTGATGAAAATGTTAAGTAATAGTGGCCCCAAAATGCTACCCTGAGGTACACCCTGGAGAATATACTGAGGTGAAGGAAGTTCTTTGTCAATAGACACCTTCTGGGACCGGTCTGTCAGGTAGCTTTTTATTAGGTCCAGTGGAACACCCCTCAATCCACTATACGATAATTTTTGAATCAACGTTTCATGGTTAATTTTGTCGAATGCCTTGGAGAAGTCCACGAAAATGCCCAGCGTTAGTTTTTTCAACTCAAAGTTTTTTAATATAATTTCCTTCTGGTATAATAAGGCTGTCTCCGTGGATTGACCCGACCTAAAACCAAACTGCAAGTCCGTAATAATGGAGTGCATACCAAAAAAACAAGAAAGCCTTTTAAAGGGACCGAAAAGTGAATATAAACCTATCGAAACTTTATGTTCAGCGAAAAGCTTGAACCTTCAAAAGTTCAAATGTCAAAGAACTCCTCTGAAATCGCTGTAGTGTTTCTGTAATCGAAGTTTCCATAATCGCATGTCCAGGGACCTAGTAGGAAACCGAGCAGTCTGTCAACAATGGCATGACCCCGCGCCATCTGTCGAGGACGCATGTAATACGCGCACTTCCGGGCGCTAATCCGGCGAAAACGAAAATGGCAGTGGGCATTTGTGACCGCTTTCTACGTCGAGAATGTCGACCCCCTTGGACATAAGTGCGCTGGAATTCCGCATTCGAGAACTGTCACTCACACAGAACTGTTGTTCGTGCGTTAGCGTGCTGGAAAGTGTGTTCTTCGCAGCAGAAGATTCCTCGTCCAGAGATTAATCGGAGTCACATTCGTCCTCAGGAGTAGCTCACCGTGCCGTGAACATGGACTGCTTTGTGAAATTTCCATGTATCAGGGAGAAGCACTTTTGTAAGCCGAAACAAGCGCTGTTTTTTCGTCGTGCAGGTGTTCATGTGGGAAATGCAAACCGACGGATACTACGGTGGATACTACGGTTTTTGCTGCCGAGAGGTAGAGAATGCGTGTGAAAAGCAGACAGACGATTGCATCAGAACTAACGAATATTCCGAAATACTGTGCTTTGACACCGAAGTACTGCCAGTGTCTTTTACATACATCCGAGAAACCGAAGAGCATGGTAACGTACACGGCAGCGCCATGTGGTCTTTACGCGCTACTTGAACGGCAAACTGGACGGAAAACCCTTATTTCTGCAGGAAATTCCGTTTTACCACCAGTTGGCGATTCACAAGGATATGGGGTGCTCCGTGAAAATACAATAGAAAATACTCAACTGGATCTCGATCTGCGTCATGCATGCTATTAGGGATGCTTTCCCATCAGTGCGCTGGCCTGTAGAACTGTTGTCAGCACATTTTCATTTCTTGTTTGCTGCAAGTTTTTCTCATTGCTTTTTCTTTGCTGTCACAGCATATTATAATTACTAGTTTGTACCTGGAAGGTTAAGTAACCTGTGAGCATAGATGTATTTGTAGGTTATACTCATGTCTCACTTGTATATGTGAGGAGTAAGTAAGACAATTTTCATCAGTGTCATTCAGCTGAATTGTGTTCATAACCTTTTAGTATACTTCTTAGTGACCACGTTTCCAAATGTCAACTAATAATTGAACCAAGATTGGGATTTAACACTTAATTAACTATGTTTTGCTAAACGGAGTACTTGTAACTGATTCATTATCACGTCGCCAACTAACATTTGTAAAGAAGGACTTGAGGGCTGACTTCAACTATTATTAACCCTTGATCTGGGTTCAAAGTTAACAATGCACCATTGATGTCCATAGTACTCCAAAATGGCTAAATAATTTATTGCATAAGTTCTCTGTTACTGTAATTGAGATGTACTTTTGTAAAGTACTTTTGACAGCCCTGCAAATTGAAACTGGCTTCACTGTACACTACAAATGCATCGTAACATTTAATTGAAATATAATATAAGAGCAGAAGCAACGTTTTGTCCCAATTCAAACTATATCTTTCTTTTTTATTGTCCAGGGATTTAGGAAATAGAGTAGGACTTCCTGCCCTCTGATGTTTTGACGTACTTGAACGTACAGTTGTAAAACCTACAACAAAATAAACAAGAGAAATATAAACAGTTTCGTCTTTCCCTTTTGAATTTAACAAGCTATTTATATTTTACCATTTGTTCACTTTTGTATTCTCTGTTGGTGAAAAGATTACAGGAAAAATGATGCTGCAGATCAAACAATGACCTGTCATCTTGATGAAGATCAGAACATTTCTTCAGGCATGCTAAGTGAGACAAAAGAAATGTACAATGAAGGTTGTACAAAAACAGCAAATCTCCGTCGACTATAACTTTATATATGTGGATGTTACCACATCGTGTAGTTTCCACCCAAAAGTAGGACTAGGCAAGGTTGTTTGGAAGGTTGTTGGGATTTTGATGTGCTATACCGTTAGAGCACATCAATATAGATGAGGGGCAAACACAGTAGACAGCGTAATGGCTGCAAACTCAAGTGAAGATTTATTCAACAGAATAAGAAACCGAAAGCATGAGCAGAGAAAGGCAGTGCCCATGCAGTGTATGGTGAACCATATGCATTTCTGAGAAGGTAGGATCGGAAGAGCAATAAAGAGAAATGACAGTTGCGTCCGAGATAGGGGAACTCTGCAAATTTTGGGACCAATATGATGTGGTAACCTTGCATGGCTCACTGCAGCTCTGACACACATTGAACAATTCCAGTAGTTGCGGCTTCAAAGACAATGAACGTTTGCTGTTGCACTAGGTATTCAAGTGTAGAGGATGCATCTCTAGAAAATTAATCAGTGTTCCTTAGTCATAAAGTCATAACTCCATCTCTACAGGAACTATTCTCGTACCCTTGAAACAAGCTAGTAGCTCTCATCGGTTTCTTCTCCTCTTGTTGACGTCATACTAGTGTTCTGCACCTGTCCAAAGACTAAACAAAAGAAAAAATGTCACAAAGTCTGCAACACGTAACAAATCTAGTGCTTCCATCTGTGGACTTTGCATACCTGCTTTCAGTTATTTCTGTCATGTCAACTTGAGTGCCTGGATCACACATACGAAGCAGTGTTGCGCCACTTCAAGACTGGAAGGCCCCTAAAATTGAATTTGTTGATGTTGACAAAGTTGAGTACGGGACAAGTAGGATAACATAAGTTAAATGGAATACGTCGTCGCTATATTATAACTTATACGTGTGTGACACCTGTACGTACCTAAGACGTTGTGTTGAACTCGTCATCTCGGTGAAACAAAATCACTGGATACTGAGCATCAGTGTGCTTCGGACGTCTTCGCAATTCGCCTTCTACGGCATCTTCGTAGTCATCGGCAGCAAAATGAGCTCAGCACATACCACACGACTGCTACATCTAATAACCGAGTGCTTTGAACCACATTCGTTTTCGCGCACTCTCCTGTTGAATCTTGTGGTAGAAACGCCTGCCGCAGATGGTGAACGAACATGATTTTTGCATCCCCGAACACAAAAACCACACCACTCATATGTAGGTCTCTCGAATAATTGACACAACAACCACGAACATGTCATTCACTTCTCTTCGCGCGACCAACACGACCGCCCACGACGTAAACAATAAACGCGATAACACAGACGACCTTGCAGATGGCGCGGCGGATCGTAGCTCGTAGCGGCGAAGTAGCTGAATGCTTTATTAACGTAAAAGCTATGGAAGTGAGCGTCATTTTTAAAATAGTGTTTAGCTGTAAGATAATGTGCGCCAGCTTCGTTCTCTACAAAATTAGCTCTCACGTGGTAAGGGTTGACCAATCCCTGGGAGCCCTGGACCTGAAACCCAAGTTGCTCTTTTTCGCCGTTCGCTGGCAGCACCGTCCATGTTCCGGCAATCTTCAAAATATTTATACGTAAAAAATATGCCGAATTGAGAAGTAATGCTTTCTGTGTCTTATCAAACAACGATGTTGTGCACGACAGTGGGCAAAAATATGGGGGTTATTTTTCACTTTTCGGTCCCTTTAAATATAATTTTTTCTATGACTTTAGAAAATACTGGCAATATTGAAATTGGTCGGTAGTTATCATATCTAATTTTGTCACCGCCCTTATGCAGTACGTACTGTAACTTTCGCAGCCTTTAGCCGTCGTGGAAATATCCCCGTAGATATAACTAGATTATAGATATGTACGAGATACGGCGCAAGGAGATCAATGACATAAAGGACGGGATGCATCTTTAATCCGTCAATGTCTTCTTACTTTTTTTCAGTCGTCCAAAGGTTGCAAGTACCTCATTTTCGTTGGTAGGATTGAGGAATATAGAGAGACACAGTGAATGGCGTAGATAGTTTAGAGCCTCAGCGTTATGTAAGCGTCGGTCGAGTGATACGAAATATTTGTTGAAATTTTCGGCCAATGATTTTCCTCTAAGTCAGACCGTCTTAGACCGTCTAAGACCGTCAATACTCATCTCGATGATCCTATTTGCCTGCCTTCAGGGGGACACGATTGAGTTTATATTTTTCCAGATTTGCTTGGGATCTACAGTGTCACTGAAGATACGTACACAGTAATCGCGTTTTACATTCTTGACCGTTTTGTTCAGGTTGTTCCTAAATTTCTTGAAGGTTCTAAGTGCACTTGGATCACGGCTCTTTAGAAATACATGATACAACTTTCTTTTGCAATTTTTTTGTTTTATCATACCAAGCATTTCAATGTTCATCCAATCTTTGCGTGTCCGTTTTGGTTTTTTAACAGCCTTATAAGGAAAATGTTTTTTGTATAAAAGGCAGAATTTTGAAATAAAGCGGTCGTACGCTTCATCAGGCAAACTTTCCGATAGTACCTCGCCCCAGTTCGTCAAAAGAATCTCGTTGCGAAAGCGCTGGAGGGTTCTGTGCGAGATACCCTGATACGTTATCATGGATGGGGCTGCCCTTACCCTAAGGTACTTATCGGCGACAAGAAACGTAGGTGGATGATCACTGATCGAGGGTGCCGGCGACGAGGCTATCCTGTGAGAAGTTATACCCCTGTCACACGGGCATTTTCGATCCTGCTCGACCGAACCTGCTTGAACCCAATGCAGATCGGATGGTGCTACACTGCCACTTCCAAGCAGGATCGAACTTTGATCCTGCTTGACTCAAGACAGTTCCCATAACAGGATTGAGAATTTCAAGAAGGCTCGACGGCCGCCATTTGCATCCCCGACCCCGGTGAACTGTCATAACTTAAGACGGACATGCGCTCGAAGCTACAAATGATGCTTACATCGGTATACGATAAAACCACTAATATCGCTGTTATATAGGAAACGCGAAATTAATGAGTTCCGTTTATTCATTTGCCTATATTCTCGACACCGTCAACCATTCAATGCGCATTGAAAGTGGCCGTGTAGCAGCGTCAAAACTCGAGCGTGCTCGGGAAGTTCGATGCAGATCGGATTCGAGAAGGATAGAAATGCCCGAGTGACAGGGGTATTAGTTATGAAAAGGTCGATGAGCGTCGCGCTGGTATCGGTAACACGAGTTGGCGCGGATACAGCATTATAGAGAAAGTGTGATTCAAGCATAGCTCAAGCTGCTGAGTCGTTCTTGATAGATGTCTATATTTAGATCGCCTCCGAGGACGAGAGTATAATTGTATTCATTTGTGAAACGGACCCAGGACAGGACAGGCCCAAGTTTCCACTTGGGGGCCTGTAAATTACCGCGAACAAAATTCGTTCACACCTCAAGCAAACTGATTCATAATTATCTGAACATCGAGTGAAATCACTAATGAGGTCATATGCAATCCCTTCCTTCAGAAATAGGCAAACACCGCCACCTCGTTTTGATATTCGATTCAAGAAGATGGGGTTGTATTTATCAATATGCATGACGTCAACGTCGCTACAGTACCAAGTCTCAGTCATCATAATCATACAATCAGCCAAAGTTATATTTTGTTCAAAGCTTTCACAACCAAAGTTATACAAATGCATAAATTTTGCCATTGCACGATTTAACTGGCAGAAGTCTTTGAGTAAGGAGCATCTGAACATATTTTTCTTCACGATGGAAATTGATGTTCTGAGTCTGGAACATAGAAGAATGGACAAATACACAAAGCCTCAAGAAGGACTTAATGGACCGGTGATCCAGAAGATGTGGGTTCGAGTCCTACAGCTTCTTAACCTTTTCAGTGACTTCCTTCCTTCATTCATATTTTTCTTGTTTTTGCATTCAGCTGATGCTGATAAGAAGGAGTGCACATCAACATACTACCATTCAGTCCTCTATATATTTTGTGTGATGATGGGCATCAGTTAGGTCCTGTATATAATCTCTTGCTACGGTAACATTTTTCTAACATTAAATAGCCTTTTACGAGGAACACATGAAGAAGCCCATGCACCCATATGCCGATAAATAATGCCTCTCACATAGTATACCCCAAGTAACAAAACTGAGGCGTCACTCTGGTTTACAAGCCGTTGCAGTGTCAGTTTCTGATGTTTCTGTGTTGCAGGGCAAATCAGCATCTTCCAAGTTTTACCAAGGAATGTCTTTGGCCCAGGGTGCTTCTCAATCTCATCTGGCATATCTTACTCAAGAAAACCAAATGTTTTCGCATGCAGCACAAGGACAAATACCGTTATTGATAACTTACAAGTGTAACTGCGGATTGGTTGACAGACCTTGACCTGATGGAGCTTTCATGTTGATGAATGTAGCAGGGTTGACATCGGTGTAGATGAGGGCAAGTGTAATCGTTCTTGCGGGAGGTCTTTGACCTGAAGGCTTGAGTGACAGGTGATGCAGTACTATTTCTGTGCCATGAAACTGCTTGAAAAGACCATACAGGCATGTGGCTTGATGCTATCAATCCCAGGAAGGTCCCACTGCAGGTTTATTGCCTAGTGGGACAATAAAACTGCCTGTAGTAACAAAAATTTATTGATGAAGCAATCGCAACATACAGGTCACTTCAACAGGTGAGCTGTACTGGCTGTATATGAGTGACAGAGTGGAGCCCTGTGAACTATCTTCAGCAATGTACCGTACAGTACATTGCTGAAGAGGATACATTGCGCAATGTACATGCTGTTCAGGAGCAGGATCTAAGGCAGCTGAGGGTGCATCCGAGGTACTGAGCAGTGGAGCATGGCTACGAGAAGTGTATCTTGTTCCTGGGGATGCATTTGCTTCAACACATCGTGCTGAGCTATAATCTGCAATAATAATTTGCACTGCAACTACAAAGAAAAAATTTGAAACTGAATCACAAACACAGACGCTTCAACGTCGGGAAACGCATATCGAAAAAAAAAGGACGAAAGAGGCAAGAGTCACCTGTACCAAAATGATCTGCTTGTAGATGGCCACACATAAGCTGCCAGCCCGGTGAACAATGGGTGTACGCATATGGATTTGCAGCGTGGAGATTGCCGGTACAATCACAACTGTTTCGGCAGCGTGGGCGTCCTTGGCCGACTAAATCGTGCAAAGTTGTCTCGTTCGATGCCGTTTCTTCCCGCCATACGCTTGACATGAAATAAATCAGTAGAATTTAGTTAACTCAAGACAGCGAGCCCAAAACGTGGCGACTTACATTGGTGTTGGACGATGCATGATTGAGGCCATGAGACGCACGACGCGAATATAGTGTCGGTTATCCCAGCAAATGCTTGACAGTTTGCACACGACACCACATACGTGCACGCGCCCTGAGAAAGCAGGGCCCATATAACATATGAACAATATGCGTCAATATAGCCGTAAAGGACTGACATTGTGACGCAAAGCCTCAGTTTACCCGTCAAAGCAAAATCTTATATAAGAATCAGAATATAAGAGTAAATTGTGTTCCCCGTGCCAATTACACATAAAACTCTGACCTTTACGCCGACAGCGGACACGTTGACAGGTACAATGAATAAAACACAGCTTGGCGGATACAGCGTCAGCCGTTTCGTCGAAATTTACGCTTAGTCAGGGTAAAATTGGATGTAAGCTTAAATTTATCCGTTTCTTTCGTGAGACTGTGCCGACGCGCAGTCGCCTGTTTCAGTGCGCCCGAACAAATTTGAAAACGGACAATCATCGCTCAGAAGACAAATTCACCCGCATAGTAACCAATCAGTAAGAACTAGCCACCGGATGTCATCGTGACGTTAAAGTTATGACGTTTTCTGACGTCCGATGATGTGAAACGCATGAAGCGCCTCACTTTATCGCGCAAAGGAACTCGCGAGTTTGGGGGCACTGGTACAGCCGTGAAGTACGGTTCTTGGATACCCCGGATGTACTCTAACAGATTCCCCTCGCTATGCTGCGCTCGCCCTTCGGCTTCTTCACGCCCATATATTACGTCGGTTAGCAGATATTCCTCCCGAAACAGCTGCCTAATTTTTGTCATAGACAGAGATGAGCGTTGAAACCTACGCCATAATGCGTCTGGGCTCATCCGGGGAGCGGAAGTGTTCGGCGCAGGACGGCTTTGACTGTTGCTTCAAAGGCGGTCTGGTACGCCTCCAGGTACGAAAATAAATCTTTGACGGACTCGGCATCGCTACATCCCGAAAATGTCGGTACAGTCAGGTTCAGCCAAATGCCCGAGGATGCCTGGGCGGCTAGCGGCGATCGAGCGGTGCAACCAATAATGGCCTGCGCGACGCGGAGCAGCAGACGTGAAGTAGCGATACGGTGAAAGATGTGTTATGTGTTCCTGCGTAGCAATGTTAATAACGTCGTCTTCTTTTTAATTCGGCGTGGTCGTTCTCTGGAGCTGCGACACTGTCAAAAGAAGAGCTGCCAAACCATGTCGAGCAAGGAACCCCGATGGGGTCCAGCGTAGAAAATCGCACAAGGTATAAACATGTAACAATAGTCGTAACGCTAGATGTCGGACGTCCGGTAATAAACACGCAAGTAAAATCGAAGTAGTGTTGCACCCTATGCAACTACTATTATTACTAACTAGTATGGCGAATTATACCATATTGATTTGAACGCAGACTTACTAATTTTTATTTTCGAGTGTTTTGGAGTACCCGGCTCCTGTGTTTTGTAGGAGGCACCATCTTCATATTTTTCTTTCCTAACTCCAACTCCAACTAATTTGAAAGCATGTGTGCGAAGTGTGTCTCTATAATAATTGTAACAATTACCCCAAGACGAAATGAATAAAACTTTCAAGACCATTGTTACAGGTGGTTTTTCGGCGCAGTCACACGCACGGAGGCAGAGAGATTGTTGCTTTTGCCGGGGAATGCAAGCGGCACTTACCTTGTTCGCAATAGTGAAAACAGGGCAGGCGAGTATATACATTTTCCATTTATGCCGTGCTTCTCAGCGATCCGACCTGTAGTACTCATTAGGAACACTTTGTTTTTTTATGCAAAACAGGAACGTTCTCGCTGTCTGTCAGAGACCACAACGAGACGAAGGGGGACCACGTGAAGCACTATAGAATCATAACTACCGAAGACGTCACCTTCTATGTCAACTCCAAGATTTCTTTTCCAACCCTTGATGATTTAGTCGCTTATTATACGAGTCAGTATTCATGTGACAAGTATTTTTATACACATGTCCTGATATCCACTGAACACCCTTGCAGTTTCCCCGCTACTTTACATGCCCGTTACGTGACACACAAACGATGATTGAGTAAAAGAGAACACAACAATGTGTACCGATTGTTGTGACGCTTGACAGTCAGATTTAACTACTTAGTATTTACGTTCGATTGCAGACTGCATGACCAGACGTTCGAGGGAATCAATCTGCAAACAAGGACGTTCCACGAACTCGTTCGCAGTCGTTTTGTTTAAACACTCGCAAACACCTACGTGTGTTTCAGTCAATGCCAGTTGCCGATTTAAGGGCAAAATAAGAGTTTGAGCACGTAGCGGTAGGTAGTGCAACTACGCCTTAACATTAACAGCAGCCGCTGGCAATTTGTTTCTGTCTTCGCCCGAACCACAAAGTCAATTAAGGTTAAGTAAAGTCAAGTAAAGATGACGAATCTTAGAGGAGCATGGAAGTCACCCCCCCAATTTTTTTTTTTTTTTCGTTTTGACTGCGGTGTCTTCTGCAACGAATAAATGAGCTCCTACGAAAGAACGATGAGCGCAGGTGACCTACAGAGCACGCACAGGGCTCTGCGCACACGTTTAAAAAAAAAAAAACTCTCAACGTGCAAGGAGCGAATCGCCGAACAAGAACACGTCGTGACGTACACGGGCTCCCGCACGTGACCAGTGACCTCCAACGGCACAGCTCAAGCATGTATAAGCGGCGCGTCAGCCGAGAAGAAAGAACTAAGAAGTTTCTACGTGACGCAAGGCTCGTGTATCTCGTCCCCGCTGTCTTTTGTAAATTTTATTGCGCAGTGACAATACACCGCGGAGCGAAAATATTTTACATGGTGGCTCCTGGTGGACATCTTCGCAGATGAAGCAGGCTTTTGAGCCGTGTTAAATGTTACTTCCATGCTGCTTTAAAATGCAGACCTGTAAAGTACCTGGACAGGTGCATTAGTAGCCTTCTTCATAGCCTTCTAATTACAGGAGGTGCTAATGGCCTATGTCAAAGACTAGCCACGCCATGTCCCAAGACGGAGCCAGCTCTACCAGACCTTTCATGGCAGACGCGTGACGAGTGGGAAATATCACGAAGCTCTGTGAAGCTCATGCGGAAACTGGGAAGTGGCAACTTTGGCGACGTTCATTACGGTTGGTATTGGGCAGTATCATGTACACGTACGTAGAAATCACAGATATCACGAGGGTGATTTCATCTCAATTCAGGCAAGCCCGTCCGTCGATGTCCTTCGATTTTGTTATATATTTTTGTGTGAAAGCCACATCTTTGTGATGAACATTGGTACAGATTTCGGACTTCAAATCGGAGCGGATGCCGGGAAAAAAGTTGAAGCACGGACGACGGTGTCTCATCAGCGAGCACTCGGGCCGAAGTTTGAGACAACCCTATGCACCCTACGTTCAAGTGACGGGGACAATATTTTTTCTACTCGTTCTCTACATACCGGACTGTAACTCTCTGGCATAGCCCGATACCTACTGCCGTCCGTTCGCTTGAGAAAAAATCGAAAAAACGCCGTAACGCGCGTTTTTGCGTGAAATTTGTAGCCTTCCTGTCGGGGAAGTGGACATTAGACCGAAGTGAATTTCATACTGATTGATAGCCCATTAAGTGCTCTTTCTAACGGTATGCTGTTAAAGGTTATGAATGATAAAGCTTAGGCGGTATGAGGGAGCAAACCGAGATCACCCTCGAAAAATACGCCGACTTCACGGATCGATTTCTGGAAAACCCCAGGCTTTATTTTCTCGAAAAAAAAATATAATTTTTTCATCATTCTATTGCCTTTCAAGCGGTATAAATTTTGTAGGGACTAAGAACATTTGAGAACCATAGCGGAGCGAAAAGGCGACACCTGGTACGCAGTGACATCTCACAGGCGTACGACTGGATTCATACACCACAGGCGTGCGCTGACGTCTGTATATCCACGTTACCGTTTATTTCCTGCGTTCCCACATGCAGGAGAATAATCCTTAGCAGTTTCTTGCACCGTCACCGTGTAGGCGTGCTTATATTTTTTAACTAAATGAGATCTCACACCGAAAGGCCAAGAAGACGCTGCCAGCCTTCCGGCTCTTTCCTTGCATTTCGCTTCGCTTTGCATTCATCCACCTATCACGCGTCAACGCATCTTTGACGAACACACGTCCGGCTTCCGAAGCCACGTCTTGGGAGGTCGTTTTCATTAGGTCTGTCGCCGGATTGCTGTACTTTACAACCAAACACTTACTTTCCTGTGTGCTTCGTAGACGTGCTAACGAATATGACCTTGCCAGCTTACCTTGTGGCTACTAATCGCCAGGGGATCGGGTCGAGCTGAAACAAACGCGTGTTTTTGATTGTGTCCAAAGTGAAGGCTCCAAACCATTCGGTGTCCCTGTTCGATATGGTACCATGTCTCGATTCGTCCACACGGACCGTCTACTGTGCGAATTACGCACGACGACATCGTAGGAGGATCTACAAGCAGCGCGGCTTCGTGTCTGTTTCATTCCTCGACATCGATGCACTGAAGCAAGCCCCCGGCTCGGATGGCAGTGGTGCAGTCAATGATGAAGACCAGTTGTGCAAGAACTGCGCAAGGTATTTCCGTTCAGCTATAGGCGAACTTTCTCAGTGGTCTCCTCCAACATCTCCACCAGACGCGGAGTACGTTCAGAGCGCAGAAATTGTTGCTGAAATTAACGAGAGTATTTCCACTGAGAATAATGATGTCACTCCACTGCGGAAGCCAACGGCAGTAAAACGGGAACGAGCAGCGTCGTACGTTTCGCGTAAAAAGAAAGAACTTGGCGACAGATTAAGCAAGACAATAAGTCGCAAAATCAGTGAGGCATTTAATGTGGATGAGCCTGCGACGTCCGATGCAAGTTGTTTGAGCTGCTCTACCTATGTACAAAATATCAGGAGCGCATACCAGAAGTGCACCTCGTATCAATAGCAGTGTCATTTCCTAACACTTTTTGACGAAAGCATGACAAAGAAAGAAGCATTGAGACTAATCCCAGAAGCCACAAAATACGTCATAGAGAAATCAAGAGCTCTAAGGGCGAAGCACGGTGTGTGGGCAATGCCCGAGAAGTACACGGGACACCCTGCCAGCGCAGCTGACGTAGCTACTGCGCTGAAATACTATTTCCAAGACGAGATGGACTGTACTGTCCAAAGCCCTAACAAGAAGGATGTTATCCACGTACTGGAAGACGGCGAGAGAGTGGCTGTGACGAAAAGGTTTATGATACGCACCATACGTGAAACCTTTAACGTTTTTAAAAGCGCTCATCTGTGTATCAAGATGGGAATGACGAAGTTTTATACACTCCGGCCCAAGTGGGTGCAGACAGTCCCATGTCAAGAGCAGTGTGTGTGCCCGTACTGTGCGAATTTCGACTTGGTCATTGCAGCTATCAACCGTGCTTCATCCGCGCAGCTAAAGGGAGATGACCTAAAAACGTTGTCTGTTGTGTTATGCGCCACAAGATGCCTGCTTTTCCCAAGACTGCACACTTTGCGCAGGGGCCAAAAAGATTTATCTGCAGAAATTGAAGATACAGCGGGACGGCGACGTTCATCTAGCCGTCTGGGAAAATGGAGACCTCATAACGAAGACGCTAAAAGCACCACAATTCCGTAAGGAAGTCAAGAAGTGCACCGCTGTTTACATCAAGCATGAACACATACGCAACGTCAGGAGGAACGCCATCTGGAACGAAAAACACCTTGTCGAACGACGTCATATCGTGTTGCACTTTGATTTTGCCGAAAACTGGTCAGTGAATCTATCAAGCGAGGTCCAGGGACGGTACTGGAAAACAGATCAAATTTCTTTATTCACTTGCGTGGCAAGAACACCTCTGTTCAGAACAAGCTTCGCAACGGTGAGCGACGACATGCCTCACGACACGGCGCACGCACTTCTAGCCCTGGACAGTTGAATAGTTGAGGCCCTGGAAGAAATCCTACCCGTGTTCACGCATCTCATCTATATCTCGGATGATGCAGCTGCGCACTTCAAGATTAGGTATCAGCTGTACGAGATGACGAAGAACAGGCTACTAGTGAGATGGTTGTATTCTGCTAGTGCTCACAGCAAAAATGCTTGCGATGGTGTTGGCGGTTCCCTGAAACACATGGCAAGCTTACACAACCTGCGGTGTACAGTTGCTGCCGCTATTCGAACACCTGCTGATTTCGTCCGTGTTCTGTAAGAGAAAAATAGCTCAACACACCTGCTGCAAATTCCGTCGAGCGACATCACGGCGTTCCGAGAAGCAAGAAAACAGGAGTGGGGGACGGTCTGACCCGTCGCAGGCATTCGTTCCTCCCACCTGTGGTATAATAAATGGAACAGAGGGTCCGACAATGAAGACGTCCTGCTAGCAAGAAGTGTCGTCGATATCTATCCGCCTGAGTAACTGGGGCTGGCTTCAGGATCCGAACATTCCGTAGTTCAGACCCGCTGGTTCGTGATACATGCAGTTCATCTACTTCAATTTTGTGATCTTGTGCCTCGTGAAATCATAGACGCACGAGCCTCGTGATGTCTAGTGCCACCTTTTACGTGTCATGTGAAGTACATTTTGTACGCGGAACAGAGAATAAAATACATGTAAAGAATAAATACTAAATAGCTGTCTGTCAACCTGTGTCCTCTTAACATGATATTTCGTGACTGCGGAAATGGGGATACGCCCGACGGTACAAGAAACAGTTTGGAATCATTAGCTTGCATGTGGAAACGCAGGAAATAAATGACATCTTGGCCTTTTGGCGTGAGATCTCATTTCGTTAAAAAAATATAAGCACGCCTACACTTTGACGGTGCAAGAAACTGCTAAGGATTATTATCCTACATGTGGGAACGCAGGAAATAAACGGTAACGTGGATATACAGCGAGGAACGTTGGTGGTTGGAGGACCACGCCTGTGGTGTATTAATCCAGCAGTACGCCTGCGAGATGTCTCTGCGTACCATGTGTCGCCTTTTCGCTCCGTTATGGTTGTCAAATGTTTTTAGTCCCTACAAAGTTGATATCACTTCAAAGGCAATAGAATGATGAATGAATGATATTTTTTTCGAGAAAATAAAGCGTGGGGTTTTCGAGAAATCGATCCCAAAAGTCGGCGTATTTTTCGAGGGTGATCCCGGTTTGCTCCCTCATACCACCTAAGCTTTATCATTCACAATCTTTCACAGCATACCGTTAGAAAGAGCACTTAATGGGCTATCAATCAGTATAAAATTCACTTCGGTCTAATGTCCTCTTCCCCAACACGAAGGCTACAAAATTCACGCGAAAACGCGCTTTTATGCGTTTTTTCGATTTTTTCTCAAGCGAACGGGCGGCAGTAGGTATCGGGCTATGCCACAGAGTTACAGTCCGGTACGTAGAGAACGAGTAGAAAAAATGTCGTCCCCGTCACTTGAACGTAGGGCGCATAGGGTTGTCTCAAACTTCGGCCCGAGTGCTCGCTGATGAGGCACCGTGGTGCGCGCTTCAATTTTGTTTCCCGGCATCCGCTCCGATTTGAAGTCCGAAATTTTTACCAATGTTCATCACATAGATGTGGCTTTCACACAAATATATGTAACAAAATCGAAGGACCTTGACGGACGGGCTTGCCTGAATTGAGATGAAAGCAACTGCCACGAGGCATCTAAATATTTTCCAACACTTATGTCAGTCTGGCTAAACATTGCGGCTTGTAAATATGAAGGCAAACAATGGCACCTAGAATTTATAAGCAACTACAAACCTCGTCAGTGGCTTGTTTTCTGGTTGTGGATGCATCGGGCCAATTGTCTCTCTAGACTGTAGTAATATGTACAATGACGATAACATGGTTTGGAATACTGCTACACACACGATGACAACTTTCTGTGTGGCAGGACTTTGGAATGGTACAACTGAAGTGGCTATCAAGACATTAAAACCAGGAACGATGCACCCAGACGCCTTCCTCGAAGAAGCTTCCATCATGAAGAATTTTAGCCACGAGAAATTGGTGAACCTCTATGCCGTGTGTTCAAAAGAAGAACCCATATACATCGTTACAGAGTATATGTGCAATGGTTCCCTGCTGCAATATTTGCGCAGCAAAGAGGGCAAGACACTCAAACTGCCTGTCCTAGTCGACATGGCTGCCCAGGTCCGTATTGTTTAATAGTGACTGGTGTACTGACATAGCCCTATCTATCCAGGTAGCCAGTGGTATGGCCTACTTGGAGAGTGAGCAGTTAATACACAGGGATCTGGCAGCCCGTAACATCCTCGTGGGGCTCAATAATTTAGTGAAAGTTGCTGACTTTGGTCTTGCCCGAATTATAGAGGACTCGGAGTATACAGCCAGGCAAGGTACGTTTAAGATGCAATGTCTCACACTTCATTTTAAAACACAAACATCTTTATTTTGTGATGCATTATAGAAAGGCCTCTTAATTGAAACATGATCGAGGAGATGGGGGAGGGGGGTGACGCAGAATATTTCCCCCGTTCTTCTCTACTAGATCTGGAGTAGCTTGTCCCGCGGTGATCGGGCTCACATATCCATGTTGTTTTCTACAGTCATCCATCATCATCGTTTTATGCATCCGCACAATGTACATACGCACTGAGGAGGAGGCACACCAGTTTTGTCGGATACGTAACTTTACCCCCGTTAACAGTTTCTTCTCCTACTAAATGCCGTCTTTCGTGTTCTACGGTTCGTTACGTTTCCGAAGAAGAGAGACGCTGCACTGTCGGCGCTTGTAAACAATAGAGAGTTTTAGCAAACCACCTTCTCCCGCCCGGTAATGCCACCGTCGGCGCGGCCACACAATTGCGCATGCTCAGAAGACGTCGACCGCACGGTATTTCTCCGGAGCTACGCTCGCTAGCCACACACCGGACACACTTATGGCTGGAAAATCTCATCATGGCTGAGTCGTCTTCTCGTATTACACTCGCCCGAAAGCGTTTTACGATCACCGATTTTCTTTATTTTCTCCGTGAGGTGCTCGCAGAGAACCCCTAGAGTCTCCGGCGACTTTGCCGCTGCCGCTGCCGCGCGTGGTGAGGATTCTTTTCTTAATTCCTTGTTAGAAGCGCGAAACAACTGTGGACAACTTTGGCTATGAGCGATGTACAGGCGTGGACAGATGGAGAGAGGATAGCAAGAACGAGGGGGAGACAAGGAGTTAGTATGCATCCTGGGCCGAATTCAAGGGGAACTGCGCTAACATCCGTATGGAAAGTCTGCCGGAAAACACCATACAGCACCACTGCCGGATTCGAAGCCGTGTCACCTCCCAGTCTCGGCGTGGAAAGCGATCATCCTGGCCACTATGCCACGGAAGCTGGTTGTGGTAAGGAGACCATCACGGCACCGCGCAGTTGCGCAAGAACACCGCGAACCTAGAGGGCACGTCGGAGCAACTAAACCTCACGGTACACACCGACGTCCGCCAACCCTCCACCAAGCAAGGATCGTGCATAGACTTGTTCTTTGGAAACACCCACTTCGTTATAGCACCACTCATGTGACCAACAATTTCAACGGCAAATTCCAACCAGTGATTTCCCCATAAATTCACTGCTGGGGGGATGCCGAGCTTTCAAGGGGGAGCGGGGGGGGGATGCTTGGTGAAGGTGCCGCTTACGGAATTTTTCTTAGACACGGAAAGAATGGAGGCACAATGGCATGCTCCTTGTCTCCCCCTCATTCTTGCTATCCTCTCTCCATCTGTCCACGCCTGTACAATCGAAGTGGGTGACATATCTGCGTAGCTTTCCCATTTTATTTGTACATGTTATTACGTTAGAACACAGCGCATTAGAATACAGATTCATTATGAACAGCATTTCACCATTAAGATGAACAGTCACTCTCAAATGATTCTGGACGAGCCCATGGTACGATCATCTGCATGACTGTGGTCCTACAAGCCCAAGTTTGAGAGTACAGGATGTAATTCGCTGCGCCGGACTCACTACCAGAACGTGTTGGTGGCCGAGCTGGGTGGGGTCACCTAAAAAATTTCAGGGGGAGGGGGGTTGCAAAAATGCAGGGAGGATGTACACCCCCCCCGGGGGGGGGAAATCCCTGATTCCAACCAGCAATAGTCATCACACTGAAGCAAACACTTTGTGTACAAATGCATCCTCACTCAGCCACACACACAGCTGACGCTGGAAATCGCATTACAGGAGCCGCAAATATCGTCGTCGTTTTTTTTTTTTCTTTCGTGAACGGGTGCATTGTGGGAGTAGCAGAATTCGTCGATCGATGGCTACAATTTATCCCTTCTTTTTGTAACACTGACACGCAAACTTTGCGCATCTTTCTTCTGTCCTACAATAGTACACGGCCTAGAGCACAAGCTGAAGAGCTAACACATAACGCAGGTTCGCTACACTAACTTGTCCGGTAACGTCTAATCTGTCGTGCAATTACATTCGATCAGCCGACCCGCCTACTCGCCCGATAGAAGCCTGTGTAGCAAAAAAGTCCAAAATTGACTATTTTTAGCATGTTCCCTCTTCGGAACTACCGGCGCGCCATATAACCCTCCGGGAATTGCCCTTTTTACGCAGGGGACGAGCTTTTATCCCTAGCGTTATAGACATGTTCAGAGAGGAGTGGACCTATGTTTCAACAATGACCACTTGTAAAGAAGGTTCTAAATCGTTTGACCTTCAATCGCTCATCTAGGAAGCAAGTTCCCCGTCAAATGGACTGCTCCGGAGGCTCTGCTGTTTGGGAAGTTTTCTATCAAGTCTGATGTATGGTCGTACGGCGTCCTGCTCTACGAGATTATCACACATGGCGAAATACCTTACCCAGGTAGTGTCACTTACCGATGATTTTTCGGAGCTTCTTCATATCTTCGTCGTGCGCATTTCCCTAAACATGACGTTTGTTGCGCCAACCTTGACATTTTTTTTTAAATGGGTCTTCTAGTCAATAGCCATTGAATAATTTATCACGATTGGCCTGATGATGAGAGTTTCCAACGTAGCTTCTGCGTCTGTCTCCTTTTGGCTGTTGTACTATACTTATACTTTTGGCTGTTGTGCTATAGATTATTTCGACATCTAAGAAGGGGTGGTCTACGGGACATGGCCGAGATATTTCGCAGTAGACGTCTACCGTTAGACGTCTAAAAGCATGTCACATGTTGGCCACAATTACACTTTGATCACAAATTTATGCTACCATTTTCACAGCAGCTACATCACAACGTTGCCTCTGTGCTCTGCGAAAAATTATCAAAGTACATTGTAGTTTGTTTTTGGTGCTGTCATGGCAGAGCGACTACACACCGTGTGTCTTGCAACCGTGAAGCTCAGTGTGATTAAATTCAATTGTTATTTACACAGACTCCATGAACAACCTACTCGGAATAAAGATAGAAGCAGGCAAACGAAAACGTGACTGCGAAAGAGTGCTGCAATGAGACGAAAACATACCTAAGTGCGAACACGCCCTCGGTCTTCGGCGCGCCAGTTTGGAAACGGCGTCGGTAGAGGGCGCCGCCAGGGCGCAGCGCAACGGTTAGGGCCGGGTCCCATAGCTTTATGCGAGCAGCAGCAGCAAAGCAGCAGCGGTTCGGCAGCAGCAACACGGCAACATGGCAGCAGAGCAGTTTTCTGCTGCGGCTGCTCGGCTGCTAGAGGCGTCCCATAGCTTCGTTTCGAATTAGCGGCAGCAGCGGCGTAGGAGGTCCAAAACGTGTTGGCAACTACGACATTGTTTACGTTTCGAACATTCCGAAGGCGTACGCGGTAGTTAAGCCTTTTAGTACACACACGTAGGAATGCACTTCTAGGTGAAAGGCTGATATGAGTGGGACATATTATGGATCTGTAGCTCACAAGTGGACTGTGAAATTATTCTGGTGGTGGTCTGAGCCTCATATTACCTAATTGACTCTTCGTTGATGTGTAGAAGTCTCGTGACATTCAACGTAGGTTCGTCCTTTCGCACTGCTGTGCAGCATCTGCTGGGGTTGGAGACTCCTCTACAGGATTTTGTCGTATTAATATAGTCTCGTTACTAGGATTCGATATTTTGATTTATTCTGACTGTCAAATGCGTACGTTGCTGATAGTGAAATAAAGCTGTCTAAGGAAAACGAAGGCCTCTTCTGCTAGTCATCACTAGTTTCTGCCTCTTTTCATAAGGTAACGAGATCATTGTCTACCTCTACCGAACCTTTTTGTAGCCTGAACATTGTCTATCTCTATCGAACCCTTTTCAAGAGACAGTTTCATTCACAACAACCTAGCTCGCAAGTCGTCGACTCTCACAAGAAATGTGGTCGGTATGGTTTCCACACAACACGGACGTGAACATAATTTGCTTGTACGTTACCATGTCACGGGTTTTGAAGTACTTTCCCGAAAACAAGCGAACATGTTAGCTACAGCTCTGGTACACAACATATGTATCACGTAGGTTCGGTTGAACACTTTATTGAACTTTATGAACCGAATTATGTCCTGAAAGCGCACTTCACGCAGTCCCGATAATTGAACACTCGCTCCAAACTACTAGCAATCACAAGCGTGTCCCCAGGTCTTCAGAAACAAATCACAGAACAACCAGACACAAACCTTCTGCCGTCACTCTCCGCCCTGCTAACCCTAAACACCGTCGAATGAAAACAATACCAACCAACCTCCTGATTGGCTTGCGAGACCGGCTGCTCAGTCTGCAGAGCAACAGGGCAGCACAGCAACCAAAAATTCGGATACGGGAGCAGCAGGGAATTTCTGCAGCTCGGCAGCGCTGCTGCTCTCGCCCAGAGCTGTGGGACCGCTCGTGTCGCTGCAGCTCTGCTGCTCCGCTGCTGTTGCTCTGCTGCTGCTGCTGCTCAAATCGAGGCTATAGGACCCCGCGTTTAGTGGTCAAACTTGTTCGCTCGCGTCGGGTTGATTGCTGGAGCTCACGTTCGTGACAGAAGTGTTTCGAACTGTAGTAAGTTTATTTGTTGTCCACCTTCGCGCGTATTTTTCTTGCAATCTTTGGGTCAACGAGGCAGTTCCGGCATTCTGGCCAAAGCAATGAACGACGGCGTTGCCTCCCCGCTGCAGCAGTGCAGTTGTTACAACTGCACTGCTGCAGCGGGGAGGCAACGTCCCTTTGTTCTCTGGACTTCGGGTTTCAGGGGTGAGTTTTCTTTCTTTCTTGTCCTTCGCTTTCAGATTTGTGCCTGCTTGTGTTCACAATCGCATGCGGTAGAGCTGGGGAGCACAGCAGCTGAATATCGTTTTCTTTCTCTGCAGAATGATGTTGCGTATGGGTGACGAACAAAATGGAGATGTGGGACTGACCTAAATGTGTGTTAACAAGATTTTGTCGTTTGGTTACGTTCAATGCTGTCTGTTCAGTGTGGTTGCGACGACCAATATGAAGATGTGGGACTGACCTGTGTGTGTGTTAAGATTCAATCGTTTGGATTGGTTGTTGGCTCGGGTACCTCTTGGTTTCACGTCTTTATTATTTTTATAGATGCTGGCAGAGTCATGGAATGAAGGTCGTGATTACAACGCCTGACCTGTGAGCCATTTGTTGGCACTTCAGCTCAGCTGGAGCTACGATCACATTTTAGGTAAACAAAAACAGTTACATTTTCAGACCTGGCAGTGCTGTTGTACAGTAGCCGTTATTTTCTATGTGCTCGCTAATTTGACGCTGTCTGCTCTCACTAATCTGTGCTGTCTGTGTTGCAGTGTGTTGCAGTTCGGTGAACATTTTGCCAGGGGCAACATAGTTAAAATTGTTGCGTTTGTTTTTAAAAGAGCGTGTACGTTGAGCAGTTGTTTCATTTGATGGCTGGCTGTGTAAAACCGCACACATTATGTTGGTACGGGTACCTCTTGGTTACATATCTTTATTATTTTTTGTAGGTGCTTGCAAACTCATACATTGTAGGTGACGAATGCAATGCCAGTCCTGTGGGTCATTTGTTCGCACTTCAGCTTAGCTGCAGCTACGATCCCATTTCAGGTAAATGAAAACCGTTACCTTTGCAAATCTAACTGTGCTGCTCAATATCGCTGGATTTCTATGTGCTCGCTAATCTGATGCTCGCGTGAGCCTCGTTTAAATACTTTGTTGCCAAAGAGCTTCAATTACAGTTGTGTCTGAACTGCATAACATTCATATCATTGATGCCATGTAAGTGCAGGCCGTCAGAATGATTATTTTTTTAGATTCAGTCACACAATTTCCTTTTTAACATGTGCGCATTTTGATTTGCAGAGTATGATGTGTCACTTCATGGTCTCTTTAGTAACCTGATCTTCGTTTTTCGTCTTCGAATTTTCACTCGAGAGTCAAATGGGTTCTGCACAGGCAAAACATGATCCGACACGTATGGATAGGGAAATGCTTGACACTTGCGTTGTGCCTGCATAAAAAATATGCGTAAATTTCAGTTCTGCAGTAAATAAGCTGCATCCAACATTTTTACATACATTACAGCATTTATAATGATATCACACATTGTCTTTTCTATTTTCAGCGTACTTCGGAACCGTTCCTTCCTGCTACCCACAGCCGTCTACCACCCCACACGTGTGTAAAGTACTGGTTGCCTTTGGAGCAATCAAGATGCGAGCATGGACCCGAAGACAGAGGCATTGCTTGCAGTTACCAGTGATACAGATACTGCGATTTGTGTACATGTATATTACTATCTACTTTGGAAGAGTACCTAGATTTGTTGGTTTGTGATTATGCAATGAGGGGAAGTTCTCACGATATCCGCTAACTTGTCCACATGTTTGGAAGTCGATGTTTACCCGGATATTAAGAGAAATAAATCTTGTACCAACATCCATGCTGCCTTTGTAAGACATACTGTGCATGAATCACACACACCTGCTTGTGCATGTGAGGGACATATACCTGGATGAAGCAATACATGGGCCATTAGTGCCAAAATTTAGGTATAAAATATGTATAATTTTAGACATCATGCCTAATACATGTCTATATGACGGCTCAGTGGATAGACAAGTACTGTCCCATTTTAGACATTTGGTCTAAAAAAGGTATAAATCGATTCTACAATTATCCGGCTATTAGCTGTATTGTAGCGTAACGTTAACCGGGCTAGGGGAAGGCTAGGGGACGGATACGGAGTAATAGAGCTATTTTGTTAGACGTTTAATAGACATTTCCAAAGTCCACATTTAGACGTCCTTTAGACGTATACTAGCGCACCATGCGTTGCCTGGGGTTGTTCAGCGGCCTTGGGAGCATCCGACGTGAGACCACGTTGCCCGTTCTGTGCATGCTCAAGGCGAACCGTACATAGCCTTGCGACATGCAAAACAACGCTAACGCTGCGCCATCTCTGAGACGAAAGCAGAGGCTTGGGAAGTGCCTGCCCTCGGCGTCTTTGCATTGGCCGGCATCCAGGAGGCGGAGCCTCCCTCGCTATTGTTCAGCAAATTCAAGGATGGCCTGTCAGACGGGGTTAGGGATGCCATGTCTCGGATGTCAAAATGTGGTCCTCACAGTGACATAATATTGCCAATCTGGCATATGAGATGATGTCCCCAAGGCTGTCCCTTGCTCATCCTCAGGTCAGGTTCCGTTCACACGGACCAACTTTCTGCACCAACTCGAAACAACGTCTTATAACCAATAGACGTTGCCGTCTCCGCGTTTGCACATACCAACTCGGTAACTCCACCCACAAACAACCTTACGCCAATTGAGTGTATGTGTTCAAATCCAACTGCTGGTTAAAAACGCGACTGTACAGTCCAGTGCAGTCTGGAGACTCCGTTGAAGCGCAAGTAATTGCACCCATGATGACCACACGCATATATCACCTGCATAGATACGTATACATATTGTTTGGCAAAGATTGTGAGGGAGCCAAGACCAGGTTGAAGGGCAGAGGGCTCAGGACTCCTCCTTAAGGGACAGCACTCGAGAGGTAGTGCCGGTCCTTATGCCCGTCATCAGTCCGCACAAACACAGACCTGCCACAGAGATAGTCCGCAGTCGGAGGTAGCCAGCACTCGTTCCAGCTGTTATTGATGATGCGTACTAAGTCCACCTTAGCGGTAACGTCCAGGCTAGAAATGTGGTTGTACGTGATGACGTCGGGACCCGGAGACTATTTGAATACCTTGAAGCCGCGTAAAGGTCTGTGATGAAAAAGTCAGCGTCACGGGACGCACACACCGCGTGTTCTGCTAAGATGCTCTTCCCTGTGCCATATTTTCATGATGCGATATCGCATCCTCGTGGCATATTCAAGAAGCATGAAATGCACTGGTCTGGGATGAGGCAGATGGTCCGGTGAAGAATCTTCAAAATACATTAGCCATGGATCTCTCAACCGTATTCCGGTGAATAACAAGCGCCCTGAACGGGTACTATTAGGTATTACTTGGCGGTCCTAGGCACCCAAAAATTTGGCACAGACGTGTCGCAGGCGTAAGAGGTGAAAGGAAAGAGCAAAAGGAGAGCTGTTGCCGAGCCAACTTCTGTAGGTGACCCCGAATTACGCGCTGCAGGCGCGACATGCAGGCCTTCAGAGTTATCTATTGTGTTGTATTTTTATGTGTTGCCCTGCACTGGAGTTCTTAGCAACTTTAATGCAGAACCAAATCAATTTTAGCGCCCAGATTTTAACATATTTCGACAAGACCACATGGGACTTACCTGTGAATATGGGCGCTCAATAGGTTCGCACTACCCACGGAATTCAAAATATGCCCCCTTCAGGACAGGCATATTCAGGCATAACAGTTGGAAATCTCCCCGGTCCCTAATGCACTCGTACAGCAGTTCTTCGGGAGTGCTTTCCAGTTCCTTGCCGCACAAGCATTCGATCTCCTTGGCCATTATGACACACGAGCCGCACCGGCGCCTTAAACAGCAAGTACACATTAAATATGAAGACACGAAATTTACAGATAAAATTTACAGATAACTTTCTAATTTTGAGCATAATGTACGCTGAAAAGCTCATCACTTACCAGTCTGTCGAAGACAAGCTACAGATGGTGTTTACTTCATCCGTGCTCGACGTTCGTGGAGCCGTGGATCTTCGACTTCGGCTTTCATTCAGCGACGTTTCGAAGTAAAAACTCCCGAACTGTTCAGCACACAACAAAATTTGCCCCTTCTCGGTCGCAGAAAGGTCAGAGAAAAGTTCCAGGCTTGGAGTCTCAGCATTGCTCGCTGAGACTCTGTTTCTCTGACGCTGTTTCTCTGCGTGCAGCCATAGAAGCCATCTTAATCTGTAAGTTTGAATTTCAAACACGTCTAGCGTCCTTTACTTATTTTTTCATGGCTTTTTCCCCTCTTATATATATATATATATATATATATATATATATATATATATATGTATTATACATGTTGTATATTATACATATAATATATATTATAAATAATATTATATATACAAGTGTGGACCACGAAGTGGTCGTTTTGCTTACGTGGACATCACGGTTCCTGACTGCAGCAGGGTGGAATATGCACAATCAGATGTGAACACTAAGCTCAGTGATAGAATCGTTTACTTGTGGAGTCTCCACATCGTTCATTTCTCACTGAATCATGCATCAGGAGACATTTGGTACCTGGCAACGAGAAATAAAGATGCTGAAATAAATATCACATAACTCTGACACAATATTGATTGCACTAATTGAGCCTTACTGCTGCCCTGTTCAGTACTACATGTGACATGGGCTTCTCTGTCTTTCGCATCTTCGCTTGACTCATGGGTAGTGAGAAGTGTTGCCAGCATTTCCTCTTTCTCTTGGACCTTGGCCTCTAAATATATAGGTGCAATGTTCTGATATAAACAGCTGATTTCACAAGTGCATTGTTTCCATGTGTTTGTGCGAATGCCTTACTTTTCCTAGATCTATCTGCCCTTTGTAGTGTACTTGCGCTCTCTGCCCTGTCTAGTGGACGATTGGGAAGGTTGCGGCTTGGAACCGCACTTGATTGCAGGGTTCTTCTTTTCCAACCTTAAGACATGCGAAATTATATAAATCGCAGAACGAATCCCGTTTACAAAATGTAATGTCCGGATCAAAACATTCCGCGCCCCTTTGATTAAAAGAGCGTGTTGTGAATGACACGACAAGCAAGCATAATAAAACAAACGATTGGCTTGTGAAATTATTTTCACCAGAAGGTAACGTACCATGGGTGGTAAGGTACCAGAGAATACCGTACATATACACCATATATGCATGTTATACCATACCACAATATATAATAATTTACTACTTGACTAAAAAATATAATCTGTAAACTATGTAAATATGTAAAAAATATAATATGTATGTACTACTGCTATATATTGATTTTTTTATTTTCCTCGACCTATATATATGTTAGCTTAAAGGGGTTTGGTCGACCGCGAATATATGTAGCTGAAATTAAAAATGAAACACAGGCTACAAAGGTATGGGAAGTAAGAAAAAAGGATGATAATTTATTTACATTTAAGATACTTGGAATGCTAAAAGGGCTGTCTACGTTACGGCGGAAGCTCCGCCTTCGTCAGGACGAAAATATGTCAGTGATACACAGAGCTTATAAAGGCTTGCACAGTGACGTCATCGGGAAAGAGAAAAATCCCACCACCTGGCGGTTGTCAATGGGTCACGTTCGAGAATGTTGTCTTGTCAGGTTCAAATGTGAAGTCATCGTCCTTGGGGGAGTCGTCCTAATATATATATATATGTACAGTATATCTATATGTATGAATAACTGGGTACAGATGGCCGCGAAAAATATATAGACAACAAGTAATGAAGAGACTTGGAAATCCGTACAAGGATTGAAAACAGTTGCTACTTTTATTACATTAATAATTAGGGGGAGGTACTAGAAATAGAATTACAGACAGTTAGGGTCGACGTTTCGGCAGTCAGCGCTGCCTTCATCAGGACTAAACTTGGAAATAGGTGTCAATTTAAGGGCTTATATACAAGGGAAAATGAGAGGGGAACAGTACACGTGGAGCAACGTTGATGATGGTGCTGGAGCAACATCATCCTGAAATGATGAGCAAACCTGAAATGATAAAAAGACGGACGGCAGAAAGAACGGAAGTTAAGGCTGCGAACTGTAGACAATGTGTGGGGTCCTCGTTTATGGTGGAATGGAATTTGTGTATTAGGAATGATTCACGCTGTTGTCTGCTGCGGTCTGAGGGGAAACCAGATTGTAAGATATACGCGCTGATGTCCTTGAATGAGAGGCCGGTTTGATTGCAATGACGAGACACGGGGAGATTCGTTTTTTTTAAATATCGGATCTGTGATTATTAAAACTAATTCGGAAAGATGTTGTTGTTAGACCAACATATTGTGCTTTGCATGTGTTGCATTCCAATAGATATATTACGTTGGATGAGTTGCAGTCGGAAACGCTTATGATGTTTTACTTGGAAGTTACTCTTTGTGCTTCCGACCGTGTTTGCAGGGTGCAACACCTATTACTACTACTACTATATCTTAATTAATAATTGAGTGTTTACGTCGACTACTATATCTACTACTACACTTTGGTACTGCAAACACGGTACGAAGCACAAACACCTACTACTACTGCTACCACACCTACTACTGGCTAGTTCATCTCAAATCGAACAATCCGGTTACACTTGATGTCTCGAATGAACGCGAAAGAAATATATGTTGAAGCCATCGGCGAGTTGGGACAAATAAATGCTTTCCGAATTCTCTGCGCTG
This sequence comes from Ornithodoros turicata, assembly GCF_037126465.1. Lineage (NCBI taxonomy): Eukaryota > Metazoa > Arthropoda > Arachnida > Ixodida > Argasidae > Ornithodoros > Ornithodoros turicata. The sequence goes on along the minus strand of NC_088203.1, from coordinate 53,486,059 downwards.
CGCGGTTCGAAAAATAGGAGAGGAGGAAAAAACTGCCTCTCAGAAGACGATGTCGTCGCGCGCAGGTTTGAGCGCTCCCTACAAGGCTACTTCTTATCGCATTGTAGTAATTTCTTGATCTAGCTTTAGGCCACTTAGGACACAATAGGCTCCTGCGTTTGCAGTGCTGTGTCAGTTTTGTTTGTCTGCAAAAAAAAAAAATAATAAGAAATATAAAATTTGACTCAAAGCGCTGAAAAGCACCATATTCACTTCAGCTTTCCGGACGATGTACAAAAACGCTTAAGATTGAGCTTTATGCAGTTTAATTTGTCATTCATGGGGCTATCGAATGATGTATAATTTGTTGCTCTACTCTGCATAAGCGATACCTCTTTAAGTAGCACCATACCACCGAAAAATGACGTATTTCAGAAGCCTTTATCTAAAAAAACCCACCGAAAACTTGCCTCGAAAATTTTATATGTTGTAGGTACTTCCTTAGACTGTGCACAGAAGAAAAATCTAAATTCAGACTTGATCGGTAGGCGCACTGTGAAGTTTTTGCCAGCCCTATACCCGTAGCACCTTCAAGTGGTGGCACCGTGTCCAAAACGTGTTGCAAAATCGAATTTTCCAAAGGGACTTTCAACTTCTGTCTTCACGTGAAAACTAATTGCTATCAAACCGTTCTGAGCGTTCGCGTTCATAACAATATTGTAATCGCTGAATGTAGATTGTGGGGCAACGAGATGTGCTCACATATTTTGGGGAACATGCATTGCAGCATTACAGCACATGCATTGCAAGTGCTGGGAGCCCGTGAAGAACAGAACGCTTTAGAATACTTTTGCGTCTTTATAAGATGTATATTTGTCCACGGTGATCATATCGAAGCATATTTACAGTACACAGAATACAACTTGACAGCGAAGAAGACAAGGTAAGAAGGTAAAGTATGGAAAGTAAAGTATGTCGGAAAGTAAAGTATGTTATGCAGAGCATTCCGGTGGATGAGAGTGCTCGTGTCATGAACTGCTTTAGGCCTTTGTAGGGCTCCCAGGCTCTTCGCTCCCTTTTTTCTTTCATGCAAGCCACTGGACTCCTCGAAGAGCTCTAAACAGAACTCCGACCTGTCGTCGCTTCGGGTTCATCATAGTTCATCCTCTCATATTAACCTCTGTGTGGAGTGGGATAGGGTCCTGTGGCTACCACGGGGAAACATCCCGTGTCATCATCACTTCTCCTTCATTTATTGTTGTTGTTGTTGTAGCTCCTTCATATTACTTTTGATGGCATGTTTATGTCAGATTTTCTTCATAGGCTCTTCTCACGTTACATACTAACTCGCTGCAATCCTGGCAGTTACTCCTGGATGTTCCTGGCAAGGCAACACTGAAAGCAGCCTCCAGTTTAGGGCCTGTCTTTCTGCACATTTCTTCACGTATTTCGGAGTGTTTCCGTTGTGCATCTGCCTCCACCGACTTCCTTCTTGGCTTTAGCGGTGTGACGTTAATGGCTTCAGGTGATATATACTCATTGATTTCCTCTTGCCCCATGGTCGCAACATGTCGAAGCGTAGAACATATTGGACAGTGGCACCAGTCGGGCTGTTTCGGCAATGTTCACAAAAGGCACCATGAATCAGCCTTGAGTGTGTGCGTTAGACACTACACAACGACGCCTTCCCCGGTACGATTTCCGCCGTCCGAGATCATGGGGCCGTAGGAAAGGAAATGTTTTAAAGTATACTGGAAGTCATTGTGTCTCTCCTAACATAATGTGTTCATAACACATATGCTATATATATATATACATACAAATATGCTTGTTTATAATCACCCCGTACAGATATACCTCTTACAAAGGTGTATTCTGTTCTTCACGAGCTCCCAGCACTTGCAATGCATGTGTGACATTCCGCAAAAATGCCAGCACATCTGGTTGCTCCACGATCTACATTCAGCGATTACAACACTGTTATGAACGCTCAGAACGGCTTCAAACGATAGCAATTACTTTTCATGTGAAAACAGAAGTTGAAGAATCTCTTTGGAAATTCTGCAACACGCGGGACACCGTGCCACCACTTGAATGCGCTCCGTGTATAGGGCCGGCAAAAAATTCACAGTGCGCCTACCGATCCAGTCCGAATTCTGATTTTTCTTCTGTGTATAGTCTAAGGGACTAGCTACGACATATAAAAATTTCGAGGCAAGTTTTTGGTGGGGTTTTTCAGAAACAGGCTTCCGAAATTAGTCATTTTTTGAAAGTATGGTGTTACTTAAAGAGGTATCACTTACGTTCCTGACAGAGTAGAGCAATAAATGATATCCAGTTCGATAGCCCCATGAATGGCAAAGTAAACGGCATAAATCTCCGTCTTATCCGTTTTGTATATCACCCGCAAAGTTGCAGTGAATATGGTGCTTTTTGGCGCTTGGAGTCAACTTTGATATTTTTTTTCCGGCAAACGAAAACCGACACAGCACTGCCAACGCAGGAGCTTATTGTGCCCTAAGTGGTCTAAAGCCAGATCAAGAAATTCCTACAATGCGACAAGAAATAGCATGGTAGGGAACGCTCAAACCTGCACGCGACGACATCGTCTTATGAGAGGCAGTTTTTTCCTTCTCTCCTATTTCCCGAACCGCGCAGCGCAGAGAATTTCGAAAGCGTTTATTTCTCCTAACTCACCGATGGCTTCAACATATATTTTTTTCGGGAACCGGTCCACTCGTCACAATCCCACTCGTCAGCGGAAGACTCGTCGCAGGATAATTGGTCACATCGGCCCTCTGGTACGAGGTCCTTTTGTCACCGGAACACTTGTCAAAGGGGGCGGTTCGTCACCGGAACACTGGTTGCAAGGTTGCCCCCTTTCCAAATGGAATGCTTTTCACCGTGTTTTACCTAAGGGATTAGTCCAGTGCCCGACCCGCACTTCCGTGAACCCTGATTCCGAAGACCGCTGACCGTACAAATTTCACGTCTTTGCTAAGGGCACGGAGATCATGGAAGTGACGGAAACTCAGCGTGGGGCTCCGTTGCTGGGGCGCGGACAAAAGTTGAGGGACTGACCTTTTACGTATTGCATACGTTGGGGAGTACGGTGCGATGAGCAGGTGGCAGGTTCACTGTGACGATTATTCCGGCGTGACGGCAGTTCCTCGTATGAGATGCCCTGTGACGAGTCGGCCTCCTTGACGAGTTCACCCATGACCAGTTGGCCTGTGACGACCGGGCTTGTGACGAGTTCTCCTAAACCCAAATGTACCGGATTGTTCGATTTGAGATGGAAACAGCCTACTACTACTACTACACCTACTACTAAACTTTGCTACTGCAAACACGGTACGAAGCACAAACAGCAACTTCCAAGTAAAAATCAAAAGTGCTTCGGACTGAAACTCATCCAACGTAATATATCTATTGGAATGCAACACATGCAAAGCACAATATATTGGCCAAACTACAACATCATTCCGAATTTGTTTTAGTAGTCACAGATCCTATATTTAAAAAAAAAATCTCCCTGTGTCCCGTCATTTCAACCAAACCGGTTACTCATTCAAGGACATCAGCGTGTATACCTTACAATCTGGTTTCCCCTCAGACCGCAGAAGACAACAGCGTGAATCATTCCTAATACACAAATTCCAGCCCACGATAAACAAGGACCCCGGCATATTGTCTACAGTTCGCAGCCTTAACTCATAGACCAAGTCCCCCGACACTCTTCTGTTCTTTCTGCCGTCTCTCTTTTTATCATTTCAGGTTTATCGGACGACCAGGGAGCACTCTCCTGAAAGACAGCCAACACCCCTGCAAGTACTCAATGGACGACCAGCAACAATGCTCCTGCAACATCATCAACGCCGTTCCACGTGTACTGTTCGCTGTTCCCCTCTCATTTCCCCCTTTCCCTTGTATATAAGCCCGTGTCACCTATTTCCAGGTTCAGTCCTGTTGAAGACAGCGCTGACTGCCGAAACGTCGACCCCTAACTGTAACTGTAAATCTATTTCTAGTACCTCCCCCTTAATTATTAATGTAATAAAAGTAGCAACTATTTTTAATCCTTATGCTTCCCAAGTCTCTTCATTACTTGTAGTCTATATACAGGGTGTTTGAAAAAACGTGTCATTCGGTTCCCAAGTCAACTTAACATTTCTTTTTTTTTTTTTTTTTTACAGAATTAGAGCGCCCATAGCGAACTTAGTCAGATCCACCAAAAAATCCGCTCGATATTACAAATGGAACTGCCCAAAATAAGTCCCGAAATTGAGGCTTCAAAGTTTCGGGTATTCAACGGCGCACCAAATCAGTCGCAAAGATGCGCGGAGAGCAGGACATGCTCCTTTGCCCATTTGACATTTTAACGTCTCCCTATGTAATAAACTAATGTTTGTAACTTCCCTAAAATCTGTTTCCGCGTCTTTTTTTTAAACTTATATATATATCTTCTATATATAATCGTCTTGATATATATAACGATATAGAGATATAAAGATATAATCTTCCATATATAAAACGTCCTGACAAAGGCGGAGCTTCCGCCGTAACGTAGACAATCCTTTTAGCATTCCAAGTATCTTAAATGTAAATAAATTATCCCTTTTTTCTTACTTCCCGTACCTTCGTAGCCTGTGTTTCAATTTTCATTTCAGCTACATATATTCGCGGTCGTCCGAACCCCATTCACCAAGTATATCTTCTATATATATATATATATACGTGCAGCCATAGAAGCCATTTTAATCTGTAAGTTTGAATTTCAAACACGTCTAGCATCATTTACTTGTTTTTTTTAATGGCTTTCCCCCCTCTTTATATATTGTTAAGAGGCGAATAAGACGGGAGAGACAGGAAGCTTAGCGTGTGGTTTTATGGCAGCCAAACGAAAGAATGCGGGTGATATGAAAACTCGCGCTAAAGGGCTGATGGCGATGAGCATGGCTATGGTTCTCCCTCACATCTTCTCCCCGGCCGAAGACGAAGCCATCCTGGCTGGGATGTCCTCAGAGGATGAAGGGGGTTTGTAGGGCTTGAGGCGGGATACGTGAGCATTTTCTCGGGAACGGCAACGGCGGTCGGAAGGTAAATCAACAGGTTCCACGGAGTAATTAACGTCAGAGTTTTTGGAGAGTATACGGTAGGGACCAAGGTAGCGGCAAATGAGCTTTTCGCAGAGGCCTGGTTTGCGAACGGGTACCCAGAGCCAGACGAGGTCGCCGACGTCGTAGGATACATGTCTGTGACGCTCGTCGTAACGCAGCTTGGCGGCGGCCTGCTGACCGAATGTGCGGCACCGTGCGAGCTGGCGACACTCCTCAGTTCGTGATGTTGCTTCGGCCAATGTGAGGTTGTGGTCGGTGGAAGGATGATATGGAAATATGGTGTCAACGTTAGAGACTGGTTCTCTGCCGTACACGAGCCGGAATGGACTGAAATTTGTCGTGGATTGAACGGCGGTGTTATAGGCATATGTGACATAGGGCAAGAGGGTGTCCCAGTTCGTTTGGTCGGACGACACGTAGAGGGACAGCATATCACCAAGAGTATGGTTGAACCTCTCTGTAAGGCCATTAGTTTGGGGATGGTATGCAGAAGTGAAGTGATGCGCAACGGAGCACGCACGCAGAATATCCTGAAGCAGACGGGCAAGGAACGGGCGGCCTCGGTCGCTGAGCAGCACACGAGGTGCACCATGGCGGAGAAGGAGGCTGTGGAAGAAAAAGTTTGCGAGTTCTTCTGAAGAGCCACTACGGAGCGGGGCGGTCTCAACGTAACGTGTAAGGTGGTCGATGGCGACGACAACCCACTTGTTTCCAGCTGGCGAAACAGGCAAGGGGCCGAGTAAGTCGATGCCGACACGATCAAATGGTGCATGGGGCGGGGGCAATGGCTGTAAAAAGCCAGCCGAGGGCGAAGGGGACGCCTTCCGCCGTTGACATGAGAGGCACGATGAAACGTATTTGTGGACCGTTGTGTACATCCTAGGCCAGAAATACCGTTTCCGAATACGTTCGTATGTTTTGAAGAACCCCAAGTGGCCCGCCGTAGGGTCATCATGCAGGCTCTTTAGGATTAGCTGACGGAGGTTTCGTGGTACGGCGAGCAACAAACGCTGACCTTCGGGATCGTAGTTGCGCTTGTAGAGTGTTCCGTCCATTAGTATGAAGTTTTTGCACCGCCGCTGGAATTTGCGGTCAGGGGAAGGGGAGGAGCCGTTCAGATGGCGGACAATCTTCGAGAAGTCTGGGTCGAGGATCTGGTGTTCTTGGAGGACAGTCAGATCGATAGGAGGTGAGGACAGGACGCTTATCGTGCCATCTGTTTCTCCTTCGGTAGGTTGCATAGCGGGCAATGGACAGCGCGATAGCGCGTCGGCATCACGATGTTTCCGGCCGGACTTGTACTTGATGGCATAGTCGAATGGCTGGAGGCTCAGGACCCAACGGCCTAAGCGACCAGAAGGGTCTTTCAGAGTGGTCAGCCAACATAAAGCATGGTGGTCGGTGATGATGATGAAGTGGCGCCCATAGAGGTAAGGACGGAACTTTTTAACGGCCCAGACAACAGCGAGGCACTCCTTCTCTGTTGTCGAATAGTTCTGCTCAGGGTGCGAAAGGGTGCGACTGGCAAATGCGACAGCGGACTCCATCGGCGCATTGGGTAAACGCTGGGCAAGAACAGCTCCGATGCCCACTCCACTTGCGTCAGTATGTAATTCGGTTATTGCTGACGGGTCGAAGTGCGAAAGAATTGGCGCAGACGTTAAGGCTGTCTTCAGGCGCATGAAAGCATCGGTGTGTTCCGCGGCCCAGGCAAACTTGCCGTTTCGCTTGAAGAGGGACGTAAGAGGAGCGGCGGTGTCCGCGAAACCTCTGATAAACCGTCGAAAATAGGAGCAGAGACCGATGAAGCTGCGCAGATCTTTGAGTGTAGTAGGAAGGGGAAATGAGGATACCGCCTTGATTTTGTCGGGGTCCGGCGCGACGCCGTCCCTAGAAACCACGTGACCGAGTACTTTGATTGTATCATATCCAAGCTTGCACTTCTTGCTATTGAGCTGCAGGCCGGCGCGAGAGAGACAGCTGAATATTGTTTCGAGCCGTTGGATATGTTGGTCAAAAGTGGATGCAAACACGACGATGTCGTCTAGATAGCAGAGACAAGTTTTCCACCGAAGGCCACGGAGCACAGAGTCCATCATGCGTTCGAAAGTGGCTGGAGCATTACACAGACCGAACGGCATTACGTTGAATTCAAATAAGCCGTCTGGTGTGGTGAAGGCAGTCTTTTCCTTGTCGGTTTCGGCCATGGGTATCTGCCAGTAACCAGATCGGAGGTCCAGGGACGAGAAGTGACTTGCGCCGCGGAGGGTGTCAAGGGCGTCGTCGATCCTTGGCATAGGATAGACATCCTTGCGGGTGATGTGGTTGAGGCGACGGTAATCTATGCAAAATCGTATGCTTCCGTCTTTCTTTGGGACAAGCACGACTGGAGAAGCCCAGGGACTTGAGGAGGGTCGAATTATGTCTTTGGAGAGCATTTGTTCCACTTCATTTTCAATAACCTCTCGTTCTGATCCTGAAACTCGGTACGGTCGTTGACGCAGGGGTGGGGAGTCCCCGGTGTCGATGCGGTGCTCAGTATGGCGTGCGACGCCTAGGGGAGAGGCGCCGATATCGAACAGGGAGGAGTACTGACGTAGAAGAGCAAGGAGCCGGTGCTTTTCAGGGGAAAGCAGAGACGGTGACATCATAGAATGAAATATGGAATCAGGCTGGCGAACAGGAGGACGACCGGTAGGGCATTTGGAGTCAGGAGTACCTATGACAGCGACAACACCGTGTGTGTAGTGCGGTTCATACATTGCGACGAGAGATCCTGTGGGGAGGAGGACGGGGCCATCTAGTAGATTAGTAATTGGTATAGCCACTTCGCCGCTTGCGGGAGTGCACAAGCACACAGGAGCGATGAGGCCTTTAGTAGAAAGTGATGCGTTTTGCGGGTTCACAATAATGTGCGGTGAGTCGAACGTGCCCAAGACTGGCTTCAGGCTGGCGAAGACGGTAGAGCGAGATGGGATTAGGACATCGTGGAGGCCATGTAATTTGCAGGAGGAGATCGTGACGTGCTCAACCTCATAGGAGGGCATATCAGAGAAAAAGATTTCGTCGGCAGAACAGTCGATGAACGCACCGTGGTCCTTCAGAAAGTCCCAGCCTAATATGGCGTCATGTGGGCAGGAAGTGAGCACGACGAACTGAACTGGGTACCAGGAATCTTGAATCCCTACGCGTGCCGTACATCTCGCGGCTGGCAGAAGAGTGGCATTTGCTGCACTTTTGAGTACAGGACCGTCGTATGGTGTCGTAACTTTACGTAGCTTCTTACAAATGTCCGCACTGATTACCGACGTGGCCGCACCTGTATCAATGAGAGCAGTCATCCTGAGACCTTCAACAACGATGGTGATGAGATTACGGGGAGGTTTGTGAGTAGTGATCCTTGTCGCAGCCCGCCCTCCTCGGACTGCGGCTATTGGTTTCCCTCTGGAACAGGTGACGGGCCGCGATTGCGTGTAGGTGACGGACGGGGGTCCCGAAACCGTGGGGACGGTGAGCGAGAGTGGCGAGCATCAGGTGAGATGCGACGGTCCCTTAGACCTGACCGAAACGGCCCGTCAGGTATGCCGTAGGGAATGGAACGATTCTGTCTCGCGGCCACGTAGGAATCATAAGAGTCCGAGCCCGTCTGACCATACTCGAGGTCTCTGCGGCGGCGGCGACAGTCGCGCGAAATATGCCCTCGGATACCACAGTAAAAGCACGTTCGCATTTCTCGTCGAGGGGAAAATGTGGTCGGACGCCGATTAGTGAAATATCTGCCTTCTTGAGAATATAGAGGCGCGATAGGGGCAACAGCCTCGTAGGTATGTGCTCGGGCCTCTGGGGCGTCGTATGTTGGAGGCATGCGAACGACATCGGCGTAGGTGCGGAATGGCGGCTCGGGTAGAGGTGGCGGAGGTTGGGCCATAGCGGGTGAACGGACAACGTCTGCGTAGATACCGTTATTCGTCTTAGCTGGTGCACTGGCACCCAAGGCAGCGGATACTTCCTGTCGCACAAGTGCGAGCACACTGTGCGTGGGTGGTTCCGGAGGCAGCGGAGAGCAATGGGGCCCTGGGTACGTCCTAGCGATTTCTTCTTGGACGACCTGGCAAATGAAGGCGCGAAGAGCCTCTCGGGTTGTAGAGTCCATGAGTACGGCTGATGAGATAGAGGAAGATAGCCGAAGATTTTTCGCTTCTTGGAGTTCCTTGCAGAGGGCTATGACATCTTGGACAGAGGAAGGGGACTTCAGAACGAGAAGGTGAAACGCATCAGGTGCGATCCCCTTGAGAATGTGCTTGATCTTCGCGGGATCCGACATGGTGGAGTCGACGCGATTGCACAAAGACAGAATCTCCTCAATGTATGACGTAAACGTCTCGTTTGCCAGTTGAAGTCTCTGTGACAGCTTATGCTCTGCGTCAGCTTTTCTCAGCGCCGGTCGTCCAAACAAATCAGTGAGGCGGGAGCGGAACACAGACCAAGAGCTGATTTCGTTTTCGTGGTTCAGAAACCATGTTCTTGCGAGGTCCACCAGATAGAACGCCACATTATTTAGTTTCGAGGAGTCGTCCCAGGCATTGAACTTGCTTACTCGTTCGTAGGCGGCCAACCAATCATCAATGTCCTCAGTGCCCGTGCCGGAGAATACGGGCGGATCACGTTGCCGTGCTGCGGGAGCGTTGCGTTGTCCCACGGGCGTTGGCGAAGCGTCGCCGGTTGAGGCATTGGGGGAAGCCATCGCGCGAAGTGAACGCCCAGAACGCAACTCCAGTACGAAGTCGGGAGATCAAAGCGGGGGTTTGTGACGGTTGGGTAGCGAAAGGGGGATGACGAAGTCGCACCTCCACCAAATGTTAAGAGGCGAATAAGACGGGAGAGACAGGAAGCTTAGCGTGTGGTTTTATGGCAGCCAAACGAAAGAATGCGGGTGATATGAAAACTCGCGCTAAAGGGCTGATGGCGATGAGCATGGCTATGGTTCTCCCTCACAATATATATATATAGATACTCCTTGAACGATGCGACAGCAACAGAGGACACGTGTTTCGCCGTGTTTGCGGCTCGTCGGCCCTGGGTAGCTGCGCATCGTTCGGGATTGGCAAACCAGGGGTCACTCAGCGAGCGATATACACCTGGGAGGGTGACTGAGCACTCCTCAATGCCACAGTGCAAGCCAGTGAATTATAAAAAGGGGGGAAAAGCCATTAAAAAATAGGTGCTAGACGTGTTTGAAATTCAAACTTACAGATTAAAATGGCTTCTATGGCTGCACGTAGAGAAACAGATACTCCTTGAACGATGCGACAGCACCAGAGGACACGTGTTTCGCCGTGTTTGCGGCTCGTCGGCCCTGGGTAGCTGCGCATCGTTCGGGATTGGCAAACCAGGGGTCACTCAGCGAGCGATATACACCTGGGAGGGTGACTGAGCACTCCTCAATGCCACAGTGCAAGCCAGTGAATTATAAAAAAAGGTGGAAAAGCCATTAAAAAAATAGGTGCTAGACGTGTTTGAAATTCAAACTTACAGATTAAAATGGCTTCTATGGCTGCACGTAGAGAAACAGATACTCCTTGAACGATGCGACAGCACCAGAGGACACGTGTTTCGCCGTGTTTGCGGCTCGTCGGCCCTGGGTAGCTGCGCATCGTTCGGGATTGGCAAACCAGGGGTCACTCAGCGAGCGATATACACCTGGGAGGGTGACTGAGCACTCCTCAATGCCACAGTGCAAGCCAGTTAATTATAAAAAGGGGGGAAAAGCCATTAAAAAAATAGGTGCTAGACGTGTTTGAAATTCAAACTTACAGATTAAAATGGCTTCTATGGCTGCACGTAGAGAAACAGATACTCCTTGAACGATGCGACAACACCAGAGGACACGTGTTTCGCCGTGTTTGCGGCTCGTCGGCCCTGGGTAGCTGCGCATCGTTCGGGATTGGCAAACCAGGGGTCACTCAGCGAGCGATATACACCTGGGAGGGTGACTGAGCACTCCTCAATGCCACAGTGCAAGCCAGTGAGTTATAAAAAAAGGTGGAAAAGCCATTAAAAAATAGGTGCTAGACGTGTTTGAAATTCAAACTTACAGATTAAAATGGCTTCTATGGCTGCACGTAGAGAAACAGATACTCCTTGAACGATGCGACAGCACCAGAGGACACGTGTTTCGCCGTGTTTGCGGCTCGTCGGCCCTGGGTAGCTGCGCATCGTTCGGGATTGGCAAACCAGGGGTCACTCAGCGAGCGATATACACCTGGGAGGGTGACTGAGCACTCCTCAATGCCACAGTGCAAGCCAGTGAATTATAAAAAAAGGTGGAAAAGCCATTAAAAAAATAGGTGCTAGACGTGTTTGAAATTCAAACTTACAGATTAAAATGGCTTCTATGGCTGCACGTAGAGAAACAGATACTCCTTGAACGATGCGACAGCACCAGAGGACACGTGTTTCGCCGTGTTTGCGGCTCGTCGGCCCTGGGTAGCTGCGCATCGTTCGGGATTGGCAAACCAGGGGTCACTCAGCGAGCGATATACACCTGGGAGGGTGACTGAGCACTCCTCAATGCCACAGTGCAAGCCAGTGAATTATGAAAAAAGGTGGAAAAGCCATTAAAAAAATAGGTGCTAGACGTGTTTGAAATTCAAACTTACAGATTAAAATGGCTTCTATGGCTGCACGTAGAGAAACAGATACTCCTTGAACGATGCGACAGCACCAGAGGACACGTGTTTCGCCGTGTTTGCGGCTCGTCGGCACTGGGTAGCTGCGCATCGTTCGGGATTGGCAAACCAGGGGTCACTCAGCGAGCGATATACACCTGGGAGGGTGACTGAGCACTCCTCAATGCCACAGTGCAAGCCAGTGAATTATAAAAAGGGGGGAAAAGCCATTAAAAAAATAGGGGCTAGACGTGTTTGAAATTCAAACTTACAGATTAAAATGGCTTCTATGGCTGCACGTAGAGAAACAGATACTCCTTGAACGATGCGACAGCACCAGAGGACACGTGTTTCGCCGTGTTTGCGGCTCGTCGGCACTGGGTAGCTGCGCATCGTTCGGGATTGGCAAACCAGGGGTCACTCAGCGAGCGATATACACCTGGGAGGGTGACTGAGCACTCCTCAATGCCACAGTGCAAGCCAGTGAATTATAAAAAGGGGGGAAAAGCCATTAAAAAAATAGGGGCTAGACGTGTTTGAAATTCAAACTTACAGATTAAAATGGCTTCTATGGCTGCACGTAGAGAAACAGATACTCCTTGAACGATGCGACAGCACCAGAGGACACGTGTTTCGCCGTGTTTGCGGCTCGTCGGCACTGGGTAGCTGCGCATCGTTCGGGATTGGCAAACCAGGGGTCACTCAGCGAGCGATATACACCTGGGAGGGTGACTGAGCACTCCTCAATGCCACAGTGCAAGCCAGTGAATTATAAAAAAGGGGGAAAAGCTATTAAAAAAATAGGTGCTAGACGTGTTTGAATTTCAAACTTACAGATTAAAATGGCTTCTATGGCTGCACGTAGAGAAACAGATACTCCTTGAACGATGCGACAGCACCAGAGGACACGTGTTTCGCCGTGTTTGCGGCTCGTCGGCACTGGGTAGCTGCGCATCGTTCGGGATTGGCAAACCAGGGGTCACTCAGCGAGCGATATACACCTGGGAGGGTGACTGAGCACTCCTCAATGCCACAGTGCAAGCCAGTGAATTATAAAAAGGGGGGAAAAGCCATTAAAAAATAGGTGCTAGACGTGTTTGAAATTCAAACTTACAGATTAAAATGGCTTCTATGGCTGCACGTAGAGAAACAGATACTCCTTGAACGATGCGACAGCACCAGAGGACACGTGTTTCGCCGTGTTTGCGGCTCGTCGGCCCTGGGTAGCCGCGCATCGTTCGGGATTGGCAAACCAGGGGTCACTCAGCGAGCGATATACACCTGGGAGGGTGACTGAGCACTCCTCAATGCCACAGTGCAAGCCAGTGAATTATAAAAAAAGGTGGAAAAGCCATTAAAAAAATAGGTGCTAGACGTGTTTGAAATTCAAACTTACAGATTAAAATGGCTTCTATGGCTGCACGTAGAGAAACAGATACTCCTTGAACGATGCGACAGCACCAGAGGACACGTGTTTCGCCGTGTTTGCGGCTCGTCGGCCCTGGGTAGCTGCGCATCGTTCGGGATTGGCAAACCAGGGGTCACTCAGCGAGCGATATACACCTGGGAGGGTGACTGAGCACTCCTCAATGCCACAGTGCAAGCCAGTGAATTATAAAAAAAGGTGGAAAAGCCATTAAAAAAATAGGTGCTAGACGTGTTTGAAATTCAAACTTACAGATTAAAATGGCTTCTATGGCTGCACGTAGAGAAACAGATACTCCTTGAACGATGCGACAGCACCAGAGGACACGTGTTTCGCCGTGTTTGCGGCTCGTCGGCCCTGGGTAGCTGCGCATCGTTCGGGATTGGCAAACCAGGGGTCACTCAGCGAGCGATATACACCTGGGAGGGTGACTGAGCACTCCTCAATGCCACAGTGCAAGCCAGTGAATTATGAAAAAAGGTGGAAAAGCCATTAAAAAAATAGGTGCTAGACGTGTTTGAAATTCAAACTTACAGATTAAAATGGCTTCTATGGCTGCACGTAGAGAAACAGATACTCCTTGAACGATGCGACAGCACCAGAGGACACGTGTTTCGCCGTGTTTGCGGCTCGTCGGCACTGGGTAGCTGCGCATCGTTCGGGATTGGCAAACCAGGGGTCACTCAGCGAGCGATATACACCTGGGAGGGTGACTGAGCACTCCTCAATGCCACAGTGCAAGCCAGTGAATTATAAAAAGGGGGGAAAAGCCATTAAAAAAATAGGGGCTAGACGTGTTTGAAATTCAAACTTACAGATTAAAATGGCTTCTATGGCTGCACGTAGAGAAACAGATACTCCTTGAACGATGCGACAGCACCAGAGGACACGTGTTTCGCCGTGTTTGCGGCTCGTCGGCACTGGGTAGCTGCGCATCGTTCGGGATTGGCAAACCAGGGGTCACTCAGCGAGCGATATACACCTGGGAGGGTGACTGAGCACTCCTCAATGCCACAGTGCAAGCCAGTGAATTATAAAAAGGGGGGAAAAGCCATTAAAAAAATAGGGGCTAGACGTGTTTGAAATTCAAACTTACAGATTAAAATGGCTTCTATGGCTGCACGTAGAGAAACAGATACTCCTTGAACGATGCGACAGCACCAGAGGACACGTGTTTCGCCGTGTTTGCGGCTCGTCGGCACTGGGTAGCTGCGCATCGTTCGGGATTGGCAAACCAGGGGTCACTCAGCGAGCGATATACACCTGGGAGGGTGACTGAGCACTCCTCAATGCCACAGTGCAAGCCAGTGAATTATAAAAAAGGGGGAAAAGCTATTAAAAAAATAGGTGCTAGACGTGTTTGAATTTCAAACTTACAGATTAAAATGGCTTCTATGGCTGCACGTAGAGAAACAGATACTCCTTGAACGATGCGACAGCACCAGAGGACACGTGTTTCGCCGTGTTTGCGGCTCGTCGGCACTGGGTAGCTGCGCATCGTTCGGGATTGGCAAACCAGGGGTCACTCAGCGAGCGATATACACCTGGGAGGGTGACTGAGCACTCCTCAATGCCACAGTGCAAGCCAGTGAATTATAAAAAGGGGGGAAAAGCCATTAAAAAATAGGTGCTAGACGTGTTTGAAATTCAAACTTACAGATTAAAATGGCTTCTATGGCTGCACGTAGAGAAACAGATACTCCTTGAACGATGCGACAGCACCAGAGGACACGTGTTTCGCCGTGTTTGCGGCTCGTCGGCCCTGGGTAGCTGCGCATCGTTCGGGATTGGCAAACCAGGGGTCACTCAGCGAGCGATATACACCTGGGAGGGTGACTGAGCACTCCTCAATGCCACAGTGCAAGCCAGTGAATTATAAAAAAAGGTGGAAAAGCCATTAAAAAAATAGGTGCTAGACGTGTTTGAAATTCAAACTTACAGATTAAAATGGCTTCTATGGCTGCACGTAGAGAAACAGATACTCCTTGAACGATGCGACAGCACCAGAGGACACGTGTTTCGCCGTGTTTGCGGCTCGTCGGCCCTGGGTAGCTGCGCATCGTTCGGGATTGGCAAACCAGGGGTCACTCAGCGAGCGATATACACCTGGGAGGGTGACTGAGCACTCCTCAATGCCACAGTGCAAGCCAGTTAATTATAAAAAGGGGGGAAAAGCCATTAAAAAAATAGGTGCTAGACGTGTTTGAAATTCAAACTTACAGATTAAAATGGCTTCTATGGCTGCACGTAGAGAAACAGATACTCCTTGAACGATGCGACAGCACCAGAGGACACGTGTTTCGCCGTGTTTGCGGCTCGTCGGCCCTGGGTAGCTGCGCATCGTTCGGGATTGGCAAACCAGGGGTCACTCAGCGAGCGATATACACCTGGGAGGGTGACTGAGCACTCCTCAATGCCACAGTGCAAGCCAGTGAATTATAAAAAAAGGTGGAAAAGCCATTAAAAAAATAGGTGCTAGACGTGTTTGAAATTCAAACTTACAGATTAAAATGGCTTCTATGGCTGCACGTAGAGAAACAGATACTCCTTGAACGATGCGACAGCACCAGAGGACACGTGTTTCGCCGTGTTTGCGGCTCGTCGGCCCTGGGTAGCTGCGCATCGTTCGGGATTGGCAAACCAGGGGTCACTCAGCGAGCGATATACACCTGGGAGGGTGACTGAGCACTCCTCAATGCCACAGTGCAAGCCAGTGAATTATAAAAAAAGGTGGAAAAGCCATTAAAAAAATAGGTGCTAGACGTGTTTGAAATTCAAACTTACAGATTAAAATGGCTTCTATGGCTGCACGTAGAGAAACAGATACTCCTTGAACGATGCGACAGCACCAGAGGACACGTGTTTCGCCGTGTTTGCGGCTCGTCGGCACTGGGTAGCTGCGCATCGTTCGGGATTGGCAAACCAGGGGTCACTCAGCCAGCGATATACACCTGGGAGGGTGACTGAGCACTCCTCAATGCCACAGTGCAAGCCAGTTAATTATAAAAAGGGGGGAAAAGCCATTAAAAAAATAGGTGCTAGACGTGTTTGAAATTCAAACTTACAGATTAAAATGGCTTCTATGGCTGCACGTAGAGAAACAGATACTCCTTGAACGATGCGACAGCACCAGAGGACACGTGTTTCGCCGTGTTTGCGGCTCGTCGGCCCTGGGTAGCTGCGCATCGTTCGGGATTGGCAAACCAGGGGTCACTCAGCGAGCGATATACACCTGGGAGGGTGACTGAGCACTCCTCAATGCCACAGTGCAAGCCAGTGAATTATAAAAAGGGGGGAAAAGCCATTAAAAAATAGGTGCTAGACGTGTTTGAAATTCAAACTTACAGATTAAAATGGCTTCTATGGCTGCACGTAGAGAAACAGATACTCCTTGAACGATGCGACAGCACCAGAGGACACGTGTTTCGCCGTGTTTGCGGCTCGTCGGCACTGGGTAGCTGCGCATCGTTCGGGATTGGCAAACCAGGGGTCACTCAGCGAGCGATATACACCTGGGAGGGTGACTGAGCACTCCTCAATGCCACAGTGCAAGCCAGTGAATTATAAAAAGGGGGGAAAAGCCATTAAAAAAATAGGGGCTAGACGTGTTTGAAATTCAAACTTACAGATTAAAATGGCTTCTATGGCTGCACGTAGAGAAACAGATACTCCTTGAACGATGCGACAGCACCAGAGGACACGTGTTTCGCCGTGTTTGCGGCTCGTCGGCACTGGGTAGCTGCGCATCGTTCGGGATTGGCAAACCAGGGGTCACTCAGCGAGCGATATACACCTGGGAGGGTGACTGAGCACTCCTCAATGCCACAGTGCAAGCCAGTGAATTATAAAAAGGGGGGAAAAGCCATTAAAAAAATAGGGGCTAGACGTGTTTGAAATTCAAACTTACAGATTAAAATGGCTTCTATGGCTGCACGTAGAGAAACAGATACTCCTTGAACGATGCGACAGCACCAGAGGACACGTGTTTCGCCGTGTTTGCGGCTCGTCGGCACTGGGTAGCTGCGCATCGTTCGGGATTGGCAAACCAGGGGTCACTCAGCCAGCGATATACACCTGGGAGGGTGACTGAGCACTCCTCAATGCCACAGTGCAAGCCAGTGAATTATAAAAAGGGGGGAAAAGCCATTAAAAAAATAGGGGCTAGACGTGTTTGAAATTCAAACTTACAGATTAAAATGGCTTCTATGGCTGCACGTAGAGAAACAGATACTCCTTGAACGATGCGACAGCACCAGAGGACACGTGTTTCGCCGTGTTTGCGGCTCGTCGGCACTGGGTAGCTGCGCATCGTTCGGGATTGGCAAACCAGGGGTCACTCAGCGAGCGATATACACCTAGGAGGGTGACTGAGCACTCCTCAATGCCACAGTGCAAGCCAGTGAATTATAAAAAAGGGGGAAAAGCTATTAAAAAAATAGGTGCTAGACGTGTTTGAATTTCAAACTTACAGATTAAAATGGCTTCTATGGCTGCACGTAGAGAAACAGATACTCCTTGAACGATGCGACAGCACCAGAGGACACGTGTTTCGCCGTGTTTGCGGCTCGTCGGCACTGGGTAGCTGCGCATCGTTCGGGATTGGCAAACCAGGGGTCACTCAGCGAGCGATATACACCTGGGAGGGTGACTGAGCACTCCTCAATGCCACAGTGCTAGCCAGTGAATTATAAAAAGGGGGGGAAAAGCCATTAAAAAAATAGGGGCTAGACGTGTTTGAAATTCAAACTTACAGATTAAAATGGCTTCTATGGCTGCACGTAGAGAAACAGATACTCCTTGAACGATGCGACAGCACCAGAGGACACGTGTTTCGCCGTGTTTGCGGCTCGTCGGCACTGGGTAGCTGCGCATCGTTCGGGATTGGCAAACCAGGGGTCACTCAGCGAGCGATATACACCTGGGAGGGTGACTGAGCACTCCTCAATGCCACAGTGCAAGCCAGTGAATTATAAAAAAGGGGGAAAAGCCATTAAAAAAATAGGTGCTAGACATGTTTGAAATTCAAACTTACAGATTAAAATGGCTTCTATGGCTGCACGTAGAGAAACAGATACTCATTGAACGATGCGACAGCACCAGAGGACACGTGTTTCGCCGTGTTTGTGGCTCGTCGGCCCTGGGTAGCTGCGCATCGTTCTGGATTGGCAAACCAGGGGTCACTCAGCGAGCGATATACACCTGGGAGGGTGACTGAGCACTCCTCAATGCCACAGTGCAAGCCAGTGAATTATAAAGAGGGGGGAAAGCCATTAAACAAATAAGTAAATGATGCTAGACATGTTTGAAATTCAAACTTACAGATTAAAATGGCTTCTATGGCTGTACGTAGAGAAACAGATACTCATTGAACGATGCGACAGCACCAGAGGACACGTGTTTCGCCGTGTTTGCGGCTCGTCGGCCCTGGGTAGCTGCGCATCGTTCTGGATTGGCAAACCAGGGGTCACTCAGCGAGCGATATACACCTGGGAGGGTGACTGAGCACTCCTCAATGCCACAGTGCAAGCCAGTGAATTATAAAGAGGGGGGAAAGCCATTAAAAAAATAAGTAAATGATGCTAGACATGTTTGAAATTCAAACTTACAGATTAAAATGGCTTCTATGGCTGCACGTAGAGAAACAGATACTCATTGAACGATGCGACAGCACCAGAGGACACGTGTTTCGCCGTGTTTGCGGCTCGTCGGCCCTGGGTAGCTGCGCATCGTTCTGGATTGGCAAACCAGGGGTCACTCAGCGAGCAATATAAACCTGGGAGGGTGACTGAGCACTCCTCAATGCCACAGTGCAAGCCAGTGAATTATAAAGAGGGGGGAAAGCCATTAAAAAAATAAGTAAATGATGCTAGACATGTTTGAAATTCAAACTTACAGATTAAAATGGCTTCTATGGCTGCACGTAGAGAAACAGATACTCATTGAATACTCATGAGTATCTGTTTCTCTACGTGCAGCCATAGAAGCCATTTTAATCTGTAAGTTTGAATTTCAAACATGTCTAGCATCATTTACTTATTTTTTTAATGGCTTTCCCCCCTCTTTATATATATATATATATATATATATATATATATAAGCAGGAAAAATCAGAAGACGACAAAGAGCTTACAGGAAAACAGAAAGGGGAGTTTATTTACACATAGGGATAGGGGTCGACGTTTCGGCAGTCAGCGCTGCCTCCGACGGGACAGGGGTTTGGTGACAAAAACATGCTTTGTACAGGGTGTCCCAGAAAACGTGTCATCGAATTATATTAAAAAAACTACGCCACCTAGAATGATGCGGTCAACGGCATTTGTCCGTACTGGGTTTTTGCCAACTCCTGATGTGAATGTCATGTATCGTAAGTTTAACTATGTAAATATTTACGAACTGAACTCGGAAATTTGCCAAGTAAAGGTCACTTTTTTACCCCACCAATTTGAAGAGCGTGCCGAATTCACTCATGTTCATGATAATGTTCTACCCCAGTACGTTCACAGCGTGGTCTCCAGTGGACGGCACTCCGTGAGCGTGTGGGGCGCCCTTTCGCACCGGGGGTACCTACATCAGTACCTAGATTAACTGGCCTAACGAGCGTGATCTAAATTTCTAAAGTAATTATTTGGGCTGGTTCGGTGTGTCCTTGGCGATGCTTGTTATAAATCATGCTAAAAACGCATACACCTATCTAAAATAACGGCTGTGATCCTACGGGACCATTTCTTTCTACCATGCGAGTAGATCTTTTCCGGGACCGTTCTTTCTGGAACAATTTTTGTCCAGAACGCAGCATGGGAGATTATACATGGTTGTGAAACTCACATCGCTTCTTATTGAAATATGAGCTGTGAAACGTGCAGTAGCACAAGACCCATCTTTGCATTGCAGTGACGGTCTAAGTTTCGGAATACAAAACGTAACGTAATTAAGAATCGAACGGCAGGAGGTCCGTGAAATACGGTTAGAATACGTCAATATACTTGCGCCTTACAAAATTGTGTGATGACAAACAACGATCAACGCTTGCTGCGCAATAAATACTCACACTCTCGGTTGCCTCCCATTGTTTTCTATGGGCACACATACCGTTTTAGGACCCACCAACATGGCGGCCCGAATGCGTGCTTCTCCCACACGGGACCCTCTCCTATGCGCGATCCAGCCTTTATAGACACTTTCGTCGGCTTCGCGCTGTCAGGGGGCGCCAGCGCGTGTCCACTGGATGTGCTCCCTGAAAAACTTCCGGTTTTGAAGATAGTCTTCTGTTATTGAGGGCTCATTAAGCTTCCGCAGAGATGTTCTGCGGATACAAGTCGCCTTCTGTTCAACGTTCCCGACGTGGGCCGTGTTGCGTTGTGCCCGGGTGCCCGTCTGCGCTCTGCGACGAACCTACTGTCCAAAGTACGGACATTTAGATTCCCGACTGACATAGAAAGAAGAGCCGCATGGGCCACTGCAGTGCGACGGGATAACTGGCAGCCTCCTCAGAGCTCACAGGTATATTCTGCTTACTCTATTCAAGGTAAGTTACTCCAAACTTACCTTGAACCTGTAGTACCTTGTACCTTCGTTCTTGAACTAAGTTTCTAACAACGAGTATGAGGAGCTTTGAGCATGCATGATAGGGCCAACGTTCTTAACGTAGCGCACGCAAAAAAGAAAAGAAAAAATGATTAGCACGAAAAGCCAATGCTTTTGATATTTATTTGTGTAATTATCAAGTAATTTAGCTGCATATGTCTTTTCCACATAGTTTTCGTTGCATACGAGTCATCTGCTGAATGCTGCTTCAGCCAAACAATTTCGACTGAGAGTTCATGGTGACAACATTATGAAAGACTAGATGGCGCAGCTGTTATCAAGTGTTGTGCTATAGTATGCATTCATGTATTTTCAGGTCGGCCATCCCCTGACCCAACGCATCCAGACTATGTTCCTTCCTTGTTTTCATACCGTACGCAAGGGAACTTGGTGCAAAACTAGAAAGATACCAACGTGCCCAAAAGAAACAATCTGAACGGGAACCTCAGATAGGTGATGCTGGCCCTTCCACAGCCCCCAACGATCAGGAGGAGGGTGCAGTGATGACGGCTAATGATGTGTCTAATGGCAGCACGCAGACGACTTTGATAGCAGAGGACATCTCCAGCCTGCTCTTGGGAATGCAGAGTTAAAGGGTATACTTAAGTGTGTCGAACAGGAGCTGATGTTCACGAAGGAGAGGGTCAGTGAACTAGAAGAACCGAAGCAGTCTCCTATAAGTGCCGAAGTTAATCGGGTCATGGTGATGCAGTCAGACAAGACTGTCAAGTTCTACACAGGCCTGGTGTCTACAACAATGAACACTGCGCCGTTGTAGTTTTTACTGTCTGTCTGGAAGCCCATACTCGGGACAGGTCTCGACGCAGAGCACCAATTATTACTGGTGCGGCTTAGCCTCCTTACACGCGACGTGGCATGTCGGTTTGGTATTTCTTCAAGCAGCTTCAGTACAGTATTGCATCGCTGGCTCAATATCCTGGCTGTGAACTTGAAGAAGTTTCTCACTTGGCCATCAAGTTGGTCTATCGAAGCCCACCGCCCTGAAGCTTTGAATGACTCGTTATTCAACAATGGCAGGGACCAATTGACTGTACAGAAATATTCATAGAGCGACCCACAGCGATGACTTCCAGGAGCCAAACCTTCTCGAGCTATAAACTGCACAATACGATCAAACTTTTCGTTGTTGTGTCCCCCTCAGGAGCAATAACGTTTGTATCCAAAGGCTGAGGTGGCAGAGTCTCGGACAAGGAGCTGACTCTACACAGCGGCCTGCTCAACATGGTCAAAGAAGGCGATGTCTTCCATGTGGTCAGGGGCTTTCAGAGTGAAGAAATGTTTGCTGCGTGGGGTGCAAGACTTCTGATGCCTTCGCTAAAAAAAGAAAAAGAAAAACGCAACCAGCTGCCTGTAGCAGAGGTCACCACATCTAGGAAGCTTTCCAAAGGTGCTATCCAAAAAGCTATCGAACGATCCAAAAGTTAAAAGTGTTCAGGTTGTTTCAAACAGTACTGCCTTTGAGCTTTGTGAAAAGAGCAAGTGACAGAGATTATCCAACTATTGATAGGCTTGCCGTGGTATGGAGTGGCCTTGTGAATCTGCAGACCCCTATATGTAACAGCCACAAAGAAGACAGTTCATAATTTATAGAATTAAATAGCTTGCTCTACCAGTCGGAAAGGACACCGAACATCAAGCACAGAACTGCAGCATGTGTTGGAGGTACATGATGTTTGATAAACGTGGAGCTTTATTGTACTTTATTCTTGCTACGTTGTGTCATGAGCAACAAAGTCTGAAATTAAACTTGCCATATAATAGCCATTTTCTATTATGTTTTTCTAAAACAGTTAAGGAAGCAGGTTTCGCAGGATTCTCATCGCGGGTTCCTTGACAGGGTTTCTTCTCTTTTTTTGTTTCCCGTATCGATGAACCAGGTTTGGTCAGACATTACACTAAAAGCAATAAAACCCAGTGTAAGAGGATATCTAAAAAGTCGGACGACGACAGCAGTATGCTGCTGTTGTACATTCCTGCTATATTCCCCTGTACTCTGTTTCACAATTTTTAATGCAATATATTTTTCTGTGAGATTTTTACAATGTTCACCAACACAAACTTCGCACAACTGATAATAGCTGAAACTGCTTATATTGTCCATCTGAGCATGTGGACCTGCAAAAGCTATAAATAACCTTACCTAACCACATATCAAAATGTTTGGCTATGCTACATGTCATGCACATTACGCGTAGAGCCTTAAAATTGCAAACTTGAGTCGGGAAGTAAATACCGTGTGTAACCCTGAAAAGTCAGGCCCTACATATCACAGACAAAAAGTATGTGCAACGGACATGCTAAAATGACTAGTGGCTCAGTACTGGTCTTAACAATACTGCAGCATAGGAAAAACATGTTACTAAAAGTGACTAATCACAGTTGGTTTGTGGTACCTTGCACTGTAAACTTTTTCACACCTTTAAAGGTGTGCGCTATGCACATTCAATCTGGTTGCGTAACATTGTATCTCCAGGATGATATTTTACAAAATTCGGAAAGCATTACTAAAGATCAAGTGTCTCAAGTGTCTCTCACGTGCAAATCTTGCTTTCATTATGTCTTGGATATCGTAGGTACGAGCTAATGCATATATGCATCGCTATCGATAATCGAGCACGCGCAAGTGCCTACAATACTGTTGAACAATGTTGAGATGTTGCAAGACTGAATTTTTGGAGGACATACAACACTCGAGTAAAGAAAATTTGTGCGAAACCGTGCTCCATTATGATGTTACCAAAATTACACCTAAAAAGGCGTGCGCCATGAACGCTATTACACCTTTAAAGGTGTGAAAAGATTTAGAGTGTGCACTAGTAAAACCCTTCTGTACAGATAGCTAAAGATATTTATTAAAATACTAAAAAATAATCCTTCAGTTAATGGGCTCTATGTCGTCATACTGGCATAAAGTCGCGGATGTAATCACTATGTACACTAGTCGATGTTGCTGATGTCTCGGTATTTAGCACACATCCATGACTTTCGTGTGCGTGTAAGTTTTACACACCTCAAATGAAAGGTGACCTCGCATAGCAAACATTCAGCAATACGGCCAGACCTCGCACCATGACAGTGGCATGTTCTTTTAGCACTTTCTATTTGCTTGAGAACACGCCTAGCCTGCATTTCAGGAGAGATGTGACTGGTAAAGAACTGATTTGCTCTGAGTTCAGTGCATGACCAAAAGACTTCATTGAAGCGTATGACCTCAACTGTCATAGAATACCCTGTGAACACAACCAAGTATGCAGGACAGAGTTTGGTGACAGCCATTTGGGCTTGAACTTGAGCGTAGTAGGCATGGTTTTGCCTCAGCTTCAGGTCATCATTTAAGTAAGGTAAATGCCACAATGTGTTAGCTAGTGAAGCGTTCTTCATTGATGCAGGGCACTTCACTTCAAGCACTGCATTGTCACAACAAACACCTGACACGAGTGCGTCTGGAGATGCTGCTAGGAAAGCCAGCCTTTCTATTCTAAACAAACCACACTCACTTATTTGGAAGTCTATATGTTTCAATGACTCATGCACAGCAAATGCCTGGTTTGCTTTCGGCTCTATTTCACAGCCCCACTGAAAGTTTGAGAGACGTGGCTCTTTTATGTACACCAGAATATGTGCCACAAGTCCATCGGCACCACTCTTGCATGCAGCTACAAGATCCAGTATGGATGCTGTTATCCTGCCCCTCCATTCTTGCATCCATTTTGTCGATTTTGATTGCCCATGCCCTTACAAAAAAATTTTTGTCCATCCTATAGAATTTCCAAAGGAAAAAGTACAAAGGGTGTATAGACAGTCAATGGACATCCTTTTGAATTTATTTGGGCAAAACTTTGGCATTTCTTTGGACTTTATTTGGCTATTTGGTACGGACTTCCTTTAGACAGATGTCAAAAGAATGTCTTTGGAGGCCATGCTATAGACGTTCAATAGGTTTTCTTATGCCTACAGTTTGTTTCTCTTTTGACATTCATTTGCCAAATAGTTGACTTCTTTTTGAAATGTTATGACCCAGACTACATCCCCGCCCACTCGGAAGCAGCATGCAAGAACACAGTCTCCTGTAGTTGCAAAGATTTTATTTAATCACTTCATTTTCGATAGCATTGATGCAAGACTTTCCTTGATCTCCCTCAAGCTTGTCGTCGTTTTCTTGCATGTGTATGCTGGAAAAGAAGCGTAGACATTTGCCAATTATCATCGTGCCCATTTTGAAAGATGCGTAGCCCTTGAGCAAACAGATGTTGCTGCCAATGGCGCTGCACAAGAATGCCAATCCAGCAATCCAAATTGCAGGGAGGAAACTGCACAATACAATAAACAGGATAAGCAGCATGAACAAAGACATTTGGAACTTGCTCATCACAGGAAAAGCACCAGGATGGGCTTTACATCCTGGCATAACTCTAACATAATCATCTTTCTAGCCCCAGTGTCCAATAGCATAAAACAGGGTACCAACAGGCAGCAGTTTGATGCTGGGGCACTAAGTTACTGCGTTGACACACTGTCTGTTCCACACCATACGGTCACACTGGGGGCATTAATAGGGTGGAAGGACAACGGAACAAGGACAAAGGGACTGAACACACACACACGAATTCTCAGATGCAGCAAGGTTTATTGGCACACTGTTCCTTATACTATACGTAGACCCTGAAGTTTTAGGGTTAAACCCAATTTCTCCCCGAATTTGCACCCCAAATCGAGGTTCACCACTTTAAGGTTAAACCAGATTTCTAACCACCAAAACTGCACATAAGCAAGGCACCTCATGGCAATGACATACTATTTTTTCTCGAAATACGGAGTGGATATCAACTTTTGACACTCTGGATGAACTGTCCAACGAACGTTTACTCTACAATAGAGCCCGATTTCTCCCCGAATTCAGTCCGATGGTAATTTTTCTGCACAAATTTGCATGAATTTTCGACATCAAGTGATTAACCTGATTCTTACCCCCCAAATTCGGAAAAAATAAAACCTGAAAACTTCAGGGTCTAACTATACGTAAGAACCTCTGAATGGTAGGGAGAGGGACAAAGCAGGCTTATTTAGAGTGTGACCGCGAGCAGCTATCTCCAGAGATTTTATGAGGAACTGTTGCCACAGGTTCCTCTCTTTCCACAAAACCTCAGTTTCCGCGAAAATAGGCTTGCACCCATGTCATTCACGTAAGTGCCCGACAAGATCACCAGACAACCAGTCTTTCTTGGCATTGGCGTCATGTTCCCGGAGGTGATCATTCAAAGCAGCAGCCCATGTGGCTTACATTGCATAATCTGCATAGGGGAGGCACACAGTACACAACCCCTTTACAGCATGTCACGGAAGGGTTTCTGTGATTAACAGAACAATTGCCAAAAATGGAGGAAGTGAAAGGTGCAAGACTACTTAGTTTGAACATGTTGGTGAAAACAATGTTTGTGCCAAAATTCTTAGCGACAGCTAGTATGTTGTGAAAGACAGAATGATAGCACGGGATAGCAACAGTGCGACCAGAGGGGGAAACATTCAACTGTTGTTCCAGAGAGTTTTGAGGGATGATCGTAAACAACAGCCATAAGGTTCATGTAGCAACCAGCGTGCAACAATCTGGAATACTGACGTTGCAGACTGGAACCGATGGAATGAACACAGCTTTTAGAAGTGGCCACTTGAAGAAGTGCCATACAGGCCTTATTGGTGTTGCGTAAGATAATCCCTCAAAACTCTGGAACAACAGTCCAGCGTTTCCCCCTCTGGCCGCACTGTTGCTATCCCCTACTATTATTCTCTCTTATATTCTGTCTTTCACAACATACTAGCTATCGCCAAGAATTTTGGCATAAACATTGTTTTCACCAATGTGTTCAAACTAATTAAACTGACACCTTTCACTTCCTCCATTTCTGGCAACTGTTACTGTTAATCACAGAAACACTTCCGTGACATGCTGTAAAGGGGTTGCGTACCGTGTGCTTTCCCTATGCAGATTATGCTATGTAAACCATACGGCTTACATAGCATAATTAGGGCCTGACTTTTTCGGGTTTTATTTTTGGCCAAATTCGGGGGGTAAATATCGGGTGATATTTTTCATTCGAAACTTCGGGTGTATTCGGGTTAAATCCCGTGACAGCATATCCTGTCGTCAGGAATTCGGGTGTATTCGGGTGATTTTTTTTGTTTAATAAAAATTTGTCTTAACATGGAACTAATGTTTAGCGATGTTATCAAACTTTACCTTAATGCACACTTATGAGTGTGCCACGCGACCCGGATGTTTTCGGGTAGGTTCGGGTTAAACCCTAATTTTACAGATTTCGTTCGGGGGGTAAATATCGGGCGGATACGGGTTTAACCCTAAAAGGTCAGGCCCTAAGCATAATCTAATGCTATCGTAATCTCTGTCTATCGTAATCGTAATCTCTGGAGTTAGCCGCTTGCGGTCGCACTGTATATATGCCTACTTTTGTCCCTCTCCTTTCCATTCGGAGGTTCTTGCGTATATAAGGAATGCTGTGTCTAATAAACCTTGCTGCGCCTGAGAATTTGTGTGTGTTCCGTCTCTTCGTCCTTGTATCGGGTATTTGCTGTTCGGCATGCATCAGCTTGTCTGCATCACCTCCCTTCTTTCGATAATCTTACAAAGGAAATGTGCTCACCAAGGACTGCCTCACGACGTGTCTCCTCCACGGCAGGCTTCACGGGTGCTCCCTTGTGGGCATTGCATGGCCTCCCGTAGAGGGTCCGCCCCACCATTTCTTCGGGCAAAAATACTGCCCGCATAAGGGAACGGGCCAACCTGCATACCCAAAAGACACATGAACGATACAGAAGGACTAGGCACATGCTTAAAAAATATGAAACAAGTTGTGCAACTGTACCTGGTCCCGTCCCCTTTGCTACTTCTTTCAATCCTATGAAGGACTCCTGCATCTAGGCAAACACCCAAACCAATGTCCACCTGCATAGAACAATTGTCAATTGACTTTAGAGCAAGCATGACATATGAATCCTTCCAACTGAATTGTTAAAATTGAGCAGCAGCTAAATGGAGCTCATCATATCTCAAACCATGCAAACTGGGAAATCAACTTCTGTGTGGCTTCTTTAACAGAGATACAGACGCAGCATACACAACACAGGCAAGGAATAGACCTAGACAATCCTTACGTGAACGAAAACTGCTGGCACGTCTAACCTGATTTTCCCTCATGAACGAAGCTGCATACACAGCTAAGATAACAGACCATCACATGAACAGAAACCGCGGGCAGGTCTAGCCCGACCGGCTATTATGTGAACGAAAGCTATGCACTTAACCCTATTAGTGGCTAGCCTTACCGGAACAGCAACCTGGAAAGGGAGATTGTTACCTTTGGTGCTGTATTGACGACAGCATTATTCTGGGTGGAAGCCGTCTGGATGATGCTCTCCATGTGGTCCACCATGTTTGACATTGCTGAAAGTGAATACCGACTGAAATGTTGCAATGCCGAATAATCGAAAATACGGCAGCTTACCACACTTCTCTTTTGCTCTGCGGAGCTTCTTCATGAGGCGTGCATTGGCGTGTTCCAGCTCTTCTATTTTTCTTTTATTCTCAGCACAGTCCGTACATGCTGCAGCTTCGCTCTCCTGGAAAACCAGTTCGTATTAAGCTTTGCAGCACAGACAATGCACATGGGAAACAGCTGAAGTGTGAAATCCTTCCTCAAACACAACAGTGCACAAGCCTGTACAAATTAAGAGCAACACATGAGCATGTGGCTCACAGACATGACAGCACCATGAAACAAGTTTTGCTGTGTTCGAGATCACCTCCCATACACCCAACTGCCACCTCACGACCACGGCTGGCACAGCACTGATACTGCTGACAGCTACCTCACGTCTTTGTCTACTCCATACCCAATTACGGAGCCAGTAATGACAGGTGGAGCAACTGCTTGCGGTATCAAAGATATGCCGAGCAGCCGTTGTCAGGTGGCCATTCGTGCATGATGGCCCTATCTTGAACCTAGCAAAACCAGTCTCACAGCACTGTCATGTCTGCCTGTCACACACACCCATGTTAGTCTTGGGTGTGTGTGGCAGGTGTGTAGCTTCAATAAAGCTCTCCAAACTTCGTATAAATGAGCAGATCAGATACTCACACGGACACCGCAAATGTCACCCACAAGTTCCAGTGCCTTCAACAACTTTGATCTTTTCCTCTCAAGTTCGTGAGATGTTCCTATTGGAGATGGGAGCACGAAACGATTAGCAAGGTGTAAAATGAATTTAATTTTTAAGCTCATTGAGGAATTCACTGCATTCGCACATGGCACAACTAGCGAGCTGTGTATCCTGTCAGTATCAACAAGACGACGATGCATTATAAAAAAAAAAAAAACAACAACGGTGAACGGCAGTCATCCCATGATGCACATACTATTCCAAACAATAGGAGAAAACAAAAGATGAGTCTAAAACCCAACACGTACACGTCAGTCCTTACACTTAACGATGGGAAGCCTAATGACGCACCTAGTCGCCCTGCATGCACGTACAAGCATTTTGACAAACGTATTCGTGGTTAAAATGAGCGCGAGACCAAATAACATCTTTTCTCATACAGCATGCATTGCACAGGCATTTCGGCAAGCATGTTTACGATAAAATGCACACCACACGGTGTGTGCGCCCACCCAAATCGAATATCATTAAGAAGCACGAACAGCTTTACAATGGCATCAGGACAAATACTATAGGCAAAAGAATGGTTCAGCCATGTGCATGTCAGGCTGAATGCATGCCGTAGTAGTTTAGTCAACTGCCCAAACGCATTAGACGGCGGTGGCTACGCTTCGAAAGCATAAAAAGCATCATTCAGTGGGAGGACTGGACTTACCTGCAGCTACGATAAAAGCCTCCGACGGCTCAGAGTCCTCGCTCCATTTCACGAGGAAGGTCCGTCCTTTCGCCTCGTCGACATAACTTGGGTCGTGTAAAATACTTAAACCGAGGTCGACGTCTTGCAGGCTGTCTATAGGATAGACGTCTAACATATCTAATCCTGGCCATTTTACTAAAATATGCATATTGAACCGAAAAAAGAAAGCCACGTGCGAATCGGTGCAGGTTACGCGAACTGTCAGCTTTCGACTTGTCACATTCAAAATCACGTGAAATCTTATGCTTGGCTTGGCCAGGCTTGGCTGTCCTGCGTAGCCGCGCCGCATAGCCCTAGGACAGCACAGAATCATGCAGATAAGATTATAGCCTCAGATGTATGTTGACCTAATCACAAAAATATTTTTTATTGTAAGTTCCTACAAAAAAGAAAGAAAAATAAGCTCTGAGCGGCCTGGACGCGTCATCGTCTTGCAGTCAAGCCCACCGCGGCGAAGTCCAAGCCGAGTGGCCAAGTCATGAGCCATGTCTGAGCCGTTTATGGTCGTTTGCGGATGTTTGAACTGTTTACCGACCACAGGAGGTGCTTTTGCGGATTTTTTTTCATTTCGACAATCGTCCTATTTCTCAAAAGTGCTTCGGAATCTGAACGCTGTGCAGCTGTGTTAGGATGCATCATCTGCGATCGAGTCCAACCACATAGTAGGATGCCTAAACGACGGTACCGGGACTGGGCATTAAGCCTGGACAGCCCAATCTCGAGGAGCACTAAGCGTCATTGGAAGGACAAAGGCATAGACTTTCAGGATTATTCTGAGAGCTGTGCTCGTGAATTCTCGTCACCGCAGCCTACACAGGCGAGCACATCTAACGCCAGTCGCGCAGAATCGCTTTGCTTGAGCGGCGAACGCCCGGGCGAGACTTTCATTACAGAGGTTGTCCACGACACGGAGGGCATATCAGACACAAATCTTGGTCATGAAAATGTTCAGGCCGGTAATCACACAAATCCGTGTACGATGGGCAGCAGCACGAAGCACAGTGACAGCAACACTTCGATCCCGTTTTCGACGATAACTCGTTCCATCTCCGTCGAAAGCGAGCGGCCTGCTGAGGAAGGAGACACTACCGCATCCGTAAGTTGGCTTCTGCTGTGCTTGCGTTTGCACATGTTTCTAGCTTCAACAGCGGGAACACTAGCTCAAAATGATCAACGCTGAATACATTGAGCTATTAGCACTTCAGTCTGGCCAGCTACACACTTCTCAGTTGGCTGCAGCAGTCAGCACCATACACAGATGGTGGGTTGTGTGTGTTTGCTCCCCAACTTCTCCAGCTAAAATTTTTATTTTGTTTTCTCTTTCGAAACTGATTAAATCCCAGACAGCAATATAGCAGGCACCATACACAATGTCATACGTTTTGTGGTCCACACCATATGAGTGTGCACAGACATAAGGGAGTGGCAGGAATAAATATGTTAATGCTGGTGGCTCCAACTTGAGAATAACTTTCCTCAATATTTACTTCTCTGATACATTTGGTTATTGCGTGTGCATTTGTCTCTCAAATGAATTTTCCACGACCAGAGAAGAAATTCACCTGCTATTTTTGTTTCAGGTTAAGCTGTATGATGGTGCCCGTATAACACTGAGTGAGAGCCTTCTTCTGATAATGGCTCACGTTCTCAAGTTCCATAGCTCAAAGGAGGCCACTGAGCATCTTTTGAAGGTGATTGAAGCGCATCTCCCTGAAGAGACAACTTTTCCGTGCACCAAGTACCAGTTTTTCAAGCACTTCACTGCAGCAGAGCAGTCGCAAACGGTGCACTTCTACTGTGTGGACTGCCATGAATACCTCAGCAAGGACGCTGGGACATGCGAAGATTCTTCACTGGACCTTACAACATGTCAACAATGTAATAAGTGCTACAGTAGGGACGAACATTTTTCAGCTGGAAGCTACTTCATCACGCTAGACCTTGAAACCCAGCTGCGTGATGTGATGCAGAAATATGAGCCCCTTTTGACAGCCCGACCCCAACCTTCATTCAATGTAGGTGATATCACCGGAAGTCCTGCGTACCGTAAGCTTCCTCTCACTCGGGATGACATCTCATTTACTTGGAGTACTGATGGAGTTCCAGTGTTTGAGTCATCACAGTGTAGCATTTGGCCATTGCTACTCCAAGTAAATGAGCTGCCATACCGTGAGAGGACACAGAACCAAATTCTTGCAGGCTTGTGGTTTGGACCTGGGAAACCATCAATGAACACGTTCCTCAAACCATTTGTAGATGAGGTAAATAGGTTATCTACGAATGGATTTACCTGGGTGTCCAGATCTGGTGAAGACAAGTGTTCAAAGTTGTTCCCAGGTCCCTGTACTGTGGACAGTGTAGCCAGATGTCAGCTCCTAAATATGGCGCAATTCAATGGCAAACACGGCTGCCCATGGTGTGAACACGAAGGAGAGGTGGTGAAAGTGGGACGTGGCCACTGCAGGATCTACCCCATTCAGCAGAGACTACCCAGAGAAAGAACTGATGACAGTTTCAAAAAACATGCACAGAAGGCAATTGACACCCAAGATCAAAGTGCTGGGGTCAAAGGCTTCAGTATCCTTTTCCTTCTGACGTATTTCAGTGTTACATCTGGCTTCGTGGTGGACTACATGCATGCTGTATGCTTGGGTTTTGTACGAGCAACAGCGTGCATGTGGTTCAACCACAAGGGACCGCACAAATATCAGATCGGCCAAAAAATTCCTCTCATAGACTCCAGACTCAAAAGCCTGAAGTCTATCTGGGAAATTTCCCGACTGGCGCGGTCTGTACAACAATGGAAATACTGGAAGGCGTCCGAATGGAAAAACTTCTTGCTTTTCTTTTCACCAGTTGTTCTTAGAGAAATATTACCTAGGAAGTACTACAAAAACTGGATTAAATTTGTGCAGATCATGCATATTCTTCTTGCTGAGGGTGTGCCCCTTCACGACCTATCCATTGTCCGCACTGAACTTGTCGACTTCTTAGTAGAATACCAGGAGCTGTATGGAAAACACAAGATGACCTATAATGCTCACATTCTTATCCATATGATAGATAGCGTGAGAAACTGGGGCCCCCTCTGGAACTATTCAGCTTTCTCATTCGAAAGCACAAATGGCCAGCTGTTGAAGTTGGTCCAGGGTACACGCTATGTTGGGGAGCAGATCTGTCAGAAATACTTGATGTCGATGCAGCTTCTCAAGTGTTTACCTACTATGGAGTCAAATGAGAAATTCAGAGAGCTTTACGGGGACTTTGTGAGGAGGCATCAGCACAAGTTCACTAGGAATTTCGGAAACATCCGTGTGTATGGGAAGGGTGTACTGGCAGGCAATGAATGTGCATTCAAAAAAATGTCATGTGGCTCGCTTACATTCTGTGTGCACAGCTTGAATAAGTCTAAAAGGTCTAACTCATACTTTGCTAGCAATGGTATATTTGGGCGCATTGAAAAAATATTCACATCATGCAAAAGCCATCAGCTGCCTCATGAATGCAACTGTGAAAAGACTGTGGTGGTCAGTGTGAGCCCGTACAAGGTGGCGAGAAATATTCTATCGGTGCTAAACCAGAAAGTGGATGCTCACACCATTGTTGAAGTGGAGCCAGTGGAAGGAACCATGGACATACAAGATCTCTGCCCCAAGAAGTGCCTGTTCTTCGACATCGATGAGAAAATGTATATGTGTGTTGTACATGAAAACCTCACTCTTGAGTCAAAATAAGGAAAAAAACTCTGTACCTGTATATATGCTGCAACTACCTTGTACTTGTATTTTGTGATCCATTAAGCTGTATTATTTCTTACGTATCACACTTGATGTACAAAGTAGATTCTTCTTGTATATGAAACCTTCACCTAGTACACTTGTTCCATTCAGTTTTTACATATCCCAGCATTTTTCACAACCAGTCTTCCATGTCATGTGTAGCAAAACTACCAATAAGAAACAACTCATTTTCATGAAGTGTCTGTATTCTTTTGGGGAAGAGGTTATACCACCCAGGTCATTTTAGTCTGCAGAATTTCTTTGCATCAGTTGGTGGTTATCCTTCGGACATAATGCGTGCAGGGCAAAATGAGCCTTTCACAGCTGGTCTGCTGATATCGAAATGAAATTTGGACACCGAGGAGGCCAATTTCCTTTCGATATCAGCAGACCAGCTGTGAAAGGCTCATTTTGCCCTCCACGCAATACAACGTTGTAACCTGTGTACCTGACATTTATGCCCACTGCTCGATGGCAAATTTCAAAATGGCCAAAGGACAACCAGTCAGCTTGTAGCTCACATTTTGACTATATTTGCAGAATGGTTTCTGCCAGTTTGCCTGATAACATCTGCATTTATTTAACAGTTAGATGGATGCAAGGCCGAAGGACTAATTGCTCTACTTAATGAAATTTTGACACCGAGGAGGCCTATTTGCTTAAGTAGAGCAATTAGTCCTTCGGCCTCGCATCCTTCTAACTGTTAAATAAATGCAGATGTTATCAGGCAAACTGGCAGAAACCATTCTGCAAATGTAGTCAAAATGTGAGCTACAAGCTGACTGGTTGTCCTTTGGCCATTTTGAAATTTGCCATCAAGCAGTGGGCATAGATGTCAGGTACACAGGTTACAACGTTGTATTGCTTGGAGGGCAAAATGAGCCTTTCACAGCTGGTCTGCTGATATCGAAAGAAAATTGGCCTCCTCGGTGTCAAAATTTCATTAAGTAGAGCGATTAGTCCTTCGGCCTTGCATCCGTCTAACTGTTAAATAAATGCAGATGTTATCAGGCAAACTGGCAGAAACCATTCTGAAAATATAGTCAAAATGTGAGCTACAAGCTGACTGGTTGTCCTTTGGCCATTTTGAAATTTGCCATCAAGCAGTGGGCATAGATGTCGGGTACACAGGTTACAATGTTGTATTGCGTGAAGGGCAAAATGAGCCTTTCACAGCTGGTCTGCTGATATCGAAAGGAAATTGGCCTCCTCGGTGTCAAAATTTCATTAAGTAGAGCAATTAGTCCTTCGGCTTTGCATCCATCTAACTGTTAAATAAATGCAGATGTTATCAGGCAAACTGGCAGAAACCATTCTGCAAATATAGTCAAAATGTGAGCTACAAGCTGACCGGTTGTCCTTTGGCCATTTTGAAATTTGCCATTGAGCAGTTGAAATTATCGTTCGGTCAGGTTTCGGTGCACAATTCATGCCGGGGTATCTTCAAGTTGGAACGGCATCAGTAGTGAGACTTAGCTTATGTTCGGTCAGGTTTCGGTGCACAATTCATGCCGGCGTATCTTCATGTTGGAACGGCATCAGTAGTGAGACTTAGCTTATGTTCGGTCAGGTTTCGGTGCACAATTCATGCCGGGGTATCTTCACGTTGGAATGGCATCAGTAGTGAGACCTAGCTTATGTTTGGTCAGGTTTCTGTGCAAAGTTCATGCCGGGGTATCTTCCCGTCGGAACGGCATCAGTAGTCAGACTTAGCTTATGTGTTCGGTCAGGTTTCTGTGCAAAATTCTTGCCGGTATCTTCATGTTGGAACGGCTCTTACTGAGACCTATAGCTTCTGTTTGGTCAGGTTTCTGTGCATAAGTCGTGCCAAATGGCTCCGTCAGCTTGGTGCGCTTGGTGGATACGCCGTCAGCTTGGAATGGCTTGCGTAATGAGGGTCAACTTCTCTTCAGTTTGATTTTTTTCTCTATAATCCATGCCGGAAGATGTCTTATGTTGGAATAGTTTACACGGTAACGTTCATGCAGAATTGTGTCCTCAAGCTGGAAAAGCTTGTGTAGTGACGGCTAACTAGCTCACATCCAGTCAAGTTTTTGTGTACAATTCCTTCCTTTTACTTGTACGGTCTACTTCAAGGTGGAAGATTGTTACAGGAAACATTTTGGCTGTTCATGGGAAGTTAAGCCAAAGACATTGTTGGGGTTTCCAATGTGGCTGAACAAACTTAAACTAAAGGAAAGCTGAAATGTATCACTAGATTATCTTAGAACAATCCAAAGGCACAGGCAAAATTACACCAAAATAAGCCATAGGTAGCCAACAACTTTTCTTTGGGCAACAGGCAAAAGAAAGTCAAACCAAAAAAATGTCAAAGATGGTCTGTAGATTTTGTTTTGGCAAACCGGCCAAAGAAAGTCAAACCAAAAAACAGCCAAAGGTGGTCTATAGATTTTGTTTGGGCAGCCGGCCAAAGAAAGTCAAACCAAAAAACAGCCAAAGGTGGTCTATAGATTTTGTTTGGGCAGCCGGCCAAAGAAAGTCAAACCAAAAAACAGCCAAAGGTAGTCTATAGATTTTGTTTGGGCATTGGTCCAAAGAAAGTCAAAGTCAAAAGAAATACCAAACAACCCAAAGGATGTCCAAACAATGTCAATTGACAGGCAAAGTTCATTTTCATAAGGGTGGGTATCCTTCTCAATTTCACTGCAACACTCGGGAGCTAGCTGCACTTCTTTGGCTGCTCCTATATCTACATTTTTGTAAATAGCAAAGAGGGAGAACTCTGAAAGGTCTATCTGGTTCCTGGCTGGTCTTTCCTGGCCATGGGCAACAGCTTCCGGGGCAGAGCCTGTTTCCTCGCTGTCTGTTATCAAGCTCAGCACCCGTGTGTTCGGCGCAAATGAGTGCATGTGAGAATTATGCAGATAAGGCAGAAACTAAGCCAACGCAACAGTCACATCAGGTGTTCAAGACTAGAATTCTAAGAGTACTTAGAATAGCCCAAATTATGGTCACCATTACTATCCTTGACAGATATCTTGGATACTGGATGGGAGGCAGGTTACACCTAACTGATAGAGTAGTATACGATGGTTGAGAAACTCAAACATTGCCATAAGGTCGGCGACGTCGTCGCGAATTTTTCCCGCGCGCGGGTGGTGGCGCGTGGGCGAAGCGTTACACGCGCACTTACCGGTGGGCGGAGGGCTGCGCTTGCGCGTATCGTTGCGCATTTTTCAGCCTGGGTGGACTTCTTTCGCGATTTTTCCGCCTGGGCCGGCTTCAATCGCAATTTTTTTCCCGCCTGGGCCGATTTCATTCGCAATTTTTCCGCTGGGCCGACTTCATTCGTATTTTTTCCCCCTACAGCAGCTGTGTGGTAGGCGGTTTATACGCAAGTAGAGACATGCACACTGGCAACCCCACCAAGCGATGATACCGTCACACCTGGGCCGTCTTCATTAACAATTTTTTCGGCTGCGCCGACTTCATTCGTAATTTTTTTCCGCTACAACACTTGTCCGCTGGGTGGTTTACGTGCAAGTATAGACATGCACGCTGGCAAAACTGCCAAGCGATGCTACCATCGCACCTGGGCCGGCATCATCAGCGATTTTTCCGTGTGGGCCGACTTCACTCGCTTTTTTTTTTCTCGCTAGAACAGCTGTGCGGTGGGCGGTTTGCATGCAAGTATAGACATGCAATGGACAATCATACACAAAAGTAAAAGTTGAAACATATTTATTAAAGCCAATAGTGGCAGGAATTATGTTGTGACTGTGTGAAGGAGAAAAACCCAGCCCAAAAACCTGAAACAGAAGAAGCACAATACAATACAGTTCACATAATAAGGAATATCCTTATTACAGGTATGATGCAATAGCACTGAAGAGGTATCACACAGAAAGAATCAAATACAATATTTTGTATTAGTGATAATGATACACACAAGCTTTCAATGAATGGGATTTAAAATGAAATAGCACATTTAATCTAAGAAGATATTCTTAAACAATATGATTACCATCAGAACAACTAAGTTATTAACTTTTATAGTTCAGTTAAGTTTTATTATAAAAAGTCTAATATTCCTATATGTCAGCATCATCATTGCAGTAGTGGAGTTTTAATTTCAACTACAAGTTCCGATAGATGTAAATAATTTCGAGCACAATAGGGAAACTAAGTTGAATGTGCCTTATTCCAACATGACGCAAATTTAATTAATCAGTTTCTTATTAAGTGAATAGCATAGACGTAAGTAAATAATTCGAATCAACACAACACAATCAATAGCTAGCACTATATGAGAAACAAAACCGACACATCCTCCAACACGCAAACAACAGTTACACGTAGGGAAGTAATAGTGAAACATTGCTCTATCAAAACGAGAAACAGGCGTGACTTTTAATCAAAGAAGACATTCTTAGTCCGTATGATAACAATCAAAGTTTCAAGTTTTATTATCAAATGTCTGAGACGTGATCACCATCATTGCGACAGTAACAATAGCTGGTTCTAATTTCAATTACAAGTTGTGATAGATGTAAGTAATTAATTGTGCACAA
Organism: Ornithodoros turicata; assembly: GCF_037126465.1. Lineage (NCBI taxonomy): Eukaryota > Metazoa > Arthropoda > Arachnida > Ixodida > Argasidae > Ornithodoros > Ornithodoros turicata. The sequence goes on along the minus strand of NC_088203.1, from coordinate 53,448,021 downwards.
CAGTGACCATGAAAGCCCACAGGAATACAGAGGGACGATACGAACACAAGAGGAGATGAAGTCTATAACAAAGGACACCCCATTTAGTTAAAGAAGGTAATCTTAATCAACACGATTACAATCAAAATTACTTTTTATTAAAATTTTTATTAAAATTAAAGTTTTATTATAAAAAGTGAGACGTGATCGTTATCATTGCTACTAACAATTTCCACATGATCATATAGCGGGGACTTTCTTATTAAGTGCTGTAAGAAATTTCTAGAACAATAGGGAAGCTAAGTTGCATATGTTTGTTCCAACGTGACAGAACTCTTAATTAATTAGCTTCTTATTAAATAAACAGCGCAGGCTTAAGGAAATAATTTGACACAACACAACACGATCAATAGTCAGTACTTGCATTGCATTTCAGTGTTCGCCTAGCTTAGATTGCGAGGGTGATTTTATAGTGCTTCAACTCACACATTATTTTCCGCTGTTGGTTACGTGTTGTAGAATGTGCCACTTAGATATTGTTGACTCTTCCCTATTAGTGCTAGCTATTGTTGTTTTCCTCTGTTCTTCAGAATCAGATTATATTCTTACATTTGCGCTAGTCAGTTTGAATTTATTAAATTTGTAATGTTTCTCGTTTTGTTTGAGTGTTGTATCGATGATGTTAGCATAATATTTCTCGCTTGCTTAGAAAATGTTTGTCTAAAATCGGTTTGCTCTGATATTGATGTCTTTTCTTAGTTTTTTGCTGGCTACTGGTTGTTTTGATACGATCCTTATTGTGTTCTTCAGAATCGAATAATGCTAGCATCTATTTGAGATAATTGATCAATAAAAATTTCGCCTCTGTGCAAACTTGACTGGCAAACCGATCTTGAGAATATCCCACTTTGTAGGAAAGAATGTGAAATAGAGAGAGAGAGGGAGAGTGACCCCCACCTGGGCTCAAGTAGCAAAAGAGCAGGATGGTTTTTCTCTTTGTACTGTGCCTGTTTTCTGTGTGTTGGATACCTCCATCAAAGTAAGGTTTTAGTGTTTGTTATGATGAAAACTGCATTTCATAGTATTTGGTTAGATTAGGTCGGTAGATTGTAATCGTATTGTAATCGTATCTTTTTTGATTAAATGCGCTATTCCATTTTAATTCTGATTCATTGAAAAGTTATATGTATGATTACCGTTAATAAAAATATTGTGTTTGATTCTTTCTGTGTGATACCTATTCACAAGTAAAGAGAAAACGGTTGAGAGCATTAAACTGTTTAATTTACGGAAAACAAGACTTTCGTGCCGTAGGCTGCTCTTCTTTAAGTTTGCGGACCTGTTACAAATAATCAAGAATATATGAAACCCAAGTCGCAAAAGAGTAGAGGGCGAGAGTTGAAATGAATACAAATACATGTACTACAAAGGAGGTGGCTAGACAAGTTCGGGCAGACATACAGATGATGTAGCACAGCATATGAATGAACACAGCGGCCAGTTAGGTACAAAGCACAAAAAGACCCTTAGACGTTCGGGGAATTAGGGATCAAGGGCGAAGGATTGAGGGCACGGAGCACCTGGCTGGCAAAGAGCTTCCAGGCCCAGGGAAAATAGTACGGAGTGCTTGGTTTACTGCTTGGGCAAGATTATGTAAAGTGTGAAAAATTGCAGACCTGCAATGCGGGGCGTATATGCAACAAACAAGAAAAAAAGTAAGAAAGAAATCCAGAGTTTAAAGTGTTGCAGCGAGCCGCCATACACGTTGATGCTGTGCGGTTGCAAGGTTGGGAATTTTGAAATGAAATAGGAATATCGGTTTTTTCGTTTCATGTCATTATTGTAACCGGATTCCAAGATGGTAATAAGTAGATGAGTGTTTAGGTCATGTCCCGGGAGTTTAAAATGTAACGCTACTTGGGTCGAGCGGTTATTAACGATATCCGATGTGTGCCCATAGAATCTTTCGCGGATAGTGTTGCGAGTTTCGCCGATGTATTGTTTGTTACGAGTATATAGTTCGCACGCAACCATGTAACAAAGGTTGAAGGAATTACAATGTCAGGTTCGTCTAACACTAAACTTAAAATCATTACCAGCGCTAGAGATCGGGGTGGATGCAGCAATAAAATGGCAGGTTTGGCAACGAGAGCCTTTGCAGGGTGCGCAGCCGGGGGCACCTTGGTTGTGTCGGGACGAAGTGAGTAGATCGCGTATATTGCGTGACCTGAGGAATGCGATACCAGGGGCATTAAGGATAATTTCTTTAAGTTTGTCGTCGGCGTGAAGTATGTTAAGGTGACGTTTAAAGATGTGTCTAACGTCACTAAGTGCGCGATTGTAAGAAGCGATGAAAGAAAAAACTCTTGTTGTGTGCTTTCTTGGGCTCCCGGGACAGTACGGTTTCTCTATCTAGGGTCATAGCTTTAGAGAGGGCATTATTTATGAGGTTATCAGGATAATCACGTTTTATAAATTCGTCTCTCATCTCGTTGGCATGTTGAAGGAAATCCTCTGTATTACAGCAGATCCGTTTAACGCGTGTTAGTTGTCCAAAAGGAATATTACGTTTCTGGCTGTTCGGGTGGTGGCTACTGAAATGAAAATACCGTCGTTTGTCGGTAGGCTTCTTGTATAGACCTATAACTAGTTTCCCAGATTTAATGTAAACAGAGACGTCTAGAAACGTGACTGGTGTGTTGGAGCAATTTCACGTGAATTTGATACGATTGTGCAGATAATTGAAATGGTCAAAGAAGGAAGTAGTGAGGATTTGTCAGCGGACCAGATAACAAAAATGTCATCAATATACCTGAGGAATATCAGTGGTTTAATTGGAAAAGAGTCCAGGGCTATCTTTTCAAATTGACCCATAAAGAGATGAGTATTGCTATATGCACGACGTCGTGCGCCAAAACCGGAAGTTGCTATTCGCACGACGCGCTTTGCGCATGCGCAACCACGCGACTGTTGACGGGATTGGTTTTTTTGCACCGCACTATAGTGAGGTTAGGTCAATTTAGGTTTTACAGATTGGGGGAGGTCTGGGGGGGGCGCCGCCCCCCCCCCCCAGGCACGCACTAGGTGGTGCGGGCATGAGACTGTGCAGCCGGTTGGGTCAGAAGCGCGTCGTGTATATAGCAACTTCCGGTTTTGGCGCACGACGTCGTGCATATAGCAACACTCTAAAGAGATAGCAGAGACCTCTTCAATGCTATTGCATCATAGCTGTAATAAGTATATTCTTTATTATGTGTATTGTATTGTGTTTCTCGTGCTTCAGGTTTTTTGGCTGGGCTTTTCTCCTTCACACATAATCACAACATAATTACCGGCACTATAGGCTTGAATAAATATATTTATTTTCACTTTGTACTTTTCTGTGTGGCTATCCTTTGCATCTCTATACTTGCATATAAACCGCCCACCTCACACCGGTTGTACTGGAAAAGAAATTGCGAGTGAAGTCAGCCCAGGTGGTAAAATTGTGTTGCATGGAATTTACATTTACATGGAACCTCTGTTGGTGATGGATCGTTTAGCTCATGTCTTACACTGGCTTCTGCGCTGTACAGTAGAGCAGCCACATGCGAGCATCATTCTTCAAGGCTGAAATCAACAGTGTAGCCCTATTTTCGCTCATGAGAAGTAAAGAGAGACAAAGGACAAAGCGATAACGTCATGGCAGACATTAGTAAGCAAACCCCGGTTCTGCTTCACGCAGTTAATGTATTTATGAGATTTTTAGTGCCTAGAAAGCCCGACAGCTCAGGATGCTGGTATGCGTGTCAGTAAAGCAAGGGGCTCGAAATGGGTCTGAGTCCCGCATGATCTTTGTCACTGAAACCGTGGATAAACATTATTCAAAACTGTTTTTCCTTTGGGTTCAGCTCCGACAGAAATTTCCTAGGTATAGATAAAAGCAGGGCTGCTTGGTAGACCGTGATAGGAACGAAATAAAGGATAATAAAAGAGAAATTTCCTTACATCGAACGGTCGGGCACACGAAGCTACCTGACGTCGTGTAGGGCACGCATTAACTAACATACGTATCGAGCCATGCAAGTGCAGTGTACACTCACAACAGAACCGTCAGCTTTGATAGTAGACCACGGTTGATACTCCTTGCGTAGAGCTTGGGTGGCCTCCACAGCTCACAAGCCGCAACGAGAACAATGCTATCTCTTTGCTTGCGGACTTTGAATGACATAACGCGCTTCACCTTTCCACTCACAAATGCGTTGTACGCATCACTTGTTTTGTAGCTTTTTAACAGTTCTTTCGTGTAGAAACACACTCCACCGACGAGGTACAAAAAGATGTCCGCTGCAGTGACAGGTGGGAAGTTCCTTCAGGACAAAGAAAAGCAAAAACGCACGACATCGGCGTCCAACGCGTCGAGCAGCTCCTCGACTCTAAATAAAAGCTTCTGGTGATATTTATCCCGCGCCTCACTGTCGAGGCCCTTAGAATATGTGCTAGACATGCCTCCACTCACGTTCAAACCCAGTGAATAGCACAGTGAACGCAATAGGAAAGATCGCGCGCGTCACAAGAACACAGCCCACATCTTGCACAGCACTTCAAACACGTGTGGATGAGCGGGAGTCATTCGCCCGGAAGTCGAGTCGGGGAAACCAATCAGCGTCGAGCGCCGGTTGTTTGCAAACAGTGAAAGAATCTATACCTAGAGATCAGTGGTTCCCACCCTGTCAACGACGACGGTGGAGGAGAACGCGGGCACCCTAAGTGGCATTTGCTTAGGCTGCCCTCAGTCGGTTTGTCCTCATTCTCTTTTTAGAGGTCTTGTTTGTTCCTGAGTTTCGCTCAGTATACCCGGGATTGATTTCGGGATGATTGCTGTTCATAGGTGATTTTTATTTTTCAGTTATTATTTCCTAGACACCCATATTACAAGGACTGGACTAGCCAGTCCGGCACCGTTGGGGCTAACAACTCTTTTTTTTTTTCAATTTTCTTCTCCTATGGCCTTCGTCGCTAATGCGCCAAAAAAAACTTAATCATCATAATCAATTTTCTTCTCTAATCTAACCTAATGTAATCTAAGTATGAGGAGCCAGAAAAGGGTTGTTGTGCATGGGACTAACAGTTAATCATTCTGCAAAGTTCCCAATGCAAGGGAATGATTGGTATCACGATGCATACTATACACACCGATATTCAAGTTGGAGCCATTCGTGGTGTCAGAGCAGCATAAAATGCACAGCCATGACTCTTCATAGTGGACTCCCAAGGTCTTGTATTGCATCGGTCTCGTGCTCTGTTTACACTTTGGACATTTGGATTATGATTGAACGTCCATTCACTGTGTCATGCTCTGCCCCTTTCTCGAGGATGATAGCGGTCGTGATTTATAGCAGGCATAGTCATTTAATAGGAAGCCTTTTTACCTTTGAGCAAAAAAAGTGTTTCGTAAATGACGTACGTCTTTTGATCACCATTCTGTGTGCAGGGATGGCCAATTGCCTGGTTGTGGAGCAAGTTAAACATGGTTTTCGCATGCCAAAACCCAGTTGCGAATGCCCGGATTCGGTGTACAATACTATGCTTACATGCTGGGACGGCGAACCAGAAAACCGGCCGACTTTCGAGTTTCTCTTCAGATATTTCGACGTCACAGCTGAGTCACCCTACAAAGAGGCCGACGATATGTAGACCTTCTGGGGTTGATCGCTTTGCACACGTAAGTACTCCAGCTGAAGGGGTGCCCAGAAAGGGAGTTCTGATTGGTTACTGAAAACACGAAAACCTATTTTCAAAATACTTCCGTTCACTTGGTTCTACTTATCTTAAACTGCATTTCTACACAGTTTTCACCGGGGCATCAGGTTTTGCGTCCCGGCATCGTATAATCAGGTGGTGCATAAACTGTAGTATGGTGAATGTCCAGAATGTACCAGAGCTAGAAAGTATTCTTTTTCTTTAAAAAAAATGTCGCACATAGAGAGGCTATAATAGCACGGACTCCCCTCGTCTTCATCGTTTTCATCTTCTCGTTCACCTTTGATGAAACGACAAAAACATTTTCGACATCAGTTCTCACAAATTGTTAATAACCGAAAACCTGTCTAGAACCGATAATAATGCCGAAAATCCGACACGAATTAGTGCACACTAGAGTATGCCGGAATTCTTCTCCGGAAATCGGATAAACACCTCTCGGACAAGGCCAATCAGTGAGCGCCTTTTCACGCTGACAAATCCAATTACGGAGCCGGTAGAGAGCCTTTGACGACCAGCGGGCAGTTAAGAGGGCGTCCGCAGGCCGTCTAGAATCTGTGATCGGGTTGTGGAACCTCGCTTCCGGGCTAGCATCGGACGTGTTCGTACACCCAGCGTATCACCGTGTTCCGCGCAACTTAGTCGCGTTAGAACTGACACTGTTAAGCGAAATTCGGCGTATCTGCCGATGACTTTTTTAGAATACGGTAAACGTGTTTTTTTTTCTCTCGAAGTATTAATTTTCGCGAGATTCGCGACCGCTAAAAATCTGCGAAAAATTATACTTTCAAACACAGCTTGACTTATTTATCTTGCGAAAGGGAGCAGCCCCGAAATCGTGAAATTAAATTAATATTTAATAAGTGGGAGTTTACGTCACGAGACAATTGAGATCATGAGCGACGCCCCAGCGGTCGGTTCTTTTTTTGCCACAGCTTTTGCCCACTTGAGGGTCCTTTAACGTGCGATGACATCCCTCGCGGAAGACGGCGTGTCTAAGCAACTTGTACGCTGCCACCAAGTTGCTGGCGTGCTTGGCCGGGTTCGAACCTACAATCTCTGGATGAGAAGGCGAACACGCTACCGACTGAGCCACCGAGGCCTGGGTGAAATTAAATACCCGCGAATAAGTTAGCAAATGACTGAATCCGCGACTCGCGAAAATTAGCACATCGCGAATAAAAATACGTTTACAGTATTGCGGTGCAAATCCGAAGCAGACGAGCTCAGAGATAATAGCCTAGGCTACGCTCCCATTCGTGTGCCTTGCTTACGTTATCATGTATCGCTGGGGCTTCCTCGGCTGCAGATGGAGCGCGAATCTTTAAAATTTGTTTTGTTTAAAATGTAACCTGTAATAGAACCTTGGCCAAGCACACTGTAAAGGCGGTGCCGAACACCAGGGCCGTTCCTATGGGGGTGCGAGAGGGGGCAGCCGCCGCATGCGCCCTCGTCAGGACGACGGACGGCAGGCCCTGGGAGGTTATTTACTATATCTGCAGTGCAAATGACCGTTTTCTTTTCTTTGTTCACCGAACTTCTGACCGCAGTGAGGAAGGGGGGATTCACGTTTACCCTGCCCCGGGCGCAAACTTGCCTCGGGACGGCCCTGCCGAAACATTACCGCATGGGTCTCATACACACGCTCACGGATGCGACAGTCTGTTTAAGCACTAAGAAAGATGCGTCAACGCCATAGTGTTGCCTCAAAATGGTGTCTCGTGTGTAACTCGTGGGTGGGCGAATGAGCACACGCCGGACATACGAACCCCAGAATGGTGGCCTTAATCCGACAGTGCCAACATTTGCAAACGGAATTTACTCTCTTGAAACGCCTCGTACAGTTGATAATAAATTTGCTCCATGTTATTATTCTGAGTTACACTGCATTGCTTTATTTGAACAATAAATGCCTTGCAAAGCAGAAAAAAGTTACAGATTTGAATTTGCAATTTGTATTTGATCTGCCAATTGAAGTGCAAATGGGGAAATACGGGGTGTTGTTTATTCCTTACAGATTTTCATCGATGATCTGTGATGAGTACAAAAACAGTAATAAAGTAATATATCCAATATAAAGTAATCCAGCAGGTGGGGGGGATTGAAGCCACACACACACACACAAAATAATAATAACGGGATGGCTCTCTCTGTTCGAGAGATCCGCAGGGTTTTCAGCTTAGAATGTATTTTGGTGCCAAAACTTTATTGGAATTGACTGATTTTATTTTGCCGATTACAGTTTAAAAATTAAATAAGTGCATTAAATTAACTGCATTAATTCAATTACTTTGATCTGCACCACAGCGTAAAGCCAAGTGTAGGTCACGAAATTTCTTAGGTGCCCGCCGCATCAACTTCCGAAAGACGTAAATCCGCTCTCAATTATTATTATTATTACGAACATGGTTACTAGATTTGGCTAATTTGCGCCAAACTTGCTCCTTTCCTGCTGTCGTGGCGCCAATGTTTTGCGCGGTGACGATTTGGCTATTTTCCGCCTACTTTGTGGGTACTTCTTGGCGCTACATTTGACATTTTTGTGTACCTAAAACGGGATAGTTGCCATTGCGGCGACACACCCATTGCCGAAGTACGCGCACTACAGTGAGTCCTCAATTCCTTAGTGATCGGCCTTCTCTTAGTGGGTATGGTGTCCTCCAAACTATTTCATTTCTGTGCTGGGGTTTTAGCACTCGTTACAAACCACTTGGTTGGGTGAAATCACGGAGGTGGGTGAAGTTAATCCACCGACCTTGCGCTGCAGTGTCGTTTATGACCATAGTTCTGTCGCGATGTAAGGACGCGGCTTCTCATTAGACGAATTATCATGGTGGTGATGACTTTGTGGGAGTAGCAGAATTCGTCAGGTGAAGAATTCAATATGTTCCGTTTTTTTAAAAAATAATCAGACTCAAACTCAACGACTGAAGTTTCGTTACTTGACTGAAGTTTATTGGCGCAAAAGCAACAAAGGCCAATTATCATGGGTGTTTCTCCTTGGTAAAGATGTGGCCGCTAGGCTGGTTATGTTTCGTTCTCGGGGCTGTTTCGTGTCGACACGACCCCTTTCATCTTTCTTTTTTTTTTTTTAATATCGTGTGCCTCAGAAATTCGCCGGAATATTTTACTACTTGGTCAATGCGTAGAACGTGTGTTTTAGTACACATGACAGTTCCGCATTCGTGGTGCGATTAGCTTGGAGGAGCGCAGCACATTCTACGTGAGATGATGCCTACACTCCACTGGCTCCACAGTTGGCTGCTACTATACAGTGGGCACAGGATATTGGCTACTTCCTCAGTACTCGTCGGCGATTTTTCACGATTTGGACCCGGCAACCCTGAAATTACAAATAATGAAGCATCTTAAAACACTTTTGTGTGACCAACCTTGGTGCATAGTCTTCATGGCAAGCTCAGCACGAGAGCTATTCGCTCATTAAAACTATTTCGAAATACTTCATTCTTCGTAGTTTTTCTTAATTCTTGTGTCAATACAAAAACACTCGGTGTGTTCTTCTTATAATTATTATTATTATGAGTTAAGCCCACCGCAGGCCCACATTAGCATATTACTTAGTAGGACAAAAACACTAATTCACCAACTAACCATTTTACCTTCTCTGGAAGTATTTTTGAACGATTCTTCACGTACATCAAAGGTATTACACTTACTGGGATAAAAACGTAATATCCAACAATATGGTCCCATCAGCTCTCGCAAATGTTATCAATTATACCAGCATTAAGAACGTTCTTATATTTCCGCACGCAGGGATCAAACAGGAACATCGATGCCACCTTGCCTACAACCTTTTCTGTCCTGGTGTTTGGAAGAACTGCGGCCTGTGAGGAACTGAAGAACCTGATTGTTGGAAGAACTATGGTTGTACGTTGTATTGATGCTGAGGCTGCGCGTTCGCGAAATCGCCGCTCTGAGCAATAGTACTCAAACAGGCGATTTCAACAGCTATCTGTCGAACACGTCGCAAACAGTTAGAAAACCACATGACAAGTTTTTAGTTCAAAGCTACCAAAAATATACTAGGAATATAATAGTTATTTGTATACAATGGCACTGGAAAAATGGTACGCTCAGCTAAAATCTAATGCTGCATTTCAAAATTCAAAGGCTTGTCTACTTTGCTTGTCTGAAGCATGTCTGCTATCGAGTCCAAAGATCTCGCGCATCTACACAGGTATTTTCTAAATTCAAGGCTGTCTAGGAATTCACGTGTGTTGTACTGTATTAGACAGCACCGTACATTCGACTCATTTTGTATGTACTGTATATCAGATATAAGAAAATCATGGCATGGTAAAATACATGAATGGTCCACGCATGGCTGTTTTTGATTAATGATTCGGTTTTTTTTATGGCGCACGGACAACTAAGGTCCCTGGCTGTCGAATGTATCAGCAAGGCTTGATGTATCGCGCTGCCTTGCTGGTACTGGCGGGAAGCTTCAATTTAACTGGGTCATTCCACGCCAAATCACCCAGAGGTCGTGCTCGACCCCCTCAGTTTTGCTTCAAAAATTATCATGGACTCCTTATTGCAAATAAAGATATTTTCCCGAGTTTTACTGGACAATGTTGTACCGTTGTCGATTTAGGCGGGGTCAAAGTTCGTCAGAATCGCGAAAACCATGCTACGAAAAAAGTTAGCTACTGAGCAGGGTTTTGAGCCTCGGTGGACTTTAGTGACATAGCATGAAAGAGCGTGGCCCTAACATTTTGCCAATATCAAGTTCTTCCCTCGTGTTTCATTTTCGGCCAGCGAAACAGGGCTGCTTTTTGGCGCTATTTCTTACAACTTTGCGCCTTGCTAAGGGCACTTTTCGCACAAGCTGGAAAGGACAAAAAAAATTCAGCGTGTTCTGTACCTTCCATAGTTCAAAATCACATGTTTTGAAGGCCGACCACACAATGCTTTTTGCCCCATTTAATCCCAAATGCCGTACTTTTGGTAAAGTTGGCCATTTTCAACGCCATTTTTGAAAATGAAGCGGTCGGCCGAGAACAATCCACATAGATGAAGATGACAGATCAATATCTATACTAAAGAAATACTATATTTAAAAAAACATATAAAAAATTGAGAAGGTACTTTTTGATAAGGGCGAGAAAATATTTTTTATATCCCAACCAGTCTACACATAGTTACGCTGAACGGCGCACGGGCGGGTCGCGAGGTTTGGTTCGGATAATGTTTTTCCGTGTGGTGAAGTTTTCCTATCCGTTATGGAGGACCAGAACAGACATTATATTCAGCTAAGACACATCTATGCTACTACCGCGTACTAGTCCGAGACGTTCATGTGGTGCTTGCTAATCTATCCACACTGAACAGCTTGCTGCTGATGATCACCCAAGCAGGCTGGAATGATAAAAACAGTTTATTTGCAATTCAGGCAGTCTACATATTTTATTTTCGCGATTGTAACGGTTTGAAGTAAGAGCAAAAAGATACTCACATAAATGAATGCCACAACGGTTTCATTATTATTTCATATTTTCTTTTGAAACGTTAAAAAGCAAAGGTGACCATTGGTAGGCTATCTTATTAGAAGTGACCACTACAGTTTCCTCTGTACGGTGAAAAGATAGGTCTTGAACGCTGCTCCGACTGGAGTTTCCGTGCGTGCCACGCACTTTCATACCGCAGTCTTTCATTTTGCACGCGCGCCATTTGTTGACGTTCCTCCTTCGGCCATTGTGCAACACAACGACTTCAGCAAGAAACTTGGAGCTATAACAACCTTTTTGATTACCCGGCATGCATCACATTTGAGTAAGACGATCATAAACTAATCCGCTTAGCCGCGGATGAGCTCTCCTAAGCCGATTTCAAGGCCATGTGTTACAGGTTACGTGGATGTACGAGCGCGTTTTTGGACGCTACAATGCAGCAAAAGCCATCTGCTCACAACGTGACCTGCGTTGCTATTAATCATAAGAAACGCGCATTTGAAGGGTTAGTATGGTTTGCTCATGTTCCTTATGAGTGTGAAAGCATCGCTGTCGTTTCTCATGACTACCACTTTGAAACGCAGTGAATGAAAGACTCTGAGAAACACCTACTAACAATACTTACCAATGCACTGATAACAATAAGAACTACACAGTTTATTAACAAAAGGGCTGGCATAGAGGACATGCTCATATCCGCCAGCAGGACGCGGTGTGTGAAACGGCACGCGATCTGTTCAGCGCGCCTCACAGGGAGCCATCTCGTGCGGCCCTTGCGTAACCATGTGTGACATAAAAAATATTTTCTCGCCCTTATCAAAAAGTACCTTCTCAATTTTTTTATATGCTTTAGTATAGATATTGATATGTAATCTCCACCTATTTGGATTGTTCTCGGCCGACCACTTCACTTTCAAAAATCCCGTTGAAAACGGCCAAATTTACCAAAACTACGGCATTTGGGATTAAATTGGGCAAAAAGTATTGTGTGGTCGGCCTTCAAAACATGTGATTTTGAAGTATGGAAGGTCCAGAACACGCTGAATTTATTTGTCCCTTCCAGCTTGTGCGAAAAGTGCCCTTAGCAAGACGCAAAGTTGTAAAAAATAACGCCAAAAAGCAGCCCTGTTTCGCTGGCCAAAAATGAAACACGAGGGAAGAACTTGATATTGGCAGAATGTTAGGGTCACGTCTTTCATTCTGTGTCATTAAAGTCCACCTAGACTCAAAACCCTGCTCAGTAGGTAACGTTTTTCGTTGCATGGTTTTCGCGATTCTGACGAACTTTGACCCTGCCTAAAACGACAACGGTTCAACATTGTCCAGTAAAACTCGGGAAAATATCTTTATTTGCAATAAGGAGTCCATGATAATTTTTGAAAGCAGAACTGAGGGGGTCGAGCACGACCTTTGGGTGATTTGGCCTGGAATAACCCAACTCTTATCGAAGAGGGGCCACAGCCACATCTTTTGCAGTGTACTGCCAAGTGACCTGTAGAGGAACAAGCCGGTTACAGAAAAAGGTCCGTCAGTGGTTGCGACGGACGCTACACGCCAGACAGGGTGGCATATTTCCGCAACGTCGCGTGCTCTCGCAATCTAATGTTAATACACCTTCTCGTCTGGCCAATATAGGCCTCCTCGGAACCAGAATGCAGTAGACCCCCACCCCCCTTGACACTCCTCGACACTGTATCTTATCTCAGGCATTAGCCCTGGCGTAAATAAACTGGCTCGAGTACTTTGTTGCTCTAGATGTATATAAGTGAGTGTGCCATAGTAAAGGTTAGTTGTGAGTTTGCGATTAGTCCTGTCCTTGCCTGTTTCTCCTACTTTGTCTGGTGTTTTGTGGCTGCGTGGTTTAATTTTTTATACACTGACTACCCTAACTAAAGACTGTTATTGACTCGAAATATGTGGCATGACGACTTGATGGGCATATGGTCCAATTAGCGGAACATCCAGTGTGCTCACATGACACAGGAAAGGAACACTCGAAAGTGGGTATGAGAGAGTGGATTGTTCGCCCAAACTTTCATAGTAGATTGCTTATCAAGACGGCTCATGACTACACCCATTAAGACCAAGCGTGGTGAAGATGTGAAGAAAGTTGTATCGCCATCAGAACTACCCGAATCTTCTGCAAGTCGATCAAAGGAAAGAATTCTACAACAAACATGTGAAAACATGGTGTAAACGTCACTCAATCCACATCTATAGCTCAAGGTCTATTTACAAATGTGCTCTAATTGAACACGCGATTAGATTGATGAAAGCTCGACTTTATCGTTATTTCACCAGTAAAGGTCATCACAAGTACATTGCGGTTCTCCCAAAGATCATTGCTGACTACAATTCGTCATACACTCGACTATTAAGATGGCCCCGAATGATGTCAATAAAAATAATGAGATTGAACTATTCACTAGACTTCACAGCAAAAATGAAAGCAAACCAAAAAAGATTCCTTTTAAAGTTGGTGACCAGGTGCGTGTTCTCATGAATAGATCAATTTTTGACAAGGGGTACATTGGAAACTGGGCCTTAGTAGTCTACACGATCATGCGATACAAGAGCTCAGATCCACCAATGTTTTACATAGCTGGTCCTGAGGGGGTCCAAGACGATGCAACTTACTACGCCAATGAATTGTAACGTGTAGTGAAAGGGGCAGACGACCCATACCCAATTGAATGCATAGTAAGTCGAATGAAAATAAATGGTATCACACATTATAAAGTGAAATGGCTAGGTTATGATGACTCATTTTATTCCTGGGTTCCCGTCCAAGATGTCGCAAAGCTCTGATTTTGACATGTATCTCCTATCCAATGATTTATGGATATGTGCCCAAATAATAGCCTCAGTGACTTTACAATTTCTCTGAGTGCTCCAGTAGAACTGAATGAACAGCATGAAGTCGGCCTGCATGAACTTTCCATCTCTAATGTATTCTACAACGTTCGACGGACTAACGACGCTACTATACATATTACTTCCAGAAGCATTATTCAGCTGCGTAAGGAAGTTGTTGTGATACGACTTTGGAATACATGCTGCAAGATTTTTTAAAGAATTCAACGTCTCATTTGGTTATGTTGATGGAAGATACACATTCTAACTACCTCAAATAATTCATTCTATTAAGTTTTTGGACGAAGAACTGCAACAAGCCATGGGTGTGTCTACTATAGAAGGTTTGCAAGTTGTAGGTGCTAAAGTTCCGCGTCAGAACACGTACCTGCGAGAGTAAGCTTCCTCATGAATGCTTTTAAAGGAAGAGGTGACTATCATTACACAATATGGTTCAATCATATTCACACCAGGCCGCTCTATCAGTGTCACACTAAATCGCTTCTTTAAAATATATGAAATTGATGCAAAGATACTATTCCAAAACAATACCTATACACTATTGGTCCCACGTCTAATAGTTATCCCGGAACAGCTCAAGAGACTCCTCAAATTAAACTCCAGTAAATTGATAGAAAATACAACACAATACATTGGAGATCCACTTGCAATCACTTTTGGTGTTGTTGTAGAAAAAGTAATACTTGCAATGGAAGAAGTCCAAGTTCCGCCAAATTATTACGAGACACCGCGTTCGGTTCTACAAGCTATCAGAGATGTGCTAGGTAGCAAAGCTATACTCACGTACAATAAAGATAGACGACTGTTTACTTTCACTCCTGCTGATGAAGTAACTATAAATCTTTCTGAATATTTGAGTAATATGTTGGGTTTCGCAACAATTCAATCTATTGCGTACAGCACAACAGGAACCAACCACTCAATCTTAAACCATTGTTTCATAATTTCATGATTTATTGCAACATTATCGAATCATCTCGTGTAGGTGCAAAAAAGTTTTCCATTTTGAAACTCATCCCATATTTACATAAAGACGATCTCCAGCTTCATTACAGCTTCCATAACGTGCAATACTTCAAGCCATTACAGAACAAAAATCATGTCAATTTCGATTAAGTTGTATGATGAGACAGGTCGTCCACTTCATTTTAGAGGACCAGGTCGTACAGCTATAGTTCTACACTTCAAAAATGTATCTTAACGAAGTGCCAGAGATCCATTATGGAAGAGGATTTGGTGATCTTGTACCATACAAAGGGCCCCTGTTTCAAACTGGGAATGGCTTCTTTAGTTCTTTGCGCAAGCTAGCATTGCCATTTTTACATCGTGCAAAGCCTTACATAGCCCGGACTGCTATGAGCGCAGCAAAAAATTTGGCAAAAAAGTTATCTGAAGGGCAAAACATCAAGCAAGCACTGAGAGCAAGCTCAAATGAATTAGGGACACAGATTTGAAGGACATTGCCGGCGGTGGACATCGAAGGAAAAAGAGGAAGAGAAGAAACATTTTCGATTAATCCTCTGTAACCATGAAATAAAGACACTTTCTCACGCATTGATGTTGCTTCTTTATAAAGAAAAGGTTTTTGCATTGAAAAGAAGAGCAACCAGGGTTGGCGGAGGTGTGGATTGGCCGGAGGGGGCAAGAAGTCAGAGCATGGTCGCCTTTTTTACGATGCTTCCAATCGCAAACGTCATCACATTCCGAAAAAATGTGGTCAGCGGGAGGTTAGAGGTGTGCATCAGCTGGGGGCTAGAAGTCGGACCACGGTCGCCTTTTTACGAGAAGAAAATGATTCCGATTGCGGACGGCTTCGCATTCCGAAAAAAAGTGGTCCGCAGGGGGTTAGAGGTGTGCGCCGACCGGGGGATAGAAGTCGGACTATGGTCGCCTTTTTTACAATGCTTCGAATCGCGAACGGCGTCGCATTCCAAAAACAGGTGGTCAGCGGGGGGTTAGAGGCAGGGAAGGATAACGGACATATTTTGGTTACAGTTTTCATTTTCGTTACTACTAGATTTTCGTTTCCGTTATCCGTTTCTGATACCGACCTTTCAGTTTCGTTTCCGTTTCGTTTCCGTTACTGTTTCCGGTAATGGAACGGTTGTTACACAGCTGCAGGAGGACAGCCCGTCCGGCTCTATCAGCACCCTGTTGTGCCCAAGTGCTGCTTCGGTGTCACCCGTACGCACTACACAAGTAATTTTACATCATTGGGATGTGTAAATCTTGCAAGATAAAAAAGTATATATGTAGGAATATGTTTTCAGTCTTCAGATACTCAAGAGCACCACAGTGGCAGCAGCTGGGAGAGTCAACTTGTCTCAAGCGGTAATGCCACTGAGCTGTAAAGGCCACATCGAGGCGCATTTGGTGGGTTAATGCAGCATCTTGACGAGAGGTGTTTCGTGGCATGCGGAAAGTGAGCGTTGGATCAACTCTGCTCAACATAGAGGGGGGAAGAATGTCGGTTGTCCGTTGGCGGGAAGTCAGGGGTGTCACTAGGCGTCGCAGAATTGAACGGCGGTCTACTCACAGCAGAACAATATGGGTCCATTTCCGATACGAGAGTGCTGCTTCTGCGGCGCTGTCGGCCTGCTCATGCCCCACGACACCACAATGGGCTGGAACCCACTGGAGAACTAGCCTGTGGCCTGTGGCGTAGATAGTGTGGTAAGCTATTAACACATCTGTGACTAGGGGTGCGGATGGCCCTCGTATGCCGGAAGTTTCAATTGCTTGAAGTGCAGATTTGGAGTCTGTAAAAACTGCCCATTCCCGCGGTGTAAAATCAGCGATGTGTTGTAGAAAGAAAAGGATGGCATAGAGTTCCGCAGCTGTGGAGGAGGTTGGATGTGAAAGGCGTCTTCCGTGCACTACGCCTTCGGATGGTATGACGAATGCTGAGGCGGACTTGTTGTTTCGGGAGGCGCCATCAGTATATGCTGCCGTAAACGTAGAAAACTTCTCGTCTACCAGAGCCTGAAAATGGGCTCGGAGGACTTGAGGGGGGACCTGATCTCTTCTTTCCAGAAGGTTTGGGAGGCGTACAAAAGTGGGCGGTACCGGTAGAGACCAGGGGGCTTCTGGCAGTATAGTGTCCGTAGTTATGAAGCCAGCGAGAGTCTGGCGTGTCCTCTGCGCTACTCGATAGAAGTCGTTTTCGGGGCGGTATCGAATTTTCCTGAGCAGCGGGTGGCGGAGAATGGGAGTACGCGAACGAAGGTAGTGCCGAGCCGTTTCCCGTTCACGGAGAACTTCAATCGGGAGCTCACCAGCTTCAGCCAGTACTTGCCGTGTTTCAGCCATTCTTGGAACTCCGAGGCATCGACGAAGGCTTCGAGCAAACAGGGACCGAAGTGTATTTAATGAAGTTGTTGATATCCTGTGCAGAATAGGAAGGCTGTAAAGCACAGTCGCCCTCACCAATGCCGCGTGAACCGCGAGCAGGGAACGCTGATCACAGCCCCATCCTGAGCCAGAAAGACGTTGAATTGCGGGGAGCCATCTCTGCACTTTAGTTTCAAGGTGTTTAATGTGCCGAGCCCAGCGCAAGTCCGAGTCGATTACCACGCCAAGGAAGCGGTGAAAGCGTACCGGTTCAAGCTTCTTTGTACCAAGCCAAAGAGGGAAATTGGCCATAGATTTACGCGTGAAAGGGAGCTCGACACACTTTTCGGGTGAAAGGTCCATCCCGAGGTGCGTGAGGTACGTATGGATATTGTTTAAAGCGAGCTGCAGGCGGCGCTTGAGAGCTGGGCGTGATTTTCCTACTGTCCAAAGGGCGACGTCATCTGCATACACGGAAAACGACACTTTGCGAGGAATTACTGATTGGCCATCACCACGTTAAAGAGTGTCAGGCTGAGAATGCTTCCTTGGGGGACTCCTTGAGGAACAGGGTGCTGAGGGCTTTGGCCTTGGGACGTACGGACAGCGACAGTTCGGTCCGTAAGGAAGTCTTGGAGCCAGATGAAGAGCCGACCGGATACTCCAAACGAGCGCAAGGTGTGCAGCACATAAATGTGCGAGACGGTATCATATGCACGCTTTATGTCGAGGAAAACCGATCGGATGATCCGTCGATGGGCACGAGCATGTTGAACTGTAGAGACTAGGTCGAGAACTGGATCCATGGAGCTTCAGTGGCGACGAAATCCAGCCATTTCGTGAGGGAACGCACATTGTTTTTCGAGCCACCAGTCCAGGCGATGCAAAACCATTCTCTCCATCAGTTTCCCCATACAGCTTGTCAGGCTCACCGGTAGAAAGGAGGATAGGGCATTTGGGGGCTTGCCTGGTTTCAGGATGGGAACAACCAATGCCTCCTTCCATGTATGTAGTAAAAATCCTTGTTGCCAAGACGTATTATACACATCAAGGAGAGCTTGGAGTGACCGCCCGTCAAGGTTTCGTAGGGCGGCATAGGTGATTTTATCGGGTCCAGGGGACGAGCCGGCGTTCACAAGCTTCAACGCTGCCTTTAGCTCAATTAGTGTGAAGTCGCGGTCCATAACTTCCGGGGGACGGGGCGAGTCTTGGTGAAGTTCAGCCGTCAAACTGTATACAAAACTGCGGTGTAGTGGCGTGGTCGAGGCAGCCGCCGGAGTCGTTAGCACCACACAGAAGTCCGTCGCAAGCGTGTTTTCGTCTCCACCCTTAAGGATAGCCAAGGCCGCGAGAGGATTCTTTTGAGGGGGCGCCTCCTTCAGAGATCGGATTGTCCGCCAGATCTCCGTGGCCGGATCAAATCGCATTCTCCTTCATTGCCCTCACTACCAACCTTCCCGAACCACACTCTCCGAGTCTCTTCGTCAGCTGGACTTTCGCGCTTTCTCCCTATCGAAATTGCTTGGTCCCTGGCCCAATCCAGCCCAGCAATACTCTGCGCTCAAAGCTCTTCTGACATTTCTGGACACCATCGGACTTCGATCGTTATCGTAAAGGGGCTCGTTATTTTATTCCCCCATTCCAACCAGCAATGGGGTAGAGTATCGCCGGTGGCGATGTAACTCCCCACTCTCCAAGGTCAAAAATAAAGTTGTTGTTGTTTTCAGTCTTCAGTCACTCGGAGTCCAGCAACTCAAAATGGGCGTAACTTTAATCCAATGGACAATGGAATTCATAAGCGGACGCCCTCAATAGTAAATAATACTGTCACGGCCAGAGTGAAAAGAAAAAAAGTACAAAATAAATAACTAACAATCATAGACTGGCATCCTCGTGCTATGGTGGAGTATAGTCATGTGTTGATGTCATGGAGTTATGAGGACTGGGGCCCTATCCTCGTCAAAAGTAATCGACCTCGATTACTTTACGTCACAAGCTGTAGGGCGGGGCTGCCACGAAATACTCCGCCCTTAAATCCCGCCCGTTTCAATTGAAATTTATACCTTGTTTTCCTTCGCAGCCTCTCGGCCCTAATCTCGGACCGTGACCCTACGTCATTTTCACGTAACAATGACGTAAAATATTAGTTTTAAAGCTGAAAAGTAATGTAGCAAAAGAGGGTCGCATACTTTGAGCGGCGACGGGTTTCGTGATGGGTCCGCATGTGCATTTCCGTTTATTGTGTTGTATAAAGTCTGTATATGCTCGTCACAACAAAAAATTCATATCTTTCTTCGTTTTTGTTTAATAATGACAGAAAAGCACCGCGTAACACCGTTTCTCTGCGCCGATCGCGGCATCGTATGCGTGAAAGTGGCGGGCTTTTCGAAGCGTCGTCCGAGCCGTACGTCGTACAATCAACGTTGTTGCAACGTAGCGGTGTGCACACAAAAAACGCATCGATCAAAGTTCACTGTTTGTTGAGTAAAACTATCTCATTTGCGGTATCATTACCACCCCCACAGCTCACGAGCAAAAGAAGCATATTGAAATGCGAATTATCATTTCGCAATATCGAGCACACGAACGCACAGAAAAATATAAAGAAAAGCTCATAAATAAAGCTCAAGATTTAAAGCACGAACCGATTTTTCATAAACCCGTTTACGGCTCGCGCCACACTGTCCGTTCGACCCTTTGCAATGATCCTTCGCGCTTTCATCGTTTTGTTGCCTGCCATCAGCGCCATCTCACGGGCACATACCGAATTATAAATGCAAAGTACAATCACTGTGTCACACAAACATTGCCGTCTTGCACAACTGTACGTCAAGAAAAATGACAAACAGCAAACAAGGAAATTACGAGCGTGCTTTTCCGCGCATGTTCCACGCAATTCAGTTTTACGCCTGTAGAGTTTTCTGTTTCCGACACCTAAGAACCGAAGCAACAAGGCAGGGCGTGCAGATCACAGGTGTGGCCTTCGGATTCTCGGGTGGAAACACCAATAAGGCGGGTCGCTTTCCAGCATAACACGTGGGGCGATTGGTTGATAGAAGGTGTCAACCTCTTTTAATATTCACGCCTTTTTCGATTGTGCACCAATGACAGAAGAAATTTCAAGTAATCGAGATAGATTACTTTGACCAGGATAGGGCCCCTGGGGCGAGGTAAGTGAGGGATGCACCCTCGAGATCCAATTTGCACTTTCTTTCCATGATCTCAGGTAGTATTTAGAGTGTTACAGAGGATGGAGTCATCAAAATACACAAACAAAAAATGAAAAGTAACGCAAATGTCATCGCACAACACGAATAGCCATTACCCGAATTCAATACCGGACGATAAATTCGTTTCCGTTTCCGGTAATAGAGGACCGTGGTATCAGGGTGTCGAACCGAACCCGAACCCGAACCGAAAACCGTACCCGAAGCGTTATTTTTGCCGGAACCGAACCCGAACCGAAATTTTCATGACACTGTTGAACCCGAACCGGAGCAGAACCGTAAAAAATAATAGCGGTAACCGGTTCGCAACAAAACGGTTCGGACATCAAAGAAGTCAGCATAAGAGTTCCTCTCTATCCCCGAACGAAGACACATTGGTATCATCATCACGCGCCTATATCATGGATTTCAGAAATTTTCACCTAGCAGTGAGACGACGACGTATAGTAAGTATACTTTCAGCGTCTTTTTAACATGTTGAAGCGCAGTTGTCCTTGTGAGCGCCGCGGCTAGCGCCCCACGCACGCGGTGCGGCATCTACTCTTCAGAGACGAGGTGCCACGCGGACGAATGAAACAGGAATGGAGTAGGCCAGTTATGTAGCTCTACAAGCCGAATATGCGATCAAATAAGCGCCCAAGATTTCCCGTTACACGTGAGCAGTACAAATTAAACAAGTCAGAAACATGAGAAGTGGAGAAGGAGCGTACGCAGAACGGTGCCTGTTTGATTGGTCGTGGCTTGAAAAGTAAATGTGGTTCTGCTTATTGGTAGTGCAGTTGTGTCGTAACATATTGCCTTTGTGTTGTGGATTAACTAGTACACTGCTGTGAGCTCGGACAGAGTAATGCTGGCAGGCTTATTTTCGACATGCTTCAGTACGGTTTCAGATCGATTCACGTTGCGAAGGCAGTGTGCCGGCTAGTACTGTCGTCTATGTTACGCTGTCCATCTTATTAGGCTTCCTTTAAGTGTATCTTGCTGGCACTGTGCGTGTGAAAAAAGAGATTTTGGGAACAGAAAGTAGCAGGACTACACCGCTTCAACAGCGTGGACTCTATTTGCAATAAGTGTTCATCCATTCCTCATTTCTCTCGCTAAAGGGCTACCTCACCGCTAGAGACGTCAATGCAGACAACTGCAGTAAGCTATTAGCCACGCATTTCCTGATAAAAGCTGTTTTATGGAACATATAAAACGGAAGCGTTGAACCGGTTCGCGAACCGGTTCGGGGCTGCGAACCGGTTTGCGAACCGGTTCGATTCTTGGCGTGGCCGAACCGGAACCGAACCGGAACGAAATCAAAACAACGTGAACCCGAACCCGAACCGAACCCGTATTTTTTGCGGTTCGACACCCTGCGTGGTATGCGTTTCTGTTTCCGTTATCGTTACCATTCCCAATTTCGGTAATATACCGTTTCTGTTTCCGTTACCATTACCCTTCCCTGGTTAGAGGTTTGCATCGAGCGTGGGCTAGAAGGCGGACCACGGTCCCCTTTTTTACAATGCTCCGAATCGCGAACGGTGTCGCATTCCGAAAACAGGTGAGCATCGCCCTGGGGCTAGAAGTCGGACCATGGTCGCCTTTTTTACGAGAAGAAAGTGTTTCCAATTGCGGACGGCTTCGCATCCCGAAAAAAAGGTGGTCAGCGAGGGTTAGAGGTGTGCATGAACCGGGGGCTAGAAGTCGGACCATGGTCGCCTTTTTTACAATGCTTCGAATTGCGAACAGCGTCGCATTCCGAAAACAGGTGTGCATCGCCCGGGGGCTAGAAGTCGGAATATGGTCGCCTTTTTTACAAGAAGGAAATGTTTCCAATTGCGGAGGCGTCGCATTCCGAAAAAAAGGTGGTCAGCAGGGGGTTAGAGGCAGGGAAGGATAACGGACGTATTTTGGTTACTGTTTTCATTTTCGTTACTGTTCGGAGGAGGCTAGAAGTCGGACCATGGTCGCCTTTTTTACAATGCTTCGAGTCCAGAACGGCGTCGCATTCTGAAAACAGGTGTGCATCACCCTGGGGATAGAAGTCGGATCATTGTCGCCTTTTTTACGAGAAGAAAGTGTTTCCAATTGCGGACGGCTTCGCATCCCGAAAAGAAGGCGGGGGTTAGAGGTGTACATCAACGGGGGCTAGAAGTTGGACCATGGTCGCCTTTTTTACGAGAAGAAAGTGTTTCCAATTGCGGACGGCTTCGCATCCCGAAAAAAAGGTGGTCAGCGGGGGTTACGGGTGTGCATCAACGGGGGCTAGAAGTTGGACCATGGTCGCCTTTTTTACGATGCTTCGAATCGCAAACGGCGTCGCATTCCGAAAACAGGTGTGCATCGCCTGGGGGCGAGAAGTCGGACCATGGTCGCCTTTTTTACGAGAAGAAAATGTTTGCAATTGCAGAGGCGTCGCTTTCCGAAAACAGGTGATCAGCAGGGGGTTAGAGGTGTGGATTGGTCGGAGGAGGCTAGAAGTCGGACCATGGTCTCCTTTTTTACGATGCTTCGAATCGCGAACGGCGCCGTATTCCGAAAAAAATGTGATCAGCAGGGGTTAGAGGTGTGCATCAGCCAGGGGCTAGAAGTCAGACCAGGGTCACCTTTTTTTACGATGCTTCCAATTGCGAATGGCGTCGCATTCCGAAAACAGGTGGTCAGTGGGGGGTTAGAGATGTGCACTGGTCGTGGGCCTAGAAGTCGGACAATGGGGTCGCATCCCGAAAAGACAGGTAGGGTTGGGTTGTGAGGACAATGTCAAATGGTAAGGGGGAAGAAAAAAAAAGTATTTTGTGCAGGTAAGATGCTAACAAACAAAGCTATGGGGAAAACATTGTGCCCTTTCATTTGCAAAGATGTCGCAGGTCAACGTTGTGCACGCACAGTCCCAGCTGCTATTCCTACATACATAGATACCTCCTACCCAAGTTTCAATAGAATCATGCGAGACGCAAGTTTGTTATCCTGTTTCTACAATCAGCAGAGGAGAATCGACGATCGAAGGGAACATAAGAAATATCTCGGACTTGTATCTCGATTTATCATCAATATATTTTAGTATAACTATGCAGATATTGAGGTGGGATGGGAGTGAATCAATTACCTGAATAGCGGACGGTATCACTGAGGACACTGTATTCCCAGTCAATAACTTGGGTGCCCCTATACTTAAATACCATTCACTTGAATTAACGTCTTGCGAGCAGTAACTGTTTGAACTCCAATCGATGTATGATTGATACCCTGCTTCATACGAATACTCATCTGCATGAAACTTTAGATGATTGTGCAATGTATACATATGACACAGGAGAACTTGCAGCAAATGATCCACTCCCAAGGGATGCAAAGTTACGCATTGCCAGCTCAAGTGGTGGGAAACTATTTGAAATTGTCATGAAAGTTAACAGAGACCTCACAAACCAAGGGAGGCTTTTGTTACCTGGTCTGGAGGTTCGAGTGACTGCTCTACATAATACGGATAGCTTTAGATTGCTAACTGGCACCAATGAAACTCATAAGCATCAATTGAAAATCCACAGTGCGGCACTTGTAGCACGCAAAGTCAAAGTTAGCAACTCAAGTTTTATTGCACACCAGAAAGCCCTTAGATCATCCCCAGCATGTTACACTATGCCTGGACTAGAAAGCAAAGTCCGCTCGCTTTCGCCAGGCCTTCATGATGCAATCTTTGAAAACTTATTCCCGGATAGAATTCCTGACCAACTTACTGTATGTCCAGTTAGCACCGAGGCTTATCAGGGGGATTACAAGTCGAGCCCCTTTTGTTTCGAACATTTTAACATTAGTTCTGTAACACTATCAGTTGATGGATATAGGAAACAACTATCCTATGACTGGGAAAATGATCTGTCTAGAGCAAGCTACTATGAATTCTTGTATCAACTGAATGAAAAACATGTTGAGTTAAGTTATGAAAAATATAAAACAAATTCCTTTTTCATGCATTGGAACTTGAGTGCTGACGAAAGTTTGGGTTCCTACTTTAATCCATTGCGCAAGGTCAATTGCAGGATTGAAATGAAGTTTGCTAAGCCATTGCCTTGTGCAGTGTCGGTTATATTTATAAGTCAAGCACCCAAGATTTTATCAGTCGATGGTGATCTTGTTGTTCGAGTGCACTATGTATGAATGTGTTTGATCTGGAATTATTGTTTTCATTGAATCATGAAATTTTGAATATGTGTCGTGGGACCTTCGCAATTGATATCGTACCAAGTTTAACGTTCAAAAGGGTTTATAGTTATCAATACACACCCACACGATGGTCCCGGAGAACACTGGCTACTGTACATGAGAGACAGGAATGACAAGTACATCTATGTGGACAGCTTTGGTCTACCACCGATTGAAGAAGAGCTGCTAGATCTACCTGTTGATCAGTATTGTGTGAAATACATTCAAAGTCGATATAGACCTGACTAGATCCGGAATAGATCCTGAAGAGATCCGACGCACCATCTCCTGCAGCGGCCCCGGCAAGATCTCTCCTATATTGCCAAAGCCTACCATGTTTATCACGTAGAGAAAAGCAGTGACGACGTGCTCGTTGCGGGGACTTTCGTTGTTGAAACATTCCTTCTCCACTTCTTCCCAAGAAGCGTGGGTGCGAGAACAATTTTGTAACGAGTGGTAGCTGAACATCTTCATGTACTGATGACGCGAGCGCAGTGCGCGCTGCCTTTATACAGATAAACGCGCGCAAAGAAAGGAGAGCGAAACCGAAACTGAGAAGCAACCCGTCGCTGCTAGGAGCGCGCGCGCGCAGCGGGAGGAGTGGAGAGCCGAAACCGAAACCACCCGCGGGCGGCGCAGAGGGCGCTAGGAGCGCGCGTGCGCATACGTAGCCAGCTGCCGGCTCTAAAGCGAAACGCAGCGCCTCGAAAATATTGTCGCCACTGGCGTGCCAGCTCGGAAGATCTCTCATTGGCTGCGCATTATATGTATAAATATTTGAATGCTCATTGGTCTAAAAAACTGGCGTCAGTTTCCTTCGCACTGATTGGGCGAGAGACATTTGACTGAGGAGCGAGCATCCGAACGCGCTCACCGCTCAATCCCGGTGCCGGCTGTGCTGTCTGGGGTTTTTCCTGGGTTTTCCTCAGACGCTTTCAGACATATGTCGGCACAGTTCCCTTAGAAGTCGGCCCAGGACGCACATTCCCCCAGGGCGTCAGTCGTGACGTTGCCCACCTACGTGAGGCCGACAACGGCAAGCCTTTTCAACACCCACCACCACCGCTCAACGGAAGCAGTCGAACGGAGGAGAAAGAAGAACGACAGAGGAGACATCGCGTCTGTCATGCCACGCGTGTTCTCTTGGACTGCAACCGTTGTGCACGCAGACGCTACGGGGTAGTTTGAGGGTTTTGAATGCTTTAGATTTAGTTTGTGGCGAACTGCTAATGTGAGAGCGGAATGGCACATCCACCTCATCATCACAACAGCGGGAAGACGAACATAACATGGAATCCCTGCACCTCCAAAAGACGCAGAAATCGTCTGAGAGGAAGTCTGCACTCTTTTCGACGTACTGCAGGTGAACGGTAAGACAAGTTTGATTACTTTTTTGTGACTGAAGGAAGTAATGCAGGTTTATCACGTTAAGTGTATTACGTACAACATTTTCGAGTCACTCGGTACGTTAGCGGCGTTTCATTGTGCAGTGCATTGCCGTAACTTGTACGTTTCTGATATGCCGTTAATCAAATTATGTGTGGTTATGCTAGTTGCCCCTCATGCGCGTCGCAGCCGTTCATTCACTGTGATCTACGAACATCCGTGACAAATGCCTTGATGTTCAATACGAAATCAAGATAGATTGCCTATCATAGGAGTGATTTTCGTGCAGAGTTACGGATCATCAATTTTTTTTTTTTTTTGTTTTAGTTCTCCCGCAGCCATCGGCAACAACGACGCACATAGCTCAGCATTGGCTGTTGAACGGCCCTTGGATGTCGAAGCACCTAAAGCTCCAGTGAAGCCTGTTACAAGACGTAAAAAGATATGTACTGTAGCTTTTTCGAGGTAGTTCCCGAGGACAAATAAAGTTGATTTGTCATACACCATCGCTTTTTGATTGTCTGCTTCGTGACAGCATGTTTGTTGCTCTACAGCAAGACAGCAAGCGCCGAAGATAAACGGACGAGTCTGGGGGGGCGGGGTAGGAGGGACGAGAGGAGAGATGAAAAACCCGAGGAGAGAAGGGGAAGGAGGTTGGGAAAGGAGGTCGGTCTGCGCATGCGCACTGGGCCCCAGCTTTTTTCCCGCGCTGCAGCTCGGGGACGCTGTGAGTGGCTCCTCGAGATCACGTGGTTTGGGCGCCCGCCATTTTCGCTGGACCATTGCGTAAACGGCAGCTTCCGGCGGATGGCGTAGCTGCCGTGGCGCGTCGGCCCAGTCAGTTGCTCACTGGCTGTCGCGGAGAGCACATGTGCGCTCGGTTGCTCCGCAGTCCCCGCACCCGCTCAGTTTCTGCCTTACTCTCGGATGGAGCAGTCGCACTCGTCACCGCGGGGGAGAAGGTGAGTGGTTTGCCGCGTTGTTTTACCGCGCTCCTTTTCTCGCATGTTTGACGCGCCCCCGTGTTTAGACTTGTTTAGCGGTGACCAACGAGTGATTTGCCGATGTTTGACTGCGCTCGTGTTAAGCCTTTTCTCGCCGTACGCGCATGTTTAGACTTGTTCAGCAGTGACTAAGCCTTTTCTCTGTGTTGACGCACGTTTAGCGGTTCCCGCCTTGTGTTAGCTGCGTAGTGTTGTGACGCTGTGGTTAGGCCTACCCGATTGCCTTTTCCCCGATGTGTACTGTTTTCTTCGTGCTGTTTAGCAGTAGCGTTTAGACCTTTTCTCTCGCATGCCTAGACTTGTTCAGCAGTTTTGGCATTTTCTACCTGCCGCTAGTATCTTGTTCTGTCTTCCTTGCATAGAGCTATGATGGTGGCGCCATCTGGTGTCCCGGCGTCGGGAACATGGCGCCCCCACCGCCCGGCAGCAGCCGCAGTAGCCCCCTCCTGCACTGACGGTTGGGTCGCCGCAGGAGGGAGACCCCCACGTATGGCTGTGCGTGGCTTTCCCGTGTCTGGGGAAACGGGGATCCTGGCGGTTGAGTGGACTCGGAGGTTGGTTTGGACCCTTCGGGGCCCCTCCGGGAAAACAACACACCGCTTTGGCCCCTGCTTCCCATAGTCGGGTGGTCCTGGAAGGCCCGGCCAGGATTATTCAGCTAGTCGCCATCTCCCTTTTCATCACTTTCTCTTCCTTGGTCTCCTTCTTTCTCTCCTTTTCCTCTTTTCACCTTCTTTGGCGGCAAGGGTCAACCTTGGGCAGTCTTTCACTCTCCAGAAGCTGCCCTTGGGTATAGTGTAGGCGTACCTGCTACTGCGTCAAACGCGGTCCCCTGGTTGGGCTCCGTGGTGGGCGGCAGGACCCTTGCATCGAATTGTATTGTCACCTTTATGGCTTCCTCTTCCTTAAAACCCCGAGATCGGAATCGGAAACGGTTCCGCACCGAGTACCAGCAAATTGATCTAAATACCTCAACACCCGAACCATGGTTTGCAAAGTTTCTGGTTGTCCATTCGAATGACGACACAAAACCACTGTCAAAGGTATCTCCTTTTGTAATAGCGAAAGCACTTGAACAGCTGATAGGTAAAGAATACAATGCCAAGAAACCAATATACCCCTTGTGCTTTTCGAACCTACTTCACCCCGGTCAGTGCTGACGTCGGCATTATGTAATGGTATCACCTGGTCTCAGTGGTGTCACCAGTGTATGCGTCACTTGGTGCGGGAGCTCTTTGAAACGTTACCTCTCCCCCTCCCCCAATAATTACTGTTTCTGTTTGAAAACATGCGTGTATCCCCGATAGAGAATAACTGAAGAAGTCCATTTAATGACAAGAATTCAGTCCCCTTCCTTCTCATCGTTACTGTTTGAAAACATGCGTGTATCCCCGATAGAGAATAACTGAAGAAGTTCATTTAATAGACAAAGGACGCAAACAACAGTGTGTGACATCCCAATGGGCATGCAAGCGAAGGGCTTTACTAGGCAATTCAGGGAGAAACCATTTAGGTACAGCTGCTTGTTCTGCGATCGCTTGTGGTTCAAGAGTGATCTTGCAATGCACTGCTCCGACTAAATAGCGTTTTTAGAGTGTTTGGCGACGTTTAAAGTGGGAATAATCAAAATGTGCCGGAAATCGAAAAATCACGCTGAAAACGTCTGAGATCACGAAAACAGTGCTAAATAGCGTTTTTAGAGTGTTTGGCGACGTTTAAAGTGGCATACACGCGTGTTTAGTCCGCACGCACAAAAAGTAATCACCTATAATTTGGAAATATTGGAATTGTCGAAAGCACAAACGTGCGAAGTTCATCAGGCAGCCACTGTTGCCCAAAATACAGCTTACACGCGTGTTTAGTCCGCACGCAGAAAATAAAAATAATCACCTTTCCTTTGATTCAGATTTGAAAAAAATTTGATTCGTCCCATCTCCATTAAATACACATACATATGGTAATATACACGTAAAAAATCTTGCAAAAACGACGTTTGTAGCAGCATCCACCTGTACCTGGTTCTCGGACCTCAGTCATCCAGTCCCATTAGGATTATCCAATAACGCCACAAGGACTGTGTTATCAGATTGACTTGGTGAAATGAACCAGACTGTATGCTGATTACATTATAAATAATATAATTGGCCCAATTATACGCTTAAGATCCCATGTACTCAATTTGCATGTCGTGCACGAACAGATTTTTATTCTAGCATGAGACCTGTCCCAAAAACCACTTTGGGCTGGTCCCACTCTAGATTTTTGCCTGGGCAAGCCGGAGTCCTCGAACTGACCAGTGTTGATGTGTAGTTCGCTGACATCGCTGTGTTCGTCGTCGCGAAAAATCTCACACGTGAAGTGGAGAAGGCGACACCTTTAAAGTCTTGTAAATCCCGCCCGGACTGTTGGATCGAGACCAAAATTCAGGTCCGAACGGGCCTGGATTAGCTGTGTGATCGCGCAAATCACACAGGAGCTGATCTGTAGTGGTTTCGAACTCGTAGGCGGAGACGCGTTAGTAGAATTTCGGACAACTTCATCAGAGCACAGGTCGCCCTTCAGTCCATTAAGAACATGTTACCGCACAAGTTCTGCAGTACCGGAAAGCTTACCTCATAATCTGGGCCAAGTCCCATTTTGTTATAACAGACCTCGCAATGTAACAGACTCTTGCGTCAGGAGCGGCACTGTGCTCTGACTCAATGGCAGTAGCATAGCTAGGGGTGGTGTTTTGGGGGGGTTCACCCACTACCAGTTGGGAGAGGGCAACGAGGGTGAAATTAGAGTCACTAAATAGGGGTACAGAGTATCGCATTCCTGTTCCGCTCCGGAGCCGCCGTTCCGTGTTCGCGATTTGGCCGATCGCGTCACGTGACTTCTCCTTCCAAGAACTCTCCGTCCATGTTGAGTCACCTCTTTTCGAAACAGATTTCCTGGGTTGCTAGCTGGCTCGACTGTGCGTTGTTCTCCACTGGAGAAACGGGGAGTTGGCGTCCTAATTGCTACTGGGCTCTGGAGATATCCAAGTCCACGTTGAAAAGCGAGAGCAAAGCAGTGCACTTCTTTCACTGACAAGCGTCAATGGGATATCTGTCACAGTAAGTTCACACCGGAGTCTCAACATTGTTAAAGGAGTAATTTCTGAGAGCGACCTTCTTGACTGTTCGGAATCGGAACTTCAAGAAGGCTTACAACAGCACGGTGTGGTAGCTGTAAAGCGAATAGTCATGCGTAGGGATGGGAAAGAAATCCCAACAAAGCACATAATCCTTTCTTTCAAGCTCCACAAGCTGCCAGACACAATCAAGGCCGGTTACCTCAGTTGCAATGTGAGGGCTTACATCCCCAATCCGAGTCGCTGTTACAAGTGCCAGCGGTTTGGCCACGGTTCTCAGGTATGCCGTGGGCAGCCCGTCTGTGCTAAGTGCTCCGGCAAAGACCATTCGTCAGAGTCGTGCAGCAATGATTTTCAGTGTGCCAATTGCAAGGGTAACCACCCTGTTTACTCCAGATCATGTCCTTGTTGGAAGGAGGAGAAACAGATCCTCAAGCTGAAAACTGAGCAAAATATTACATACAGTGCAGCAAAGGCACAATTGGCGTTCCAGAAGAAAGGAACCTTCTCTGATGTGGTGCGCAGGGGAGTGGCACCACTCAGAGTATCGGTGGAGACCCAGACCTCTGGGGCTCCCCTCCACACTCCCCAACACAAAGAGAGGGACACTGAGGGTTCTCCTCCAGTGGCCTCTCAGACGAACAGCCAGGGAGATGCAATGTTAACCTCAGAGGAGGTTGTTGCATCCCCTTCCGTTTGGGACGGGATTGCCATGGGCCTGTCCCAAAACACGAGTCAGAGCATGGATCTCGATGACGACGACTGCTGCTCTCAGAAGTCGTCTTCGAGTCTACCAAGTCTTTCCATGGGCAAGGAACAGAGAGGGAAAAAAGCTGGCCGAGGACGAGGAGGAAAAGCCAAGGAACAACAACAAAGGGTTCCTCCACCGAGAATACAAGCTCCTTAATCCCTCCGCATTCATGGACAGTTGTTCCACAAGGTCTTTACGCCTTAGAGTAGTCGTTCAGTCCATATTCTTTTTCCTCTTCTGTGCATTTCTTATGGGTTCTCAGAGCATTATTCAGTGGAACTGCCGGGGTTTGCTGAAAAATCTTGATGATGTCCATGATTTGGCAGACAAACATCATGCTGTCTGTTTCTGTCTCCAAGAAACAAATTTGGTTCCAGACACCCCTTTCCACCTCCGACGGTGGAACGTTTACCGTAAGGACCGAACAGACACGGCAAGTGCTTCCGGAGGTGTGGCCATTCTCACGGCCAGAACACTTCCCACGAGAGATGTCCAACTTTCTACAAATCTTGAGGCTGTTGCAGTGCAGGTTTGCACTGACCGTGTGATGACGGTGGTTTCTCTGTACCTGCCGCCATCAGCTAAGGTTGAAGAAAAGCAACTTCAAGACCTTCTCAGACAGCTGCCACAGCCTTTTCTTCTGCTTGGAGATTTTAATGCACACCATCCTCTGTGGGGTTGCTCAAAAGTTGACACACGAGGTAGGATGTTAGAGAAAATGCTAACATCTTTGCCAATCTGCCTTCTCAACACAGGGAGTGCAACACATGTCAATTCGGCTTCACAGACTTTCTCAGCTATTGACATTTCACTATGTAGTCCATCTCTATTCCAAGACATTTCATGGACAGTTGCCGACAGTCCTTACAGTAGCGACCACTTCCCTCTTGTATTAAAACTGAATCAACTGGCAGCTACCCTCACTACCCGACCACCCCTTTGGAAAACACAATTTGCCGATTGGGGCTCCTTTAAACAAGAAGCCATTCTGTCAGCAGAATCACTCCATGGACTCGGCATTAATGAAGCAAATGACATTATTACAGACATTATTATTGACGCAGCCACTAAATCCATTCCGCAATCTTCAGGTCGTCTTCCTAGACGCTGCAAGCCCTGGTGGACGAGTGATTGTGCGAACACCAGACGGGAGCAGAACCGTGCATGGGGTAAGTTTAGACGATACCCAACCCCAGCAAACTTACTCGCTTTTAAAAGAGCCCGTGCGAAAGCAAGGTGGACACGGCAACAAGCGAAACGGCGATCTTGGGAAAATTTCGTATCCACCCTAAATAGTAGCACTCCATCCAAGTTTGTATGGGACAGACTGAAAAAAATCAGAGGCGACTACAGGAGCTTCTCTGTTCCACATCTGCAAATAAATGGAAGCACGTGTCAGAGCATCGAAGACCAGGCTGACGCCTTAGGTGAACATTTCCAAAACATTTCCTCTTCTACTCATTACACACGGGAGTTCTTGAAGATCAAGGATTCTGCCGAGAAGTGCACCCTGTCATGTGGTACTGGCGACAACTACGCTTACAATAGGCCTTTTACCATAACAGAACTTTTAAGAGCACTGAGCGTTTCAAAACAGACAGCTCCAGGGCCAGATCGCATCACGTACTCTATGCTGCAGCATTTAACACCTTCATCGCTAGAAACCCTTCTATGCTTCTTTAACTCTCTCTGGAATGAGGGCTGCCTCCCGTCCCGCTGGAAGGAGGCGATCATCATTCCACTGCTAAAACCAGGGAAAAGTCCTTCCAATCCAAGCAGTTACAGGCCTATTGCCCTTACCAGTTGCTTAGGAAAAACTTTTGAACGTATGGTGAACTGCAGGCTTATGTACTACCTTGAAGAAAATGAATGCCTAGACCGATATCAGTGTGGCTTTAGAACTGCATGCTCAACAACAGACCAGCTATTACGTTTGGAGACTGTTATTAGGGAGGCCTTTGTCAGACGGCAGCATTGTGTATCCATCTTTTTCGACCTCGAAAAGGCGTACGATACCGCCTGGCGGTATGGCATCCTTCGTGGCCTACACTCTTTTGGGATACGTGGTCGGCTCTTCCGTTGCGTTGCGAACTTTCTTCAGGGGAGAACATTTAGGGTGCAGCTGGGAACTGTACAGTCCCGCCTGTTCACACAAGAGAATGGAGTCCCGCAGGGGTCTGTTCTAAGCGTAACACTCTTTATTGTAAAGATGAACTCTGTCGTCCATGCAATTCCACCGTCTGTCACGTACTCCTTATATGTGGATGACATTCAAATATCCTGTTCTTCCACAAGCGTTTCTAGGTGTGAGAGACAGCTCCAGCTCACCATAAACAAACTTTCAGACTGGTCCACCAAAAACGGTTTCAAGTTTTCTCCTGAGAAAACTGTTTGTGTCCCATTCTCAAGAGTGAGGGGTGTGTTTCCTGAGCGCACACTCAAAATGAATGGCCAGGATATTACTGTCATGCATGAACACAAATTCCTTGGTGTCATCTTTGACCAAAAGCTCAATTTCGTGTCTCACATAAAAAATCTCAGAGTCAAGTCAATGAAGGCCTTAAATATACTCAAGATCTTGTCGCACAGGTCTTGGGGTGCAGACCGTGAAGTCCTGCGTCGTATTTATATTTACGTCATTCGCTCAAAGCTTGACTACGGGTCTTTGGTTTATGGCTCTGCACGGAGGTCTGCCCTGGCGATTTTAGACCCAGTTCACCACCAGGGTCTCCGTCTGGTGTTGGGAGCTTTTCGAACATCACCAGTTGAAAGCTTGTATGCAGAGTGTAATGAATGGTCGCTGGAAAAACGGAGATTTTACCTTGCCTCTACATATGCAATGAAGGTGAGATCTTACCCGCAGCACCCTGCCCTAGCCTGTGCCACAGAAACCCGTTTCCAGCAGCTGTTTTTGAACAGACCTTCTGTCATTCCTCCTTTTAGTATGCGACTGTCCCTGGAAATGGAAGCTTATGGCTTCCCTGACCAGGGCAGGGTGACTCTAGTAGCAAGTGGTGGGAGGCTTCCCCCTTGGCAACCACCACCAACACACAACACATCGTTATTAAAATATAAAAAGCAAGAAACTTCTACAGTTGTGCTCCAGCAGGAGTTCTTATCATTAAAGGACAGTTTTGGAGACCATGTCGCCCTTTACACGGATGGCTCTAAAACGGGCTCAAAGGTTTCATGTGCAATGGTCACAGGCACGTCTGCTGTGTCTCGCCGTCTGCCAAACACTTTTTCCATTTTCAGTGCAGAGGTATACGCTGTGATCCTCGCTTTTAATCATGTGTTACACTCTCACATTGATACATCAGTCGTGTACACCGATTCCCTGAGCTGTCTACAAGCTATATGCAGCTTACGGAAACAAAAGAACCCATTCGTGCAACAAGCCCAGCATTTATTCAGCCAAATTACAAACAAAGGTTTCTCTCTAACACTCTGCTGGGTGTCAAGTCACGTAGGTATACGTGGCAACGAGCAAGCCGACAAGGCCGCTGTCGAGGCACTGTCCGGCGACCTCGCATTTACAGAAGTGGTAGCTGAAGACTTGCGTTCAGTCATACGAAAGACGATTAATGAGAAATGGCAAAAACAATGGAACATACAGAACACTAATAAACTTCATCTAATCAAACATGACATAGGCAAGCCCACACATGCTTTCAGTAACCGCCTTCACGAAATTCTGTCAGCTCGGTTACGTATTGGCCACACCTACCTGACACACGGATTCCTTTTACGGGAGGAGGATCCACCCCTGTGTGTGCCTTGCAGGGAACCGCTTTCTGTTTTGCATATTCTGATAATGTGCCCACTGCACGAAGCTCACCGTCGCCGCCACTTTCCCGCCTTTTACAAATATCACATTCCCTTCCATCCCGCACTTTTGCTGGGTGATGAGCCCCTGGTTACTTTTAATTGTGTATACAATTTTTTAAACGATGTTGGTTGCATCAAGTACCTTTAAACTAAATTTTAACTGAATTATTCCCTTTTTTAAATAGATAACATTTTATCATTGTCTTGGCGCATAATAGCCCTAGTCGCTCATGCGCCAGAAAAACTTCAATCACTCACTCACCCATCTGGTGTGATGCCTTGCAACTAAGTGGCCACCTGCCGTCGATCTCTGCAACTGCTGGGTGCCAACTACCAACATGGCTGCCGCTGGTCACCCCGGAGCGGTTTCTTCGTCACGACATCGTTGATTTTCGAATAAATTTTTTCTCTCCACTCTGTTTCTATCACTCTTTCTTCTATTTGTGGCGATCACTTTTTTCATCCACACGAAGTGAGTGAAACTGCACAGAGGTGACTTGGAATAACGATACTCCAAAGTGGCGATAAGTCCAACCCTGACTTCTTTGTACAACTGTACATCACCACAATATAGACAGTTTTGCTGGTGGTTCAAGGCAAAAAAAGAAAGAAAAACAAACGATCAGTATTACTTAATAATATAAAAATATGTATGGAATAGAAGAGGTCACCCTGTACATTGTTCGCAAATGCATTGTTGAAAGCAGAAGCTGTCCGGGGGAACAGATACAAATCTGTTTGCAGGAGCCTGTTGCTTTTCCATTCAGACCTTTATGGTTACATATGCGAAGTGGGCTCATTTTTTTCAACCTCTTCAACCTCCTCATATCAATCATTGATGCCTTTCATTAGTGCAAAAACGGTACGGAAGAACAAGATTCCTTCGTGTTCACCCATTTTCCAGTGCACTTGAAAACGTTCACACATTCCGTGAACTTCCCATTCCATCGTCATTCCATTATTACGTGTGTGCGTGAGTGTATGTGTCAAGCAAGAAGACCGCTTCGTTTCATCATTTTATTTTTTATATATTTGTTTTGTGTTCCACTATTCTTAAACAGGCACCCGCTGCTGTGCAGCATGTACTGTGTCTCCAGCCATAGTCAGAATGTAGTGGTTGTTTGGTTCCCCAAATCCGCTATCTCCAACGCGTGGGCAGTAGAAGAGAAAGCCGGATATCAACATAGACAGGAGACATCACCAGCGACCATGTCCCTTCCTACCTTTAATCGTTGCTCATAAAGCCATATAGGTGTGATTCCAACTGGACTGCAGCAGACAGGTACAGAATACTATGCTTTCTGTAATACGCCACGCATAGCTACTTGATAGATTTGTATCGCCTAATCAGCATGCTGTAAATGTGCACAATGTTATCTCCCAAATTGCGAAGAACGAAAAATCACACACAAGTTGGTCGCTCGGTTTTGCTCAGTTCCGTCTCCCCAAGTAGCGTCCCTCATTATGTAAATAAGTCCAAGTGGATTATCACTTTAAGCGGTCTTGCGGTGGGACTTGCAAGGCGGTGCTTGATACCGCGAACGGTATCAAGCACCGTTCGCGGCTTGATACCGTGTCATCGCTTCGCAGAAAAGCTGCGAAGCGATGACAAACCAGCCGAGACGATCGGAGCACTTGAGCCATACACGCCACATCTCGAACACGCGCCGCCACTAAAACAATAAAAGCATCGACAAATGTAGGAGCAAACGATACGTGAATCATAGCTCAAGGTCAGGCCGCAACCCGCTTGCTCTCGACAACTCCGCGCTTACGAGGAGGAAACCGTCACTTCCATAAAAGAGAGCAAGGAGGGTGAAAAAAAGCGAAGCATAAAAAAAATTAGCTTTTTATACACCGATTGATTTTTTTTTTATCTACATGCAGCCTTACATCTCAAGCCTAGGGGATCCCTAATACTGTTCACTTACTGGTCGTGTGTTCGAAAGAACGATTCTCAAAGGGCCACCAAGGCTATTGCATTTTGTTGAAGCAGCGGTATGCGTATATTCTCCTCTCTTGATACTGTCACCATTTCATTCCACTCTCTAAAAATCAGAATTTTTCCCGAATCATTCAAACTCCAGAGTTTCAAGTCTGCAAACAGCCACAACAACACATACGTGATGATGATGACTCAGGAAATTCCCCACTACAATATTGGACCACTACCCCATGGCTCACAGGGGGTTTTGAGATCTGTAATGATGATCATGATGAGAATGTGATGCGCAGAGCAGAAACTTGAGTTACGAGCCCAGGGTTGATGTAACACGCTGGACGCATGCACGACGTGATGGCCGACGAAAACAAAGTTCGCAAACTTGGACAGCATATTGCAGAAAACAAAAAGGCGCCAGTGAAACGAGAAAAGTCTCGGTGCAGTAGCGGCGTCAGGAGAGTTTCTCGTCTGTGCGTCTCACAGACGCAACACGAATCCCATTGAAACACATGGAATTGAGAGCAGCAGTTGTGTGAACAGCCCCATACACATAAATATGCCTGTGCTCGGCCCATGAAAACTTGCGTGAAACCAGCCTCGTTGCCACGTTCCCTCCGAGCGAAGGTTTCGGAAAGACCGCCGCGCGATAGACACAAGACAATTTCCTCCAAAGCCACTGCACACATGCGCAAGCGGGATGCTCCACCCCCAGCGCCGAGGGGAAAAAATATGAAGAAAACAATTTCGCGGCGGTGCTGCCATCCCTCGATGGTAGCGCGCAAACAAGGAGCGGAGAGGACCGCCTTAAGCTCCCTTTCTTCATTTTAGCAAACTTAGCCTGGAGACATGGGCCACAAGGAGAGTTACGGTAGTGTGCGTGTCGTGTCGACGTCCAAGCTGTGCAAGCATCGAGGAATCGACCTTGATACGAAGGTTGCTATAATCAACGAGCTTTCGATAGGATGCAAGAATTGGGACTGCTCAGCAGTGCAGTGCCCAGGACGTCTGCAACGCGAACAAGACCCCGCTGTTCTTTCAAATGTTGCCTTCCAGTACACACACAGTGAAAGGTGACAAGTGTGTGGGTGGGAAGAGCAGCAAACTCCGAGTCACTGTGTTCTTGTGTGTCAATATGGATGGAACTGATCGTCGTGTACCGCTCGTGATCAGAAAATCCAAAAAACCACATGGACACGTTACGCACGTGCCTGTGCGATACCGACAAAACATGAAAGCGTGGATGACGTGCGAGTTGTTTGGTGAACGGCAGGTGGAGTTTGACGTTTGACGTCGTCGCACCCCAACACACGTGGTATCGCCAGATTTTGGTCCAGCAACGACTGGATAAGTTCATTTTCTGTATATGTGCGAAAACGTATGAACTACACCTCTTTTCCACGTGTTTGCAACGCATCATGCGACGAAAGTGCAACCTCAACGAAAATGAACTTACCGGCACGCATTTTGGTTTCAGCCGGGTAAAAACCAGCAATACTGCCGTCCTCAGCGTACCAAAAACCTTGTTTGACGTTTCTGTTTAAGGCCTTCTTCGCACCGTGTTCAAGTTCCCTCACGAAACTTGCTGGAAGTATTCTTCCATGGCGTCTTCGATGTACTTCACCTAATCATACGAGGGGTGTTCAAGTCAAACCGGGACTTTCTGTCTCCTGAGTGTACAAATGGCTCGCGCTACTTCTTTTTCATCATTTTCACACGCGACAAGCCTTCGCGTTTACCACGTGGTGGTCCAAAGTTTGTGCAAAACAGAAAACACGTGCTGGACAAGGTGGCCGACGACGAGGTGAGCACGCACATCGAACAGCGAAGTGTCATAAGTTTCTCCTGAATGAAGGCGTAAAGCCATCTGAAATTCACAGAAGACATTAGGCTCAGTATGGCCACGGTACACTTAGCCGCAGCAAAGCGTTTGAGTGGTGCAAACGGTTCCGAGACGGCCGTATATCAGTGCAAGACGATCCCGGCCAGGGCACCCCAGAGCTCAGTGTCAGAGTTCCTGAAAACATCCAACTTGTGGAGCGCCTGATCCTCAAGGACAGACGGATAACACGTCTCGAACTGGCTCGAAAGACGGACCTTTCTGTGGGAACGTTGAACCCTATCATTCATGAACACCTCCAGTTTCGGAAAGGTAGTGCCCGTTGGGTCCCGAGGAAGCTCTCCGTGTTTGACCGGCAGAGAAGACTGGAAATTTCCCCAGAGAATTAAGGTACCAGCTCCCGTGGCATAATGGTTAGGATGATCGCTTTCCACGCAGAGACTGGGAGGTGACACGGGTTCGAATCCTGTCACCGGCTCTGCCGTTTGAGGTTTTCCCTGGGTTTTCCGAAGAGTTTCCAGACGAATGTCGGCACATTTCCCCCTGAAATCGGCCTAGGACGCATACTAACCCCCCTGTCTCCCACTCCTTCCTGCTGTCCTCTCACCATCTGTCCACGTCTGTACGCCGCTCATAGCCACAGTTGCTTCGCGGCCCTAACACGGAATTAAAAAAAAGAGCTAAGGTACCGTTTCGACACTAAAGGACAGCCGTTCCTTGATCGGATCATCACGTGCGATGAAAGGTGGGTGCGCCATTTCACTCCTGAATCTAAACGCGCATTAAACCAGTGCAAGCATCCGTGCTCGCCATCTCCCAAGAAGTTCCGAAGCACCCCGTCTGCGGGTAAGGCCATGGTTTTCTGGGACTAGGCTGGCGTTGTTCATGTTGATTTTGTGCCCAGTGGTAGCACCATCAATAGTGCATATTACTGCCAGTTTCTCAGGGATGTGCATAAGGCGCTGAAGCAAAATCCGCCGGGCCTCATCACCAAAGGAGTCCTCCTCCTACAAGACAACGCGCGCAGACATACCGTGCATCTCACGACACGCACCTTACAGGAACTTGGCTGGGAGTTGCTGCCACATCCCCCTTACAGTCCAGACCTCCCCCCAGATATTTCCATCCCTTCGGGCCGCTGAAGGGGCTCTTTGGGGGCCGCCACTTCAGCTGCGACGACGAGGTCAAGAATGCGGTCCGATCATGGCTGCTACGCACCGGTAAGGATTTCTACGCTGCTGGCATCCGAGCCCTCGTGAGACGCTGGGACAAGTACATTAGTGCAGCTGGAGATTACGTTGAAAAAATAAAACTAATTTCTCGCCTGTAAGTTCATTTTACTTTTGCGAAAAATGAAAAGTCCCGCTTTGACTTGAACACCCCTCGTACATTGTTTATTCAGTGTGTGACTGACTTTGCCCTGCAGAAAATTCGGCGTGGAAAACACACTATTCGGTAAGCCCACCACACGTGATCCAAGTACAGCTCAACGATTACAACACGAACTGGGTCAACGCTGTTGCATGTTGGCAGAGACGAGATCACTGGTGGTCTTGCGCCGTACGTACGTAGTCCAAGTGGAGCACTTTTGCGCTGTGGCATGAAGTTCCAGAACTTGGAAGAGAAGATAAGAAGCACAAAGGATTGTGTGGAGTTATAAAGAATTGTAATTTATCACTCTGTTGTAGATTAGAAAAATATTTATATTTTTGTGATTTATTTATTTAATGTTTATATTAGATGACAAATATAGTGCAACCATTTTCTTACGAACATTATAAATTATTATCAAGTATGTGCAATCCCAGAAATGTAAGTTCATATCACTACTTATATGATGATTTGTATTAAAAACAAAACCGAGAGAATAAGCATTTACGAAACAGAGGTCATGTTCTTAGCCGCTAGCTGTCCAGATTCTTACCGCGACAGTTACGGTTGTGTCTCCTAGCGTTACTATCTGAAAATGCCCACTAACAGGAGCAGAAGAGGAATAAAAAAGAAAAAAAATAAGTATTTGTACAAGGACGCACCATTTCAGGTTCCCCAAAGTGCATTCTACAGCAGAACAGGGACGGCGTCAAGCACAAACGACCAAGTAAACAGCACAGGTCCACGTGTAGGTCTGGCAGAAAGCGGTGACAGCAATCCGACGGCACCCGATATGAAGTCATTAACAACAAGTAATCTCACATGGAATCCGACAAGTCTACCCGTGAATCAGATCGGTTGCGTACCGATTTCTTTTCAAGTGAATAACAATGTTATTCAAGAGTCCGTCACGCGCGAGGACGGTCCCTGCGCCGCAGAGCCTGTGGAGAGCCTCGACATCAACATGGAAGATAATTTGCCTTCTTCAGAGGACAGCTTGAGTAACTTTGACAGCTGTGCCACTGAATCGAACACAGAGCCCCAAATCGGTGATCCTGAAACCACAGCACTCAGCCACAACATGGATAAGATCACCGAAGCAGAAGTACTTGCTGAAGCTTTCCGTGAATATGGGGAAGATACCCTGCCAAATTCATCAACCCAAAAAGGTAGAGGTAATTTGCATGGTCATGGCATTTACTGTGAGCCATGTACTAACATGGTCCGCTGTTGACGACCTCCTGAAGCTTATCAACTCACTTTATGATTCCTCAAGCGATGTGCTACCAGGCAGAAAATATCTCCTTCGGAAGCTCTGGCTTCCAAGGGCCGATAAGTATGCCAGTCACCACTATTATTGTCGGTATTACAAGTGGTTGCTTGAAGATACCGAAAACTAATATGCTGCACGTGCAACTCGTCGAGGCAACAGTCAGACTTCGGAAGCTGCACAACGAGGGTGACGTGACATGGTCTGACCTCTCGCTTACTTAAAACAGGGACGGAAGTCCGGTTATAAATCATCTGAGGTGTCCATGTGGCCCATTCAGCTTCTCGTGAACGAACTGCCACCTGAACAACGATTCCAGAATTGCATGCTTGCATAACTTTGGCTTGGCAAATCTCGTCCCAGTATGTTGTTATTCCTTGAAAAGCTTGTCGACGAAATCAACTCTATGGAGCCACTGACCTGGCGTGTTTCCGATTAGGTACTTTCTTCGAAAGTCATTGTTGCATGCTCCTGTGTGGACACCCCGGCGCGTGCTGCAGTTCAAAATCACACCGCCTCATGCGTCGAAGATGAGCTTTAACTTGCGGAAACAAAACAAAAACAAATGTATCGGGTGACTCTGGAACTGTACTTATCTTCGGTTGCATTTTCTGTTTCCTTTTAATATTTTTCCAGGACGCGAGAGGCGATACTGTGCTCTTTCTCCCTCTCACATTGGGGGTGAAAGAAAGACGCGTCCTCTAAGAAGCGCAATGAACAAAATAAAGAAAAAAATGGCGTTCCTTCACGAATTTTTTGCGGGCGATCTATCGAACGGATTTTTGTTCTGAAAGCGGCTACGATATCAGGTGACCGAAAGGAACAGATGTTCTCATTGGGACAACTTTGTAGCTTTTATAATTAAAAAGTTAATTAATGAAAGTTAATTAAGACATTGCCTTTGGACTTTGCTAATGCCCTCCTAGGGAGCGCCCTTTAGCATATGCTATATTGCAATTCATTTCATCTTGGAAAAAGTGTTATATATATTTTTTAAAAATCTGTTCACACTTAGCGTGGACACCCTGTATATATGCAGGAAAAAAATCCATTAAATACACAAGTAGATGATACTAGACGTGTTTGTTATTCAAAATTACAGATTAAGATGGCTTCTATCGCTGCACGCAGTGAAACAGATACTCATGGAACGATGCGACAACACCAGAGGACATGTGTTTCGCCGTGTTTGCGGCTCGTCAGCTCTGGGTAGCTACGCATCGTTCGGAATTGGCACACCAGGGGTCAGTCAGCGAGCGATCTACACCTGGGAGGGTGACTGAGCACTCGTCAATGCCACAGTGCAAGCCAGTGAATTATAATGCAGGAAAAAAGCCATTAAATACAGAAGTAGATGATACTAGACGTGTTTGTTATTCAAAATTACAGATTAAGATGGCTTCTATGGCTGCACGTAGAGAAACAGATACTCATGGAACGATGCGACAGCACCAGAGGACACGTCTTTCGCCGTGTTTGCGGCTCGTCAGCTCTGGACATTGAAGGCAGTGGGCTGGAGAATGAGCTGGCGGCTTACGTCAGGGGAATCGTCACCTACTTTCCTGCGACAGATCAGAGATTGTTCCAAATCAAGAAGGCGCAATACGAAGACACTTCGTGTCAGATGCTGTCGAATTACCTTCAACAAGGCTGGCCAGACAAAGCACTTGTTGACTCGAGCTGTAAGAACTACTGGCAAGAGAGGTTTAACCTTTCTCTCGACGACGGACTCCTCATGAAAGGGTACCGAATTCTTATCCCCGTCGCCATGAGAAGAGATATACTCGATAAGATCCATGAAGGGCATGCTGGGGTCACAAAGTGCAGGGAAAGAGCCAGGCAGACGGTTTGGTGGCCTGGAGTTTCTAAGGACATCGAGGATGGTGTTCGAAGATGTCCGCGCTGTGTCCAGGAGTCTAGCAATAGGCATGAGCCGTTGATGCCTTCGCCGTTCCCAGAGCGCCCATGGCAGAAGGTAGCGGTCGATCTTTTCTACCTTAGTGGCAGGTGGTTCCTGCTGGTAACAGATTATATTCAAGATATCCGGAACTGGCTCCTTTGACCAACTTAACAAGTTCAGCGGTCATCGATCACCTGAAATCCATAATTGCCATGCACGGAACGCAAGAAGTACTCATCAGCGACAATGGACCACAATTTCGGAGACTTGTGGGCAGTGACTTTGCTACATTCGCGAAAGAGTGGTCATTTGAACACATGACTTCTAGTCCACGTTTTCCACAAAGCAACGGCTTCGTCGAAGCCGCTGTCTGTGTCATAAAGCTCAGTCTCAAAAAGTCGGACGATGCGTATAAAGCTCTTCAGAGCTACCGCGCTACACCATTAGGAAATGGTTTCAGTCCGGCTGAGCTACTTATGGGTCGCCGTCTTCGCACGTCGCTTCCTACCGCCGCGTCGCTGTTAAGTCCAAAGACACCAAATCGGAATCAGTTGCGTCAATGGGAAGAGCGTCGCATTGAAATGCAAAAAAGAAACTATGACCAGCGACATGGTGTGCGAACCTTGCCACCCCTACGGCAAGGCGAGAGGGTATGGATAACGGACACCCGATCAAGTGGCGTGGTTCAGGCACCAGCAGCAGCGCCTCGGTCCTACAACATTCAGATGGACGATGGTGTACTCCGTAGGAACAGATATCACTTGATACCTGTACCGTCACCGTCCTCTGATTGCCCCCAAAAAGGTCCTTCTGCAGACACGTTAGCAGCTCCCACGTCCGACTCTCGTCCCCAGTAACTCGGAGGAGGAA
This sequence comes from Ornithodoros turicata, assembly GCF_037126465.1. NCBI lineage: Eukaryota > Metazoa > Arthropoda > Arachnida > Ixodida > Argasidae > Ornithodoros > Ornithodoros turicata. The sequence continues at coordinate 53,403,936 of NC_088203.1, read as the reverse complement.
CAGGCCCTGGGCCTGAGCTTGCTGTCTCCGCTAGGTCGTCGTCTGGGGAAGTTTCACAAGCTGGTTCGTCTGACAGTTCCGGCCACCAACCGGGAGACCACCCCCCACATAACCCAACAGGAATGACTACTCGCAGCGGCAGAGTGGTGAAGCCAGTGAAAAGACTTCAAGTTGGATTTGAATGAGTGTGTTTGTGTGGCTGGGACAGGTTTGTTAGCTGAGTGCATTAAAGGGGGGAGATGTGCTATAACGACGAAGAGGCTCTGCGAGCCTCGTGATAAGTAAAATATCTCGCGCGCCCAGTTCGGGTAGCCATTGTATCGTTCTACAATAAACGTGTACTGACCTACAGACCCTTACTTGCACAGCAAACACGGCGAAACACGTGTCCTCTGGTGCTGTCGCATCGTTCCATGAGTATCTGTTTCTCTACGTGCAGCCATAGAAGCCATCTTAATCTGTAAGTTTGAATTTCAAACACGTCTAGCATCATTTACTTATTTTTTTAATGGCTTTTCCCCCTCTTTATATATATATATATATATGTATATGGGTACTCATGGAACGATGCGGCAGCACCAGAGGACACGTGATTCGCCGTGTTTGCGGCTCGTCAGCTCTGGGTAGTAGTTGCGCATCGTTCGGAATTGGCAAACCAGGGGTCGCTCAGCGAGCGATATGTAGCGGCATCGCCATCATCATCCCCCGCGCACCAATGATCAAGGCGCGCGGTTAATAAAACTCGACTGCATGGCCAGCTCGGGCCGTTGTTCGGCTAGCCGGTCTTCCCTCATTTCTGTGTACTGTCTTGTGCCTCTAGCACTACATTGGTGACCCGGACGTTTGAACAATCCCAACCTTCTCCGACGATGTCTCAAGGCGACAACGCGTCGCCATCATCACCCCGCGTGACCGCTGTCGCCGTCAAACTACTTCCATTCTGGGACCGTAATCCAGCCATTTGGTTTGCCCAAGCCGAAGCGCAGTTCCATCTGTCCGGCATCACTTTCCAGACCACCCGGTTCTACAACGTCATCTCGGCTCTGTCTCCAACCGCCGCCGAAGAGGTGCACGATCTCATCACCTCCTCACCACCCGAGAACCCGTATGACCGACTTAAGACAGCCTTGCTCAAACGCACTTCCACATCTGACCGCGAGCGCCTCAGGTAGTTGTTATCCGCACAAGAGCTCGGCGATAGGCGTCCAACGCAGCTTATACGTCGGATGAAGCAGCTTTTGGGAGACGATGTTTCCGCAGCCGGTGACCAATTCCAGCACCAACTTTTCATGCAACACCTGCCAACTAACGTCCAAATGGTTCTGGCCACCGCGTCGAACCTACCCCTGGACGAGCTTGCTTCCCTTGCTGACGCGGTTATGGAGGTCGCCTCACCCAACCAAGTCAGCGTTCTTGAGCGACCTACGGCTTTAGAGAACGCCACTCCTGCGCCACAGGCCGACCATCGTCCCCCCCTTTCTCCACCCGACATTCAGGTGATGGCACATCAGATCAGCCACCTCACGCAGCTTGTCGCGTCACTTGTCACCCGCCCGCGATCCCCAAGTTCGCGCCGCCCTCGACACCGCAGAGGCCCCCCGTCGGAACGCCGATCGCGCTCTCGGTCGGACAATTCAGGTGGCCTCTGCTGGTACCACCGTCGCTTTGGTGCGAACGACAATCATTGCCTGCTTCCTTGTACCTGGACGGGAAACCCGCCGGCCCCCCACTAATGGCGGCAAGTGGACCCGGCCTATTAGAGATTTTCCTCTGCCCACTTGGGTGACCAAGCTGCGCCAGTTCTTGGGCTTCATACATTTCTATCGGCGCTTTATCCCATCCTGTGCCTCCAAGCTCCGCCCTCTCGAAGCCCTGCTTACTACCAAGCGCGGCAGATCTCCTTCTCATTTACTCTGGACACAAGAAGCTACTGCTGCATTTGAGACCATCAAGCAGGAAATTGCATCCGTGTCGGTTCTGTTCCACCCACACCACGACGCCCCAACCTCGCTCATGGTGGACGCGTCCAGCGTAGCCGTTGGCGACGTTCTTCAACCACACGTGTCCGGAGCCTGGCGACCGCTGGCTTCTTTTCCTCATTATAATTCACTGGCTTGCGCTGTGGCATTGAGAAGTGCTCAGTCACCCTCCCATGTGTATATCGCTCGCTGAGCGACCCCTGGTTTGCCAATTCCAAACGATGCGCAGCTACCCAGAGCTGACGAGCCGCAAACACGGCGAAACACGTGTCCCCTGTGTCCGCCTTCTTTGGGACTGGAGAGGTCGTCCGTTTCAGTGTGTTCTAAAACTCTCTTCTCGGTGACGTTAGTGGGGTTTCAGTGCGCCAAGCGGCGACTGTTGTCGTGTCCGGTGCGGGAATTTTCCTAGTGGTGTGTCATCGGGGTCATTGCATCGTTCATAGAATTGTCTTGGTCGGGTGATGCATACGAAGATCCATTTTGTGAAGTTTAGCAATAGTTTGCTGTTTGCTCGAGTACTCAGGAGGAGGATGGCCTGTGACGTGTATAGCCCTCTAGAGGGGCTTATATTTGAACTGTTATGACCTGCAAAAAACATTTCACCAAGTGAACTGTGGGTATGAGGAGGCTGATTGAGTCTTTTTATTTTGTGCTTAAACTGCGAACAGTTGAAAGGGTGCCCAAGTCTTCGTTTATGAGAAATTTGAACTTATAAATAAGGAAGGACTCCCGCTGTTCATTTGACCTGTCTGATTGGAATCCAGATTCAAGAATAAAAACCGATACATCCTCAATAGAGTGACCAGGTTGCTGGAAATGGCATGAAACAGACAGAGTGGGTTTCTTAGCTACGTCATAGGTATAGTATTAAATCGGATTCTGAATGAGGTTTTCGTCTGTCCGATATATTGTGCATTCCAGGTATTACATTGAATGGCGTAAATGACAGTACCGGAGTTGCAATCAGAATCCCTGCGTATAATTGCATTGAAGCGTGAATTAGTGCTTTCGACTGTGTTGCATGTCTGCATTAATTTGCAGACCTGACATCTTCTGCCATTACAAGGTTTGCAGCCTGTTGTTTGACCTGTTGGTTTGTTAACTTTAGCGCTTAGTAGTCTGCCCTGAAGATCGCGATTGCGGCGGTATATTATGCGGGGTGGCTCTGGGAAGATAGACTGTGCGCGTTCAGATTGCAAGAGTATGGGATGATGGTGCTTTAGAATGGCGTTCACGTTAGGAGCGTTTCCCTGGAACGTAACAATGAGATTTGTAGAGTTGGACACCTGTACTGTTTCGTTTCGGTTGCGAAGGGCCTGGCGGTTGGATTGCTTTGCGCGGGAAAGTGCGTCTCGAATTAACTGAGGAGGATATTTGCGGCTTACGAGCGTATTTTCGAGTTCATTAAGATGCTCATCTAACTTGCGATCGTCTGAACAAATTCTACGATATCGAATTGCTAGGCTATACGGTATGGAAAGTTTAGTGTGTCTTGGGTGGCAACACTGAAACGAGAGGTATTGCTGGGAGTCCGTAGGTTTGCGGAATAGATCGGTTGAGACTTTGTCGTTTTCAATTACGACATCTATATCCAAAAAGGTAAGTATGGGTGAATTTTATGCTTGCATGTACCGAGTTAAAGTCATTGATGAACTCCAAAAAGTCGTCCTCGGAGTGGGGTCAAATTACGAATATGTCGTCTAGAAATCGTTTATAAAGTACTGGTTGTTTTTCACGGCCGGCTCGGAATGCCTCCTCCAGGGATACTATGAAGCTATTTGCATAGTTTTGAGCCATTTTTGTTCCCATGGCAGTGCCACTGATTTGAATGTGGTGTTTGTTGTCGAAGTCAAAATTGTTATTGGTAAGATGATGATGATGATGATTGTATTTTAATGGCGCGAAAGCGACAAAGGCCATAAGCGCCAAGACTGTGGTAATGAATGACTTTAAAAAAAACGATTTTCGAAACGGAAACTGGAACTGCCTATAGTACCCTTAAAGGGACCGAAAAGTGAAAAATAACCCCCATATTTTTACCCACTATCGTGCACAACGTCGTTGGTTGATAACACACAGAAAGCATTACTTCTCAATTCGGCATATTTTTTACGTATAAATATTTTGAAGATTGTCAGAACATGGACGGTGCTGCCAGCGAACGGCGAAAAAGAGCAACTTGGGTTTCGGGTCCAGGGCTCCCAGGGATTGGTCAACCCTTACCACGTGAGAGTTAATATTGTAGAGAACAAAGTTGACGCACATTATCTTACAGTTAAACGCCATTTTAAAAATGACACTCACTTCCATAGTTTATACGTTAATAAAGCAGTCAGCTACTTCGCCGCTACGAGATACGATCCGCCGCGCCATCTGCAAGGCCATCTGTGTTATCACGTTTATTGTTTACGTCGTGGGTGGTTATGTTGGTCGCGCGATGCAGGAAGTATAAGTGAATGACATGTTCGTGGCTGTTGTGTCAATTATTCGAGAGACCTACATATGCCTGGTGTAGTTTTGGTGTTCGGGGATGCAAATATCATGTTCGTTCACCATCGGCGGCGGGCGTTTTCTACCACGAGATTCAAAAGGAGAGTGCTCGAAAACGAACGTGGTTCGAAACACTCGGTTATTAGATGTAGCAGTCGTGTCGTGTGTGCTGAGCTCATTTTGCTGCCGATGACTACGAATATCCCGTAGAAGGCGAATTGCGAAGACTTAACGAAGCACACTCAGTGCTCACCCCATTCATGCTCAGTACCCAGTGATTTTGGTTCACCGAGGTGACGAGTTCAACACAGCGTCTTAGGTATGTACAGGCGCCACACATGTATAAATTATAATATAGCGATGACGTATTCCATTTAACCTATGTTATCCTACTTGTCCCGTACTCAACATTGTCAACATCAACAAATCTAATTTTAGGGGCCTTCCAGTGTTGAAAGTGGCGCAAAACTGCTTCGTGTGTGTGATCCAGGCACTCAAGTTGACATGACACAAATATCTGAAAGCAGGTATGCAAAGTCCACAGATGGGAGCACTAGATTTGTTACGTGTTGCAGACTTTGTGACATTTTTTTTAGTGTTTGGACAGGTGCAGAACATTAGGATGACGTCAACAATAGGAGAAGAAACCGATGAGTATTACTAGCTTGTTTGATGGGAACAAGAATACTTCCTGTTCACTTGTAGTTATGACTTTATGACTAAAGGAACGCTAATTAATTTCCTAGAGATGCATCCTCTACACTTGATTTCCCAATGAAACGGCGAACGTTCATTGTCGTTGAAGCCCCACTACTGGAATTGTTCAATGTGTGTCAGAGCTGTAGTGAGCCATGCAAGGTTGCCACATCATATTCGTCCTAAATTTGCAGGGTTCCCCTATCTCGGACGCAACTGTCATTTCTCTTTATTGCTCTTCCGATTCTACCTTCTCAGAGATTAGTGTGGTTCACAATACACTGCATGGGCACTGCCTTTGTCTACTCATGCTTTCGGTTGCTTCTTCTGGTGAATACATCTTCACTTGAGTTTGCAGCCATCACACTGTCTACTGTGTTTGCCCCTCATCTATATTGATGTGCTATAACGGTATAGCACATCAACATGCCGACAACCTACCAACTACCACCAAACAACCTTGCCTAGTCCTGCTTTTGGATAGAAACTACACGATGTTCCATGACTTGAAAACCCGAGACGAGGTAGGGACCATAACAGACAAATGCAAACACGGTCTCAAACTCAGCTGACAGGTTTATTGCACAACAATATTTAAATAGACACTAGGTGGGAGAGTGGGGGTAAGCTAATAAGTTCTTCAAAGCGGGAGACAAGGTCAAAGAAGCTTTGCTGACACAGTTCCCATAACTGAGGATACAAAGGGTTTCTCGAAGGAGCCTTCTATGAAGGTGAGCCTCCCTGGCCAGCACCATTGTTCGATTCCATAAGGGTTCACTGTTGTTTCACAGTGTTGTTCACAGTCCTTACCTCGTCTCGGGCTTTCAAGTCATGGATCGTCACCACCAGCTCGTTTGCTACCTAACTTTCCTTTCGTTACACGATGTGGTAACATCCACATATATAAAGTTTTAGTCGACGGATATTTGCTGTTTTTGTACAACCTTCATTGTACATTTCTTTTGTCTCACTTAGCATGCCTGAAGAAATGTTGTCATCTTCATCAAGATGACAGGTCATTGTTTGATCTGCAGCATTATTGTTCCTGTAATCTTTTCACCAACAGAGAATAAAAAAATGTGAACAAGTGGTAAAATATAACTAGTTTGTTAAATTCAAAAGCAAAAGACAAAACTGTTTATACGCATCTTGTTTATTTTGTTGCAGGTTTTACAACTCTATCAAGTACGTCAAAACATCAGAGGGCAGAAAGTCCTATTCTGTTTCCTAAATCCTAATGAGAGCCTACTGGAATTCGTTCGGGCCTTACAAGAACTGTACAAGAGAGCAGATCCCACCGCTCCAGAGGAACGACGGGTGACACGGGCAATCCGACAATGCCACCCGCGCTTCCGGCCCTATCTCCGAGCCCAGCGCTTCAATAGTCTAGAAGCGTTGGCCCAGGAGGCTCGTACTATACAAGGCGACCTCCTGGCAGAAGCCGAGTATCGGCCCCCGCCACCACCCGAAGAGGTCTTGGAACCGCGTTGCGCGTGGTCTGCGGGTGTGGCCCCGGTTGAGCACTCACCTGCGGTGAGTCTGGATGACAGCTACCGTAACCCTTACATTGCGGAGTCATCCCACCGGCAACTTGACCCCTTTCGTTATCAACGAAGGGTGACCCTGGCAGGACTGCATCCTGCTAGACCTAGCGCGACCCGAAGCTTCGGGGAGCAGCGCACGGGAGACCAAGAACAGCGGTGCCTTCCGCGACAAGAGCGCAGAACTGTGATAACGGAAGACCGACCTTGATAACTGTATCTGAGGGCACCCAACAGAGGGTACCGCCCCGTGTGTTGAGTTGATAAAAGGCTGCGCACTTTGCAATAAACGTTTTTTTGGTTGTCACCTGCTTTACTGTGTGCGTGTCGTCTCCCTGATGCTCCGCTACCCACGCAAGACTACAACAACTGGCGACGAAGACATTCGGATTCAATTACCTCCAGGTAGGCGAGCACCGCACATCCATTGCTCAATTCAGGCAGTTAAAAGCAAGTAAATAGCAGCGGAGAAAGATGTCGGCCAGGGTAGGAAGATTGCTCGAGTTTGACCAGTCTCACGACAACTTTAACTCCTACATGGAACGATTTGAGCATTATGTGACAGCAAATGATATTTCAGAAGACAAAAAGAAAGCAACGTTCCTCACAGTGATAGGTGCAAAGACATATGAAGTCCTAAAGAACTTAGTCGTTCCGGACGTGCCAGGGAATAAATCCTACCGGGAGCTAAAAGGCCTCTTGGAAGAGCACTATAGTCCAAAACCGTCTATAATTGCAGAACGCTGCAAGTTTAATCGACGTTGCCAGGAAGCGCATGAGAGCGTTGAAGACTTCACATTAGCCCTAAAAGAACTCGCCAGAAAGTGTGAGTTCGATTCGTTTCTGAACGACGCATTGCGTGACAGATTAGTTGCCGGCTTGAAGTGCGAAGAAACGCAAAGAGCACTTTTTGCCATGGACGACTTAACGTTTGAAAAGGCTTGTAAGACGGCACGAGATAAGGAACAGGCAGCAAAACAGACCAGCCAAATGCACCAGCGATTCCCGCCAGACGTGAACATGGTTAGATTAGATAGCACGAAGACAGCGAACGCACAGCGCCAGAGAAAAACTGGTAAAGCACAAAAGTGTTATCGATGCGGTAAATTCCACGACCCAAATCAGTGTTGGTACAAGGAATATCGCTGTTCGTCATGCTCAAAAGTTGGACACTTGAAGAAAATGTGTCGGTGCAGCAACAATCGGCGGAGAAATGTGAAAAAGGTCGATTGTGTAGAAGAAAGCGTTGAAACCGAGTCAAGTGATGACGCCTTCATGGTATATTCTGTGACCGCTAAAGCTAAGGGATATAGTGTCATCGTCTCAATCGAGGGACAGCCTGTTTCCATGATAGTAGATACAGGAGCATCTGTATCGATTATGCCAAAGCAACTCTACGAAGAGAGATTCAAAAAGCTGCCGTGCCAGCAAACTGAAGTAGTACTGCGAACCTACGCAGGGGGCAAACTGACAGTCGTCGGAAAGCTTCAGGTCAACGTGCAGTACGAAGGACAGAGCAAAATACTCCCTATCGTTGTCGTTGACGACTGCGGCGAAGACCTCCCATTGCTTCTTGGAAGGGATTGGCTGCAAACACTAAAACTCAACTGGAATGGGTTTCTTCACTACGCATCAAAAGACCCTGCAGTCATCGAGTTGCAAACACTTAAAGACAAATACAGCAGTGTATTTCGTATGTCGCCCGGCGTAGTTCGTAACTTCGAGGCACAGGTCGTGGTCAAAGAAGCTTCGCGACCAGTGTTCTGTAAAGCCAGGGCAGTTCCATTTGCGCTGCGCGAGCAAGTCATGAAGGAGCTTGATTCTTTAGAAAAGGAAGGGATCCTGAAGCGTGTATCTCACAGTGAGTGGGCCACACCACTTGTTTGTGTGCCGAAGAAGGACGGGCAAGGCCTTCGATTATGTGGCGATTACAAAATCACCATAAACCCGGTATTGAAGACGGACCATTACCCGTTGCCACATCCCGAGGAACTATTCGCCAAACTTGTAGGAGGCAACGTGTTTTGCGTGCTGGACCTCGCAGCGGCGTACCAACAAGTAAAGCTGAGTCCGGCGTCGAAGAAACTACTGACTGTCAACACTCCTCTAGGCCTGTTCGAATACCAACGGCTTCCGTTTGGGATATCCAGCGCGCCAGCGATTTTTCAGGCCCTCATGGACCAAGTACTAAAAGACGTTCCGAAAGTCGGATGCTATATTGATGACGTGATCATCGCAGGGAAGGACTTGGTCGATTGCAAGAAGACGCTGGAAGAAGTGCTACTGAAACTTCAGGAACACGGTCTAACGATAAAGGAAAAAAAGTGTCAGTTCTTCCGGTCGTCTGTGACGTACCTCGGGCACCAGATCACTAGCCAAGGCATCTTCCCGACAGACACGAAGACGAAGGCAATCGTCAAAGCACCGGAGCCTTGCAACAAGACAGAACTTCAGGCGTACTTGGGCCTACTAAATTTCTACGGAAGATTCCTCAGAAATGTATCTACGGTCGCGGCACCTCTCTACGAGCTCCTAAAAAAAGACCAGCTATGGAGGTGGACACCAGCGTGCAAGAGAGCTTTCGAAGACACAAAACAGCTTCTCGTGAAAAGCAAATGCCTCGTCTACTACGACGTTCGCAAACCGCTTGGACTAATTTGCGACGCGTCAGCCTACGGCGTGGGAGCCATTATTTTCCACATCATGAGCGACGGCAGCGAAAGACCAATCGCCTTTGCGTCCCGCACGTTGACAGCCTCAGAGAAGAACTACGCACAGTGCGAAAAAGAAGCACTTGCTATTATTTTTGGACTCAAACGTTTCCATCGCTACTTATATGGAAGACATTTTGTTATTTATACCGACCACCAACCGTTACTTGGAATTCTCGCGGCAAACAAGGCGATCCCAGCTTTAGCAGCGGCAAGGATACAGCGCTGGGCGCTCACGCTTTCTGCTTACTCATATGCTCTGCGATATCGTAAAGGTCAAGACATGCAAGCCGCAGACGCATTATCTCGGCTTCCCCTAGCAAGTCAAAAGTGCGACCCCCCACCAGAATGTCTAGCATTCTTCAACGTCTCCCCAATCACCGCAAAAGATATCGCGGAAGCTACGAAACGTGATAAGATCATCAGTCGTGTCGCGGACTACACGCTGAACGGATGGGCCGCATCGTTTGATGAACAGTATCGACCGTTCTTCGCACGGCGAGACGAATTGTCATTGGAGCAAGGGTGTGTTACTTGGGGGACACGTGTCGTCGTTCCCGAACAGCTTCGGCCAGCGGTTTTGGCCATACTTCACGAGGAGCACCCAGGCATTAGCCGAATGAAAATGTTGGCCAGGAACTTCGTATGGTGGCCAGGTCTCGACAGCCAAGTCGAAGAGCAAGTTCGTAAATGTCGAATCTGTCAGGCTGTTCAAGCTGGCGTGCCGACAGTTCCGCATCAGCCATGGACATACCCAGCCAGGATTTGGCAAAGGATTCATCTAGATTTCGCAACACACACTTCGGTCAACCTTTTAGTTGTCATCGACTCGTATTCAAAATGGGTCGAGGTTTTTAGCATGAAGTCGACCACTACCACAGCAACAATTGCAAGGCTACGGAAGCTTTTCTCAGCCTACGGCTATCCTGAAGAAATTGTAAGTGATAATGGACCACAATTTACCTCGCAAGAGTTTCAAGCATACATGCAAACTCACGGGGTGAAACACACCAAGACGCCACCATACCACCCGTCATCTAACGGTGCCGCGGAGCGCCTGGTACAGACGACAAAGAAGACACTACGAAAGCAAGTCCTTCAGGACCACAACTCTGGTCAGGTTAGACCAATCTCTGAACGTATCGACAGCTTCCTCATGGCGTACAGGAATACGCCGTCTACAGTAACTGGTAAGACACCAGCCGAACTTTTTCTAAAACGTACACCACGTACTATATTATCGCTACTTAAACCAAGCTTCCTAGATGATATGCGCAACAACCAAAGCATTGATCACCAGAAAAGTTTGCATCGCCGCAAGCCCAGATTGTTCAGTGAGGGACAACCAGTCTACGTTAAGACCGTACGAGGAGAAGGTATCGCCTGGGAAGAAGGGACAATTGTGAGTGTGGTTAGCCCTGTGACGTTTGTGGTGAACGTAAACGAACAGGACCGGTTTGTGCATAGTGATCATCTGCGATGTCGATCAGTGTTTCCAGAGACCTTTGCGAAGCATAAGGTGCCAGTGACAAGTACCAGGGCTCCGAGTCCATCTGCCCAGCAGCCGCCGGATGTAGCTGACATCCACCGTCGCGATATTCCGTCTACCCCGCCTCCGGACAAGCAGGCTGCGACCCCGGAAAAGACCCGGAACTCCTCCACTCCGCGTTCTCAGAGGTCACCCAGTGGACAGCCTGCAACGCAAGACGCTGGGAACGATCAACTTGGATTCCCCTCCACATCAGCTACGACGCCGCAACACGAGACACCAGTCATCCGCACAAGTTCCCGCGTTTCAAGACTTCCCGACCGCTACCAAGCACCAGACTTCAGAAAATGAAAAATGTATGTCAGTACATGCTCATGTATTTACTAGTTATGTTTGATGCCTCAAAAGTAAGGGGGAAGGAATGTGATAACGGAAGACCGACCTTGATAACTGTATCTGAGGGCACCCAACAGAGGGTACCGCCCCGTGTGTTGAGTTGATAAAAGGCTGCGCACTTTGCAATAAACGTTTTTTTGGTTGTCACCTGCTTTACTGTGTGCGTGTCGTCTCCCTGATGCTCCGCTACCCACGCAAGACTACAACAACTGGCTGTTGGAGTTGCTGTTGGAGTCCGCTGGCTGTTGGAGTTGCGGCAGCCCTGACCATTTTCGTCGGGACTGCCCGCGTGGCAGATGGAATTCCCGTAATTTGCAAACGGGAAACGACCGAAGCCGACGTCACTGAACGCTCGCTCAGCGACGTCGGCAGAGACCACTGGCCCTAATCATTCTAAAGCTGGCTTTGCAAGCAGCAAGATAAAAAACGGAGACGCTTTAGCTCCTTTTGCTTTTTCTGTCCGGGATAACATTCAAGATATAGAACCAAACATTGCTGTTCGAATTTTGGGTAAAGATTACATCGCCCTTATCGACACTGGAGCTACCCAAGCAGCACAATGTACTGAAAGTCGAGTGCAATAGGGGTGGACGGGTAGGTGGAAGGCCTTGAACAAACGCGTGAAACTAAAGAACTTTGATAAGACACATACCGTCCACCCCTATTGCACTTGACTTTCAGTACATTGTGCTGCTTGGGTACGCTCTCGCTTATCGGTGACTGTGTTTACGAGCACTGTCTATCTAGACTTGTGCACCTGCAGACCACGGAAGTTTCCCTACGCCTTGCTTCCGATGACGTCATTCCAGCACAGACTGCAGTAGCACTCTGGTTGTGCTTCGATGGCAGACGACGAAAGCAGCGCTTCGTCCACCTTCCTGGCCTCGCGGTGCCTATTATCCTGGGCAGGGACTTCATCATCCGGCAGAAGTTGGCGCTGGACCTGCCCAATGGAGGATACGTTTACCACGGATCGGCAGGATTTGTTCCCTTCGCCGTGGCACAGGAAAACAGTTCAGCTCAGGAAGCTGCTGCGACTTCCATTGAACAGTCTCCGTTCCCGACTGTCTTGGGGTCATTCCATGGTCCTGAGGAGGAACGCTGTCAGCTTGAACAAGTACTGCGGCAGTCTGACGGTGTCTTCACGGAGAAACCCGGTAAGTCGTCTGTGTTACAGCATAGCATAGACACGGGTAACGCTAGGCCCTGGCGTTGTAATCCGAGGCCATTGAGTGTGCATAAGCGTGCTTTGTTAGACGCTGCTCTTGATGAAATGCTCCAAACCGGTGCAGTTCAAAGGTCCCAGAGCCCTTGGGCATTTCCCGTTGTCCTGGCTCCGAAACGTGATGGTACGGCTAGGTTATGCGTCGACTACCGTCGACTTAACGCAGTAACTGTAAGGGACTCTTACCCCTTTCCGTCCATCGAGTCTATTATGTATTCCCTGGGCAACGCTACAGTGTTTTCAACGCTTGATTGTAGTAGAGGGTTTTTGCAAATCCCAGTTGCCCCGGAGGATGTCCCGAAAACAGCCTTTACCTGTCATAGGGGTTTGTTTGAGTTTGTACGGATGACTTTCGGTCTGTCTAACTCTCCCGCCAGTTTCCAACGGCTAATGGATACCGTATTGGGAGATGCGAAGTATAACTTCGCGATGGCGTACATGGATGATGTCGTAGTGTTTTCCAGAAACTTTCAGGAACACTTGGAACACCTGTAAATCGTCCTTGCAAGGAGGAAGCAGGCGGGGCTAACCATCAACCCCCGCAAGGTGCAGCTGGCATCGCCTAGGATCAGCCTCCTCGGCTTCATGGTGGACGGAGGAACCATCAGTCCTAGCGATGACAAGCTAAAGGCGATCATGGAGTATCCGGTTCCCGGTAACGTAAAAGCCTTGCAGCGTTTCTTGGGTATGGTTGGTTTGTACAGGCAATTCATTCCTAATTGCGCTGAGTTAGCGCAGCCGCTTAACCTGTTGTTGCGCAACGATACCCCCTGGCAGTGGGGAGAGGAGCACGAACGATCCTTTCGAGCTCTTTCTCACGCAATCGCTAATACGGCCAGGCTATATTTGCCGGACCTGAACAAACAGTTTGTAGTGCAAACAGATGCTAGCGATTATGGTGTTGGCGCAGTTCTCTTGCAGGAGCATGACGCTATTCTCTGTCCAGTGGCTTTTGCAAGTCGCACGCTGAATCCTGCAGAACGGAATTACTCCGTCACGGAAAAGGAATGCTTGGCGATCATCTTCGCTCTCAGGAAGTTTGATCTGTACCTGGACGGCACCACTTTCACCGTCCAGACTGACAACCAGGCACTTTCTTGGCTGCAGCGGCTCCACAACCCATCTGGACGTCTTGCCAGGTGGGCCCTGACGCTACAAGGCTACTCCTTCAACGTGGAGTACAGGCGGGGCTCGGCGAACGTGGTAGCAGACGCGCTTTCCCGTGCGCCTCTACCGGAGGGGGGAGAGGAAGGCACCGAGGCGCCTTCCCAGCTCCTGGCAGCAGCACAAGTGGCACGAGACGTATCTTCGTCTTGGGGCACGGTCGTGAGCAGGGAGCAGCTCCTAGACGCTCAGACAGCGGACGGCCTTTGTCAGCGGGTGTCTCAATGGGTAGCTGAGCAGGACTCTGCAGGCACCGGAACGACTGACGGACGGCACGACTCATATCTGCCGGGCGAGGATGGCATCCTGTTCAGATACATACCTCAGGCGGATGACGATGACGGCTCATCCCCATTCAGAGTCGCGGTGCCACGGAAGTTGCGTAGGTCTTTCATACGTTACTTTCATGATTCGGCCTTGGCAGGTCACAGCAGTGGCAGGAAAACTTATGCAAAGTTATGTCGTGTTGCGACATGGCCAGGAATGAGGCACGATGTAACTAAGTATGTTCGCACTTGTCCCGTATGACAGAGAGCAAAACCTCGTGGTGGTTTACCCCCTGGGCGCTTACAGCCTGTTCAGAGCAATAGGCCCTGGCAGATAGTTGCTTGTGATGTGATGGGAACATTTCCCCGTAGTCCTAGAGGTAACCAGTATTTGTTTGTGGTTACTGATCATTTCACGAAATGGGTTGAGCTGTTTCCTCTCAGGACGCTGACTTCCCAGAGAGTGTGGGAAAGGCTACTCGACAGCTTTTGTCGGTTCGGGTTTCCTGCTCAGCTCATCACAGATAACGCTACCTACTTTACAAGTAAGGTGTTCTCAGATTCTTGCGCTGTCTTAGGCATTCAGCACAAGACTTTCCCGTATCACCCTCAGGCTAATATTACCGAACGTGTTAATCGCAACCTGAAAATGATGTTGGTTGCTTTTACTATTCAGCACCACCGCGATTGGGATCTTCGCCTGGCTGAACTGGCGTTCGCTACACGGACAACAGTAAATAGATCTACAGGCTTCACCCCGGCGTTCCTGAACTTGGGACGAGGGGCACCTTTTCCAGTGGAGAATGCTCTGAGCCTCCGGGATGGCAGTACTCGGCCTCCTTATTCAGGGTTTGCTGAGAACTTTCGGAGTCGACTGGACGATTCAGCTCGGACGGCTCGGGAGAACCTGGACGTCGCACGGTTGGACCAGGCTCGCCAGTACAACCGAGGACGACGGAACCTCACCTACAGCGTCGGTGACCTCGTCCTTCGACGGTCTCACCCGCTAAGTGATGCGGCACGCGGCTTTGCAGCTTCGCTCGCAGATAGGTGGGGTGGCCCCTTCGAGGTAGGTGCGTGCTCCTCCGGCCTCACTTACCGGCTTCGTCGCTGTGACACGGGCGAAGCAACTGGGCCAGTGCACATCTCGGACCTGAAACCTTACCACCTCCGAGACCCCGAGAGCGGAGACTCTGACCTTCCGCCTCCTCAACACCTGGACCCGGATCCCGTTACCGGACCAGCTTCCAGTCGCTACAACTTGCGTCCCCGCAGGCGGCGCACGTAGTAGCCGCTATCTCGGTCACTAGGACCTAGTGCTCACGATTATGTGACATTAGTGTGATTTCTGTTTCGCAGTTTTCCACAAAGTCATTTTACGGGAGAGCCCTTTCGTGCTCTCACGATGTGGAGATAACCTCTCACGATGTGGAGATAACCTCTCACGGTATTCCCTTTTTATCCTCTCGGCAGATACCATGCCGCGACCCTGCCGACAGAGGACGGGCCAGCCCCGACCCCACCCCCAAGAGACAGGAGGTCGCCCACGACCCAGGGCATCCCCGGAGAGGACGTCTCCTACTCCGCAGCAGCGATCGGCGGCCACGTGGATCATCACAACGCACGCCCAGTAGGTTGGGCATCGCACACCAGATGGGCGGCTCAAGTCAGGCCCCTTCGCGGCATCAGCCCTTCGCGGATACCTCTGCCCTTCCGAGGGTTAACCCTCACAGACAGGCATGCTCAGGACCCGCCCGTTCCATTAACCGCAGAAGAAGAGCGCCTCCTGTGTCCCGTATGTCGGGTGCCAGAAGTGCACCGGAGCACCCACTTGCGAGGCGCCCTCCATCGCTCCAGGACCACTGCCCCACGCACCGCCGGGTCAGAAGTAGATGCTGCCCTCGCAACCCTCAGGCGCCTCCGTCCAGACCTCCTTCGACATGGCCCACCACCGCCTCCCCCTCAACTCGACCCTAGCCCGGAGGACGTCATCCTCGAAATGCCATCCGACGATGGCCTTTGATCAAAGAGAAGACAACGAAGCAAGATGGCGACATGGAATCGTTTGTTTATTTATGTTGTACTAATTTTCCATTAATGCAGCGTTGTTTCGCTCAGTGTGTGCCAGTTGCACAGAACAGTTATATGATTTGAAGACTTCTCAGTGAACCATGTGAATGTTTTGTGAACTTTCATCTTATAATCCTAGAGTCATGTTTTTGGGTGGGGGAGCGTTGTGGGTTTTGTTTACATGTGTGGCGCCAACAATGCATTTTGAGGTCGTGAGATAACGGGCTAGATAACGTTTTTGAAGGCACGTGTTTTAACAACGCCGTGAGGGCGCTTCTGTAACACTTTAAAAGGGAGCAGGTAACCCGAAAACGGGAGTTGGGTTTTCAACGGCTGTACGGGCTGGAGGCCACGACTTATTCTACTGTTGGTAATAAACCTTTTGTTCCTTGTTTATTTGGCTGTGCTGCGTCTTCCTTAGTCGCTGTGCGGACGGGCCGACGCCCCGAGAGTGGGAACCCTTGATTCCCATAATCTCTGGACAATAAAAAAGAAATATATAGTTTGAGTTGTGACAAAACGTTGCTTCTGCTCTTATATTATATTTCAATGAAATGTTACGATGCATTTGTAGTGTACACTGAAGCCAGTTTCAATTTGCAGGGCCGTCAAAAGTGCTTTACAAAAGTACATCTCAATTACAGTAACAGAGAACCTATGCAATAAATTATTTAGCCAATTTGGAGTACTATGCACACCAATGGTGCATAGTTAACTTTGATCCCAGATCAAGGGTTAATAATAATTGAAGTCAGTCCTCAAGTCCTTCTTTACAAATGCTAGTTGGTGACGTGATAATGAATCAGTTACATGTACTCCCTTTAGAAAAACAGAGTTAATAAAGTGTTAAATCCCAATCTTGGTTCAAATATTGACATTTGGAAACGTGGTCAGTAAGAAGTATACTAAAAGGTTATGAACACAGTTCAGCTGAATGACACTGATGAAAATTATCTTACTTACTACTCACATATACAATTGAGACATATGAGTATAACCTACAAATACATCTATGCCCACAGGTTACTTAACCCTCCAGGAACAAACTAGTAATTATAATATGCTGTGACAGCAAAGAAAAAGCAATGAGGAAAAACTTGTAGCAAGCACGAAATGAAAATATGCTGACATCAATATTTCTACAAGTCTGCGCACTGATGGGAAAGCATCACTAATTGCATGCATGACGCAGATCGACATCCAGTGGAGTACTTTCTATTGTATTTTCTCGGAGCACCCCATATCCTTCTTGTGAATGGAAGACAGTTGGTATAACGGAATTTCCTGCAGAAATAAGGGTTTTCTGTCCAGTTTGTCGTTCAAGTAGCGTGTAAAGACCACACGCCGCTGCGGTGACGTTGCCATGCTCTTCGGTTTCTAGGATGTATGTAAAAGACACTTGCAGTACTTCGGTGTCAAGGCACAGTATTTCGAAATATTTGTTAGTTCAGATGCAATTGTCTGTCTGCCTTCCACACGCATTCTCTTCCTCTCGGCAGCAAAAACCGTAGTATCCGTTGGTTTGCATTTCACACATGAACACCTGCACGACGAAAAAACTGCGCTTGTTTCGGCTTACACATGTGCTTCTCCCTGATACATGGAAATTTCACAAAGCAGTCCATGTTCACGGCACGGTGAGCTACTGCTGAGGACGAATGTGACTCTGGCTAATCTCTGGACGAGGAATCTTCTGCTGCGAAGAACACACTTTCCACCACGCTAACGCACGAACAACAGTTCTGTGTGAGCGACATTTCTCGAATGCGGAATTGCAGCGCACTCATGTTCAAGAGGCTCGACATTCTCGACGTAGAAAGTGGTCACAAATGCCCACTGCCATTTACGTTTTCGCCGGATTAGCGCCCGGAAGTGCGCGTATTACATGCGTCCTCGACAGATGGCGCGGGGTCATGCAATTGTTGACAGACTGCTCGGTTTCCTACTACGTCCCTGGACATGCAATTATGGAAAATTCGATTACAGAAAAACTACAGAGATTTCAGCGGAGTTCTTTGATATTTGAACTTTTGAAGGTTCAAGCTTTTCGCTGAACATAAAGTTTCCATAGGTTTATATTCACTTTTCGGTCCCTTTAATGAGATGTAATTTGTTCATTTGTAGATAATCCCAGTCTCGCTGCCATGCTTCATGGATTTTCCTCTTCAGGACCGATTGAAGGTCCTGATAAGGAATCTCGAAGGGAGTTGTATCACTAGAAAGAGCTGCTGCTGCTGCAGCGTCCGCTAGTTCGTTGCCGGGTGTACCCACGTGACTTGGCACCCAGCAGAGCATTATTGAGAGACCTTTCCTGGTAGCTCTGAAAGCCAGGCATTGTGCACGTTGTACAAGAAGGTTATTTTGCGTGCTGAGGCTACATATGGCTTGCAAACAGCTGAGGGAGTCGCCATATATAACCGACGACTTGATGTGATGTTGTACAATGTGATTTAATGCTAAAATTACACCATATACTTCTGCACTGAAGATAGAAAAGCTGTTTGTCAGTCAGTGGGACTTCGTACACGTGTCAGTTACCATTGCGCACGAGACCCCGGTTTGTGTTTTAGAGCCATCCGTGTAAAAGGCTATGTGGTCTCCAAAACCTTGTTTCAAGACTGCAAATTCCTGTTGGAGCACAACATGTGGGGTATCCTGTTTTTTAAATTTTGATAGTGAAAAGTTACATTGTGGAGATGGCTGCCATGGAGGAACCCTTGCTCCAGTTTCCAACACGAAAGAGCTACAATGTGTAAACCCATAGCGTTGAACTTCTTGCAGAAGGCGCATGCTAAGTGGCGGGACGATCGTGGGTCTACTAATGAAGTGTTGTTTAAAGCACGTATCCTTAACACATGGGAGGGCCGGGTTATTAGGGTATCCCCATATCCTTAACGCGTAAGAAGTGCAAGATAAAACCTTCGCCGTTCAAGGGACCATTCATTACATTTAACATAGAGGCTCTCAACCGGCGAGGTGCGGAATGCCCCCAGGACCAGACGAAGTCCCTGGTGATGAATAGGATCAAGACGTCTCAGAACTGATTGACGCTCTGAACCATACACCACTCACCCATAGTCAAGTCTTGAACGGATCATGGACATATACACTCTGTGAAGAGTTTCTCTATCTGCTCCTCATGACCTGTGTGACAGTACTTTCAAAAGGTTTAAGGATTTTGTACATTTTACTTTCAGGTGTGTGATTTGAGTCGAGAAGGTCAATTTCTTATCGAAGATGAGACCAAGAAACTTGTATTCTGGCTGAACAGCTAGGTCGCGCCTGTCCATTTTTAGAGAAGGTTCGGGGAGCATTCCCCTTACTCGAGAAAAGGGAACACAAACTGTTTTGTCGGGTGAAAACCTAAACCCGTTTTCGTTTGCCCACTTGCTCAGTTTATTTATAGTGAGCTGTAATTGCCGTTCGCATCTACCCAGATCACTGGAACAGCACGATATCTGTAGATCATCCACATATAGGGAATATGTAATAGCAGGTGGAATTGCATTCACCACAGAATTCATTTTGAGTATGAACAGTGTCACACTCAGCACAGATCCCTGCGGAACACCATTTTCTTGGATAAAGGGTTGTGATAATACTCAACTGCTTAATACTGTGCCAAGAAGGACCCTAAAGGTCCTCCCCTCAAGAATGTTAGGGATACAACGCAAAAGGCGGCCCCGTATCCCGAAAGCGTGCAGGTCACGAAGGATGCCGTAGCGCCACGCAGTGTCGTAGGCCTTTTCTAGGTCAAAGAAGACTGATAAGCAGTGCTGTTTTCTCACAAATGCTTCCCGGATGGTAGTTTCTAGACGAACAAGATGGTCAACTGTAGAACATCCGACTCGAAACCCACACTGATACTTACTAAGACACTGATTTTCTTCTAGATAATAGACAAGGCGGTTGTTTACCATCCGTTCAAACGTTTTGCCGAGGCAACGCGTGAGAGCTATAGGCCTGTACCTGCTTGGGTTTGAGGCATCTTTGCCTGGTTTCAACAAAGGAAGGATTGTCGCTAATTTCCAACGAGAAGGAAGCTGCCCTTCTTTCCAAACGAAGTCAAAGAAGTGGAGAACACATTCTCGTGCTTCGGCTGACTGGTGCCTTAGCATCGAGTATGTGATGCGATCTGGGCCTGGGGATGTGCCTTTCGATGGCAAAGCCCTCAGAAGCTCAGTCATATTGAAAGGCATATTATACTCGAAATGCTCACCATGACCGACAGATATACTCTTCTTTTCAGCAGATGTTTTAACCTTCAAGAATTCCTTACTGTAATGTTCGGAACTCGAAACGCTCTGAAAATGTTCGCCCAAGACGTTGGCTTGGTCTTCCAAACTGTCACAGGGAGACCCATTGATTTGCAGAAGAGGGGTTGAAAGGTTACGATAGTCCCCTTTAATATTTCTCAGCCCCTCCCAAACTTTCTTTGAGGGTGTATTTGATGTTAATGACGAAACAAAGCCTCTCCACGATTCTTTTTGAGCTTGTTTCCTTGTCCATCTCGCTTTCGCCCGTGCTTTCTCAAAGGTAAGTAAATTCTGTGTAGTGGGGTACCTGCGAAAGATGCCCCATGCTCGGTTCTTTTCGTGTTTTGTCACAGTCGCTCGTCCACCAATGCTTGGGGCGCTTGGGGATGCGACCAGATGTCTGTGGAATGGACTCAATAGCTGCCTCTATGATTGTGGCTGTAATAAAGTCATTAGCCTGGTTGACGTCCATACCAGATAAAGACCCCAATGGTAGCGTGGCTTTCTCTTGAAAGAGGTTCCAATCTGCTAAGGATAGTTACCATCGTGGACGTCGTGTATTCATAGTGTTTAATGCATGGTTTAACCTTAGGACTAAAGGGAAGTGATCGCTACCTCGAGGGTTGGCCTCTACTGCCCAGTCTGTGTACTGGAACAGAGATAGGCTGCAGAAGGAAAGGTCAATTGCTGAAAAGGACTGTGTGACACTATTTACGTAGGTTGCAGCTCCTGTGTTGAGGATGCAAATCGACCTTGCAAGCAAAATCCTGTCTATCATCTTTCCCGTCTGTCGATCTTTCGACTGCCCCATAAGCAGTTATGGGCATTGAAATCTCCAAGTACAAGATATGGTGATGGAAGTTCATCCAGTAAATGTTCCAGTTGTTTTTGCTCCACCACCACCGATGGAGGCAGATATAAAGAGCAAACTGTTAAAACCCTATGAAGACAAATTTGAACAGCAACTGCTTCAAGATCTGTTTTCAGTGGAAGGTGCTTCGTAAGAACGGAATTCCGTGTGAGGATTGCAACACCTCCAGTGTACGTGTTGCATCTAGACAGTCTTTTCGGAACAGGTACCACCGCCTGAGAGTGTGTGTCTGTTGGTGATTCAGGTATGTTTCTTGTAACGCAACACAAAATGCATCATACCTGTCTGAAAGATCGTTGATGTAATCGAGATTCGTGAAAAGCCCTCGACAATTCCACTGTACGATGGCCATAATGAAGAACATCAGAGAGATGCATACAAGACGTCTGCATTATGGAGTGGAGTGTACTGTTCAAGCAAAGTTTCATTATTTTTTCTTTGGGGGCATTATGGGCTGTCTCGAGGTTTTCTTCCGAGCAGCCCCTAGTTCCTTAGGCGATATATCGGTGAGTGAGGCACTCCCAGATAGACTACGTGCAGTCTGTCTTTTAGACTGGGAGCTCGCGCTCGCGAATGAGCCTTGCGAGCTTGCATCGCATTCCATAGAAGTCATTTCTGTGGGTGGCGATGACAGCAGTGGCGTCGATGACGGTGACGTCACAGAAGTGAGTGAAGTGGGGGGTCGATCTTCCACTCCCATGTTTTCCTCTGTGCTTATATGTGTTTCAGTCTGTGTGTGTTTGGTGACCATTTGTGGCTTTCTTTTGACCGTCGCTGCAAAAGATTTTTCAAAGAAATATGGTGATACCTTTTTCTTGCCTCCGGATAGCTGATGTTTTGAGTAACCTTAACATGTAGAATCTCCTTCTCAGTATTTCCACTTCGGACAAGCTCGTGAATATGAGGGGTGTTCACCGGAGCAATTGACGCAGCAGTCTGCCCCCTTGCACTCCTTTGTGTCGTGGCCTGCCTGACCACATCTTGCACAACACGGGGAACCCGGCATGCATCAGCAGCATGTCCATATCTATTGCAGCGGAAACAGCGCAACGGATTTGGGATATATGGCCGCACATCCGCTGAAAGATATCCTACTTTTAACTTGTCAGGTAACGTCGGTTTATCAAAGGTGAGCACGATGTTCCTCGTTGTGATATATTCACCATTCTTACGGATCTTAATTTTGCGAACATCTACGGCATCCTGATCTTTCAAGTTTTCCAGGATCTCTTCCACAGGTACGTCAATCAGCTCTGAAACTGGGATGACGCCCATGCAAGTGTTGAGTGTTTTGTGTAGAGAAGCTGAAATTTTTTTCCCCATCATCTCATGTGTGTTGATGATGTGTTCGCAATCACATCATAACACCTTGGGACTGGGGGCTGGGGTCCGTGGTGGCGCCACTCACCAAACACCAGCCGAAGCCGGTGCCCCCTGCGGGGTTATTGGTAAGAATTTGTTCCAGAAGTTCTGTTAGGACGCATACGTCGTAGCTTCCATCAGAATGGCATCAATATGCGTTTTTAGCAGCTGCGATCCGTCAGCGTGGGGGATGTTGGTATATAGGGAAGCAACGTCTAGAGTTACGAGAAAGCACGAAGTTGGAAGTGTATTATCTTGGAGGATGTCAAGGAAATGGCTCGTACCTTTAATGTAAGAGGGTATTTTAGGGGGTATATCCTTAAGGAGGTGGTCAACAAAAGAGGATAATGTTTTCAGTTGCGGTGCCGTTGCATGACACAATAGGTCTTCCGGGGTTACCTTCTCTGTGGAGTTTTGGGAGCGTGTAGAGCCTACCGGGTTTCGGATCTGTCGGTAAAAGGAATTCACATAAGTTGGCATTAATTTTTTGCCGAGTTTCTAAATTTTTTAAGTTAGTTTAACGTTTTTTTAAGTTAGTTGTGCGATAATTTGTGGGGTGGGGTCGCTCTCTAGAGGTCTATAGAATTGATCACAAGCTAATTGGCGAATGCATTCATTGATGTAGTCTTCCCTATTCATAACAACTATTGCGCCTGGTTGCGCCCTTGGTTTTGGAACTGTTGTAGGTATGAAGGACATCCTTCTGGACAGCTTTGATGTACATATCTAGGGCTTTGTCCCAGTTAGGCTCAGGGATGAGGTCTAATTTTGGAGCAAATGGACCGGTATCTTTTGTAGGCTTGTCGTGGAGGTACTCTTGAAGTCGCATTTGTCTGGCGAAGTTGTCAAGATCTAGATGGAGTTGATACTCATTAATTTTGTTTGTAGCTCGGCAGAATGATAATCCGCGTTCTACAAGTGAAAGTTCTGACTCTGATAATTGCGAAGATGAAAGGTTGACTACGGTCGACTACGTTGCTGTTACTTTTGTGGTTTTCCGTATATATATATATATATATAGATTAGAAGCTTAGGAGGGCGGTTGACCACGAGAATGAAATAAGCAGGAAAAATCAGAAGACGACAAAGAGCTTACAGGAAAACACAAAGGGGAGTTTATTAACACATATAGGGATAGGGGTCGACGTTTCGGCAGTCAGCGCTGCCTTCGACGGGACTGGGGTTTGGTGACAAGTACAGCGTTCATTCCCCTTTCACTTAGTCACCAACCTATGTTAGTCATGACAAAAGCGCATGCGCTGCTCTCTTTCCCTTGTACATAACCCTCTCCCATATATAAAGCTTGTGCTTGTCACCAAACCCCAGTCCCGTCGAAGGCAGCGCTGACTGCCGAAACGTCGACCCCTATCCCTATATGTGTTAATCAACTCCCCTTTGTGTTTTCCTGTAAGCTCTTTGTCGTCTTCTGATTTTTCCTGCTTATATATATATATATATATATATATATTCCGTATACGAATAGATGAATAAATCAACGAGCCTAAAGACGGAAACGAATAGGAATAAGTTAAAACTAAGATTTATTATTATACAAAATGGGAATAACATTTAGTTATTACAAAATCGACGTTTCGGTGGAAACTCCGCCTGCTTCAGGAATGAAGGGGACACCAGCATCTGTC
The DNA here is from genome assembly GCF_037126465.1 of Ornithodoros turicata. Classification (NCBI taxonomy): domain Eukaryota; kingdom Metazoa; phylum Arthropoda; class Arachnida; order Ixodida; family Argasidae; genus Ornithodoros; species Ornithodoros turicata. The sequence goes on along the minus strand of NC_088203.1, from coordinate 53,379,777 downwards.
CATTTTAAAGCGACGGGACTGTTCGTGGCGACAGACGCGCTGGAGGCGGATGCGGTGGTACTAAACCGATCTATCTGCCTCAAGCTCGTCTAACGTCACGAACAGTCCCCTCGTTTTAAAACAAACAGACGCTGGTCGTCTTCTTCATTCCTGAAGTAGGCGGAGTTTCCGCCGAAACATCGATTTTGTAATATCTAAATTTTATCCCTGTTTTGTATAATAATAAATCTTAGTTTTAACTAAATTCCAATTCATTTCCGTCTTACCGCTCGTTGATTTATTCATCTATTCATATGTATATATATTCGTGGCCGCCTGATTCTTTCAATTCAATTGCATTTCATATATGCCATATGTATATGTGACGTAACGACGAACGCATGGACAGGCATATTCATTAAACTCGGGACGGATGTTCCTGTGTTCATCACACACACACACACACACACACACACACACACACATCCCCCCCTCTTTATAATTCACTGGCTTGCACTGTGGCATTGAGGAGTGCTCGGTCACCCTCCCAGGTGTATATCGCTCGCTGAGTGACCCCTGGTTTGCCAATCCCGAACGATGCGCAGCTACCCAGGGCCGACGAGCCGCAAACACGGCGAAACACGTGTCCTCTGGTGCTGTCGCATCGTTCAATGAGTATATATATATATATATATATATAAGTTAGCAGGAGTTCTTTGGCTGCACGTATAGCATATGTTTGTAAGTCAAACGTCGCTATGCCAGTACTGGACAGCTGTTTCGGCCTTCTTGGGCCTCATCAGCAGTACGCAGGCAGGCAACGTGTGAGCGGATGGCGTGAAAAGGTCACGTGGCACGTGATGCCTCCCGTCAGGGTGTCCTAAGACATCCCCGAAACCCCAGTGGAAAGCCAGTCAAGTGTATAAGGGGAAAAAATTAGCAGGAGTTTTTTGGCTGCACGTATAGCATATGTTTGTAAGTCAAACGTCGCCATGCCAGTACTGGACAGCTGTTTTGGCCTTCTTGGGCCTGATCAGCAGTACGCAGACAGGCAACGTTTGAGCGGATGGCGTCAGAAGGTCACGTGGCACGTGATGCCTCTCGTCAGGGTGTCCTAAGACATCTCTGAAAACCCAGTGCAAAGCCAGTCAAGTGTACAAGGGAAAACAAATTAGCAGGAGTTCTTTGGCTACACGTATAGCATATGTTTGTAAGTCAAACGTCGCCATGCCACTACTGGACAGCTGTTTCGGCCTTCTTGGTCCTCATCAGCAGTACACAGGCAGGCAACGTTTGAGCGGATGCGTCAGAAGGTCACGTGACACGTGATGCCTCCCGTCAGGGTATCCTATGACATCTCAGAAAGCCCAGTGCAAAGCCAGTCAAGTGTATAAGGGAAAAAATTTAGCAGGAGCTCTTTGGCTGCACGTATAGCACATGTTTGTAAGTAAAACGTCGCCATGCCAGTACTGGACAGCTGTTTCGGCTGAGAGGGAAGGATGCTGTCTGTTCTCTGAAGCGATTTTTGGAAAACAGCTTTATCGCCTGCATATACTGCTCGAACACAAGCAGAACACTCGGGGTGCTGTCAAGAAGGCTGTGGTGGAGGCAGGACAATTCACACAAAACGTAAAGAAACGTAAGTATCTGTCCTGAGGAAATCCATGGAGAATGAAGCCTGAGCGTGGGCAACACAGAAAAGACAAACATACGGTAGCTCACGTAGCTCATAGTTGAGCTGCCGTGCGTTTGCCTTTTCTGTGTCACTCGCGCTCAGACTTCGTTCTCCATGCAAATGTTGCTTATAGTGTAAGTGTGTGAGCAGCCCTCACATGTGATGATGATGATGATTGGGAGTTTAATGGCGCATTGACAACAAAGATCATAATGCGCCATAAACTGAGGTATGATTGAGACAGTGGTGATGTTATGGTTATTTAAGAGTAAACATGATGACTAATAGAAGATGAGTGTATACGTGTAAGACTACAGAAGACTAACAACGCCAACGTCTCTCAGGAAATCAAAGACGCTTCTAAAAGGGACGAGAGCCTCGTCACCAAGCAATAGGGCTGGGTGAAGAGGTAAAGAGTATTTATAAAATACATTGAAGTGATGTTTGCGATGGATTTCATGATGTGTGCATGTGATGAGTATGTGTACAACAGACAGGAGCTGACCACAGTGCGCACACTGAGGTGGCTCCTCTCCCCGAAGTAAGAACCCGTGTGTAAGGTACGTATGGCCTATACGTAACCTTGCTCGTAAAGTGCACAACAGGCGATTTTCCAGCCGGTCTCCTGCATCCTGAATGTGAGGTTTAACCAAGTGGAGCTTATTATTTGTCTGTGTGTTCCAAAAGGCTTGCCACAATCTGTGATATCATTTGGGAGAGCAGCTGCAGCTGCTTTATCTGCCAACTCATTTTCTTTGATGCCTACGTGGCTGGACAGCCAGCATAAGATAAGGGAGTACCCCTTTGTCCTTACCAAACTGGCTAAAGATCTTGCTCGCTGCACAAGAAAGTTCTTTGTTGAGTGCTGACTACAAATTGCGTTAATGGAACTCAAGGAGTCTGTATATATAACAGAGGACTTTATGGAATCTTGAAGGGTGTAGTTGAGAGCCAAGATAATGGCGTAAACCTCGGCAGTAAAAATCGAAGCAAATGTTTTTATACGATGAGACCTTGTGTGCGCGCCACAAATCATGGCACAAGTCACTCCTGCACTAGACTTGAACCCATCTGTGTAAATCTCAGTATGGGTATCAAAGCTGTCTTTCAAGTGTGCAAACTCTTGTTGAAGTACTGATGAGGCACTGTCTTGTTTCTTGTATTTTGACAAAGATGTGTCAGACCTTGGGGGTGGTTCCCAGGGTGGGAGCTTTCTGCTACACTCTACAACTTGTAGGTCATAGGACGTGAAACCGTGGCAATCAAACTCTGATGCAATTCGCAAGGAGAACGGAGGGACCACAGAGGGCTTGTTAATAAACAGCTGTTTAAAGCGTGTGTGCTTGACGCAAGTCGAGGCTGGATTTTGGGGTTGACTATGTATTCTAAGTGCGTACGACGTACCGAGGTAAGAACGCCGCCTTTTCAAGGAGCATTCCTTTGATTCAACGTATAGACTCTGTACTGGAGACGTTCGGAAGGCGCCAAGCACGAGCCTGAGCCCCTGGTGATGGACAGGGTCCAGGGCTTTCAACACCGACTCGCGAGCAGAGCCGTAGACAAAGGACCCATAATCAAGTTTCGAGCGAATACATGCAGTATACATTTTGTGCAGTGTTTCCTGGTCTGCACCCCAAGATCTGTGAGAAATTATTTTTAGAATGTTTAATGATTTGACACACTTTATCTTTAGGTTTTAGACATCAGCCTTGAATGTCAGCTTCGAGTCGAAAGTGACGCCAAGAAATTTGGCTTCTGGTTGAACAACGATATCTCGTCGGTTAAGCTGCAGCGTAGGTGGTGAAAAGAGTCCTCTAATCCTAGAGAAATGGACACACACAATTTTCTCAGCTGAAAATTTAAATCCATTTGATGAAGACCACTTGGCCATATTATTGATGGCTACCTGCATCTGTCGTTCGCATATTGACAGGTTCGCGGAGCAACAAGATATTTGAATGTCATCCACGTACAAGGAGAAAGATATGGAGGGTGGGATGACATTGGTCACAGAGTTGATTTTCACAATATATAAGACAACACTGAGAACGGATCCCTGCGGTACACCATTCTCTTGTACGAAGGGGCGGGATAGAGTGGTTCCCAGTCGCACTCTAAAGGATCTGTGCTGGAGGAAGTTTGAAATGCATCTATATCCCTCTGTGCAAAACTTCCTGATGGTGGCAAATAAACCGAGCAGATGGTGACAATTCTGTCCAGACACATCTGCACGGCTACGGCTTCCAAGTCTGTAACCAAGTGGACTTCTTTGGACGGAACAGTTCCTCGTGTGACGACAGCCACGCCACCAGATGCGCGAGTGGCGTCTGTTCGATCTCTTCGAAATACATTGTGTCTACGAATTGGATTTGGTGTGTGTGTGTTTAAGTATGTTTCTTGGAGGCAGAAACATGCTGCATTCTACTTGTCGAAGAGATCCTTAATGTCGTCTAAGTTAGAAAGTAAACCATGGCAGTTCCACTGGAGGAAGTGGTTCATAACGGTCACACTAAAAAGGAGGAAAGGAAAGCGCAGCACTTGGTGACAACGACTAGAAAGGACTTGTACCATTTAGGGGGGTTGGACCCTTCGCGGGGGTTGTTTCTGTTGCTCATTCCCTTTGAAACCCCTTCCTCGTCCTTTTTCTCGTTTTTCCTTCCGTTGTGAAGGAATGCTGGGGAGGCTCGACGATGACTTCTGCGACATGCAGTCATCATCATCGACCTCCATACTTTGGGTGCCTCTTTGGGAAGGGGTTTTTACGACCCCGTCCCAAACTGATTGTGTGCCATCGACCTTAGAGGAGGCCATGGCTGTGGCTTTGTGGCCAGTTGAACGGCTGGCCTCCGTAACTGCAGGAGTCACCTGAGTGTCTCCAGCCTCCTGTTGGGGAGTGTAGGGTGGGAACTCAGAGACCTGCGAGCAGGTTTGATTTTCCAACGATTTCCTTGGTGGTGCCACTCCCCTGCGCACCACTTCGGAGAAAGATCCTTTCATTTGAAATTCGTATTGTGTCTTTGCAGCTCTGTAAGGAATGTTTTGTACGGTTTTGATCTTTATGATTTCTTTTTCTTCTTTCCAACGTGGACACGATCGAGAGTACACCGGGTGGTTGCCCTGGTTGGCACAACGGTACTCATTGCTGCAAGTCTCTGGCGAATGGTCTTTGCCAGAGCACTTTGGGCAGGTGGAGTGTCCGCGGCAGACAAGCGAACTGTGCCCAAAATTCTGGCACTTGAAACAACGTCTTGGGTTTGGAATGTATGGTCTGACATTGCAACTGAGGTAACCAGCCTTTATATTAGAAGGTAACGCATGTAGTTGAAAAGAAAGAATAATGTGCTTGGTTGGGATTTCCTTACCATCCCTCCTCATAATGATCCGTTTTGCAGAGACCACGCCCTGCTCACTCAGTCCATCTTCAATATCAGATTCTGTGCATTCCAGGAGTTCATCTTCTGATATTACACCTTTGGTTATGTTCAGTGTGCTGTGTACGTTAACACTTACAGGGATGTTCCCGATGTTTGACAGTGTCTGTAGTGCCGTGCTTTGATGTTTGTTCTGTACTTCGACCTGGATATCCCCAGCATTCAGTTTTCTTGCATTATAAGATTTACCGATTACTTTTTCGAGTTCCTTCGCCACAATAAAAGGAGAAATTTTCGCAAGTGGCTTTCCCTCTTCCTTAGACTGAATTATTAGGAACTTCGGAAACCAAGGGTCTGGAGACAGATCAAGCAGATTCGGTTCAGGTCTCTCGGTGCGGCTCCGTTTTAGGCGCCGATCTGTTTTTTTAGAGTGGTGGTTATCCATATAAGAAGATATTATTGTTCAGTGCAGCAGGCGCGTCGCCCACCATGGAGCCCAACTTAGGGAACGTGCCCCGCACGCTAACACCTACCTCTGCACTATACCCTAGTGCAGCTTCTGGAGAGTGAAAAGACTGCCCAAGGTTGACCCTTGCCGCCAAAGAAGGTGAAGGGAGGAAAAGGAAGGCAGTGAAGGAGTGGAGAAAGAAAAAGTAATGAAAGGGGAGATGGCGACTAGCTGAATAATCCTGGCCGGGCCTTCCAGGACCACCCGTCTATGGGAAGCAGGGGCCAAAGCGGTGTGTTGCTTTCCCGGAGGGACCCCGAAGGGTCCTAAACAACCTCCGGGTCCACTCAACCGCCAGGATCCCCCTTTCCCCAGACACGGGAAAGCCACGCACAGCTATAGGTGGGTGTCTCCCTCCTGCGGCGACCCAACCGTGAATGCAGGAGGGGGCTACTGCGGCTGCTGCCGGGCGATGGGGGCGCCAATTTCCCGACGCCGGGGCCCTCACATGTATAATAGAACGTCTTTTTATATAAATAGCTTGCGACATTAGTACAATACGTTTTGATTTGATTTGGGTTTTTCTGGCGCATTAGCTGCTAAAGCCATAATGCGCCAAATACTACTGTAAGTTTTACCTAGGTAAAATTTGTGTGTCTACTAAAACAGTGCTAAGTGCTGGGTTAGTAATTAAAATCACAGATCCTTTAAAATCTTGGTATCTCTAAAAAAACATGTATACCGTTTCAAAGGATACGGAACTTTCATCGCCCAGCAAAAGCGCGAGGTGCAGTGGTATGAAGTTTCTATACAATGAAAGGAAGTGACGTTCACGAAGATGCTGGTATGCTGGGCATACAATGAGGATGTGAAGGATTGAGAGTTGTTCCCCACAGTGGCTGCATTCGGGAGGGTCTTCTCCACTAAGAGAATACAACACGTGAGTGATGCAAGTATGTCACGCATCCGGAAGTTGTTTTCTCTGCTTCTTCTCTAGTGACATACCTCGCATGTTCTTACTTCCAGGAACCGGGCATTGAGCATGTCTAGCCTATCATTCTGTACACCGGAGATGTGCACTACTCTGCGTCTATGATAGTTAAGGTAGAATGTTTTAATATCAAGGCCACAAGCATGGAGCATGCTGTCGCATTGCTCCTTGCGACATACTGGATATTTAATATCGTATACTCCCCTGGTGCACGCAGCACCCTTGCCCTGTTAGAGCAAATGTGTGGTGTCAATCACACTAGGCTCGGTGTAATCGCATTGAAAACGGTTACAAGCCTCAATGCCTTGTAGCTGTCGCCTTGTAGCTTTTGGTTTGTGAATGAATAAAGAATACGACGTTTGCTTTCAGAAATTGTATTTTTTTTCTCCAGCTATACATGACACATTTACATGTACACGCTAAACACAACTGTCTCAGCAACCGAAAGCCGGTAGCATAACATAGCAGTGCCGATTGGGACAACCTGGCTCCATAACTGGGGATTCAAGTAACTCCATTCCGAGCATGAAATAGCTCCTGGTGGCACGGGGTAAACTGACTCTGTCTGAGGCACAAACGAACCACTCGTGCCACTGGGGTCAAATGACTCCACTCAGCAGTAAAACAACTCTGTCTTAAGGAGTAATTTGACCCCTTCTGAAAGAGAGTCTGCGGAATCCATGAAAGGGAGTTATATATGCGTTAGACTTTGACTCTCCTAAAGGGAGTCACCCTGACTCCCTTATTTTTTTAGCGTGTAGTCTAATTAACGTTGAAAATGTGCCGGAATCTCCTGACATCGTCCTAAATACAGACAGATTGCCACTCAGAGAACCACCGAACAATTCTGGCCTATTCTGTGCAAAACAGTCCACTGGTGGGGGGGGGGGCACGTTTCCTATCGGCATGTTCTATGGAAAAAGCAAAACACTGGATGCTAATGCCTTCCTGAAACCATGCAGTGACGACATCAACGCTGCACTACAAAATCACATTTCAATGTGCGGCAGAGATATTCGTGTAAAAGTGAAAACGATTCACCAGCAAAATCCTATGTACTGCAATTTAAAGGAGCATGGAAATCATTTGGAACATATATTTTTCGCCGCTTGATATGAACATACTACCTTCATAAATCGTCACGCAAAATATTTCCTTCGAAAAGCGCGAATTTCCTGAGGAAATTAGTTTGCAAGAATGGGCTCCACGGCGACAGTCCCCCCAAGTCCAGTCTGGAGTGTGGTGACGTCAGGCGGCCGAGCACTTCATTGGCTGCCGGAAGCGTCCGCTCCCCGCCAGAGTCGTCTGCTAGTTCCGGAATCGTGGCGACTTACCGACTGACACGCTGTGGCTATTTATTTGCGTTTGCCATTCGCTTGCGTTCTTACATTATTTGGCGTACGTTTTGCATAAAACAAGACTGCGGGCAGTGTAAAATGTGTGACTAGGCTTCTGTGTGGCTGTGACGGCCCGGGTTGAGGTGGATCGTACGCGGTTGTGCTGAGGTGTCGTTAATTAGTGAGCAGTATTGTGCCCGTGTGTGCAGCATATATATGATACGACTAAATACATTCCTGTCAGTTGGAGATTTATTCCATGTGCTATTATTATATGCTGCGTATGACCATTCAACAAGAAAACGCTTATTTGGCCATGTGTTTTGGGGTTTCCCACAGATCGCTAGCAAATGAACTCTACTGACTTTATTTTGGTATCCATGTTATTGTGCTTGTGGAGACATTGCGCTCCTGGTATCAGTAAGATATGGTAAGCGCAATGTTACACAGCTATGTATTCATCGGTCCGCTGTTTCGCCTCAGAGATGCCAGTGTCCATGCGGTTCAGAGCCATAGTGTTGACCACAACACGGAGAAGTCATGATGGTCGACGACCTCTTCAAATGAAAGCACTGGTCACTGCGCCGCGCCTTCATGACTAAGCATTTGTAACCGAGAAGAAGCACTATATTTCAATCCCAATGTTCGTTCACACTTAGCAGCATCACTTACCAGCCTCCGGTACATTCGTGTGGCGAAATCGAAGCTGGCGGAGCTTATAGGCTCCAACTCCAAAAAAACGTTTCGTCAAAAAGAGCAGACGTGTCGCCTAAAGAGTGTTCAGCTCATCACCTGCCCTTTCCACGACGTCTGATGAACAACAACGCTCCCTGCTCGGTCGACTTGCCGGCGACGCCGGAGAAATCGCAAAAAAGAAAGAAAAACACGGCGCGGCCACATGACGTCAGTGGCTGGCAGCCGAGTGAGGGGGCATTTCTGCCGCGAGATTCAAAGCTCCCTCGCGCGCTACGCTCAAACTTTTTGTGCGAATATGTATCACAGGGCTCAGAATCGTAATTTCTGCTTCTCCCGTCATATTTTATTCCGATCATTTCTGTGCTCCTTTAAGGGTCACATCGGTTACCGCAGTTGCACCAAGTGCGTTACTGTTGGTAAGTACATCGACGGTTGTACCTGTTTCCCTGACAGGAACGATGAACTGCGTAGTAACAAAAGCTTCAGAAGCCGTAGCCAACAGGAATACCACACTGGTAATTCTATACTTGAAGAGCTCCCAATCGAACTAGTGGCACAAGTGCCTCTCGATCCTGTGCATCTTATTTACTTAGGAGTGTTGATGATGATGATTGGAGTTTAATGGCGCATTGACAACAAAGATCATAATGCGCCACAAACTAAGGTATGATTGAGACAGTGGTGATGTTATGGTTATTTAAGAGTAAACATGATGACTAATAAAAGATGAGCGTATACGTGTAAAACATTACTCTGCGACTACAAAAGGCTAATAACGCCAACGTCTCTCAGGAAATCAAAGACGCTTGTAAAAGGGACGAGAGCCTCCTCACCAAGCAATAGGGCTGGGTGAAGAGGTAAGAAGTATTTATAAAATTCCTTGAAGAGATGTTTGCGATGGATTTCATGATGTGTGCATGTGATGAGTATGTGTACAACAGAGAGGAGCTGACCACAGTGCGCACACTCAGGTGGCTCCCCTCCCCGAAGTAAGAACCCGTGTGTAAGGTAAGTATGACCTATACGCAATCTCGCTCGTAAAGTGCACAACAGGCGGTTTTCCAGACGGTCTCCTGTATCCTGAATTTGAGGTTTAATTAAGTGGAGCTTGTTATTTGTTTGTGTATTCCAAAATGCTTGCCACATTCTGTGCAGTGATTTCTTGAGTGTCAATCTCATGTCTTGCACGGACATATCAAAGGGTGTGATGTCATTTTGGAGAGCAGCTGCAGCTGCTTGATCTGCCAACTCATTTCCTTTGATGCCTACATGGCTGGGCACCCAGCATAGCATGAGAGCGTAGCCCTTTGTTCTTATCAGACTGGCTAAAGATCTCGCTCGCTGCACAAGAAAGTTTTTTGTTACGTGCTGATTACAGATTGCATTAATGGAGCTCAAGGAGTCTGTATATATAACAGAAGACTTTATGGAATCTTGAAGGATGTAGTTGAGCGCCAAGATAATGACGTAAACCTCGGCAGTGAAGATTGATGCAAAGGTTTTTATACGATGAGACCTTGTGTTCGTGCCACAAATCATAGCACAACTCACTCCTGCACTAGACTTGGACCCATCTGTGTAAATCTCAGTATGGTTATCAAAGCTGTCTTTCAAGTGTGCAAACTCTTCTTGAAGTACTGATGAAGCAGTGTCTTGTTTCTTGTATTTTGCCAAGGAGGTGTCATACCTTGGAGGTGCTTCCCAGGGTGGGATCTTTCTGCTGCACTCTACAACTTGTACGTCACAGGACGAGAAACCCTGACAATCAAACTCTGATGCAATTCGTAAAGAGAATGGAGGGACAACAGAGGGCTTGTTAATAAACAGCTGTTTAAAGCGTGTATGCTTCACGCAAGTTGAGGCTGGATTTTGGGGTAGACTACATATTCCAAGTGCGTATGACGTACCGAGGTAAGAACGCCGTCTTTTCAAGGAGCATTCCTTCGATTCAACATACAGACTCTGTACCGGAGACGTTCGGAAGGCACCAAGCACGAGCCTGAGCCCCAGGTGATGGACAGGGTCTAAGTCTTTCAACACAGACGCTCGAGCAGAGCCGTAGACAAAGGACCCATAATCAATTTTGGAACGAATACATGCAGTATACACATGGTGCAGTGTTTCCTGGTCTGCACCCCAAGATCTGTGAGATATAATTTTTAGAATGTTTAGTGACTTGACACACTTTAACTTTAGGTTTTGAACATGAGCCTTGAAGGTCAGCTTCGAGTCGAAAGTGATGCCAAGAAATTTAGCTTCTGGTTGAACAAGGATGTCTTGTCGGTTAAGCTGCAGAGTAGGTGGTGAAAACAGTCCTCTAATCCTAGCGAAATGGACACACACAGTTTTCTCAGCTGAAAATTTAAATCCATTTGATGAAGACCACTTGGCCATATTATTGATGGCCACCTGCATCTGTCGTTCGCATATTGACAGGTTCGTGGAGCAACAAGATATTTGAATGTCATCCACGTACAAGGAGAAAGATATGGAGGGTGGGATGACATTGGTCACAGAGTTGATTTTCACAATAAATAAGACAACACTGAGAACGGATCCCTGCGGGACACCATTCTCTTGTACGAAGGGGCGGGATAGAGTGGCTCCCAGTCGCACTCTAAAGGATCTGTGCTGGAGGAAGTTTGAAATGCATCTAAGGAGTCTGCCCTCCACGCCAAAAGAGTAAAGATCCTGCAGAATACCGTGTCGCCACGCGGTGTCATACGCTTTCTCTAAATCAAAGAAAACGGATAAGCAATGTTGTCTTCTGACGAAGGCTTCACGGATAGTGGTTTCTAGCCGAACAAGGTGATCCATAGTGGAGCACCCCGTTCGAAAACCACATTGAAATTCAGAGAGGCAATTATTTTCTTCCAGATGATGAAGCAGCCGGTTACTGACCATTCGCTCAAACGTCTTCCCAACACAACTCGTAAGGGCGATAGGTCTGTAACTGGCTGGATTCGATGCTTCCTTTCTTGGCTTGAGAAGGGGAATGACAATCGCAGTTTTCCATAATAATGGTAATGTTCCCTCTGCCCAAATGCGGTTAAAGAAAAGGAGCAACATTTTTTTGAGTCATCAGACAAGTGGCACAGCATAGAGTAGGTTACTCTGTCTTGGCCCGGAGCAGTGGCTTTAGCAGCGAATAGAGATCGCTGAAGCTCCACCATCGTGAACGGCTGATTGTACACGTACTCATCGCCACCACTCATTGGAATTTTTCGTTTCTCAGCGTTTGTTTTTACTCTAAGAAATTCGGGACTGTAATGGGATGAATCAGATATGCGTTCAAAATGTTGTCCGAGCGCATCCGCCTGTTCTTGTAGGCTTCCGCACACCTGCCCATTGACTTCTAAAAGAGGGATTGTATAACTGCGGTGTTCTCCTCTGATTTTGCCAAGTCTGTCCCACACCACTTTGGATGGGGTACTGTGAGATAGGGAAGACACGAAGTTGTGCCAAGATGACCGCTTTGCTTGTTTCCGCGTCCATCTGGCCTTGGCTCTCGCCTTTTTAAACAAAAGAAGATTTTGTGATGTGGCATACCTTCGAAATGTACCCCACGCACGATTTTGAAGTTTACGAGTTTCTTTGCACTCACTGTTCCACCATGGCTTCGGTCGTTTCGGTAGACGACCGGAAGTCTGGGGAATGGATTGTGTTGCTGCATCGAGGATGACGTTGGTAATTACATTGTTGGCCTCTTCAATCGTCATCCTCTCCACAGGGATTAACGACAGGTCACATTTTTTAGAGAAAGCGTTCCAGTCAGCATGTTGGAGCTTCCATCTAGGGGTGCATGCTGTCAGACTATTGACTGGACACATATATTTCAGGACCACTGGAAAGTGATCGCTCCCAAGTGGGTTTTCTTCCACGCTCCATTCTATATCTTGATATAGACATGGACTGCAAAGCGATAAATCTAAGACCGAGAAAGACTGATTCGAACAGTGGACGTACGTCGGTGCTCCTGTATTTAAAAGACAGATGGAAGTTGATAACAAGACCCTTTCCAACATTTTCCCTCGGCTGTCGGTTCTTGCACTTCCCCAAAGCGGATTGTGGGCATTAAAGTCGCCTAGGAGTATAAATGGAGTTGGAAGTTGGCTGATCAAGTGTTCTATATCTCTCTGTGCAAAACTTCCTGATGGTGGCAAATAGACTGAGCAGATGGTGACAATTCTGTCCAGACACATCTGCACGGCTACGGCTTCCAAGTCTGTAACCAAGTGGACTTCTTTGGACGGAACAGTTCCTCGTGTGACGATAGCCACACCGCCAGATGCGCGAGTGGCGTCTGTTCGATCTCTTCGAAATACATTGTGTCTACGAATTGGATTTGGTGTGTGTGTGCTTAAATATGTTTCTTGGAGGCAGAAACATGCTGCATTGTACTTGTCGAAGAGATCGTTAATGTCGTCTAAGTTAGCAAGTAGACCACGGCAGTTCCACTGGAGGAAGTGGTTCATAACGGTCACACTAAAAAGGAGGAAAAGAAAGCGCAGCGCTTGGTGACACCGACTAGAAAAGACTTGTACCATTTAGGGGGGTTGGACCCTTCGCGGGGGTTGTTTCTGTTGTTCGTTCCCTTTGAAACCCCTTCCTCGTCCTTTTTCTCGTTTTTCCTTCCCTTGTGAAGGAATGCTTGGAAGGCTCGACGATGACTTCTGCGGCATGCAGCCGTCATCGTCGACCTCCATACTTTGGGTGCCTTTTTGGGAAGGGGCCTTTACGACCCCGTCCCAAACTGACGGTGTGCCATCGACCTTAGAGGAGGCCATGGCTGTTTCTTTGTGGCCAGTTGAACGGCTGGCCTCCGTCACGGCAGAAGACACCGGAGTGTCTCCAGCCTTCTCGGGTTGGGGAGTGTAGAGTGGAGACTCAGAACCCGAAAAACAGGTCTGTGTCTCCACGGACTTCCTCGGTGGCGCCACTCCCCTACGCACCACGTCGGAAAAACTTCCTTTCTTCCTGAACTCGAGCTGTGCTCGTGCAGCTTTGTAGTTTAAGTTCTGCTCTGTTTTTATTTCCAATATTTCTTTTTCTTCTTTCCACCGTGGGCAGGACCGAGAATAGACCGGGTGCCCCCCCTTCACAGTTAGCACAGTGGAAGTCTTTTGTGCACGACTCAGCAGTGTGTTCTTTGCCAGCACATCTGGGACACACCAACTGTCCTCGACAGACTTGGGAGCTGTGCCCAAACCGCTGGCATTTGAAACAGCGACGAGGGTTTGGAATAAATGGTCTGACATGGCAATTGACATAACCGGCTTTGATAGTAGAAGGAAGCGTGTGCAGCTTAAACGACAGGATGATGTGCTTTGTCGGGATCTCCTTGCCATCTCTCCGCATAATTATCCGTTTGGCAGAGACGACGCCTTGCTCTTTCAATCCCTCTTCGATTTCAGTTTCGCTGCACTCGATTAACTCTTCTTCAGAAATGACTCCCTTAACGGTGTTCAATGTTCGGTGGGTTGTAACTGAAACAGGTATCTCCCCAATGTTCTTTAGAGATTGCAGTGCTGTACTTTGTTGTTTATTATTGACCTCTACCTGAATGTCTCCTGAGCTCAATTTCTTGGCCTGAAACGACTTTCCTATTACGTGTTCGAGTGCCCTAGCAACAAGAAAAGGAGATACTTTAGATAGTTGTTTAGTCTCGTCATCTGAGTGAAGAATCAGGAACTTGGCAAACCAAGGTTCCGGACAACTTAGGTCAGAGAAATTCAATGTTCGTTCTTCGGTGCGGCTCCTCTTCGGGCGCCGATCGGGTTTTTTTTAGGTGATTGTGTCCATAGGAAATAATTAATGACATTCGGTGCAGACGTCCTGCCGCCCACCACGGAGCCCAACCAGGGGACCGCAAACAACGCAGTAGCAGGTACCTCCGCATGATACCCAAGTGCAGCTTTCTGGAGAGTGAAAAGAACTGCCCAAGGTTGACCCTTGCCGCCAAAGAAGGTGAAAAGAGAAAGAGAGAAGGGAGGAGAGAAGATAAAGAGAAAGCAATGAAAAGTGAGATGGCGACTAGCTGAATAGTTCTGGCCGGGCCTTCCAGGACCACCCGTCTATGGGAAGCAGGGGCCAAAGCAGTGTGTTGTTTTCCCGGAGGGGCCCCGAAGGGTCCAAACCAACCTCCGAGTCCACTCAACTGCCAGGATCCCCCTTTCCCCAGACACGGGAAAGCCACGCACAGCTATACGTGGGGGTCTCCCTCCTGCGGCGACCCAACCGTGAGTGCAGGAGGGGGCTACTGCGGCTGCTGCCGGGCGATGGGGGCGCCAAGTTCCCGACGCCGGGACTTAGGTGTGTGTAAGAAGCCGTTGCCCTTATGGTTTCGTGCACGGAAGCACATATTTGGAGAGAATCTAAGAGATGCCGACAAGCTTGAGTCACTACGGCCATTCACAGTGTCATGGTTGTGGTTACACCTGGGAAAAGAAGCTAGGGGGAAAACGTGCAGAGTGTGTGACGTAAGGGGCACAGACAGAGGTGCACTTGCGACTGGGTTCTGGAAGAGAACAAGGACTTCGGGCTGACCGTCTGCATCGGCTATGAGTTCATCCGCTCGGGTCTTGGTCCTGTCTCATATCTGGGCCTGGGTTCTTGGTTCCGGCTGCTGTTCTTCCCACCGGATGCCTGCCTCTGGCTCGGACTATTGCTTGTTTGCTGGCGTTGCGCTGTCCACCCCGAGGGTTACTTCTGCTGGGACTGCGTGAGAGGTGCTCCCAGTGAGAGCGACAAGCCCAGGGTCTCGATGTATGCTCGCAGTACATGTTCTGCTTGCAACCTTGTTTGACTCTGGCTCATGCTAGCTTCTACCCGAACTACCCTGAGGGCTCTGGCGTCCACGTCAAGTCTAGGCACTGTGAACTGACCCGCTGTCACGTAGGTTGACTCACAGCCTGCCGCATCACACACAGCACACTGTAAACTTTTTCACACCTTTAAAGGTATGCGCTATGCACATTCAATCTGGTTGCGTAACATTGCATCTCCAGGATGATATTTAACAAAATTGCTAGCAAACTAAAGAAAAGAAGCATTACTAAAGAAAGCATTACTAAAGATCAAGTGTCGGTGCAAATTTTGCATTCATTATGTCTTGGATATCGTAGGTACGAGCTAATGCATATATGCATCGCTATCGATAATCGAGCACGCGCAAGTGTCTACAATACTGTTGAACAATGTTGAGATGTTGCAAGATTGAATTTTTGGAGGACAGACAACACTCGAGTAAAGAAAATTTGTGCGAAACCGTACTCCATTATGATGTTACCAAAATTACACCTAAAAACGCGTGCGCCATGCACGCTATTACACCTTTGAAGGTGTGAAAAGATTTAGAGTGCACGCGATTTCAACGGGAAGCCGCGACGTTTTGATGAACTAGAAAGCTGGAAGGACACAGAGTTTAGATTTTTCGTGCTCTATGTCGGACCAATCGTTCTAAAGGACTCACTGGCATCAAAGTTCTATAACAACTTTCTCGTTCTTCATTGTGCGTTCACTACCCCCCCCTCCCCTACATACCACGAGAATATGGCAAACTACAGAGGAGCTATTTCGACAGAATCCTTCATTGTACTGTGCGGCAAAGCCCACGTGTCACGCAACGTGCATGCTCTTCTCCTCTTGGCCAGTGATGTGAAGTTCCACGGTCCACTTGAGAAGTTCAGCGCGTTTCCTTTATGCAGCAAAACTTTATGCAGGTATTGGAAAAAATCATTTTTTTCCAATTCAAGTCTCAGAGGCCACTTGAACAACTCTACATGCGGCTCAAAGAAAACTGCAGGATGCCATCAGCACGCCCACTTCATCTGCCGTTTCCTTGTCTGGCAAGCACACAGAGTGTCCATTTCCGAGGGTGCTGATTGCCGAGGTCCACAGTACAAAAAGGTTGAGACACGTAAATTTTCACTGCAAAAAATAAAAAAATAAAAAGTATACAGCCAGGTAACTGTTGTGTACTACGTGATGGCACATTGTGGAGAAAGAGAATACAGCACGAAACGCTTTTTGCAAGTGCTGCCTTGTTTGAAGGAAATTCTGAGAGAAAATGGAACTGTACGCTTCACCATGTCATTCAGCATTATTTGATGTGATGTTCATGCTGTATCCAAGGAGTCAGATATGCACTAATGGGAGCTGACAGACGTGAAATACAAGTGCCTCATGCTGCCTATTGAGAATAATTTTGCTGTAGTTACACTTCTATACAGCACGACAGTTAAGCTCATGACATTAAGTTCCAATGACATTTTGCGGTTCGTTCGTGTCCTGTCTCTCCGTGGCGCCTTCTATAATGACGCTTTCGAACTGCACCATTTATAATTCAAAGCACAGGTTTGTGACATATACAAGGAGGTAGGAAATGTTATAGGGTCTGGTGTAACCAGAAGGAACAATCTGAATTTTGCGTATGACAAATTATTAAATTAAAATTATTTTCGAATTGTGTTGGTGTTCTTTTAGAGCTCCTCCGCGAAGAATGCCGTGCTATGCTTCATTTGTAATGTGATGCCCTATAGAAGCATTGATGCATGGCATTCAAATGCGGTTAAGCATTCCGATGAGCTGGTGACCCTCAAGCCAGTTATGGCTTCTCAAGTTTCTGCAATTGCATTTTGTTTTTTGTTTGTTTTCTCAAATCCTTCAGTATGTGACAATAAAGTTCCCAGAGGAAGATGACGAGGTTGAGGTTATCCCCAGCAGTTAACGGGAAGAAATGCCTCTGGCCAAATGAAAAAAAAAAGCTCTCGAATCTCAAGCCATGTCCCGAAGCTCGTACGCCCGATGTCTGGCTGGAGGTCGTGCACCTGCACAGCGTTGGGACGGTTTTGTAACTTCAGCTTCTCTTATTATCCTTAACTATGGTGAGTCACCAAAAATCGCATTTTTTTCTTCTTTTCTTTGCTTCTTTGAAGTGAGAGTAGCAGTCGCTGTTAAGCGGGTAGAAAAAATATAAAAAAAATGCATTGCACAAAATTGTTCAGATAGCATGAAGGACATGCTGAAGGCTTGGGCGATAAAGCACCAGATCACAAGAGCTGCTGTAGATTGACTGCTTGGAATTCTGCGACCACATTTCGCAGATCTTCCGGAAACACATCAAGCATTACTATCTACTCCCCGCAATGTACCAATTGTTAAAATGGCCAATGGACAGTATGTACATTTTGGAATCGAGAGTGGACTCCGGCGTGCACTGGACATGTGGAACCCCGATGCTATTATTCCTGAGCTTTCACTATCTATGAATGTTGATGAGCTCCCTCTTTTCAAGTAGTGGGACACAAGTTTGGCCAATACTTCTACTACTTCACCAACCAACAAGCGCTTTGACATAGTATTTGCTGTTGGAATATACTGTGGTGCATCGAAGCCAGCTAATTTGGAGGAATTTTTGAACCCCTTTGTTGATGAGCTGGAACCAGTGCTTTCCTCTGGAATTTGTTATAACGGCAAACACTGTAAGATTACGTTGAAGGCAGTACTTTGTGATGCACCTGCAAAGGCCTTCATAAAGGCGACAAAACTTTACGCTGGGTATACGGATGCGATAAGTGTTGTACAAAAGGAGTGTACCTTGGTCGCGTCACATATCGAAGTGTGGACAGCCCGCTTCGTTCTGATGACTCATTTGCAAATCAGACTCAAAAGGAGCACCACTTCGGTGTTTCCCCACTGGTGCGTATTGGCATTCCAATGGTGTCTTGTTTTCCAATAGACTACACGCATTTGGTTTGACTAGGGGTGGTTCGAAAGCTAATATGTAACTGGCTGCAGGGCCCCCGGACAGTATGACTTTCACATGCGTCAGTTGTGCAGGTGTCAGGACTCCTAGTCTCCCTTCGAAAGCATGTATCACGAGACTTTGCGCGCAAGCCACGGCCTCTAGAATTGTTTGAGCGCTGGAAGGCTACTGAACTGAGACAATTTTTGTTGTACTCTGGTCCTGTTGTTCTCAGGAAAATCCTGCCGCAGTCTGTGTGCATACATTTTCTACACTTGCATGTTGCCATTGCTATTCTGTCATGTAAATCAATGACCTGCTTTCTCAACTACGCAGAACAGCTGTTGCGCAGATTTGTGCTGCCCTGTAAGTCTGTCTATGGCAAGGATCGCTGGTATACGGTGGTGGTGGTGGTGGTGGTGAAAGGGCTTGCCGTTGTCGGCCTCACGTATGTGGGCAACGTCACGACTGACGCCCTGGGGAAATGTGCGTCCTGGGCCGACTTCTAGGGGAACTATGCCGACATATGTCTGAAAGTGTCTGAGGAAAACCCAGGAAAAGCCCCAAGCGGCACAGCCGGCACCGGGAATCGCTGGTATACAATGTGCACGGGCCCATTCACTTGGCCAATGACTGTCGTCACCTTGGTACTCTTGATGATTTCAGCTGTTTTCCTTTCGAAAACTATTTGAAAGAGCTTAAGAAACTGGTGAGGTCTGGGAACAAGCCCTTGCAGCAGTTGTATGGCAGGCTTGTGGAGCAGCAAGCGTGCCATGTTGTTGAAAGTGAAAAAGGATGCTCAACTGCCACAATACGGGGTGCTTCCATCTTCGTGCCACTCTAGTGGTCCTGCACTCTCCTACCCGAACTTGAGGCAGTACCACAAAGCAATGTGGAAAGGCGCAGTTGTAACGTCTCAGGCACCCGATAACTGTGTACTGCTCACTGGGAACAGAGTTGTCGTTGTGTCAAACTTTCTGGTTGATGGGAGTAATGTACTCATTGTGGGCAAGCTGTGTAATATTGAGGGTGACCTTTTTGTTCATCCATGTCAGTCATCACTATTGTCCACATTTCAAGTGTAATCGCGAGCTCGTCTGAATGAAATGATGATGATGACCATTGCAGTTTTTATGGCGCATGAGCAGACTATAATGCGCCAAAACTGTGATGTGTGTGGTGGTGATGATGATGATGATTGGAGTTTTAATGGCGCATTAACTACATAGGTCATAATGCGCCAACACTGTGATTAAAATATGACTAGCAAGAAGTAGGTGCAGTACTCAAAAAAGAAGAGAAGTAACATCTAAAAACTAAAACTACACAAGACTTACAATTCCAGTGTCTCTTAGAAAATTAAAAATTCTACTGAAGGGGATAACAGCCTCATCGCCAAGCAAGAGCGCTGGATGAAGAGGCAAAAAATGCGTATAAAACTCTGTGAAATGATGCTGACGATGGATTTCGTGGTGTGGGCAGGTGATAAGAATGTGGATGACAGAGAGGAGTTCGCCACAGTGCTCACACAGTGGCGGCTCTTCTCCACAGAGTAAAAAATTGTGCGTGAGGAAGGTGTGCCCTATCCGCAACCTTGTTCTCAGAACACTCAAGAGACGATTTTCCTGGCGATCTCCGTACCTTTGGATGTGTTGCCTAACTAAGTGTAGTTTGTTGTGTATCTGAGTGTTCCAGAAACTCTGCCATTTTGAATACAGTGATTTCCTAAGTGCTGACCTAATATCATGCATCGGTATCTCGAAAGACCTGATGTCTTTTGAAGCTGCAGCAGCAGCGCGGTCAACAACCTCATTGCCTTGTATGCCTATGTGGCTAGGCACCCAGCATAACATAACTGAATATCCCCTCTTTTGTGCCACACTCACTAAGGACTGTGCACGCTGAATCAGAAAATTATTTGGTTTGCGTATGCAGCAAATAGCATTTACGGAACTTACAGAATCTGTCTATATAACTGCAGACTTGATACAGCCTCGAAGAATGTGCGTAAGTGCAAGGATTATTGCATAAATCTCTGCGGTAAAGATAGATGCTATATTGTTTAGACGATGTGACCTCATACATGTGCCAGACGTCATGGCACAGGTCACATCTGCACTAGACTTTGATCCGTCAGTGTAAATTTCTGTGTGAGTCCCAAAACTCTCCCTCAGGTGTGCAAATTCTTGCTGTAGTACATGTGTAGAGGTGTTGTGTTTGCTGTATTTAGTCAAAGAGGTATCATGCCCTGGAAGTGGTTCCCAAGGTGGGACCACCTTCCCATATTCAACAACTTGGCAATTATAGGAAGAGAAATTGTGATCCCCAATATCCCTCTATCCCCTATATTCTCATTGAAAGAGGGGGGACTACTGAAGGCCTGTTAATAAACAGCTGTTTGAAACGTGTACTTTTAACACAAGTCAGTGCACGGTGTTGTGCATAACTCCTTACTCTTAGAGCATACGACACTCCAAGATAAAATCGTCTTCTATTCAAGGAATATTCATGGGATTCCACGTACAGACTTTCGACTGGAGATGTTCGGAACGCACCAAGGATAATCCGGAGCCCTTGGTGATGAACAGGGTCTAGGGCTTTCAATACAGATTGGCGGGCTGAGCCGTAGACGATAGACCCATAATCTATCTTGGAGCGAATGCAGACACTATATACACGGCGGAGTGTCTCCTCGTCTGCACCCCAAGATCTATGAGAGAGGATTTTCAGTAGATTCAGTGACTTCACGCATTTTGCCTTCAGGTTTTCAACATGGGGCTTGAAGGTGAGCTTTGAATCGAACGTAATGCCAAGAAATTTGCATTCTGATTTTACAAGAATGTCTTGTTCATTAAGTTGCAGCGCAGGGGACGGAAACACTCCTCTGATTCTCGAGAAATTAACGCAGATTGTTTTTTCAGGAGAGAATTTAAACCCATTATGTGAGGACCATTTTGCCATTTTATTTATACAGAGTTGCATCTGTCGTTCACATCTGGGTAAGCTCGCTGAACAACAAGATATCTGGATGTCATCCACATACAAGGAAAAAGATATAGAGGGTGGGATGACACTGGCTATAGAGTTGATTTTGATAAGGAATAATGTGACGCTCAGAACAGAGCCCTGCGGGACACCATTCTCCTGCACGAACAAACGGGATAAGGTAGTTCCCAGCTGAACTCTGAATGTTCTGTGTTGTAGGAAATGAGCAGTACATTTAAAGAGACGACCCCGTATATCGAACGTATGGAGATCCTGTAGGATGCCATATCGCCACGCAGTGTCGTATGCTTTCTCCAAGTCAAAGAAAACTGACAAGCAATGTTGTCTCCTGACAAAAGCTTCACGGATGGTTGTTTCTAGACGAACGAGGTGGTCCATGGTGCAGCACCCCATGCGAAACCCACACTGAAATTCTGATAGGCACTTATTCATTTCAAGAAAATAAACCAGTCGGTTATTCACCATTCGCTCAAAGGTTTTTCCTATGCAGCTTGTCAGCGCGATGGGACGATAAGTGGCAGGACAAGAGGCTTCCTTTCCGGGTTTCAGGACGGGGATTATGGTGGCAATTTTCCATGCACAAGGTAGTGTCCCCTGTATCCAAACGAGGATGAAGAACTGAAGTAAATTTTTTTTTATATGTCAGACAAGTTCTGTAGCGTTGAGTATGCAACACGGTCTGGGCCAGGAGCAGTCGCATTTGCTGACAACAAGGAGCGTGACAATTCTACCATGGTGAAAGCCTGGTTATATCCAAAACAATCTCCGCCATTTACTGGAATCTTTTGTGTTTCGGATCTTTGTTTAATTTTTAGAAATTCACTGCTATAATGGGAGGAACTTGAAATGCTTTGGAAGTGTTCCCCAAGTGCATTAGCCTGTTCTTCTAAACTTTCGCATAACTGACCATTAACTTCTAAAAGAGGGACTGAATGACTGATACGTTCTCCTCTGATTTTACGAAGTCTGTCCCATACGATTTTGGACGGGGTATTACAAGATAAAGACGATACAAAAATTCACCAAGAGGATCGTTTAGCCTGTTTTCGTGTCCACCTGGCCTTTGCTCTTGCCTTTTTGAAAAGTAAAAGATTATCTGAGGTGGGGTAGCCCCGAAATGTACCCCATGCACGATTTTGAAGTTTGCCAGTTTCCTCGCATTCATTATTCCACCAGGGTTTAGGTCGCTTTGGGAGGCGACCAGATGTCTGGGGAATGGATAATGTTGCTGCATCAAGTATGATCTTGCTGATAAGACAATTAGCTTCTTCTATTGTTACACTATCAATAGGAATTAAAGATAGGTCACTTCTTTCTGAAAACTGCCTCCAGTCGGCCAGTTGGAGTTTCCATCTAGGAGGGCGTGTTGTCAGAGTGTCCACTGGCGTAAGGTATTTTAACACCACTGGGAAGTGATCACTCCCAAGTGGATTTTGTTTTACAGTCCATTCTATCTCCTGAAGCAAGGATGGACTGCAAAAAGACAGGTCTAAGGTTGAGAGAGACTGACTTGAAGAATGTATGTATGTAGGTGCCCCTGTGTTTAAAAGACAGGTGGATGTTGATAATAAGAACTTCTCTAACATTTTCCCTCGAGTGTCAGTTCTCGTACTGCCCCAAAGTGGATTGTGAGCATTAAAGTCACCTAGAAGTATAAAAGGACTTGGAAGTTGGCTGCATAAATCTTCTAATTCTTTTTGTGTAGTTGTGTCTGACTCTGGCAAATAGATTGAGCAGATGGTGACAATTCTGTCTAGACACATCTGCAGAGCTACAGCTTCCAAGTCTGTAACTAGGTGTACTGCTTTGGTTGGGAGAGATCCTCGTGTGACGATCGCAACACCACGAGATGCTCGGGTGGCGTCAGTTCGATCTTTTCGAAAGCTATTGTGTCTTCGCAGTGGATTTTGTGTTTGTGTGTTCAGATATGTTTCCTGAAGACAAAAGCATGATGTGCTATACTTCTCGAAAAGATCGTTGACGTCATCTAGATTAGAGAGTAACCCTCGGGAATTCCATTGGAGGATCGTGTGTTGCATAATGATTGCAGTAAGAAGAAAGACGCCTGTCAAGAACTTTTGCAAACTAGGAAGAGCTTCCATTACCTACTTTTTTGTTGGGGGTGTGACCCGCGGCCTTGTGGTTTTCTTTCGTGCAGCCGCAAGCTCCTTGTTAGATATGTCAGGGAGTGACCCGCTCCCCGACAGACTAGATCTATTCTTTTTGGGGGCTTGGAAGCTCGTGCTCGCAAAGGAGCGCTCAGAGCTCGTCTCGTCCTCGCAATCCATGGATGTGACCTCCGTGGACTGTGTGGACAGAAGTGGCGTCGGTGTTAGTGACGCCACTGGAGTTTCGGGGACTGGAGGTGGATGTGCACCTCGTTGAACTTCATTTGTGGTTGTCTCTGTCAGTAGTGATTGCTCGGTCTGTGTGTACTGTGTTACTAGTTTCACTTTCTGTTTCACGGCTGTGGCAAAAGATTTTTCGAAAAAGATGGGAGCTACTTTTTTCCTTGCTTCTGGGTAACTGATGTTCTGTGTACCCTTAACGTGCAGGACTTCTTTTTCATATTTACACTTTGTACAGGACCTCGAGTAGGATGGGTGATCGAAAGAACAGTTGACACAGCAGTCTGCCCTTTGCATTCTTTAGTCTCATGGTCAGACTTTCCACATCGTGCACAACAGGCAGAGCCACGGCACCCGTCTGCAGCATGTCCAAACCTGTTGCACCGAAAACAGCGCAACGGGTTCGGTATTTAAGGTCGGACATCTGCTGACAGGTAGCCTACTTTTAGTTTTGTTGGAAGTGTGGGCCTGTCAAAAGTCAGTACTATATTTCGTGTGGTGGTGTACTCCCCATTTTTACGGATTTTGATTTTGCGTACATTAATGACATCCTGGTCCTTTAAGTTTTCTAGGATTTCTTTCACAGGCACGTCAATCAGTTCTGATACTGCGATGACGCCCCTGCAAGTGTTCAGTGTTTTGTGCAAGGAAGCTGAAATCTTTTTACCCATCATCTCATGTGTGTTTAGAATGCGTTCACAGTCTATTTCATTGGTGCATTTTACGAGAAGGTCGCCAGATCTGATGCGTTTGATTTCAGTAATGTACTTAGACAGTGATGCCGCCGCTTCCTCAATGAAAAAGGGTGACATCTTTCCCAGTGGTGTGCTTTTCTCTTTCTCTGTATCTGAAGAAGAAAGTACAATGTATTTTGAAGTGAACTGTTTTGTTACAGTCCTTAAGGCTTCGGTCCGTGGACGCTTTGCGGCCACGATCTCAGTAGAAGAATATTTACCCATGTAGGTTTGATCAATGAGTATTCCAAAAAGGTCACCCGCATTTCATACTCATACATACGGGAAGGTCCCGGAGTTTGACAACCCATCAGCCGGGGCTTGATCAAGACCCCGACTGCCACCGTTCAAGGTTTCTACCCTTCACCTTAAATCCCCTCGGCACGGTACGGATACCATCTTAGGACTGGGGGCTGAGGTTCGTGGTGGCGCCACTCACCAAACACCAGCCGAAGCCGGTGCCCCCTGCGGGGTCGTCTGAATGAAACATTTTTGTTTTCGGATATTATGTGCAAGGGACAGCTCATTCCGCTTGGCAGCAAAAATGTTTTCTTTCCATTGTTCCATCTTCTCTGAGTCCATATGTTTTACCATTGAACTGTTTCCATTTCCCTTTCTTACTTTAATACACTTGGGTTTCTGTACAGCAATGTTCTACTTTGGAAGTGCCATCTCATATAATCTTGTGAAGTGCATCAGTAAAGTATCTGTTTCCCTATCTCATGTTGGAGCCCGTGTGCAGTTGCCATATTTAAGCTGCTTACACTTCTACCCTGTGCAAATGTAAACTTGTATGCGGTCCATCCGTGCATATGAATCTGAATGAAAATCTACAGTACAGTGTCGCCCTCTTAAGCCCTGCCAACGCCGCCTTGTTGTCCACCACTTCATAAGTCGTACATGTACTGTATGTGAGACCGAACTGTGCCACATGTTTTCGTTCTGTCTGCAGGTACGACATCGTTGAATTCACTGATGAGGGCAGCACGTACGTTGTCCCCAGAAACTGGGCTGAAGAGGATGGAGATGATGTGTCTTGCTCTTGGCCGCCCGCAACAATCAAAAGAGAAGTTGATCGCATGGTCATGTTAGCAGTACTAGTGAAGGATCACTGGTTATCGCACAGAGCGCGAATCCTTGCGGCAAAAAGTGAGCAAGACTGTTTTGTTTATTCCTGAGCATAGGGTTGGCTATGCAATATTTCTCACTGCAATTTCAATATTTAAATATCATTATTTCATCACATCACGCCGGCGATATTTAAAAAAAAGAACTTGTTATGTTATTGTATTTGTACGGTCTTGACATTATTAACTGCTGTCCTGGCACGCAGAAAAGCCTTCGTACAAGTTGGTCTTGCAAGAAAGCATGTGCTTATGTTCACTACCATCATATGCAGTTGTTTGGCTCATTTTTTTACAGGCACATATGAACGTGCTAAGGAGTGTCTCCCAAAGGCTCTTGTGACGTCCCATTTGGACTCTGAAGATTCGGGGACGGAAAGAGCATCACGGCACAAGCGAAATGAAGTGATCCTGACACATAGCGATGAAGAGGAGGAGAGTAGAAAATGTCACCCAATATCACAAAGTGAGTATTTTCTCTGTATGCTTGTAACGACGGTCACATCCAGTCTTTACAGTTTTCTATCCACTACAAAATATGTACTGTAAGACTACTAGAATAATATCGATGCAGGCGTCACAAGTGGGTTACATGATTCTGAAATTCGTGGAATTCATTGCAATTAATTAACTTTTCATTTTCATCATTTCTGTGAAGACAGAACTGGCAGAATAGAAGACAATAATTCTTGACCATTCCGTATCATAGAAATGTTCATTGGAGATCATACATCAAATTATTTGTTCCCCAAATCTCCTCCATATGATACCTAACTTACAGGAGGTATGGTTCTTCATGGGCGCACGAAGTACAGACTTCCTCTCTGGAGGACAGGTATATGTAAGGATGAAATTTTCAGCAGCTGCTTTCCGTGGATGGTGTGTACACATAAAATTGATCGTATAACATTTTGTCGCTCTCACTAAGATGGTTGCTGTCCGCCTACCACATGGCATGACGCTGTCGAAGGGGGATTGCGTACCAACTGCACTGTTGCAGAGGTCTTTAATGTGTCATTTTGGCATCGTTTGCAGGGAGTTTGGGAGCTGAACCATTCAGACCACACGCGGTGCTGACGGTTTCTGAACTATGGAATGGGCATCAAAATTCATCGCACACAATTTTGCTGTTTTAATTTCATCCAGGAAAGCTAAGCTAATTAGTAACTACACACTGTTAACTTTAGTTATTAAGGTAGGTTGATTCAAATTGCAGCCACAAAATATTTGCCACAGATTTTCCACCACGATGTACGCCACACGTGTGCGGATACTACATGTCGTTGAATCGCATTCTTTTACAACCTTTTGTAAGGATGTGCATTTTGATACACGAAAGAAAATCTCAACTGTGTCGCGCAACATAGCACAGGTGCCAAACCCGCTGTACCAGCCCAGTGCAGCAACCTGCAGCACCCGCCAAGATGTGATTGAAAGAAGACATCCTCAGCTGGTCAGAAAAGGTAGGCACACCTTGTTTAAAAGCTGGTGTAACTGCATAGCTCCAGTACTAGGTATTTATATCCATTCCATAACAACTGTTTTTCTGCTTATGAGTAGAAACCTGGTGCAGATCAATTTATCATGTATTTTGTTCCATCAGGAAGATATCATTTGTGCTTTTGAAGATGAGATATGTATTCCCATATTTTTCCATTAGAAGTTGCAAGGACATATGCGAAAGACAAGCCTCTCTGCACGATTTTCGGGTGAACCATAAAAAAGGACAGTGCATGGAAGCAAACAGAATTTTCTGACACAAAACGTTATTATGACCCTCCTCCATTTTCCCCTCTTCTCTGTCTTTCTCACCGAGTGCACTGTGGAATCCTTCGGCTGGTAGATTGCTAATTCCAGTTTGTTTTAATGTCCACTGTTACATTTTGTCACACTATACGTAACTTTTGGTTCTCTTATATATCATGGTTATTCGTAACATACTTGCGAAGTAACTGACTCAACTCCTCTTCATTTCATTCTACTTCGTTTCACATTGAAGCTTGCATGTTCACTTTTCAACGTTTCACTTTAAACCTAGCTTTTGAAAAGAAGGCGTTCAGCAACCAAATGGTTATACTAAACGAACTACAGAGTCTAAGGAGACTGCTTTCATCAGCTAAACCTCAAAGATTTATTAGGCTGCCGGAAGACTGCCCTACACTGCCTGCAACAGACGTGTCTGGTGTGATGTCATTCGAAGACTATCTCTCAGCTGAGGGAAACATGGAGAAGCTCGTACGTTACCACTGTTTATGCTATCCCTCTGCTGTCCTTGAACTTGTTGCATTATTATGCAGGTTGACTATTTCTCAAAATTTGGTGGGACAGATCCTCAAGACATAGTGAGAACGTTATTACGCTCCTTCTTGACAAAATCCGCTGCTCTCCAGTTTAGCTGGAGAGGTTCGAAAGGGACTAAGAGGGCATTTGCTGATCTCTGCCACATCAATGACCTCCTTCTCTGTAAGTAGCTCATTTGCCAAGGACTCATTCGAATTCATGAAGCTCAGGAGCAACTATGCTAGTGCTTACTGTGTTCAAAATACTGTTTTCGGCGGTCTCACTCACGTGAAATAGCTTGCAACTAGGATAATCTCTCAATCTGCCATCTCGCTTTTGTCCGAAATCCCCTAATTAAAAATGTTAATTATTGAATTTTAGTTAATTAATCATCTCGTAGTTGCACACCTTCGAGAGGATGTCTGCCTGGCCGTTACACTCAACTACAAAAACAGCATCTATGCTGCTCTCATAGGTTTTTTATAAAAATTCTGGTCAGTCTTCCGTGAAGCACCCTGTATACTGGGCCTGTCTTCTGGTATCGTCACATTGCAATGCAACGTTGAGTTGTTATATGTGCTCATGGCAGCCTGTTATCTAAAGGTGAAAGTGGATTTGCACACTTCAGCTGGGTTGTTTCACTTTGCATTTATTTTTCTCTTTTCCAGCATGCCTGAGAGCACATTACCCTGATGGCTCATCCATGCACATGACTAGGAAAATTACACAGCAGTGGCTGTGCGGAGCACAAGACAGGGAAGGGGGCCGTAGCAACAGGCGCCGCGCAGCAAGGGACGAGCAGACATCTGAATAAGAACAAGCATGAGCACTATACTTATGTACAAGAGGAACACCCTGCATACTGGGTCATGTTATTCGTACAACAATTTTATGTTGACAG
The DNA here is from genome assembly GCF_037126465.1 of Ornithodoros turicata. Classification (NCBI taxonomy): domain Eukaryota; kingdom Metazoa; phylum Arthropoda; class Arachnida; order Ixodida; family Argasidae; genus Ornithodoros; species Ornithodoros turicata. The sequence goes on along the minus strand of NC_088203.1, from coordinate 53,351,142 downwards.
AAAACCATAATTCTAGTCATTCTAGCCATATATGCAATGTCATGTGACACCTGTTTTCCCCCGAGTGTATGGGACAAGAACCCGCATGTGTATCATTTCTGCTAATAAAGCGCCCAGACTGAACATTCAGAATTTGTTTTGTATTCCAATTATTCACAGACGTTACAATGTTGTTGCGTTGGCATGTAATATATACGCAGTGATTGCCTTGAGCAATAAAGGAGGGATTAACAGGCGCAGATTACCACGGCAGGGGTCCTTAATTGATGACAGCCAACTTATCCAGCCATGCCACGGCCAAGCATAACTGCACGCTGGGCTAGAAGAGGGCCACACACGGCCCGGCATTGGCCAGGTTGGCCAGTGAAATTGGGCCAAGAATGGTGACCGAGTCTTGGCCTACTTGGCCAGGTACTTAAGGCCGAGGTCGGCCCGAGCAAGTTTTTGCAATTGGGTCAGAGTCCGCCCATGTAGCCTGCAATGACGTCGAAGTCCATGCTATCGAGACTCGCAAGAGCCTTGTTAGTGAGGCAACAGCAGCACGAATAGCCCTTGAAACTGCGAAGGACTCCACACTGCGTAACATTATGAAGCAACTGGAAAACCACCAACCCATCATGGGAGAGTTCAAGACAGTGCAGTCTGAACTGACCGTGGTTGATGGGCTTCTGTTCAAAGGCACAAAGGCTGTAATACCGACAAGCATGAGATCAGAGATGCTTCAGCAAATTCATGATGGACACCTCGGTATTAATAAACGCTTGGCAAGGGCTTGCCAGCTGGTATTTTGGCCCGGTCTCAGCGGAGACATAAAGTTACTGATCAAACGATGTGCCACCTGCCAGGAGTTCTCTTAGCAGCAGGCCCAGGAGCCATTAGTAATGAGACAAGTACCCTCCCGTCCATGCCAACGAATTGAAGTCGACTTGTGCCAGTACGCCAGAAAGTATTTTCTAGTTGCCTACGACGCGTACTCGAACTTCCCGGAAGTTGAACAGCTAGACAACACGAGTGCACACACCGTGGTTGAAAAACTAGGAAGCATATTCGCACGGCACGGGATTCCGTTTGAGGTGTGTACTGATAATGGCCCACAATTCACATCCCAAGACTTCCGTCGGCTGGCAAAGCTGTAGGACTTGACGCACACAACGTCGAGCCCGTATTTTCCAAGTTCAAACGGCTTGGCAGAAAAAGAAGTGCAGCAAAAGGAAAAAAAGTGGTTAAACGCATTCTACAGAAATCCATGAGAAATGGGGACGACTTTTGGCTCGGCCTACTAGCTTATCGCGTGACGCCACTTGAAGACGGAAGATGCCCAAGCGAATTGTTAATGGGACGTCGGTTGCGGTCCCGCGTACCGGACTTTCGCAGGACGTACCACCACCAGTGTGGAAAAGGACGCAGCCACACAAGCAGTCTCCGGCATTAACGGCTCTACAGGAGGGGGACACAGTCCGCGTACGCGAAGGTAATCGCTAGGCCCTCAAGACGAAGCTGCAGAGCCAAGTTGCCCTGCGGTCTTACAACGTGGTGACACAGGATTACCGAGTTCTTCGCCGTAAGCGCAGGCACCTACTCAAAACGAACGAGCCATATCTGCCGGACCCAGAGGGACCGGAATGGGATAACGACTTTGGCGAAGGTCCGGCTGGCGCGGCAATAGCGCCATCCGACAGTCGACCGTTGTCACCTGCTCTACACCACATGCCTTCAGCGCCAGACTCGACCTCCACAGGAGAGCGTCCCACTCGACAACCCAACAACAACCCAGACGACAACCCAACAGCCTGTGTTATGATGAAAACTTTAAGCAGCAGAGCTGAACAGTTGAATGTAAAAAAAAATTAGCAGTGTTCTTTTTTTTAAAACTTGTTAGGGTTTGAGGGGAAGATGTATCGGTATCGTCATCACCATGACGGTACAGCCCAGCGCGAGCTGAATAAACACTTTGTCTTCGTCTGGTGCACGATACAGGTGGTGGTGGTGGTGGTGGTGATAGGGCTTGCCGTTGTCGGCCTCACGTATGTGGGCAACGTCACGACTCACGCCCTGGGGGAATGTGCGTCCTGGGCCGACTTCTAAGGGAACTGTGCCGACATATGTCTGAAAGCGTCTGAGGAAAACCCAGGAAACACCCCAGACAGCACAGCCGGTACCGGGATTCGAACCCGGGTACCTCCCAGTCTCGACGATACAGGTACTTTATGTTGTCACGAAAGAGGGACCAGTTATCCTCAATGGAGTGAGGCGAGGTGCCATGAAAGGAATTTTCATACAGAACTTCAAGACCCTTGTTGATGGCTTGGAAGTTAGCTCGAGCGTAGTCGTATATGGCTTTGTATGCATGTATGTATGTAGTTAGAGGTTTTCTGGCGCAAGGGCTACTTAGGCCAAAGGTATATGGTTTTATCGTTGAATTTACGAACATTTGGACGACTTGAAGAGATATCGAAAAAAATGGCCTTGTGGCAGTGAGACCATCAGTGACATGCAAAGAAGTGATGTGTTCAGGATTGGAGGTAAAAACCAAGTCAAGCGTTGACCGTGTGGCATGAGTTATTCGGGTAGGATGTGGAACGACCTGCGATAGATTAAATGTAAGGCATAAATCCACAAACAGTGTCTCTTGTGAACTCCGGGAAAGATTGCAGTGGAGCAAGTCGCAAATTATTGACCCTAAATGTATCAGCGTATATTCAAGGTATATATTACTGTATATGTACCAGGGCAGATTTCAAGTTTCCTGAGCGCGCACAGACGGTGATCTCAGTTGTCTCGCGACGTAACAGACGGAGAAAGACACCGGCTGTCACACACACAGCCATCCCGAAAGCTATGCCCATCTTTGTTGATGCACCCACGAATCCACAAGAAGACTGCTGAAGCTCTCCCACTCGTATTAAGTACCTGTAGCTTGAACTACAAACAGTTTGGTGCACACTCCACAAAACGAGAACAGCTGATTGCTGATTTCATGGGCGCGGCCATGCGAGCCGAGACGGACAGTTCAACAGAGGAGCAATTTTAGGTAAGTTCGAACGTGGCGCCAGTCGTCGGTGCAACAATTTCCAGAGTGAACCGAGCTCGATCAGCTCAGATAACGCTTTTTCATTCTTTTTCCTTTTAGTATTATTTATTATTATCTTTATTCATTTCCAATTCCAGCACAACCGCTCAGCGCGCTGACACTAGTGCAACGTAGAGTCAACAAATATCTCGCTTCCCTAAGGAGAAGAGAAGTATATTCGTGTTTTGTGATTCCTTTTTCCTCTCCCTACGTTCCAGAAACATACGGTTTCCGAGCCAAGACAATATAGTTGCGAGCGCAGTTGACATACAGAAGTATCCCGTACCGTGAAGACCACCACCCCAAACGTGGTTGCCACGGTTTCGGTTTTGGCCCATTTGCATGTCAAAATTCAGGGATGGATATATTAATACAGGTACGTGTTTCAAAATTTTTAAACCTGGTTTGGATTTTAACTAGGACAGTCTCCCACATCGGTATCTGGCTTTTGTTCAAGACGTCCTTATTAGAGTTAATTAATGAATTTAATTGATTAGTCATCCTTATTAGTCATTATAGTCTTTCTAGGAAAAGATACGCGCCCGTAGAACTCAACTGTGAAAATGACGTGCTCTCGTGACTTTTTTATAAAAATTTGTCCAAGCCGAAACACACACACACAAAATAAACGGGGTGCCACAAAGGCGTACTTCGTGCATACTTTGTGGTAGCCATTTTTAATAGAGATTTTTTAAAATAAAACAACTAGTACTACGTGTACAGTAGTTTCGCTCATACGCGTATGCGAGTGGAGGAAAAAAAGCCTTATCTGCAAGGTATTGTGGCATTCTAATTTCCATAATTCACTAAGATGTACTTTTTTATTTTTTTATTTTTATGAAGCTGTTTTTCTGTCTTTCGAGAAACACAAAGAGCAAAATTGCTGGCAATCGGTTTTAGAAATGAGATGAATCCTTCATCTGTATGCTTCAAATTATTATCCACACAGGTGACATTTGTTTGTAGTGCACCGTTTCAGGTTTTCCAGTATGGAGATACCTCGTTCGCACTAACTCGGAAGTCGGCAAGGGGGAGCGAGCCCTAACCTAACCTAACCCAACCTAACCTAACCCAACACACCGCAGAGCCAGCACCGTGAAAACTCGAGGAGCGGTGGACTGTTCCCCCTGACCCCACATTCCGATTTATACCGAAACTAAACAGGAGCAGGTTTCCAAGCTAGGGCTCCGGAACGAACCGACAACAGTAAAAAACGATAAAGAAAAAAAGAAAGAAAAAAGAGGAAGGAAGCACAAAAAAGGTATATTCGCTTGAACCGCAACGGGACAAAAACATTGCAAACACGTTTTTCTTGTGCCGGCTATCGGCATTTAGCAGCCTTTCTGAACCCTGATGTGGATTACAGGCCCAAATAATGACAAATGAGCAAGCAAGCATCCTCGCTGCTCACTTTTTGGTGTTTTACGTCGTTTGAAGTGCAAATTGCTGCGCCTAGCATTAGCGCCACATTCGCGTTCAAATTGCTCCTCTGTCGAACTGTCCTTGTCGGCTCGCATGGCCGCGGCCATGAAAGCGGCAATCAGCTGTTGTCGTTTTCTGGAGTGTACACCAAACTGTTTACAGTTCAAGGTACAGATACTTAATCCGAGTGGGAAAGCCTCGGCGGTCTTCCTGTGGATTCGTGGGTTCATCAACGAAGATGGGCATAGTTTTCGGTATGGCTGTGTGTGCGACACATATACACACATATACAATAATATAAATGTTATACTACTGTGCGCAAGTGACGTATGCTGTAGGTTAGGGGGTCCGTCATGACACAGTGAGAAATAATGCGATGCGACGGGCCTGGACAGAAAGCACGTTGGCTCGGTTCCCGAGTGTTTGTGCGCTGAACTGAATTTCTATTTTTTAAAAACAACTTCAATATATTGCAGTTGTAGCGAGATAGTTTCCTTGGTTTTGTCGCATATTGCGGTCACTTCATCTGCTTTTTTTTCGCCAAGTGGTGTAACCCCCGCTTTGACAATTGCGGCCTCCAGTGTACTGCAGCCAGCTTCACTGTTTGACTGATAGTTTGCACCGTTAATTCTTTAATATTATTTGAATAACTTTCATCTGATACTGTACCATTAAATAGGATAGGAATCCATTACGGTTTAGAATTATTTTTCCTTTGCAATGTTCCCACACTAATCTTGGTGACAAGTTGTCTCTCACTAAATTCCTTTTGAGTTGTATTTCACACTGCTTACAGCATAATGTGAGAATGAGAAAAATGTATGCTTCACATGTTCTCAGCATCCTCTACAGCAACTGCTCTTCGGCTAAAAATTCAGAAACTACACACGAAAAAAAAAAACGAAAAACAAATGTAAAACAGACGACACAGCAAAAAGGTCATGACAAAATGATTGGAACTGTGTTATGTTATAATTTTGTGTGTGTGTGTGTGTCTCTCTGGTTCTCCATTTTTGTGAACATGTGCCATGTTGCCGGCACCCTTGCCCTCTTGTCACGAAAACAGCCTCAGACATAAAAATGCAGACAAAAAAGTAGAGAACTCCAACTTAACATAACAAGAGAGAACAAAGATGAGGACACAGGAAGCTTCTAGAGTCGCGGTCACCCCTCAGTTTGTAACAAAAACCGTGGCCCCTCCCTGAACAATACTCCTATCTCCTTAAATAGTGACCGGTTGTGCAATCTCTCATTCAGTTTGGCACTGATGGTGTCCGTCGCATGACGGATGAAACGTCTGAGTAAACGTTATTTTGTTATGTTAAGTCGGAGTTCTCTACTTTTTTGTCTAGTTATGTCATCTCCCGGCCTTTGGAGTATTTTTGCATAAAGATGCAGGTTGTGAGAGGCACATAAAGACTGCTTTCATTGCTAACCTGTCTATCACAAGACATGTGAAAGGACTGCCAAATTCAAATTCAATAATACAAAAATGATTCTGAAATACATCATTCCAATAGAAGGGAGAGTAAACATTGGAATAACAGGTAAAGGTAAACTACTGAAGTGTTGGCATTCTTCTGATGTGTATGATATGCTGCTCTATTTAACCCATGACATATATGTTGTCAAACATTAACTTCTTGCATTCAACATCAAGATGCTATACCCATTCCATCAGTAGTAGCGAGCTATTACGCACAACGACGTCCTTTTTCTAATCAAATTCTAGGAATTCCTGTTCTAATCCAATTCTAAGCCAAAATCCACTTTTAAGCCAAAAAATCTAGTTCTAAGCCAATCCAATCCAGTTGGAATCCAACACAAGCCAAATCCAAAGCCATCTGATTGGTCACCAATAGCTCCGCCCACTTGACGTTGATTGGCCACCACACTAAGCCTACTGATCACTGATTGGTTGACCGTAGCTCTGCTCCTTTATGCTAATTAGTCGGCTCAGCTCCACCCACTTCACGCTGATTGGCCCATGCTAAGCCTACTGAGCGTTGATTGGTTTACCGTAGCTCCACCCCTTTATCCTAATTACTTGGCCCCCCCACTTCACGCTGATTGGCCCACGCTAAACCTACTGATCCTTGATTGGTTCATCATAGCGCTGCCCCTTTATGCTAATTACTTTGGCTCCGCCCACTTTACGCTGAGCCTTGCTTTGCCCTGCTGAGCTTTGGCGCACGCTGAGCCTCTATGCTAATTAGCCAGCTCCGCTGATTGGTCCGCGCTAAGCCTAATCACCCCGATTGCTTCTCTTCTCCACAGACTTCTAAGCCCCACCCAATTGGCCCGCGCTAAGCCCGCCATAATGGCTAGCGGGTCCTGATTGGCCTACTGAACATAGTCTTCACCGGCGCCCGCCAGATGGTGTGCGGATCGCTCGGCGGTGGCTTCAGATGGTTCTAACCCAATTGGGTATCTGTATCTCATACATCCAAACTTACCTCGTGCCACCAGATGGCGCGACTCAGGTGCATGAACTCCGCACGATTCCGCTTTGAGGCGTCACACGAGCGAGAGAACTTCGTCGGGATGTGCTGCCACATATTGCGCTCCCGTATCACCGCAAACAAGTTGCGGGACATCATACGCGAAATCTTGGACGAGTACCTGTCGGCTTACAGGGAGCAATCACTGCGCGAGCTTCGGGAACTATGTTAGGAAGAAATAAGAGTCCTGGAGACGACCATCAATCGCGCTAGCAGCTATGGATGAAAATAAAGATGCATCACACCTCGCTACACAGTCCGCTCAAGTTATTCCACGATGTGCATGCAGTTCCAGCATCCCGCTCGAATACTGATCTCCGGCGCGTCCATGTGTGGGAAGACGGTGCTCACGCAGAATATAATGAGACACCCTGAGTTATTTAGCGTTCCACCGCAGAAGATACTCTACGTACGAAAGTATGCAGCCGGATGGGAAAAGGATTTCGATGGCGTGGAGTTTATGGACAGGATACCCACAGATTGGGATGAACGATATCCCACTCTCATAGTTATTGACGGTCAAATCACGAAAAAGGGGGTTCTATCGGAGGTAGAGTCGCTGTTTGTGCGTGGTAGCCACCATAAGAATGAGTCCGTGATCCTGATCACACAAGCCTTGTTCTATCACAACGCCGCTTTTCGAACGATATCGCTGAACGCCAGTTACACCGTATTGTTCCAGAACGCTCGGTCCGTACAACAGATCGAAAGCTTCGGACGTCAGGTGTTTGGGAAACAGGGGCTCTCCTATTTTCTCGACGCATATAACCAAGCGACGGAGAAGGCGCACGGTTATTTAGTTGTGGATCTGCACGCACAAACACCTCCCTCTCGTAGCCTGCGAACGGGTATTTTACCGCACGACCGGCAGTTCCTGTTTACGCCCGCGAAATGACGGCCGATCTTAGATGACATCTCACGCTCCTCAAAGTATTGGCCGCCAGCAAACCGACGCACTGCGCAGAGTTACTTAAAGAGCTCAGCTGCGACGACATTCGAATCCTTTCGGAAATCTGTCTGAACATTCTACGCGGAAATATCCCACTTTCGACGGAACTTCATAAAAACGTCAAGAAACACAAAAAATCCTCCGCTTCCTCGCTTACAAGTCACTTCATAAGTGCCCCAGGCAGTTGAAGAAATATATTAGGGGACAACGGGGTGGTCTCATTCCCATACTTCCACTGCTCCTCTCAGGGCTATCAAGTCTTGTGGCGGGAGTCGCCGGGCGAGGGATATCCAAAGCCATCGGTCATGGCTCATAGAATAGAAATAGGTGAAGTTCTGAAATCTAACGATTCGGACGACGTAAAAGTGGGCAAAATACTGGAAGCCCTCTATTAGAGCCCTGCACCATCCGCGGATGAAAGCGGATATCCGCGGATATCCGCAATATACTTGCGGATTCGGATGAAAATTTAGCACTTTCTGCGGCGTGCGGATCGGATGCGGATGGCTCGAGGTCGGATGCGGATCGGATGCGGATACGAAGGCAGCGGATCGGATGTGGATATACCGCGTGCTGTCATTTTTCCACCTGCAATTTATTTGTATTGCGCGCCGACAGCCGACAGCGAGCGCATGCTCTGGTTCACCTTTGACCATGCACGGCGCCGAGACGGGAGAGGAGGCATTCAGGCGTCTCGAACCGCGCGAGCGCCGACGAGGTAGCGTTCCACGCGTTCCAGAAGTCTCCCCATATCGCGTTTGTTGAAAGGTTTACCTTTGCTTGTCGTCATGACTGAGTCCTTCCGTGACAGCATGGAGGCATCCGAAATTATACCAACATGCTTCCGGCGGTCTTTACGCGTCTTTCCAAACGTGCAGATTTTTGCGGATCGGATGCGGATGGTGCGTTTTGCTCAGCGGATCGGATGCGGTGTAAACTGTTGTGTATGGTGCGGATGCGGATCGGATGCGGATAACGTGTGCGCGAATGCGGGTCGGATGCGGATGCCAAAAACCTCATCCGCGCAGGGCTCTACCCTCTATTACTTGCTGAAGCACACTCACAATCATCCTTCTCCTCCTCCTCCTCTTCTGGAACCTGTCCATTCGGAGCCCGACCGGAACCCAATCAATTCGATTTTAATCTTCTACCCTCCGGCGTTGATAAAGAACGCGCGAAATCTGTGCTAAAAGAATTGAAGAAAGTTTTCACCTGGCAGGCGTATAATGTACAAGTATATAGAGGGAAGCGAATCAATCGCTCAAATATTGTGGCTCTTGTGAGCTACTTAGCACGTCGTAGCGCGCTCATCAAGAAACCCAGCTGGTACAAAAAAGTATAGAAAATTATAAGCGCTCTGAAAATACACCGCGTTGCTCGCTGGAGCAAATATGGGGCCCCTATAGAAAGATTAAGGAGAAAGGGTTCGGTGGAGTGGATCGGTACCGACGTTATCACAAGCTCACGCGCGCAGAAGCCGTCGAACAGCTGAAAAAAGAAGATGCTTACACCCTTCACAAGCCACTGAAGAAAAAATTTAAGCGACGCTCCATCATCGCAACTCACGTGCGGGATTTGTATCAGGCAGACCTTCTGGATATGCATAAATATCAGAAATTTAACAAGGGTTTCAGGTACATCTTAACGGTCATAGATACGCTATCGAGGTACCTGTACATGGTCCCCATTTGCACAAAGCGCCCGCAAGACGTAAAGAAAGCTTTCCAGCGAGTTTTCCGTCATGGAATTCCGAAGAAGTCTCTCACGGATTGCGGAAGCGAATTTTGGGGTTCCCCCATTCGTCAGTATTTTCAGTCGCTACTAAATCACTATAGCACGCAAAGAGGAATGAAAGCGGCCTCCTGTGAACGCGTGCAGAGAACAATTAGAGAAAGAATAGCCAGGCATTTCACTAGTACGGGGAAGTTTAATTATATCAACGCGCTGCCGAAGATAGTGGCCGACTATAACGACTCAGTACACTTCGTCACTGTGCGTAAAACCGAAAAACGTGTACGCCGGAAATGAAGTAGCTCTGTTCAACAGATTGAATCGTAAGACGACCCGACGCGAGAGCAAGTATAAAGCAGGTGACCAGGTGAGGCTCGCGTTAGATCGCGACGTGTTCGCCAAAGGCTACGATAAAAGGTGGACGGCCGAAGTGTTCAAGGTGTCGCGAACGAGAAAGACCGATCCGCCCGTAGTGAAAGATTCGACGTGAAAGATTCGACGGGAAAAGAAATACTGGGATCATTCTACGAGCAGGAGCTGCAGCCCGTCCACCACCTTTCCTCGTACGATAAGCGACTCATATCTGCGGTGACTAGAAAGAAGAAAATTAACGGGGTATTGCACTACTTGGTTCGGATACACCAAAGATCACGATTTTTGGGTGCCCGCCAGCGATGTCAGAAAATGAATTTTACGTGTATCTGCTCTCGAACGCCAGCATGGACCTGTACCCGTCCAACATGCTGAATGACTTCACGATCGCGTTAGATAAGCCGCTACACCTGGATGATTCGTACGTCGTTGGTCTAGAGGGATTTTCCATTCCCAACAGCTTCCTGAACGTGAACCAAGCGCCGGATAACCTGATAACGCTATCAACGGAGAAGTGGCAAACAAAACAGCTCACGTTCGAAGACACGGACACGCTATTGAATAAAATATTCCCCGAATATGGGATAGAGTGGACTTACGAGGAAGATCACTACGTGTTTAAGCTACCATCGCGCCTTGGTGAAATTAATCGACAGGCCGCTGCATCTCGCCTTTGGAATCGTCGACATTGATGGAGGTCACCCGGACGGCGGTAGAGTACGTGCCGTCCCAAACGTGGTACCGCTCGCGGAGAGAAAGAGCCGTTATGATGCGAGTTCGCAGGGTGATAGTGATCAATAACGATCTAATTTTAGAACCCCGATCGCTAATTACCGACACATTCAACGAATTCTTCAGAGCGACGAACGATACAGAATCACGGGTGGAATACAAAGACAACACTTACTCGCTCTCTCTCCCGGCGAATTTCAACTTGTCGACCGAGTTCCTGGACCTCATTCAGGTGAAGCACATCCATGTTGAAGGATCCCGAAAGCGCTTCACGTGTAATCCCATAGTGAAGACATACCGCATCCACATAAACACTCGAGAGATGGAAAGTCGACCCATTTCACTTCCACCAAATTAGTACGAAACACCCGAAGCTCTCGTGAGCGCCATCCATGAGCGTCTGCAGCCGAAGGCTTCCTTCACGTACGATGCAAGTAGTAGGTACTGGACTCTCATGGTGCACAACGCCCAACTGGCCTGAACACGATTTAATTGGCAATTAGAGCTAATTGGGACCCCCCACATTAATCAGCACCCTCCAGGGAGCCACCACACTAATTGGGGAAAGTCTAACTCGTGTCCAGACCAGCTGAGCGTTGTGCACCATGAGAGTCCATAAAAAAGAAAAATAATAGGCAGAAAATAAAATAAAAAGATGGAAATAGAGTGGAGAGAAACAATTTATTCGAAAATCAACGATGCCGCGGCGAAGAAGCCGCTCCGCAACACCCGAGTGACCAGCGCCCGCCATGTTGGTAGTTTGCACCCAGCAGTTGCAGAGATTGACGACAGGTGGCCACTTAGTTGCAAGGCATCACACCAGATGGCGCCACCATCATAGCTCTAGAGGAGAAAGACAGATAACAAGATACTAGCGGCAGGTAAAAATGGCAGCACTGCTAAACAAGTCTAGGCATGCGAGAGAAAAGGTCTAACCGCTACTGCTAAACAGAAAACAGTACACATCGGGGAAAAAAGGCTTACGGGGGCGATCGCTTAGGCCTAACCCCAACACTACGCAGCTAACACAAGGCGGGAACCACACATCGCTAAACATGCGAGAAAAGGCTTAACACGAGCGCGGTCACCGCTAAACACGGCAAACATACGAGGAAAGAGGCTTACGGGGGGGCGATCGCTTAGGCCTAACCCCAACACTACGCAGCTAACACAAGGCGGGAACCACACATCGCTACACATGCGAGAAAAGGCTTAACACGAGCGCGGTCACCGCTAAACACGGCAAACATACGAGGAAAGAGGCTTACGGGGGCGATCGCTTAGGCCTATCCTCAACACTACGCAGCTAACACAAGGCGGGAACCACACATCGCTAAACATGCGTCAACAGGCTTGGACACCGCAAAACAAGTCTAAACATGCGAGAAAAGGCTTAACACGAGCGCGGTCACCGCTAAACACGGCAAACATACGAGAAAAGGAGCGCGTCAAATCACTCACCTTTTCCCCCGCGGCAACTTCCAGGCAGAAACTGAGCGAGCGCGGAGAACATACGTCTGCTCTCTACGAGATCCAGCCAGAAAGTGAGCGAGCGCGCGGAGCGCACGTCCGTCTTCCGCGACGGTCCGAGAGAAACTGAGAGAGGCGACGCGCAGCGGCCGCTATGGATGCGCGCGCGCCCTCTGCTCCACCCGTCCGCGCATGCGCGCGCGCGCGCTCCTAGCGCCCCCTGCGCCGGCCGCGGGTGTTTTCGGTTTCGGCTCTCTGCTGCTGCGCGCGCGCTCCTAGCGGCGACGGGTGGCTTTTCAGTTTCGCTTTCATTCTCCGTTCTTTGCGCGCGCGCGTTTATCTGTATAAAGGCAGCGCGCACCGCGCTCGCGTCATCACTACGTGAAGATGTTCAGCTACCACTCTTTACAAAATTGTTCCCGTACCCACGCTTCTTGGGAAGAAGTGGAGAAGGAATGTTTCAACGGCGAAAGTCCCCGCAACGAGCTCGTCATCACTGCTTTTCGCTACGTGATAGACATGGTAGGCTTTGGCAATATAGGAGAGATCTCGCCGGGGCCGCTGCAGGAGGTGGTGCGTCGAATTTACGCCCGTTACAAGAACGTCTGCATAACGGTTCCTGACGGACCCCTGGGACTGATGAGCGAATTTGTGAGCTTGGCCAACGCAGAATTCAACTACATCGCTGCAGACATCGTGGACCTTCTCGCTCGTGCCATCGCTCATATTAAGCACGCCCTGCGGAAGCAGCGACATTTGCAAGCAGTCTACATCGTCAACTTTGTCACTGATTTATTGAAATACCGATTGGTTATTGACATGCAACGCATTAAACAGTCCGAATAACTTTGACGAGACTCTGTGTGTTCTTTCACTGAAACATCTTTATTGAATACATACAAAGGACATGGTCGATAGATGCCTGCTCTTTCTTCCACGGCCACTCGATTCACAAAGGCGCTCACGGTCTTCCTTGCCCAATGCTGTACAAGGAGGGGTCGTACTGCTATACAGGAAGGCAGTTGGGCCTAACGGGGAGGTTGCTGGACGGCTTTTCCTGTGCTGCATGATGTGCGACGACAGCGGCTATTGGTTCCTGAAAAACAATGTCATACATAGAATACACTCTCACAGCAGAGACGGACAACTTACATTTTGCTCCACGAAACGCTTCGTGTCGTGGATGGATGGATGGATGGATGGATGGATGGATGGATGCCCCTCGTGGGTTTTTGATCAACCGTCGTAGAACCAGACCGTCTCCTCCTCCTCTCATTGCGCTGATGGCGTCTGTACTTTGGACACCGCGCCATTGCAATATCGCATAGGATGTCGACGATGTCAACCAAACGAAAAATGAAAGAAGGTTTTAATTTAACCCCAATTTGAAATAATTCTCCCTTTAAGAACTCCTTAATTTTGTATAATCAACATGGTCTCTAATGAAATTCGTGTTATGCACGAATTCTCCCCCCCGTTTTGGAATAATCTAACGAAAAATGAAAGAAGGAGTTCAATTTTGAATAAGGCCAGATTAAAATGTACCCCCCAAATGTTCCCCATTACGCCTAATCAGAATTCATATTGGACATAAATTCTCTTACCCATTCCCAATTTTGACTGGGGCGGGGGACGCCCCACAATTCCCCATTAAGCCTAATCAGAATTCATATTCGCCATGAACTCTCGTCCCTCCCGAATTTTGAATAATGCGGGCGATTCTCCCCCTAATTTTGAACTTCGCGGAGCCTAATCGGACCTCATGTTAGGCATGAAGTCCCTCCCCCCAATTTGAAATAATTCTCCTGTGTGTACCTAGCAAATAGAGAAAAGGAGGCATTAATCAAACATCGATCTAAACACATACAAATGCACTTACCTCCTGCGCAAGCAGACCGAACGTTGTGATGGTGGTGACATCGTCGACATCATCATCTTTAACTGCGGCCTATCCCACGCTCGCTTTTATACGCAGGATCTGTGGTTTCCTATTCTCCTATTGTATTGGGGCAGAGAGAGAGAGAGAGAGTCGCGTGATGCGAAAGACGATATGCGTTTATTGGCTGGCGTGTTTACATGGGTGCTTCATGGTCTTCTATAAGAACCCAGGGATCCAATCTAGTAATAAAGAACCAGAATAAGGATTCTACGAACAAAAACCACAATCGAAAAACACTCACGGTATTTGACTCGCCATCCAGCGTTCAGCGAGTTCTCTCCAACCCGCTGCACTCGCTCTGTTCCACTGGTGCACCAGGGAGTAGAGGAGGTGCTCCGCTTCCCCGAAGCTTAAAGGAGCAGTACCTTCTAGCGGTAAAGTATGCTCCTCTAAGCTTCGGGGCACTCTGAAAAAGAGCTCCCCCTCTAGTCCCCGCTGCACAGCGATTTCTCGCCACTCCCTGCCGTAGCACGCCATGAGCACTTCTGTGGTGGCCGTCTCAATGTCTTCTTCGTCTACGATGGCGAACGCTTGCAAAAACGTCTCCATATCCAAGCGGGGCACATCTCCCCCCGCACCGGGGATCAGCTGGAAAAATAGCTGCACAATGTGTGTCACAGTGAAACCTACAGAGGAACGTTAGGTATTAGAAAAATAACTATTTCTAAACAAGAAGAGATAGAGAAAAACTTACCAAACGGCGGACGAATGTGGACCAGAAGGTCCAAAATCGTCTGGAACGTATGCAGTATTTTCTCGGGACTCTTGATTCGAGAATAGTGGACAAGGGGGGTACAGGGGATGACCATCTTATAGTACAGGGTTCGCACGCTCGCACTAACCCCATTCACGTCATATCCATCGATTACGTAAATCCGCCACTTTGCTTCTGTGACAAGATGCCGCCCTTTGTTCCTCCAATATCGTGCGAGGAGGAGGAGGAGGAGGGGAGACACAGGGGGTTCGAGACCAGACACGTTCAAGGACTACAAAGACGGAGAGAGAGAGAGAGAGAGAGAGAGAGACGACCCACTGTCACATCCTGTGTAACCGTCCCAGAGTGGGATTCGAACCCAGGATCCTTCTACACTGGACGCGACACACTAACCACCAATCTAATTCGTACTGCGTGACGTTTTTCGTATTGCGGGGTTCGTGTCTACACACGTCATGTTCAAACACGTTCAAACATGTTCAAACACGTTCAATGACGTCATAGAGAGAGAGAGAGGGGAAGTAGTGTGTCCAGGGACGACTTCGACGCCCGTGTCTGAACACGTCCAAACATGTTCAGACACGTTCAATGACGTCATAAAGAGGAAGAGAGAGGAACGAGTGTGTCCAGGGGCGACTTCGCCGCCCGTGTCCGAACATGTTCAAACACGTCTTAACATGTTCAAACACGTTCAATGACGTCATAGAGAGTGAGAGGCAAAGCTTTACTATAAATGTCGAAGCGAACGTTCGATCGTCATTCCATCATGATCAACTTGGTAGATCCTCGTAAGTAATATACCCATGACGTCATCATCATCGTCGAAATGTTTGAAGAGTTTCGTTTCCAGTGTACAACACTTTTGCTGCGCGTGAAGTCGGTGTTTTCCCGCCTCACATATTTCGGGAGATTGGCAGGGCCCGCTTCTTCTGCACCAATTGCGGTGGATTGTGGTCCAAAGGTACGCTTCCTCGCTATTTTTTTAATACGTTCTATAATTGTTCACATTTTTTCAGAGCAAAAGCATTGGACGGACCGATTGATTCGCCCGTTTCTCGGTTGTCGGACGGTACCGTTCGACGTACGTTGCGAAGGACTTCGACTATTGAAGGAAGATGGAGAAGATGGACCATCAGTGTCACTCTGTGACTGAAGAAGATTGTACGTGTGTGTGTTTGAGTTAAAAAAAAAAACACGCGTTTCTCACACTCCTTTCGTTGCAGATTACGAATGGCTACTGACGGGAGATCTACCCCTGGTCCTAACCTTCAAGCCTCCTCCAAAGACCTTCTTTTTGCGAATCGGCGATCAACTGACTACCTGTCGTTGCGGTGGACTCTGGTCGAGAAACCCCAGCCATTGGTTAGACTCGAGCCTTCGTCCGTATTTGGGCTGCCTTCCCGGCTACGAAACCAAAGCTGGAGCCTAATTCATGTGTAACGAGAAATAAAAAAAAGGTTGTCTACTCTCATTCCGTCTCAGTCATGATGACGCCCGAGCAGAGGTTTGCCACCTTTGTGCAAACACGAATGTATCGGGACTTGCTGCGATTACGCGATTATATTCACGGCGATAGCTGCGAGGGAGACTTTCGCTCGATTCTCAAGACGATACCCTTACGTCTGTTCACCGTCAGCGGGAAGATTGCAAAGAAAATGAAGCGTTTCGTAGATTACAAGCTCGAGCTGCTGGAGAAGTATAGACGAGGAGAGACAGTCGACCCGTGTCTCATCAACGCGGGTTTCAACCGACCTATCGTCCGTCGCTACTGGCTTCTCCACACATCCCTCGACGTCACGGTGCAGACCGGCGCCGACGGCGAGCGTCGGGTCAGCACGTTGGAAGATCGTCTCGCAAGGGTCTTGTGTATGTCGTGAATAAATATACTATTTTTTACGAAACGAGTTCGCTCACGAGGAGACGTTTTATTGTTTTGTCATTCTCTTCGAGGTTACAGGAAAACATGGATACACAACTTTTCAAGCTGTAGCGTTTCGACATGCGCGTGGCTACGTAGATACAAAAAAGCCCGCAGTAAGGCGAAAAAGGCGATTGAATACACTTGTCGTTATACTCGTCCACTACAGGTAAAGTCTTTCGAAGGTTTGCTTCGATGGGGGGAAGTCCGTAGCTGTCGAAAAACACGGCAGACCCGTCGTAGTTTTTCAGGTAGAGCACCCAGTGCTGCCCGCGTCTTCTTCGCTCTTCGGTATTGATGATTAAATAGCCGGGCTTGCGTAAAACGAAGGCTTCGTCGGAAGCGCAAATGCCTCTCAGCATGGAGGAAGCGAGGGGGTTCAGGGACACGAGTTCCAAGATGTCGCTGTCGTACATCTTTTCTTATGGGAAGGTGACCGTACGGTCCTTGTCGACGTACATGAGCTTGGGACACTCGGAAATCAAGAGGACGGTGACCGCGTGTGGAAGGGCTTTAGCGAAGCGTAATTGCAGGCGAACGTTTCCTTTTCGCCACTCGTTCAAATGCGAAGGAGAAGAACACTTGTCCACGTCCAAGTTAAAGTAGAGAAGGAACCCGTTCGTTTTAAATCGCTCGTAGCTATACTTGAAATGTTTCTCTCCCAGTTCTTGCAAGAAGTTAAAGTAGGGAATTTTGACGAGGTCGTTCTGAAAGTCGTACTCGGCTCGCACTTGCTGGCCGTCCACGGAGAGCATCGAATGAGATAGGTCGTAATGGCGGAATTTGTAGGGGTTCGATTGGATGTCGCCGAGAAAGTCGCACGTGGCGAGCAGGGCGACGCATAATTTGGAAGGCACCCTTTCGGGGTAAACGTTTTCAAAGTGAGCGTCCAAGCTCCCGGCACTCAAGCTCCGTACCTTGGTTTCCAATCCGCGTAACACGTAGATGGCCGGCGTGGTCTGAAGCCGCCGCTCGTATTCCAAAAATAGGGAAGGTGCCAGCGTCACCTTTTTCAAGTGTAACGTCATTTCTTTAATGTCCACCTCGTAATTGTACGTTTTCTTGTCTTTGGGGACCGATACGAGTTTAAATTCGTCGTTGTTTAACAGGAAAACGACGCGAATTTCGACGGCAGGTACCATCAGGCACGGCTGTTGAAACAGGTCGGTATTGATCTGACCGACCAGGTTAAAGTATTTTCCACCCTTCGTCGCTTCGTAACGTTGTTTTGGACCGCGAGACGAGACGTCGTAATCGTCCGTTAAATGTTCGTCGTCCTCGACATAAAGTCCAGCCGCGTGCACTGTTTCTTGAGCCATGGGCGTGGAATGAAGCACGACGTCCAAAATACTCCTGTAGGCGTACAACTCGTTGGAACTGACGAGTTTGTTGTTCGCATAAACGGTGACCGTCTTAAACATGCCGCTCAACAGGTGGTTTATTGGGAAAAGGACATCTTTCTCGTCCATTTCTTCCCCGTCGTCGCGAACAATGCGCACGGTCAAAGACACGAAACTGCCGTAGAGATCCAAGTGTGCCCTTTGCAAATTTTGAATACAAAACTCGATCACGGAATTATTTACTCCGTTGACCGGATAAAAAAGTTGGTACGAAGTATCTTCCACGCCGTATTGAATGGAAGGGGTTTCGAATATCATCACATCACTCGTTAGACAGATCGGCGTCTGTATTTTTCCTTTCGTTGACGTCATGACGGAGCGCGCGCAGCGGATGTGTGACCTTCACGGCGTACCAAAGATATCTGCAGGTGCGTCGTGTGTCGGCGCCTTTTGTTGTCGTTTGCGGCGTTTCTTCCCATTGTTGTTTCCAGAGCCCTCCATGGAATCCAGCACGTCTCTCCCTGTTGCTATGGCCGTCTTTTTTACTGCGCGCGATATTCCTTCGCCATCGGCCAAATTCCGCGCCAAGCGCTTCAACGTTCTCTTGGCGATCGGTTTTATTTGCTGCCAGATGGGAACGATAAACTTGGATATGTTGCTCAACACACCGCCCCCTCGTTGGAAAAGGGGTCCCGTGTACACGGGAATTATTTTGGGGGAATTACAGTACATATTTGAAATGCAACGTTAGATTGGTTCTGCCTTTGGACCGCAACGGCAAACGTCTTCCCGTTTCGTCCGCGAGAACGATCGTCACTGAAGGAATTTCGAATTGAGACAGGTTAAAATACTGGATGTTATCTAACATGTAGGTGACGACGTGCTTGTCTTTCTCGTAATAAAAGGGAAGTATTCTTAATATCGGTTTTTTCCCGCTCCCCACGTACGTGGGTTCCACGATATCCGTGTACACGATTATGTT
This sequence comes from Ornithodoros turicata, assembly GCF_037126465.1. NCBI lineage: Eukaryota > Metazoa > Arthropoda > Arachnida > Ixodida > Argasidae > Ornithodoros > Ornithodoros turicata. The sequence goes on along the minus strand of NC_088203.1, from coordinate 53,332,001 downwards.
GTGAAACGGGGGTTCCAGGAGTACCTCGACGGAGCTCGTAGCATCCTCATCCCCCGTGAACACGGTACGCGATTCGAAGCCCAAAAGCACGGCCAGGTACTCGGAAAGTCTTAGGGTGGAGGTGCCCTCGGAAAGCCGAATTTTACATTTCTGTTCAGTTCCGTCGAAGCTGAAGCGCGCGCGTTCGCCTACGCGTTGGTTAATCGCATTTAGAAGTGCTTGCGGCGTCGCATAATAGCCGGGAGGCAGATGTACTTGCAAAGATCGAGGAATTTTCGTCTTGATCGTGAAAGAAAATTGGCGCGCTACGGGGAGAGAGACGCGTAGCGTTTCTTCTTCGTGTCCCTCGACGGCTGTGAGATGTAGCAGCTTGACAAAGGGTTCCGGTACGTGCAACCCTTTCGGTGTTTTCAGAGAGTACACGTTATCCGCGAATTCTAGCGAGGCGTCCAGCTTGTGCGTCTGGAAATACTTGTTGAGTGTGTTCCGTAGGGACGTGGTTTCCGAATTCAGAGTGACGTCGCCGAAAGCGACGGGTGCGGCGTGCTCCAATAAGATGGAGGTGGCTTCGCATTCGCTCAATTTGGGGGGTTTCACCGCACGACCTGCTTCGCGGGACGCTAGCGAGGCGTCGAGCGCCTGTGCGAGCCGAGGGTCCAATTCCACGGCTTTCACGTCCACGGGTAAGACGAAGTCGTATCGCGATTTATTGTACGCGAAAGAAACGTCGAATTCCGAAAGGGCTTTTCCCAAATCCCTCTCGAGATCCGAGGTGACACGAAAAGTTCTGCCGGCTTCCACCGTGTCCTCGAAAGAAACCTCGATTTTCGCATCTTGCCTTTCGTACCCGATATTTAAAAAATCGTTACTTATGCTGAGATCCATCAGACCGACTTTATACCGATTCGAGAGCTGAAGCGGACTATCGAAAGCTACTGTGAAGGCGTTGAGTTTATTCGAGGGAAACTTATCCATGCTGGCGTTCGAGAGCAGGTGGACGTAGATGTCCGACATCATTTCCCAATCTTGACCACGTCGCTGCTCGGAACCCAACTGTCGTGTTCTTTGTCGTAACCGAACCAGCGAACCAAGGAGAAGCTCTGACCGTTCACCTGCTTCTTCCTCAGCACTTTCGTTACTGGCCAAGGCTGATTGGCGTCTCGGGTTACGACGACTACCTCCTCCGGGTAGAAAGATCCGTCCACTTCCTTACCCCGGTAATCTTCCAGGTGTACGACGGGAGGAGAGGTGTCTCTCAGGCGGGAGACGGTGAAAATCTGAGGCGACCAACTCCCTTCCGAGCTCTTATGAAAACCTTTTCTGTGAAGTAGGACCCTCACTTTATCCCCCAGTTTGAGCTTCTTTTTCACGGAGGGTACGACGGGCTTCCCATTTATCTTATTGAACAGCTCCAATTCGTTTTCGGGCGTGACTTCGGACGGGCTGATGCCCAAAGTCCTGTGTTTGGTGGTGTTGTAGTCGCGCACGATCTTGGGAAGCGCGGAAACGAAGTGGTATTTCCCCGTTACTCTAAAATAACGGAATATTCTGTCGCGTAAAGTGCGTATGACGCGCTCTGCCTGCGACGCTTTGATTACTGGAGAGAAGGTAGAATACATCTGTACCTTCTTTCGTGAGAGATACTCCTTGACGGTCTTGTTGTAGAATTCCCCGCCTCTGTCGCAAAAGATGCGTGTAGGTACGTTACCTCCCCGAAAAAGTCTTATCATGGCCCTTTTCATTTCGGCGGGGCGCTTCGTCTTTAGCGGGAGGGTGCGCAGAAAGCGGGAGAGGGAATCGATTGCCACGAGAATGTAGCGGTAGCCGCCGTTGAATCTCTTGTATTTTGAAAAATCGGCGAGGTCCATTTGCCACAAGTCGTTGATCTTGAGCGCGATGATGCGTCTCCTATTAAACTTTCTTCTGACCGGATGGTGGAGCGTGTAGGCATCCAGCTTTCTGAGAATGGCGAGAGCCTTCTTTTTGCTCAAGTGATGCGCTTTTCTATAGCGTTCCACACACCCCAAACCACCCTCTGGTTTCTCATATCCCTCCATAAGTCGTCCACGCAATGGAGGCTTGCTGCTGCTGCTGCTGCTGCTGTTGAGGCTCGCGAGATTTGGGTAGAGAAATCAGACGCAATAGTTTCGAGACTTTGGGGAACCAGGAAGGTTTCTTTCCCGTTTTACGTTGCAACAAATAATTGACGAGTTCGTAAACGGAGGAGTGTCTGATGGGCTTGCCCGACACGGAGACACAACCCTCGCGATCCCAGGAAAGAACCTTCTTTAATTCCGAGACGACCCTTTCCGCTTCCTCTTCGTCCACCTCTGGAGAGAGGAGCGAATAGTCAAAGTCATTTGTAGCGTCGGACGCCTTGTTTTTATTGTCGTAGGGGTCAAATCCGTACTGCTTGAGTATGCGATACAGTGCTTGCAGTATGAGTTTCACTTTGACGTCGTCACTCTCCTTCGAGGAAAGAATGTTTCCGATGGAGGTGGTCACTTCAATTCTCTTGGCCATTGGCGAAAAGGTTCAACACGGCGGAAAGCAGGAGAGGAACCACCGACGAAAGAACGCCCTGTCCTCGCTGCTGAGACAGATAGCGCTTCAAACGTTGTGAATCTTTTTGTAGGCGAGCCGTCGTAAAAAGCGTTTGTGCTTCTTCAAACGCGCGAACGTATCTGGAGCTAGAGCCACCTTTCCGTTCAATACATTGAGGCAAATTTCGGAGAGGTGTTTCATGTCGGACGAGGACGAACGTCTCAAGACGTCGCGGCGGTGTGGAGGGGGTAGAGTGGAGAGTACTTTGAGTAAAGTGAGGTGAGGGCGGAGATTCATTTCGGAGCGTAGATATATTGACGTTCTCCCGGAAAGATATTGCTACGCAACCTGTGATCCTCGTGCGTATAGTTGTGAAGATCCACGAGTAAATATGCGTGGGGCGACGACATCGCTTGTTTATATGCGTCCAGAAAATACTCCAATCTTTTTCTGCCAAATAGCTGTTGACCGAAATGTTCCATCTGGTGCACGCTGCGCACGGTGCGCCACAGGACGACGTAACTGGCGTTGTAGGATATTGTTCTAAAATGGCTACTGTCGAAAAAGATGTTTTGAACGAGTAAGAAGATCGACGCGTTGGCGTGGTGAGAACCCCGAATGAAAAGATCGGTCACCTCCTTCAAGGAACCGGCGTCGGTCATGTGATCGTCGACGACGATCAGCGTAGCGCGCGACGTGTCCCACTCTCGCGGTAGCTCCTTGGTAAATTTTACGGAGTCCCCGAATTCGTCCAGCATGCTCGGCGAAGCATATTTCTGCACGTAGAATATTTGTGACGGAGGCTTGTCTACCACGTCGTTCAGGTTCCTCAACACGTTAGCAACGAACGTAGATTTGCCGCACATGGAGGGGCCGCTTAAGATACAGCGAAAGGGATGACGGAAACGAAAAGGTTCGGGGGAAGACATGTTGCGTGCGTACACGTTGCACGAAGAGAAAGAAGAGACTGAGACTCGAAGAGAAATGCATCGCTTTTTTATTTACACATCCTCGTCGTCGTCGTCCTCTACATCGGAACTGCGTTCCCAATACAGATTGTCCAGGCTAAAGTTGGACTTCTTTTTCGCCAGTCTGTCCGCCGCTAAGATGCGGTCGAGCGTCTTCATCTTGTCCTGACACATTTCTTGACGTGCTTGCAACCATTCCAGACGGTGGACTTGAAAGGCTTCCTCCACGATGCCGCGTATAAATTCGCGAAGTTCTTCGTTTTTTGTCTTTTCCTTGCGACGACGAGAAACGCAGGAGAATAAACCACACATGGCGTTTTCCACGTATCGGTCAGAATGATGACGCGAGCGCGGTGCGCGCTGCCTTTATACAGATAAACGCGCGCGCGCAAAGAACGGAGAATGAAAGCGAAACTGAAAAGCCACCCGTCGCCGCTAGGAGCGCGCGCGCAGCAGCAGAGAGCCGAAACCGAAAACACCCGCGGCCGGCGCAGGGGGCGCTAGGAGCGCGCGCGCGCGCATGCGCGGACGGGTGGAGCAGAGGGCGCGCGCGCATCCATAGCGGCCGCTGCGCGTCGCCTCTCTCAGTTTCTCTCGGACGGTCGCGGAAGACGGACGTGCGCTCCGCGCGCTCGCTCACTTTCTGGCTGGATCTCGTAGAGAGCAGACGTATGTTCTCCGCGCTCGCTCAGTTTCTGCCTGGAAGTTGCCGCGGGGGAAAAGGTGAGTGATTTGACGTGCTCCTTTTCTCGTATGTTTGCCGTGTTTAGCGGTGACCGCGCTCGTGTTAAGCCTTTTCTCGCATGTTTAGACTTGTTTTGCGGTGTCCAAGCCTGTTGACGCATGTTTAGCGATGTGTGGTTCCCGCCTTGTGTTAGCTGCGTAGTGTTGAGGATAGGCCTAAGCGATCGCCCCCGTAAGCCTCTTTCCTCGTATGTTTGCCGTGTTTAGCGGTGACCACGCTCGTGTTAAGCCTTTTCTCGCATGTGTAGCGATGTGTGGTTCCCGCCTTGTGTTAGCTGCGTAGTGTTGGGGTTAGGCCTAAGCGATCGCCCCCCGTAAGCCTCTTTCCTCGTATGTTTGCCGTGTTTAGCGGTGACCGCGCTCGTGTTAAGCCTTTTCTCGCATGTTTAGCGATGTGTGGTTCCCGCCTTGTGTTAGCTGCGTAGTGTTGGGGTTAGGCCTAAGCGATCGCCCCCGTAAGCCTTTTTTCCCCGATGTGTACTGTTTTGTGTTTAGCAGTAGCGGTTAGACCTTTTCTCTCGCATGCCTAGACTTGTTTAGCAGTGCTGCCATTTTTACCTGCCGCTAGTATCTTGTTATCTGTCTTTCTCCTCTAGAGCTATGATGGTGGCGCCATCTGGTGTGATGCCTTGCAACTAAGTGGCCACCTGTCGTCGATCTCTGCAACTGCTGGGTGCAAACTACCAACATGGCGTGCGCTGGTCACTCGGGTGTTGCGGAGCGGCTTCTTCGCCGCGGCATCGTTGATTTTCGAATAAATTGTTTCTCTCCACTCTATTTCCATCTTTTTATTTTATTTTCTGCCTATTATTTTTCTTTTTTATGGACTCTCATGGTGCACAACGCTCAGCTGGTCTGGACACGAGTTAGACTTTCCCCAATTAGTGTGGTGGCTCCCTGGAGGGTGCTGATTAATGTGGTGGGTCCCAAATAGCTCTAATTGCCAATTAAATCGTGTTCAGGCCAGTTGGGCGTTGTGCACCATGAGAGTCCAGTACCTACTACTGATGCATGGGCGAGGAAGTGTTCGTTGAGCTTGCGGGAAAACGTGTCGCTTACATTATCCGATTACTTTGCGTACCTACTGGGTTTCGGCGCGAAAACCGTATTTACTGAAAACGATACGGGCGTCGACGAAGTGACCATAGATCTTCCCAACTGTATTATGATATACACGGATCTCGTCACGCCCTCCGTAGTGGGAAACGGACGGCATCCGATACTGAAATTAATTCCATTCGTATACGATAGAACGAAAGAACAACTGAGTTTCAGCTTTCTTCCCGTTCAGTATTTTAAGTTAGTGCAGCACGAAATTTCCTCAATCACCGTCTCTATACGCGACGACACGGGTTGCAAGCTGCCGCTACAAAATCGCGGTAGATCGACGTTGACGCTGCACTTTAAGCATGTACACTAAAGCGGTACCAATCTACGGATTTGGCGTTCCGACGGTATACAGGTCGCACCTGTACCAGAGGGGAGGCAATTTCTCAGCTCGGGCGTTTCGCTATTCCACTCTTTAAACACGTATCGCCCTACTTAAAAAAGACGGCTGTTGCGGCCGCTAAGCGCGTGGCCAAAAATCTGTCGGAGGGAGACTCTTTCTGAAGTGCGCTTAAAAGATCGGCGAAAGATACGGGCCGTGAAATTCTCCGAGACCTGAGAGGGGCTGGCGGGCGAAGAAAGAGGAGAAAACCGGACGTCTTCGACGGCAAAAATCACGCTGGTTGCGCGGCCACAATTTAGTTGCGAGATGGACACGATTAACGGCGTACATCCCGACACTCCTCTGTTGGATAAGTCGGAAACACAGTTATTTTCCTTGCCAGGAACGCAGTGGCATATACTGAAGGGGGAATATGAGGTATTCTACCCGATCGCTGACATATCTTCCGTCATAGAGTTCCAGCTTTCGAATTTGGGGCACCACTATCTCGATTTGAACTCCGCGTACATAGTGACGAAAGTCCGCATCGTACGTGACAATGCTTCGCTACCGGAAACACAGGCTGGCGATCGGACGACCTACGAGGAGGTCTACCCCGTCAACGCGTTCGCCAGCTCGCTTTTCAAGAACGTAGCCGTCTTCTTGAATCAGACCATGATTACGAATAATGATTTGTATAGCTATAGAAGCTACCTGGATATTTTGCTTCACGCCAGCACCACGGAGCAAAATACCGTGCATAAAGCAGGTCTGTACACGCACGAAGAAGCGCGTCAATCGGAACACAACATTCGCGCTCGTGGACCGACCGAACGATACAACCTCACACGTGGCGGCAAGACCATCGACCTGGTTTCCAAGATCAACTCGGACATTTTCCTGCAGCCTAAGCTACTCATATCGGGAGTGGAAATTAGGCTTGTTTTTTATCAAGGCTCCAACGCGTTCCGCATTATGAAGACCGATCAGGAGCAGCACACGCATAAAGTGGAAATCATGAGTGCCACCTTGTAGATAAAGAAAATCACCGTGTCTCCCAGCCTATTCCTCGGACACGAAACAGAATTGCAGCAGCGCAAGGCCTTCTACACACTGGCCAGAAGTGAATCACGTATTCGTTCGCTACCAGTTGGCAACCTGGATGCATGCCTGGAAGATTTATTTCCAGAGAAGGTGGTGGTCGCATTCGTGCCCACCCTAGCCTACCAGGGAGCATTCAATCGGGACCCGTATCGATTTGTGAACAACGACATTGAGTCGGCGACGCTCACCGTGAACGGGACGCAGCGAATAGACACGTTCGACTTCAACAATAACCTGAACCACCGAAGCTACTTCAACCTCATGGAGCAGCTGTGTGAGAAGCACGTCTCCTACGAATACGACCACTACGTTGGAAACAAGTTCCTACTGTACTACGACCTGGAACCCGATCAATCCTCCGTCCACCTGTCACCGATCAGGCATGGAAACGTTCGTCTGCAACTCAAGTTCCGACGTGCCTTGGCCGAACCCACGACCGTATTGATACTGTCCGAGAGTGTGCGAATTATGTCCATCGATAAGAACAGGAACGTCACACTGGATTAGCGATGTTCGAGCAGGATATCGAGAGACTCCTGAAGTACAACGATTACACTTCGGCACTCTTTCGCAGTGTATACGCTCGAGACGACCGTCTGCCCGCGCTGGATAGACCGGGTATAATCGTGGTGAACACCGATCGGCGACAGCAAGCTGGGGAGCACTGAATTCTGTACGCGAAAATGAAGGATGACCTCATCTACTTTGATTCCTTCGGATTGCCACTCATCAAACCCGAGTTGAAATGCCTCACCGTCGACAAATATAATGATGTCTGTATCCAAAGCCTGTATTCTCCAATGTGTGGTGTGTACTGTTGTATCGTGGCGACATTGTTGGCGAAAGGGAAATCACTGAAAAGCATTGTATCCCTGTTTTACAATAATCTCGCCGCTAATGACCTAAAATCAATAAAGCTGCTAGAAAAGTTGTTTGTCGCTTAAAAAAGTGTGGTGTCCTTTATTCTCCCCCACACCACAAACTATCACGAACGCGTAGAACACTGTTTTTTTTAGCGATGTGTTTTATTTACTTTTGTTTACATCGCGTGTCGCTGTCCTCGACCTGGAGCGACGGCGAACGGTTGCTGGTCGCTCGTATGGAGCATCAACCCGCGCCCGCGACCCCTGCCGAGTGGTCGTTGTTGTTGTTGCCGCTGCTGCTCGAAATAGCTTGGCGGCGGCGGCGCTTCACTATAGGGAGGCGGAGGAGCCTCCGAGCCTCCCATCACTAGGACTCGAATGTGCGAGCCCTCAGGCAATCGGTGGCCGCAGGTGGGGCGTTGCATCTGAAATATGCGCGCAGATCTATAGCTAATAGAGTGAAAATAAGTTGGTACTCACGGTTGCTCTTTCCATGGCGAGACTGAGGCGAGTAATGCTCTAGGGGTACCACCCACGAAAATAAAGATTTACAACTTTGCGAGGGGAACTTTGTTTTCTTTTTCTCTCAGATAAAGCCCGTCGCTTCACTTAATGCGAACCCCCCTCAACAGACAACTACGCTTTATAGGCAATGGCTGGAAACGTTTATTTGCTAAACAGCGGTTAATAGCATGAAAAAAAATATACATGGCTTACAAGCGACACTTCTCACATGTCGCTTCTCACAGTAGAAGAAAAAGAGGAAGGCATAGAAGCGATGTTACGATCGGTCCATAGTCCAGCGATAGTTGAGCACAGAAGAAAATAGCGCGTGCACCTGATGGCTCAGCTGTTGGGTGGTGTTGGCGGTAGCAGCGTCGAGAGCGCATTCAGATCGTTGCATATGTATTCCGGCTCCGGTGAGGGTTGCAGTGGTGGCGGTGGTGGGGTTGCATCTCGTGCTTTAGGCCCCACGACCAGAACTCGGAAGTGTGATCCTTCAGGTAATGGGTGAGAGCAGGTTGGGCAGTTCACCTGAAACACGTGAAAAAAGAAAAAACTTTACTCATTGGATAACATGTAATCTATTCGGTACTTACGATTTCAGTCTGGAAGTGACTATGGTTGCAATCGGGTGAGCAGTGGATGAGGTCCGGGCTCACGAGATCGTTTTCGTAGGCATCCCCTCCTTTCCACGCTCGCGCAATCTTTTTTCGTCTGAATGCACCAACTTGTTTTGAGCGCGCAGAACGCACAAAGATCGCGATGGTTGTTTATATGGTGCCGTGATATAAAAACGTGGATCGTCTGCCGGTCTCCTAGCTGTTGAAACCGAAATCTGTTTACACTGTCTTGACACCATTTTCTTTGACTGAGCTCGCCACAGAGTTCTCATTTTGGCCCTGACGGGGTGGAAGGGCATTTTGATATTAGACAGGTCGCCCCAACGTGGGCTCATCCTCAAGGTGACCCAATTTTTCGGCGAATGCCTATTTACATCACCTTGAAACATACGCAGCATTTTCTTCGACGGTGATAAAACAAAGCTCACCATAGAGTTCTCATTTTGGTCATGACGAGGTGGAAGTGCGTTCTGATATTAAACAGATGGCACCATCGTGTTAGGGGCTTGTCTCTAGGTGACCCAATTTCTCAGAGAAGGGCTATTTACATCACCTTGACGCAACATTTTCCTCGACGGTGATAAAACAAGGCTCTCCATAGAGTTCGATATTATAAACTTATTTTGGCGACGACGGGTGGAAGTGCGTTTTTGATATTAAACAGATGGCACCGTCGCGTCGGGGCTTGTCTCACGGTGACCCAATTTCTCGGAGAAGACCTACTTACATTACCTTGACGCAACATTGTCTTCCCCGAGAATAAAACAAAGCTCACCGTTCTATAGTACAAACTCATTTTGACCATGAAGCGCATTTTGATATAAAACAGGTGGCCCCAACGTGTTGGAACATGCAGCCGACTCATCCTCAAGGTGACCCAATTTCTCGGAGAAGACCTATTTACATAACCTTGACGCAACATTTTCTTCGACGGTGATAAAACAAAGCTCACCATAGAGTTCTCATTGCGGCTGCGCGCGTTCTGATACTAAACAGATGGCCCCAACGCGGCCTCATCCTCGAGGTGACACATGATTTACGACCGCGTGGAAACAAGCGAGCCCCGGCGTGTTGGTGCATGTAGCGTGGATGCTGGTTTAAGCCGCGCGATCGCCTCAGGGAGGGAACAGTCTGCTTTCACTCACTTCACAAGTAAGTTATTCCCTTTACTTGTTGCACGTTTCTTACGGATCCGTTTATTTTCAGTGCCTCGGTGTGTGTTCTGCTTTTTTGATCCTCACGATATCGAGGATGAATCGGACGACGATTCTCGGGACGGCGCACCTCCTACACCGTCTGCTCACGTGATGCGATCGCACCCCGACGTGGATACATCCTTCCTGACCTTCTTCCAGACGGACACTGCATTTAAAGGTATCGTCAAAAGATTCATGCTATTGGCTTCTGTTCACGATCAAGGAGTAGAGGATTTGCGACAATATTTAATGAGTCACTTTCACGATATGGTCGCTATATTGAGAGCGCAACGAATACCCTTTAGGTTTTGCATTTGTTCCGATGTTTTAATGGTGAAGGAAACTCGGGGGGAGATAACCACGCACATAGCCCACTTTATGGCATTTGCTCGCGAAGTCCACAGCGACGGAGCCATCGCGAATACCCTGATGGACGTGATTCAGGAGTCCACGGGACGCGTCGAAAATTATCAGCGGGAAGGGAGTGGGTTCGTGTCCACCGACGTCCAAAACGTTCAAATATGTATTTCCGTGGTGAAAACGAAAAAATTCGGATGCCAATGGGGTGCTTCCCGATCATTTGGCTAAATGCAGGAACGTGCTAACGAATATTCATTTGCCGGCACGTAAGGAGGGTGAGTGCTTTAAATACAATACGCTTGCCCTCCTGCACCCGCAGGAAAGGAATTCATGGAAAAAATGTGAGAACTACGCAGCGGAGTACTGGTGGCCTAGCCGCTTCCCCGTTTCCTACTCAGATCTGAACGAATTCGAAGACAAAAACAAGATATCCGCGTACGTATACGAGTACGTCGATCAGGGAGTGCACGTGTCGCGATCCTCAAAACTCGAGTATGAAAAGAAAATTCACTTATTGGCTGTACATGAACATTTTTTTGGAATCAAGTCCCTCGAACGCTTGTTGACGACCAGAAGTAACCATTTCGTATGCGAACGTTGCACGCGCTCTTTCGTGAAGGAAGAGAGCATGGCGAAACATCGTCGCCTGTGCGCGGACGTAAACGAAATCATATTGGAATTTTGCGAACCGGGCAAAAACTTTGTAGAATTTACTAAAATACAGTACAAGCAGCAGTACAACTACGTCGTCGCGTTGGACACGGAGGGCGTTCTCGCGCCCAGTGGTGTTGGCATGCAGCTTCACGTCACCTCGAGCTTCTGCGCTGTGCTTGTGCGCACTCACGACTCGAAGGTGATGCGCATCAGGACGCACCACGGTGAAGATTCCGCGAGGCAGTGCGTCAGAGCTTTGATGGAAATGCGGGACGAGATGATCGCCCTGAACGCCTGCCCCGCGGAAATGGTGCTGAATGATGAGCAACGAGCGCGGCACAGAGCTGCCACCCACTGCGCGTACTGCGGGCGGGAGTTCGCGCAAGATCTACCCCGTGTCCGGCACCAGGACCATTCCAAGCGTTGTACTGCTGGCGAGACAAATTACATCGCGACGCTGTGCAACCCCTGTAACGTGGCGTGCACGACGAGGGAAAAACTGCCCATCATGGTGCACAATCTGGCCTACGATTTAGCCGGGTTGCTGCGGGAATTTCACCTTCTCGGGTGGAAGCGAGCTCCCTTCATCGTGGCCAGTTCCATGGAAAAAATCCGATCGTTCGAAATTGGCACCTTCCTATTCAGAGATACCATGCAGTACCTAAATTCATCGCTGGGAGAGCTCGTGGAAACCGTCAAATCCATGGGGGGCGCAGAGGCGTTCCAATGCCTGAAGCAGGTATTTGAAGACGACGACGAAATTTTGCTTCGTAAAGGTGTATTCCCGTACAGCCACGTTAGCTCGTTCGCGGTCTACGATGAATTGGCTCTGCCGGCAAAATCCACCTTCCGAAACGGTCTGACGGGGGAGGATATAAGCGACGAAGACTATCAGTACGCGCAGCACGTATTTGAACGTTTTGGATGCTCGAATCTGGGGGATTATAATGCATTGTACCTGAAAACGGATGCCCTGTTACATGCTGACGTAATGCAGCACTTCCGACGCCTGTGCTACGACACGCGCGGTTTGGAATTGCTTCATTGCGTTTCTCTGGCATCCTATTTGTGGCAATGCGCTCTAAATTACACACGGGCAAAATTGGAGCTGATCATTGACGAGGACATGTACCGGACCATCGAATCGGGTGTTAGAGGTGGGCTCTGTCAGGCGAGCAGACGTCATTTACGGGCTAACAACCCGCTGTGCAGTGGCTACGATCCCCATAAAGAGGAGGTGTAGATATCGTACATAGATTGCAACAATCTTTACGGATTCACTATGATAAAGCACCTCCCCGTCGGCGATTTCGAATGGGTCGAGGATTTTAGCTCCGTGGATTTTATGCGTCACCCCACGGATTCGGACGTGGGATACATGTATGTATGCGACTTGGAGTATCCAAAATCTATCCACGCACTGACGCGGTACTTCCCCCTTGCTCCCGAGAAGGCAGTCGTCCCGAAGGAATGGCTCTCACCATTTCAGCGGGGGCTCCTCGAAGAGTTAATGTATCAGCCGGCGAACAGCAAAAAGCTGCTGCTCACGTGCCAGGACAAGGTCGAGTACGTCGTTCATTACGCGGTGCTCGCGCTCTAGTGTAGACTGGGCATGCGGGTGACGAAAATTCACCGAATTCTAAAATTTCGTCAGGCACCATTCCTGCGTCGCTACATCGAGGACAATGTTGCCAGATGCGTCGCATCGAGCACGACGTTCGAGAAAAATTTCTATAAAATCTCAAATAATGCTGTCTTCGGGCGTACGCTACTGAATAAATTTAATATGCGGGACATTCGAGTAGCCTTCCATGAGGAGACGGCGAGTCGCCTCGGGAGTCAGGCGGAATGTGTACGAATGGAAATTTTGTCCCCTGATTGCGTCATGTACGAAATGTGCAAAAGAAAAGTGCGATGCAATTTCCCCCTGCAGATTGGCTTCACGATTTTAGAACTGAGTAAGTTAACCATGTACTCGTTCTACTATGAAACCCTGCTGAGTAAGCTCACTTGTCCGGTGATTACCTGCTACTTTGACACGGATTCTCTGATCCTCGGCCTATTCTGCAAGGACTACGAAGATCAGTTACGTGCGATCGCCGACGACCATTTAGACTTGTCTTTCTTCGATCGTGATTATCCACTGTGCAGCGAGAGGAATCGCGGTAGGCTTGGCGCGTTCAAAAGTGAAACGGGTGGCATACCCACTGAGGAAGTAATATGCCTGAAAGCCAAAATGTATTCCATCAAATTAGCCGGGGGAAAACAAATTGCAAGAGCTAAAGGAGTCAAAAAGAACATTGTGCACAAACACCTCCTCCATGATACGTACCGCGATACCCTATTCAAGCACGCCAGCGTATCGCATGTACACCATCAAAAATGTGAAAAGAAGTCTGATGGCGTACGACGACAAACGGTAACTCTATAATGACGTGGACTCCTACCCGTACGGAAGCTGCAAGCTTTCGCGTGGAGGTCCTCGCTTCCTCAGGTAGGACCTGAGGAAGCGTAGACTTCCGCGCGAAAGCTTCTACAAATTAAACTTAAACAAAAATCTTCAGTGTCGGTTTCTGTGTTTTTGTTTATATAACCTGTAGTTATAAGAGTGGTTTAAGCCACCTCGCACAAGTTGCAGATGTTGTTCATCAACTTCATTTTGAGATGGACAGGGAGTTTCATTGCCTGGGGCGATACTTTACCCCATAGCTGCTTGTGGTGTGAGGAAGGAAATAATGTCCCATGGAGTCCAAAATTGCCAAAAGAGCTTTGAGAGCAGGCATTCGTGGGCTCGATTTAGCCATAGGCCAAGCAATTTTAGAGAGAGAGGCAGGAGTTCAGATTATTGAGAGATCTGAAAATGGCAGTTTGGAAAGCTTGGTAGTCTGGCCAAAGCTGGCCAATGACACAGAATATACTCTGGGTCTTCTACAGCACTGCAGTGACAGTATCTGAGAGAGTCAACTTGCCTCAGGTGGTAATGACACTGAGCTGTAAATGCCCCATTGAGTCACAGTCCATGAGTCACAGTGCCCCATCTTGGCGAGAAGTGTTTTGTGGCATCCAGAAACCAAGCTCTGGGTCAACATTGCTCAGTATAGACGGGAGGAAAATGTCAGTTGTCCATTGACAGGAAGACTATTTATACAACCCACTGATGTGTTGGTGAACGAGATCTGCTGTCTACATGACCAGTAACAGTCCTTTGCTATCTTTCACTGTGATTTAATTAAACACCTTCCTCATGTGACGGTGTTCCCGGCACAGTTTTACCTTGCTGAACCACTTTTCGCGGCTCTTATCAAACATAACATTAGCGGTTCTTCGTAGGCTGAGGCCGAGGAACGCAAGAGACGTTTACATGACGTTTACGTGATTACCGTCGTGACAAATGGTCGACACAGCAGTTTTACGGTACATTTTATATGTTGGTCATCCTGGACATTTTTCGCTACCCAATTTCCTGTCCAAAACAGCTACGACTGCATCAATGTCACTTCACCCATGAATTCCTTCATGAGTTGCACGCGTGTGTTAGTACACCAAGTCGTTACACGTCTGAAAAATACCTGACGAAATCGGCAAAAGAAACATATGCTTTATTAGAGCTTGCAATGATTATCCTTTTTATGCAGCACATTCCGCAACACCATACGGCTCCGTCCGTCGTTACTCCATTTTCTCAAATACCCTCGTCCCCAATGGTAGCCGAACGGCCGAACCGCTGAAGCATTGTTTTCCTAGTATTCATACGCGTAGTTATTTACGCCTGTAACTTAATTAAATTAATGAATAATTGAGAGATACATGCTGAATACGACACAGAATTGCATAAAGACTCGTTATTCTGGAGTCTGATATTCTCACGTAAAACCATGCTTAACACTGGACTGCATAGACCCATTGTGATTTATTTTGACAGATTGGATTTCAAAGGATTGGAATTTGAAGGGTGGATTTCTTAGCGTGTATTTAAAAAGTTGTATTATTAAGAGTGGGTAACAGGGTACACCCGAGCATGATGATGCCTCACACCCAGTGCCGGATTTAGGGCAGGGCAGACGGGGCACTTGCCCCGGGGCCCCCACCACAAAGGGGCTCCCACCAGAAAAGGTCTTGTCCAAGGGAAATCTGTTTTGCATGCCTGAAACGCATCCCTGAAACGGAAACTTGGTAAAAATCTGTCCTCCGTCCACGCATATCGACCCTGAATAACACATTGGATAGACATAGAATACACGAGGGAGCCCCCACAGCACAGTGCCCCGGGGCCCCCACCACTGTAAATCCGGCACTGCTCACACCCCACTGTAATACAACAGCAAGCTCATGGAAACTTTGAGGAATATCAGATCCAGGCAAAGTTCTATCAGGCTCAGTACTTTCTGGTTTCCGCTTGCTTGATGTCACGCTTTTGGAGAATTTATTGCAAGCGTTGGCACGTGCGAGTTGCAGTGGAATTGGTCTTGAACTTACCGAAGCCAATGTGGAAGGACTGTCCTCGAAAATGTGTCTCACATGTAAACACTGTGCCGAGGAAACCATTTTTATGACATCTACAAAAAGTGAAAAGGCTGCTGACATCACGCAATTTGTCAATGCAATGAGACAGATCGTTAAGGGTAAAAGCGGTGCAAGGCGCTGTTGCGCAACTATGAATATGCAACTACCGCTGAGGAAAAAGATGATGACAGCTTCTGAAGCTGTGAAATCTATGGAGGAGATTGACGAGGATTGTGTAGCAAAATGTGGCGTCTCGGTTGACGGAACTTTGCAGAAGAGAGGCTACATTTCACTGAATGGTTGTGTTAGTGTCATTTCAAAGGTGCTTGATGTTGAGGCCATGTCATCATTCTGCCAGGTGTGCCAAAAGACGGAAAAACATGCAGAAAACTCAGTGGAGTACCTAGTGCTGAAAGATCGTGTGCGCTCATCCAACTATAATGGTTCTGCACCAAACATGGAACCCGCTGGTGTGTACAGAAAATTTGAGCGGTTCAGAATCGAGGACTGATGCTGTAGAGTGAATACATACGGCGATGGGGATTCAAAGAGTTTCCTAAACGAAAGGACATTTACGAAGGGGAAACTGGGAAGAAGTTGGAGTGCATTGGCCACGTTCAGAAGAGGGTTGGAACGAGACTTCGTAAATTGAAGAAAACAATGTCTGGACTAGGAGGAAAAGGGAAGCTAAAAGACTCCTTCATCGACAGGCTTCAGAACTGCTACGGCATTGCTATACGAAGCAACCCAAACAATTTGACTGCCATGAAAAGTGCAGTAGTAGCATCATTTTTTCACTGATGTTCGTCGAAGGAGAAGCTAATGCATGGGTAATGCCCCAGAGGACGAGACAGTTGGTGCCGCTTCCACAAGAATGCTGCTGAGGAAGGACCAGGCCAATTCAAGGAGAATGCTGAACTGCCCCAAGATATTGTGAACAAGGTGAAGCCGACATACACGGAGTTCTGCCGGGATGAGCTGCTCTCAAAGTGTCTTCATGGCAAGACTCAGAACAGCAATGAGTGCTTCAATGGTGTGTTGTGGCAACGAGTACCAAAAAAAATTTTTGTCGGGCGTGAAACTATGGAGTTTGGCCTAGCTGATGCTATATTACAGTTCAATGATGCCTTCACGGGCCTACTGCGGATGTATATAGTTTAAAGTTTAGTGGCGCAAGGGCAACTAAGGCCAAAAAGCGCCAAATGAATGACGAATGTGAGCTCAAGGTGAATGGATGGGTATGGATGGATTCATAAAAATACTGTTTAGCACGTTATAAAATAGATGATCTAAAAACTGTTAAACGATCCAAGTTTTTACAGGCTACTTTTAAGCTTAGTTATCTCTAAAAATTTGATGACATTTATGTGTGGCACAACTGGTTCCTCACTCAGCAAGAGAGAAGGGTGATAAGGGATGTGATATCGATAAAATGCCGAGAAGTAAGTGCGGCCATGATGTTGATATAAAGGACGGCCTACTTAGGATATTTGAGCTGCTGCATAAGTGCAGTTCAATTGCACATTTTCATGCATGCGCATCCAGGCCCCCAAGCACTCAACTACTTGCATTCAAGTGGATCTACAACCCAGGCAGCACACCATCATTGGTCCAATATTGGACCAATGTAACTTACATTGGCAGCCAATATAAGTTACATTGGTCCAATATTGGCCGTGCAACTCGGTCCAATATCGCGCCAATGAAACTGCCAGTATTGGTCCAATGTTGCAAGCCCGTGGTGAGCCAATGAAAAATATGAATGGTAGCTATGGTAACTGCCAAACCAGTCTAGTCTTAATTGGTTTCAACATGTAGCACGACAACAGGAACGCATTGTATTACAAATCATTATTTGTTTCTTTTATTTCTTTTGGAATATTTTTTGTGTAGATACTTCAACTTTGCCATCGGCGGCAGGCGGTGGCGAGATAGTAAGCTCCCGCTTAGTCTGGGATCCGGGTAGTCCCGTAGAACAACCCATCATAGAAAACATATGCGAGCATCCCTCAGATGCCTTCATTGGGAACATCGCTGTAACAGCTAGAATCATTGGCAAAGCTAGCAAATTCTACGCACAACCCGCACCTGGTGTAAAACAAAGCGTACTTCCCCTGCAACGGTGAGAGGCGTACGTCTTAGCAACTTACAAGCAATCTGTAATTAATTCGAGGCACCTAACGTACAACAGGCAGTATTCATCCCTATCAAGAATTGTGATTTCTATTTAAGCTGCCGCTTCCACTGTCATTATCTGCTTCGCCGCCCATAAAACCGATAATTTCTTTTAAGTGTGGCTTGAAGTGTGTTACTCTAATAATTTCAAAATTAGCAGCGTATCGACCGTACAAATAAGAAATATTTCTTGCCAGAATATTTTGCGGGACCACAAGTTATATTTTACAAATTCTATTGTGGTTTTTCCCTCACATAACGCATTTTGGGAATATTGAAGTACAGCCATGCTCCACGGGGATTACCAATGAAGTGCCAATGAAGGTACATTGGTTGAAAACTGGCTACATTGGCACTTTGGTTTCATGGCAAACCAATGTAACGCCAATGAAGCGCCATCGTTCACTGATAACCCCAGAACGTAATTATGTGGGCGACATGGCCTCAAACTGCATTAACAATGGTATTCTCGTCCTTTTCTAACATGATATTCAATTTTGCATACTTCCGGTTGAGCCAAGATAACACCAATGGAGACGATAAAGCGCCATTTCTTGGCTCTTCATAGGCTTGATTGGGCCTCTTTAGGCCCAATGAAACCGTGATAGTGCCAATATTGGACCAATATTGTGTGCTGCCTGGAAAATACTCTTGCATTTCGAGGGGCAAATTCCTTCTTCCTACTCTCTGCAGTCCAGTTTCGGTTTGACTTGTATGATATTTGACCATAAGAAATTGTGAAAGGAGAAAACAAAATATTGTGGCGGGTATTCGAAGGCTATTATGCACCAAGCTCGATTTGCAACATCTTTATTTTAATCGTTGTGAAGTCTCCCTTCACAGCAATGTGGAAAGGTTGGCCAATTAATTTTATGTACTTAATTATTGCCGGTGCAAAACTGCTGGGCACTGGGTTACAGGATTCAAATTACGGTAACGCCCATGCTACATGGGATGCAGCACGAATTTTGAAACCAACCCCATGAATGTTACAGTGAGGCAGCTAGGAGGCAAAAATGGACCTCTGCTGGAGTGCATACACATGGAACGCATACAACTGGAGCCTTCCCGCCACTACCGATAAGCTCATATCACAGGACACGAGAACAGGTACACGCATCGTTCTTCCGCAGGAGCTCATTTTATTCGTTGCAGAAGACGTCGCAGCGAAAAACAAAAAATATTTTGGGGGTCACTTCCATGCTCCTTTAATGCTGGAGATCTTCATTCTGGAGATGAAACACCCCGCGGATCATCCACAAGCCGTTACCCATGAAGAAACACGGCAGCTCTGCTCTATTTGTCATGTTCCCCAGCTCCATTAGACAACTCATCTCGCAAGCAAATTACGTAAGCCAAAACAGGCAGCACAAGACACCCACACCCTCAGGGCCCAGTCAGTTCAGGCTGCAATAGGTACTCTCAGAAGATTGCGACCGGACCTCCTCAACGTGTCAAGTCCTCCTTCACCCATTTTCAACCATGTCATTAAAGACATCCGGACAACGTTCTATCATAGAGGTCTCATAATAACTAGAAACCAAGCCAGCGAACCGGGGGGGGGGGGCATCTCAACATGTGAGCCGCCATGACAGATACGGTAGGCCTAGCGTCTTACGAACGGTGGCTCCTGCTAGTTCCGTGTGCCGTTCTTTCATGTCGCAGCACAAGGTTTAAGCCGTACGATACTTATTTCCCAGGGAATACAAGCACACAGGTGATGCACACACAACAAACACTGCGCACACGGCATGGCACACGGAGCCCAGCGGAAGCGGAAGCGACTTGCACTGGATTGGATACCGTTCCGGCGAACGCACCTGGTCTTCACACGTGAAAAGGCTGTGGGAAATCCGACCGAATCCAGAATAGCGACCATGGCGGCTCCATGACTTGGACATTGGGAAAGGGTCTTGTCCTCGTACAACTTCTTTGCTCTTCCCCATCACTCTCTCTCTCCGAGCTTTTCTTCCAGGCTCTCCTTATGATTTCAATGCCTTCTGTTGTCCAAACCACCATTTTGCGAAGACGGGGAAGCTTGTGGGTTGAATGGAGAAAGGCGAGGTGGAAGACGAAAAAAGGTGCACGCGGCCTGCGCGAGGTCAGTTGGTCTTTGGGCTGGAAGCCGCCGCAGTGACAGTCGGAAGGAAACGGTCGATTGGAACGGACTAGACGTCTGGATCGTTATCCTACCACTATGTGTCTGTCCTTGCGTCTCTTGTTCCGTTGGCAAAGGTCACCGAACCCCCGAGTGGTATGGAATTCCCACAATACGTACATATGTGTTCCAGGGTACGTCAGCAAGAAGTTTTCGCACGACATACAGTTGGTGAAGAACGGCCCCGCAACAATGCTGGCAAAAACGAAGAACTCAATACACAGTACTCAATATTCAGCAGAGTACTCAACAGCGCTTAAGACCATGAACTTTTAGATATTGTTTTCTGTTGTATGTATGTGCTTCTCACGCTTTCCGTGTGCATGCTGACCAATCACTACGTGTGATTCCTCAACAAATGGATATGTTGGTAGTATAAACACCACTGAACGTCTATAGAGGATATAAATATCCTGTCTATGGACAAGAGGCGTATCTAGGGTGGGGCAGGTGGGGACACTTGCCCTGAGCGCCGTTTCATGGGGGGACGCCGATAGCGCTAACTAAGGTGGTAGAAAACACAAGGAAAAAAGGAGCGCAGACGCTACTTTCTTCGGAGGCTCGGAATGAAAGCTAAGTCACCTTTATTTTCGTTCTTTTTTATTTTGGAGATTGCTCCTCCGCAACGTGTTGTGGCCACGGCTACTTCTGCAAGCAAAGCAGGGGAACGACAAGGCTACTCACCTCGCCTCGGACGTCGGATACTGGAGAAAGCCTAGAGTGCGAGCAGGTCCTCGTGAGACGACGCGCCAGCGTACGACGAACGACAGCGCACGCTGCTTTGCACGTCGAGCAATACACGCCGAACGATGTTATGTCCGGCTATGCGAAAACATTTGCCCAGCCATCTTGTCCTTCGTCCACTCGTCCGCCTGCGTTCCGTCGGCCATTTTTTACCGACCAAGCAGCAGCCCATCTTGTGAGGAACCACGACGGGAAGATTCCGGGAACCGCATCCGGCGGTGTCCTCTTTCCCACGGAGCATCGGCTACTTAAGCGGAGACTGACCCGCTAAAACAGATTCCCTTTTTGTACTTTCCCGAGAATACACTTTGTTTCGTTGTGCTTCTGGTGTCTGCCTACGTTCTTGCCAAGGTGTTGGGATTGGCCTCGATACCAACTCTGGCGGTTCGCAACAACTGGTGAACAGCTGCGGAATGGGATCCACGACTTAGGGATGCAGCTGGTAAGCGGTTTCGCATTGTTGTCATTTGGCCAGGAGTAGATTTGTGGGTTATCAATTCCATCCAGGGGTCCCTCTGATAGTATTAACTGGGTATTTATGTTATACATCAGAGGTATGTGAGGACAGTAGCGAAACGCGAGGGAACTGCATCATGGATTTGTCACGCGTCCTTAGAGCAGATTTGCTGCATGTGTGCAAGGAGTTTGGGATACCCGTAGGCAGCACGGCAAAGAAGGCGCAAGTTATTCAGGCAATTCTTGAGGCTGAGATTGAGGAGGATGACACTAATGAAACCCGCACAGCCCTAAAAATAACAAAACAGGAACAAGTGGGAAACCAAAAGCAGGAATCTCAGGCTCTCGAATTAGAGAATGTAAAGTTAGAACAGATGAGAGTGTCTCAAGCGTTCGAGCTAGAGCAAATGAAGCTGGAACTCAAGCTCCGTAAGCAGGTGCCGAATCTGTCAGAAAACCGTCAACCGGTTTCTAGAGCAGAGAACTTAGATATGTCGAGGCTGCTGCAGCCCTTTAAGACTGGCCAGGATATTGGGCTGTTTTTTGTCAATTTCGAGCGTGCGTGCGAAAGGGAAGGGTACGCTAAAGAAAGTTGGCCGGCTAGGCTAATGACGGTGACCCCGTGCGAAGCCGCGGACAGTGTGGCCCGTCTTTCGGCAGACGATTGAAAAGACTATGACAAGGTAAAGCAGAGTTTGCTGAAGCGTTTTCGTCTCTCTGCCGAATCGTTTAGGCTAAGGTTCCGCGACGGGACAGGCAGAAGTGTTAGCAGCTCTGCGGAACGTGCGTTCGATATTAAGGCCAACCTGCGTGAATGAGTAAAAAGTGCGGAAGCTTTCGGAGATGCAGATAAAGTAGTGGAAGTGATGATGATGATGATGATTGGAGTTTTAATGGCGCATTGACAACACAGGTCATAATGCGCCAACACTGTGTTTAAAATTAGACTAGTAAAAAGTAGGTGCAATACTTAAAAAGGGGAGAAGTAACATCTAAAATACAAGACTAACACTACACAAGACTTACGATTCCAATGTATCTTAAAAAAATAAAGATTCTACTAAAAGGGATGATAGCCTCAGCGCCCAGCAATAGCGCTGGATGAAGAGGCAAGAAATATGTATAACACTCTGTGAAATGACGCTGACGATGGGTTTCGTGTTTTGGGCAGGTGATAAGAATGTGCATGACAGAGAGGAGTTCACCACAGTACTCACACACTGGCGGCTCTTCTCCACATAGTAAAAATTTGTGCGTGAGGAAGGTGTGGCCTATCCGCAACCTCGTTCGCAGAACACTCAAGAGACGATTTTCCTGGTGGTCTCCATAACTTTGGATGTGTTGTTTAATCAAGTGTAGCTTGTTTTGTGTCTGAGTGTTCCAGAAACTCTGCCATTTTGTGTACAGTGATTTCCTAAGTGCTGATCTTGCACGGGCATCTCGAAAGGACTGACGTCGTTTGAAGCTGCCGCAGCAGCAGCGCGGTCGACAACCTCATTGCCTTGTATGCCTGTGTGGCTAGGCACCCAGCACAAAATAACCGAATATCCCCTGTTTTGTGCCATACTGACTAAGGACTGTGCACGCTGAATCAGAAAATTCTTTGGTTTGCGTATGCTGCAAATAGCATTTACGGAACTTAAAGAATATGTATATATAACTGCAGACTTGATGCAGCCTTGAAGTATGCGCGTAAGTGCAAGGATGATAGCATAAATCTCTGCGGTAAAGATAGATGCTATATTGTTTAGACGATGTGACCTCACACACGTGCCAGAAGTCATGGCACAGGTCACACCTGCACTAGACTTTGATCCGTCCGTGTAAATTTCTGTGTGACTCCCAAAACTGTCCCTCAGGTGTTCAAATTCTTGCTGTAGTACTTGTGTAGAGGTGTTGTGTTTGCTGTATTTAGTCAAAGTGGTATCATGCCTTGGAGGTAGTTCCCAAGGTGGGACCACCTTCCCATATCCGACACCTTGGCAATTATAGGAAGAAAAATTGTGATCCCCAATATCTTGTTCAATTCTCATTGAAAGAGGGGGACTACTGAAGGCCTGTTAATAAACAGCTGTTTGAAACGTGTACTTTTAACACAAGTCAGTGCAGGGTGTTGTGCATAACTCCTAAATTCTTAGTGCATATGACACCCCAAGATAAAATCGTCTTCTAGTCAAGGAATATTCATGTGATTCCACATACAGACTTTCGACTGGAGAGGTTCGGAATGCACCAAGGATAAGCATGAGCCCTTGGTGATGAACAGGGTCTAGGGCTTTCAATACGGATTGGCGGCCTGAGCCGTAGATGATAGACCCTTAATCTATCTTGGAGCGAATGCAGGCAGTATATACACGGCGTAGTGTCTCCTCGTCTGCACCCCAAGATCCGTGAGAGAGGATTTTCATTAGATTCAGTGACTTCACACATTTTGCCTTCAGGTTTTGAATATGGGGCTTGAAAGTGAGCTTTGAATCGAACGTAATGCCAAGAAATTTGCATTCTGATTTCACAAGAATGTCTTGTTCAATAAGTTGCAGCGCAGGAGACGGAAACACTCCTCTGATTCTCGAAAAATGAACGCAGATTGTTTTTTTAAGGAGAGAATTTAAACCCATTATGTGAGGACCATTTTGCCATTTTATTTATACAGAGTTGCATCTGTCGTTCACATCTGGGTAAGCTCGCAGAACAATAAGATATCTGAATGTCAACCACATACAAGGAAAAGGATATAGAGGGTGGGATGACACTGGCTATAGAGTTGATTTTGATAAGGAATAATGTGATGATGATTATGATGATGATTTGGGTTTTTTTTGGCGCAAAAGCTACTAGGGCTGATAAGGAATAATGTGACGCTGGGAACAGATCCCTGCGGGACACCATTGTCCTGCACGAACAAATGGGATAAGGTAGTTCCCAGCTGAAATCTGAATGTTCTGTGTTGAAGGAAATCAGCAATACATTTAAAGAGATGACCCCATATACCGAACGAATGTAGATCCTGTAGGATACCATATCGCCACGCAGTGTCATAAGCTTTTTCGAAGTCGAAGAAAACTGACAAGCAGTGTTGCCTCCTGACAAAAGCTCGACGAATGGTTGTTTCTAGACGAACGAGGTGACCGATTGTGGAGCACCCCGTTCGAAAACCACACTGAAATTCTGATAGACACTTATTCATTTCAAGAAAATGAACCAATCGTTTATTCACCATTCGCTCAAAAGTTTTGCCTATGCAGCTTGTGAGAGCGATGGGACGATAACTGGCGGGACAGGAGGCTTCCTTCCCTGATTTCAGGAGGGGAATTATGGTGGCAATTTTCCACGCAGACGATAGTGTCCCCTGTATCCAAACATGGTTGTAGAACTGAAGTAAACAATTTTTTGATATGTCAGACAGGTTGTCGAGCATTGAATATGATATACGGTCTGGGCCTGGAGCAGTCGCTTTTGCTGACAGTAAGGAGCGTGACAATTCTACCATGGTGAAGGGCTGGTGATATCCAAAACAGTCTCCACTATTTACTGGAATCTTTTGTTTTTCAGCCCTTTGTTTAATTTTAATGAATTCATTGCTATAATGGGAGGAACTGGAAATGCTTTGGAAGTGTTCCCCGAGTGCATTAGCCTGTTTTTCTAGGCTTTCACATACATGACCGTTAACTTCTAAAAGAGGGACTGAATGACTATTATGCTCTCCTCTGATTTTACGAAGTCTGTCCCATACGATTTTGGACGGGGTATTACAAGATAGAGAAGATACAAAAGTTCGCCAAGAGGATCGTTTAGCCTGTTTTCGTGTCCACCTGGCCTTTGCTCTTGCCTTTTTGAAAAGTAAAAGATTTTCTGAGGTGGGGTATCTCCGAAATGTACCCCATGCACGATTTTGAAGTTTGCGAGTTTCCTCGCATTCATTATTCCACCAGGGTTTAGGTCGCTTTGGGAAGCGACCAGAAGTCTGGGGAATGGATTCTGTTGCTGCATCAAGTATGATGTTGCTGATAAGACAACTAGCTTCTTCAATCGTTACGCTATCAATAGGAATTAAAGACAGGTCACTTCTTTCTGAAAACTGCTTCCAGTCGTCTAGATGGAGTTTCCATCTAGGAGGGCGTGTTGTCAGAGGGTTCACTGGCATAGGATATTTTAACACCACTGGGAAGTGGTCACTCCCAAGTGGGTTTTCTTCTACAGTCCAATCTCTTGAAACAAGGATGGACTGCAAAAGGACAAGTGGTGGGCAGAGAGAGACTGACTTTAAGAATGCTTGTAATGCTGTATGTAGGTGCCCCTGTGTTCAAAAGACAGATGGACGATGATAATAAAAATTTCTTTAACATTTTCCCTCGAGTGTCAGTTCTTGTACTGCCCCAAAGTGAATTGTGAGCATTAAAGTCACCTAGAGGTATAAAAGGACTAGGAAGTTGGCTGCACAAGTTTTCTAATTCTTTTTGTGTAATTGTGCCGGATGGTAGCAAATAGACTGAGCAGATGGTGACTATCCTGTCTAGACACATCTGCACAGCTACAGCCTCCAAACCTGTAACTAGATGTACCGCTTTGGTTGGGACAGATCCTCGCGTGACGATCGCAACACCACCAGATGCTCGGGTGGCGTCAGTTCGATCTCTTCTGAAAATATTGTGTCTACGCAGTGGGTTCTGTGTTTGTGTGTTCAGATAGGTTTCTTGAAGACAAAAGCATGATGTGTTATACTTTTCGAAAAGATCGTTGACATAATCTAAATTTGAGAGTAAGCCACGGCAATTCCATTGGAGCATCGTGTGCTGCATAAAGATTGCAGTAAGAAGAATAACGTGCGCCAGGAACTTTGGCCGACTAGGAAGGGCTTCCATTATCTATTTTTTGTTGGAGGTGTAACCCGCGGCCTTGTGGGTTTTTTTCTGCGCAGCTGCAAGCTCCTTATCAGATATGTCAGGGAGTGACCCACTCCCCGACAGACTAGATCTGTTCTTTTTGGGGGCTTGGGAGCTCGTGCTCGCAAAAGAGCGATCAGAGCTCGTCTCGTCCTCGCAATCCATGGATGTCACCTCCGTGGACTGTGAGGACAGACGTGGCGTCGGTGTTAGTGACGCCATTGGGGTTTTGGGGACTGGAGGTGGATGTGCACCTCGGTCTGTGTGCTGCGTGTTGCTCGGTCAGTGCTTTGCTTGGTCTGTGTGTACTGTGGTACTAGTTTTACTTTCTGTTTTACGGTTGTGGCAAAAGAATTTTCGAAAAAGATGGGAGCTACTTTTTTTTCTTGCTTCTGGGTAACTGATGTTCTGTGTAACCTTAACGTGCAGGACTTCTTTTTCATATTTCCACTTTGTACAGGACCTCGAGTAGGATGGGTGGTTGGAAGAACAGTTGACACAGCAGTCTGGCCCTTTACATTCTTTAGTCTCATGGTCAGACTTCCCACATCGTGCACAACAGGCAGAGGCACGGCACCCGTCTGCAGCATGTCCAAACCTGTTGCACCGAAAACAGTGCAACGGGTTCGGTATGTAAGGTCGGACATCTGCTGACAGGTAGTCTACTTTTAGTTTTGTTGGAAGTGTGGGCCTGTCAAATGTCAGTACTATATTTCGTGTGGTGATGTACTCCCAGTTTTTACGGATTTTGATTTTGCGTACATCAATGACGTCCTGGTCCCTGAGCTCCATGAAGATTTCTTCAGGTGGCACGACAACCAACTCAAAAACTAAGATTACACCCCTGCAAGTGTTTAGTGTTTTATGCATCGAAGCTGCAATCTTTACTCCCATCATTTCATGAGCGTTCAATATACGATTGCAGTCTTTCTCATCCGTGCATTTGATGAGCAAGTCCCCAGATCTGATACGTTTTATTTCAGTGATATTTTTAGACAGGGATGCCACCGCTTTTTCAATAAAAAATGGTGACATCGTTCCCAGTGGTACATTTTTCTCTTTTTCGGAGTCTGCACTAGACAGTAGTACTATGTACTTGGAAATGAATTGTTTAGATGCACTTTGTAAAACTTCGGTCCGTGGTCGCTTCGCGGCCACGATCTCAAGAGAGGAAGAAAATTTACCCATAGAGGTTTGTTGAAACGAGTATTCCAAAGAGTCGCCCGTACTTCATATTCATACATACGGAAAGGTCCCGGAGTTTTGACAACCCATCGGCCGGAGCTCGACCAATGCCACGATCGCCACCGTTCAAGGTTTCTACCCTTCGCCTTACATCCCCTCGGCACGGTACGGATAACACCTTGGGACTGGGGGCTGGGGTACGTGGTGGCGCCACTCACCAAACACCAGCGGGAGCCGCGGGGGGCGGAGCCGCGGGGGGAGCCCCTGCGGGGGCTTTTAGAAAGAATAGCAGCATGTATGCAGCAAGCAGCATTGCGATATTGCTTTTGGTCCATGACAGCATTGTTTTCTTTCTAAACTGTACCATATGTGCAGTTTCATGGGATGCTGTGTGAAACTACTGCGTGTTTCCCCTTCTCAGCTGTGTGAAGTGACTGATTGGTTGATCGGCTTATCTGTTCTTGCTGGTCCATCTGGGCTCTTTTTCACACTGTCCTTCCCACTCGTCTTCACTATTTCCCTTCTTTTGATGCATATGCATACTTACAGCATTG
The DNA here is from genome assembly GCF_037126465.1 of Ornithodoros turicata. NCBI lineage: Eukaryota > Metazoa > Arthropoda > Arachnida > Ixodida > Argasidae > Ornithodoros > Ornithodoros turicata. The sequence goes on along the minus strand of NC_088203.1, from coordinate 53,304,357 downwards.
TCTTGGCCGTGAGCACGCACCCTCTGCTTCCTGAGCATTCAAAGGGGACAGCTGAGTTCGATCGAGAGGACGTGCCCTTCCTGCTTTGCGGGGAACTACGGGAGATACAAGCCGAGAAAACGCCAGGATTGCAAGTACAGGTGGAAATATTGTATGCACGATGAGAACCGTATTACATGAGCTATTAGAGGATTGCCGTGGGCTTCATACCATCATAATTGCCAGTACCAATACCATATGTCCTCTACACTGCAAAGATGCTGTTACGTATATTTGTCTTTGTGCTTCTGTATCTGATTATACTGTGAGTAGTCGTCGCATACGTGATCTTCATGAAATTTTTAGGCGTGTACAAAGAGAATTTTTGTTTTTGAATTGAATACAAACGAATGTCAAGTCTGAATATGAATCAAATAGTTTTCTAATAAATACGAATAACGAGTATCCATTACGCAGTTCTTCTTGCCTAAAATACGAGAAAGATAATTTGGTTATGGAACATGTTGGTCTGGTTCATTCCTGACACTTTGGAAATACTCATGGTCCATAATTACATGTGACAAATGTTAGCAAAGTATCTATGAAATATATGACTTTATGGAAAGAGTGCATATTAGAAAACTGCGTGCTGAGTAGGCTTTGGAAATTAGTTTTCCTTCATGCAGAAAATAGTCAGTCTCCATAATGCATGTACCGGCACCAGGGTAGAAGTTCATCCACTGTTGTGTACATCCTGCTTTAGCAGAATAAACATAGTTTCAAGCTAAGTCAGAGGTGTAACGAATAGGGCCCTCACCTTTTTGGAATTTATTTTTCAAAGTCAGGGATAAATATCAGGCTTGGTATGTGGAGTTATTAAACAGGGTAAAATTGAGTGATGCAGGACTAATAGGCATTGGTGGAAAAACAGAAGTGGATCTGGGTGATGAGTACGTGAGGCCGACCTGCGGGAGATAGGATATGAGCAGTGCATTCGTGTTTGGAGGGGCTGCTGGAGCAGGATTGACGTAGCTTTCACGCAGTGCACGGTATCGTGCCACGTGTGCCTTGCGAACATTAAAAACAAACAAAAAACACAAACAACAAATGACTAAATTAAATAAATGAATAAAAGCGCGTTTAACAGTTAGCCCCGTTTGTCAGGTTTTACCGTATAATCGAATGCCCAAGTAATGAACAAATTAGCTTCATGCTCAATAACTGCAAGAAGTGGCGTTCAAAGAGAATAATTTAAAAATTTTGCTTGCCAATGCATGCAAGGTATTACCTCAGCTGCTGCCAAACACTTCTGTAAGGTGGGCTTCCCGCAGTTCACATGAGCGCTAGGTGAAGCCCATATTACAGGCGGAACGACCGCAAAAGTGTTCGAAATATTCAAATAATTTTCGAATATCACGATTCGATTCGAAGATCGCGTCGCATACTTCATTATTCGAACTAATATTCAAAACGTCCAAATATTCGCACACGTGCCTAAAATTTTAAACTCAAGTACCCCCCCATCGCAAAAACGGCTCTGAGGTTACCTCAGGCCTTTCTGAGGTCGTCTGAGGTAGTCTGAGGCTACTTTGAGGTCGCCTGGGGCACTCTTGATGTTACCTCAGAGCGCCCTCAGGATTACCGTCAGGACCTCAGACCTAGGCTTCAGGCTCTGGGGTAGGACCTCAAGAAACTCTGAGGTTCTGTCAGGCCCTCAGACCAATGGCTGGGGCTCTGAGGACGGACCTCAAGCCACCAGCATGTGCTGAGGATGGGCCACAAAATTCCTTGAGGTTCTCCGCCAGCTCTTCAGACCTACGTGTCAAGGCCTGGAGATACTATAATAATAGTAATAATTTTAGTAAACAGTCCAGTATATCACAGGAGATGTGCGCGCGGGCCTGCCTATCTCTGTAATAACTAATAATAATAAATAAATGGGATGTCGTCTTTTAATGGACGCAGATCGCTTCAGAAAGAAAGAGCGACAAAAGCGACTCGCGTCCTAGTTTCGAGCTAATTGAGTTATAAACAGGTGCTGCAGCACCTGTTTTTAATTTGCCCAAAACTCACGTTAGATGGAGCATCGCCTGTTTATACCTCATAAGTAGTGCAGCGAAAGGTTCCCGGTTTTCTTTAATTTCTCGATCGCTGTCTTTGTAATATAAGGCGATGTGCCGTCATTAAAGAAAGTCACACTGTAATTATTATATAACAGTCACGTGTCGCACGCGCGGGTATTCATATCCGAACACGCACTCGCCTGCAACCTGCTCATGTGCCGCCCGCGCTGCACTGCGTGAGGAAAATTGCAGGTATACGCCAGCACTACCCGCGGGCGCTTTGCAGGTAGCCACATTTACCACAGTATACTATTCTGAAGAGATGTCATATAATCCGGAGTACTTGCAATGCAACCGCATCAATCATGCATAATAATAGCGCAGCCTGGTCACTGCCATGCAGAATCTCAAAATTCTCAATTGTAATTATATATAACTGGGGCCGGCTTACGTCGCGAGACAACTACGATCATGAGCGACGCCATAGTGGTCAGTCTGTCGATTAATTTTTCCTACCTGAGGGACCTTTAACGTGCGTGAAATCTCGCACACGGGCCATTCGGCTTAACGTCCCTCTCGGAGACGGTGTGTATGCCTAAGCAATCCGTACCCGCCATCAAATTGCTAGCCTCCTCGGCCGGGACTGAACCCGCGACGTTGGGATTGGAAGGCCGACACCATGGCCGACACGCTACCAACCAAGCCGCCGAGGTGGCTTCGATTATAATCTCTTTTTCACGTATTCACATGCATGCTCCTCTTTATCACGTTTGTGCCCGCTCCCAAATTTAGTTGCGCAATACCGCTCCTCACTACTTCGCTAAAAAGTGGCGTAAATACTCGCGCGCTTCTGACTTTGAAACGTAACGTCGCATCGCTACCGGAAAGATGATGATGATGATTGGGAGTTTAGTGGCGCAACGACAACAAAGATCATAAGCTACCGGAAAGATGTAGCGGCGCTTTTCCCACGCTACATAATTATATCTTCATTGTGACGAACATAATATATCGATGATGAGTGGAGCCCTCAACGATTCATGCAATAATATGTTGCATTATGCAGGTACAAACAATCAGCAGGAAAGATACTGCATTTTTTTTTTACGGAGACAGATCGCGTACCAAAGGGAGCAATAAATAAAAACCGGAACCATTCTGTGCACCACTTGAGTAATATACGGATGCTACCTGCTAGGTAGCACCAGTTTATAACTCAAGTAGCACAAAAGTAGCAGCCGTTTGGCTTTTATCGCTCTTCCTGAAGCAGTCTGTCTTAAAACAATAATAATCAACTGCATAGGCACCAGCATTGAAAGTGCAGTTGTAGGTATGAGTCCACGCACAATGTGGAAAATGTCACGTCCATGCGTGTTCTCAGTATACTGTAACACATGTAGGACAGAGAAAAATACGGGTTACTGAAAGTTTACTGTACTATTCCTGCCCAACTGGTGCCAAGGACAATGCGGGGTTTGGAACTTGAGGCAGAGTTGCAGCCGTGTCGAAGTGAAAGGCCATGGAATACGAGTTAATCTTTCTCCATTAAAGGTGCTGTGAAGTAGCGGTAGCATCATCGGACGCTCAATCGAAATTGGTGACGGAACTTACGTTTCCGCTGCTGGATGGAAATGGAGTGGGTCTCCCCTCCGCTACTGAAAAAAGTAGCAAATACTGTACCGATGATGTGCACAACACCACTCTTCATTAAGCGTAAAATAGGAGACGTACTAATGGTGCGCGGGTAATCCCACGTTTTTCTCTTGACCACGAGAGAGAGAGAGAGATTATGGGTTTAATGGCACAAAGGCAACAAAGGCCAGAGACCGCCAAAACTATGGTGAGTGTGTGGGAGATGATTATGGGAGAGATGATGTGAGAGAGAGTGTGAGAGAGTGTGTGTGGTACTTAAAAGCTATCTACAGGTATGAGCGATGAGATGGACCAAAATAAGAGAGAGAGGAGGATGACGATAATAAGTGAGTATGGCAGTTAAAAGCTATCTACAAAGCGATGAGGTGATCCAGGATGAGATATTTACATGAGGAGTTCGGTGATACTGGATAAAAGCGGAGCAATGCTTAACATCTACATCTGACTAAGTAACCGACACATGGTCAAAAATTGGATGACATTATCAAACGGCACAAGAGGAGTGTCACCCAATAGAAGGGCTGGGAGGAATGGGACATGGTATCTGTAGAATGCGGTGAAATACTGTTGCCGTTGGTGTTCGAAATGAGGCCTGGATGCCAGTACGTGCATCCCGCAAGTAGTATAGATTCGAGCCCCACAACGACATCCTTTTTCTAATCCAGTTCTAGGAATTTCTAATCCACCACCCATTTCTAATCCAGGTGAAGCCAGGTCTAATCCAGGCTCCACCACTTCATGGTGATCGATCCAATTTCTATGAGATTGGCTACCCTTCATTGCCGCATTTGTTCATTCGCTCATAGACACCAAAATTATCTATTCTATTCAATTCTAAGTTGGCTCATAGGCTTCCAAATCGCTCTTTTTTCTAATCCATTTCTAGGAATTTCTAATCCACCAGCCAATTCTAATCCAGGTCAAGCCACTTCTAAGTCCTCTGGTTGGTTGGTCACAGCTGCACTCCTTCATCCATCAAATTTCTATGTGATTGGCTACCATTAATTGCCACAACATCTGCTCACTCGCTCGTAGACACCAAAATGATCTATTCTATTCAATTCTAAGTCGGCTCATAGGCCTCCAAATCGCTCACCTGTCTATTGGTCCGGGGGTGGTCAGTTCCATCTATTTCTAAAACCTAGTGATTGGCTTGTTGGCTTCCTGTCATACATGCTCGATAGACTCATTTGTCATTTCCACTCTCTAGTTACTTGGTCACACGCTTTCAACTGCATATTGCTTCATAATTCCAGCTGCAACATAGACAACCGCTCGTGGGTCAATCTCATTCATTTCTAGGCCAGCTCACAATTCCCTCCAAATTGCTTATTGGTCCAGGGCGGCATTCTTTTTTAGCCTGCGTCGACTCTCAGCAATGGTTGGCACACAAAAACATGGTAAATAGTTTTCAATGTTTATTGAGTACATCATGGCAGTCTCGGAGGTATTGTAGTTCTCCCTGGGGACACATCCATGCACGCTGTATATCTCCGCTAACATCCATAGTGTTCTTCACATAGGTACTATATGGATCACCCAGGCACCCAGGATCACCCTCTCTGTCCATGACCCAGAGGCAAACCGCAGGAGAGAACAGCATGTGACAGAAGCATTAATTCTCTTCCTGCACATCTTCTGAAGCAAAAAAGAACATTATGAGCTTCACTAGTTATATCACCCACTTAAACTTACCATATTCATAGCTTCCATAAGGATAGGAGTCGATGTCATTGCACAGGTATCTCTTGTCGTCGTATGCAATCAGACTTCTTTTGACATTTCTGATGGTGTACATACACTGCTTCTTTCTAACGATTGATACTTGTTCATGCGATACGCTCATGTGATTGAACAAGGTATTACAGTGCGTCTCATGGAGGAGGTGCTTGCGTACAATATTCTTTTTGACCCCTTTAGCTCTTGCAATTTGCCTTCCTCCAGCTAATTTCATGGAGTACATTTTAGCTTTCAAACAAACTACTTCCTCAATAAATACACTACCAGTTTCGCTTTTGAATGCCCCAAGCCTTCCACGATTCTTTTCACTGTACAGTGGATGATCCCAATCGAAGGAAGACAAATCTAAGTGGTCGTCGGCAATCGCTCGTAACTGATCTTCGTAGTCCTTGCAGAACAGGCCGAGGATCAGAGAATCCGTGTCAAAGTAACAGGTAATCACCGGACAAGTGAGCTTACTCAGCAAGGTTTCATAGTAGAATGAGTACATGGTTAATTTACTCAGTTCCAAAATCGTAAACCCAATCTGGAGCGGGAAATCACATCGAACTTTTCTTTTGCGCATTTCGTACATGACACAATCCGGGGACAAAATTTCCATCCTCACGCATTCCGCCCGACTCCCGAGGCGACTCGCCGTCTCCTCATCGAAGGCTACTCGAATATCACGCATGTTAAATTTATTTAGAAGTGTTCTCCCAAAGACTGCATTATTTGAGAGTTTGTAGAAGTTTTTTCCGAATGTCGTGCCCGAGGCAACACGTCTGGCAACATTGTCCTCGATGTAGGGACGCAGGAATGGCGCCTGGCGAAATTTTAGAATTCTGTGAATTTTTGTCACCCTCATGCCTAATCTACAATAGAGTGCGAGCAGGGCGTAATGAACGACGTACTCGACTTTGTCCTTGCACGTAAGCAACAGCTTTTTGCTGTTAGCAGGCTGATACATTAATTCTTCGAGAAGCCCTCGCTGGAATGGCGAGAGCCATTCCTTTGGGACGACTGCCTTATCAGGAGCCAGGGGAAAGTACCGTGTCAGTGCGTGGATAGATTTTGGATACTCCAAGTCACATACATATACGTAGCCAACGTCTGAATCAGTGGGGTGACGCATAAAATCCACGGAGCTAAAATCCTCGACCCATTCGAAATCACCAATGGGGAGGTGCTTTATCATACTGAATCCGTAAAGATTGTTGCAATCTATGTATGATATGTTCACCTCATCTTTATCGGGATCATAGCCACTGCACAGAGGGTTGTTAGCCCGCAAATGACGCCTGCTCGCCTGACAGAGCCCGCCTCTAACGCCCGATTCGATGGTTCTGTACATGTCCTCATCGATGATTAACTCCAATTTTGCCTGCGTGTAGGTAATTTAGAGCGCATTGCCACGAATAGGATGCCAGAGAAACACAATGAAGCAATTCCAATCCACGCGCGCTGTAGCACAGACGTCGGAAGTGCTGCATCACGTCCGCATGTAGTAGGGCATCCGTTTTCAAGTACAGTGCATTATAATCTCTCAAATTTGAGCATCCAAAATGTTCAAATACGAGCAACGCATACTGGTAGTCTTCTTCACTTATATCCTCCCCCGTGAGATCGTTTCGAAAGGAGGATTTTTCTGGCAAAGCCAATTCATCATACACTGCAAAAGAACTGACATGGCTGTACGGAAATACACCTTTACGAAGTAAAATTTCGTAGTCGTTTCCAAATGCCTGCTTCAAACATTGGAATGCCTCTGCACCAGCCATGGATTTGACGGTTTCCACGAGCTCCTCCAGCGACAAATGTAGATATTGCATGGTATCTCTAAGCAGGAAGGTGCCAATTTCGAAAGAACGAATTTTTTCCATGGAGCTGGCCACAATGAAGGGAGGTCGCTTCCACCCAAGAATGTGAAATTCCCGCAGCAGCCCGGCCAAATCGTAGGACAAATTGTGTACCATGATCGGCAATTTTTCCCTCGTCGTGCACGCGACGTTACACAATGGGTTACACAAGGGGTTACACAATGTCGCGATATAATTTGTCTCGCCCGCACTACAATGCTTTGAATGGTCGTGATGCCGGACACGGGGTAGATCTTCGGTAAACTCCTGTTTACAGTACGCACAGTGGGCAGCAGCTCTGTGCTCAGCGCATTGCTCATCATTCAGCACCATTGCAGCGGGGCAAGCGCTCAGAGCAATCATCTCATCCCGCAAACAAACCCACTTTCCGTGATAGAACACTATTCAGCTTTACCAAGTGATTTTCTTCTGCTTTAGCAGTGAAAGAAAAAAAGAGCCATGAAAAATTACACGTACTTTTGCTTGATTAGCTATAACTGCAAAAAAAAACAAAAAAACGAAGCACATGCTAATAAACGGAGAATAAGGCACCCATTTCTGCTATCAGATAATTATTGCATAATGCTACATACACAGTCGCGTTGTCCCTGTGTAAAGAAAGCACAGGACATGGGTACACAAATCTAATTGGGAAAATCACTTCTACTCGCGCAGCATAATACGATATACGCTGATTTTTTTTTTACGGGCAAAAATTGCAATAAGAAGCCACTGCTATGCAAGTGCAACAACCCTTATTTTTAAACCAACATTTCATGCAATACCACATAAATTTATCACTCGAGTCACACGAAAAGGCATACACAATGTACTTACTGGTTAAGTGGGGTCACAGTTGCACACACACACACAACACATACACAACGAGCGAGAGTGAAAAATAAGAAATTACACGCACTTCTGCTCGAATAGCAAAGTGTCAAGCATGACAAAACACATTTTCTACCAACAGAATAATTCGCAAAAAGTAAGCTTGTGTGGCAAACACACAACCTGAGGAACACACCCATTCACATCTGCTTTCTGAATTTGTTCTACAGGCGTGAGCGATTCGATAAGAATATAAAGCACGCTGCTTGGAGAAAGCATATATCATGTGCAGCGCGGTCTACTCTATTGAAAATGCGATAAACCTTATTTTTCAAAAAAAAAAATCACAGTCGGCATAATACATGGCAATATCGGCAATATCACTGAAGCAAACACATTGAACTTACTTGTCAAGTGGGGTCCCAGCTGCACAAACGCGCACGCACACTCACACATTTTAGTGCCTCACAACGAGCAAAAACCCGAGGTCTATTCACAGCCACATAAATTCATATTATTCCTCACGTCAATAATTATCCAGCCATCGTCAAAACGGGGAACACGCATATGCCAATGCGAAACAATAGGCCTTCGCGCCGGATGTAATACGATATCGCCAGTCGACCATCCCAAAGCAAAAAAGAAACACTGCATCTCAGGAATGCATGTTGCCCATATATCCAAGAACAGCGTGCAGCAAATATAACACAGAATGAGATTCATTTCTTTGTACTTTTGTTTGCTTGCATATAAATATTTCACAAGAAATATTACAGAGTGTAAAAGGAGAACAGCATTCGCTACACCCTGTAGCTCTTATCATTTTTAAACAAACCAGTTTTCATAACCACACTACCATTCACTAAGTAGGGGAGTCACTAATGATTCAAATAAGATAAAATATCATTCCATCATCATTGATTGCAAACTTCACGCAAGAATAAGCAACTGCTGCGCGTCGTGTTTTTCTTATAAGAAACACCAGATCTCGCCGTGTTAAACACCAACAGCAACGATTTTTTTGTATTTTGTATTTATTTTTGTCGTTTCCAGCAGCTCATTACTTTGTGCGAGTCACCAAAAATTAAAAATTTCTGATCTGCTGCTGTTAAAGTGATAAAACAGTGTGCCTGCACGGGGAAACTATAACGGAGCGCGCGTCATTGCGTCAAGCGTGTCCTAACTGCGTGAACGGGCCGGGATGCGGCTCACGTGGGGGGCACACTGTTTTGTCACTTTAACAGCAGCAGATCAGAAATTTTTAATTTTTGATGACTCGCACAAAGTAATGAGCTGCTGGAAACGACAAAAATAAATACTAAAATACAAAAAAATCGTTGCTGTTGGTGTTTAACACGGCGAGATTTGGTGTTTCTTATAAGAAAAATACGACGCGCAGCAGTTGCTTATTCGTGCGTGAAGTTTGCAATCAATGATGATGGAATGATATTTTATCTTATTTGAATCATTAGTGACTCCCCTACTTAGTGAATGGTAGTGTGGTCATGAAAACTGGTTTGTTTAAAAATGATAAGAGCTACAGGGTGTAGCGAATGCTGTTCTCCTTTTACACTCTGTAATATTTCTTGTGAAATATTTATGTGCAAGCAAACAAAAGTACAAAGAAATGAATCTCATTCTGTGTTATAATTGCTGCACGCTGTTCTTGGATGTATAGGCAACATGCATTCCTGAGATGCAGTGTTTCTTTTTTGCTTTGGGACGGTCGACTGGCGATATCGTATTACATCCGGCACGAAGGCCTATTGTTTCGCATTGGCATATGCGTGTTCCCCGTTTTGACGATGGCTGGATAATTATTGACGTGAGGAATAATATGAATTTTATGTGGCTGTGAATAGACCTCGGGTTTTTGCTCGTTGTGAGGCACTAAAAATGTGTGAGAGTGCGTGCGCGTTTGTGCAGCTGGGACCCCACTTGACAAGTAAGTTCAATGTGTTTGACTTCAGTGATATTGCCGATATTGCCGTATATTATGCCGACTGTGATTTTTTTTTTTTTGAAAAATAAGGTTTATCGCATTTTCAATAGAGTAGACCGCGCTGCACATGATTTATGCTTTCTCCAAGCAGCGTGCTTTATATTCTTATCGAATCGCTCACGCCTGTATAATAAATTCAGAAAGCAGATGTGAATGGGTGTGTTCCTCAGGTTGTGTGTTTGCCACACAAGCTTAATTTTTGCGAATTATTCTGTTGGTAGAAAATGTGTTTTGTCATGCTTGACACTTTGCTATTCGAGCAGAAGTGCGTGTAATTTTTTATTTTTCACTGTCGCTCGTTGTGTCTGTGTTGTGTGTGTGTGTGCAACTGTGACCCCACTTAACCAGTAAGTACATTGTGTATGCCTTTTCGTGTGACTCGAGTGATAAATTTATGTGGTATTGCATGAAATGTTGGTTCAAAAATAAGGGTTGTTGCACTTGCATAGCAGTGGCTTCTTATTGCAATTTCCGCCCGTAAAAAAAAAAATCAGCGTATATCGTATTATGCTGCGCGAGTAGAAGTGATTTTCCCAATTCGATTTGTGTACCCATGTCCTGTGCTTTCTTTACACAGGGACAACGCGACTGTGTATGTAACATTATGCAATAATTATCTGATAGCAGAAATGGGTGCCTTTTTCTCCGTTTATTAGCATGTGCTTCGTGTTTTTTATTGTTTTTTTTTTGCAGTTATAGCTAGTCAAGCAAAAGTACGTGTAATTTTTCATGGCTCTTTTTTTCTTTCACTGCTAAAGCAGAAGAAAATCAGCTGAAAATCAGCTAAAGCTGAATAGTGTTCTATCACGGAAAGTGGGTTTGTTTGTTTTTGTTTGTTTGTTTGTTTGTTTGTTTGTTTGTTTGTTTGTTTGTTTGATTTTGTTGCGTGCTCGATGAAGTAAGCAGTACTTAATCTCTCAGTTATGGGTATTTGAGCAGAAATGTTGGTGTCTGAGCCAGGAGTAGAAATTCCAATAAAGCACCTCTCCTTGTGCATTCCTGAGCTGCTGTGTGCGCGCGCGTGTGCGCTTTTTTCTTGGTTTGTGACGTTATCACGGCATGTTGGGACTTGTTTAGCAGTGTTACGATTCTACCCGCCGCTAGTATCTGGTGACTCTGCGATTATTCCTGAGGTCTTAAGCCTTTTCCCTCATCGCTTAAGTGAATTTGTGTACCCTTGTCCTGTGGTTTCTTTATGCAGGGACAATGCGACTGTATGTAGCATTATGCAATAATTATGTGATAGGAGAAATGGGTGTTTTGTCAGTTGATGGTAGTTTGTTAGCTTTAATTTTTGAAGTCATAGCTAGTTTGCTATTCGAGCAGAAATGCTGGTATCTGAGGGTTTCACGCCGAGGGTAGAAATTCCTGTCTGAGATGAATCTGCATTTCACTGTAATTTGTTTCATTTAAGTAATATTATTGAAATTCCATAGCCACTGTGAACAAAAAGGGGTGGTTGTGTGCATGCTCATGGAAGCGACTTGCATGTCGGAATGACATGTGATGAGAGCGCGAACTTTGCGCTCAGGTGCGGCAATGGTGTAGGCGGACGGAGCATTACCTGAAGCCAAGGGCAAGCTGCGACCTTGAACATGCAGAGCGAGTTATTTTTAGGCTATGACGACTCCTCGCACCCGTGCATGTTGGGGCATGCAGCGAGGTCGCCGCTATATAAGTGGGGAGGATGTGTAAAGAGGCAGCAGTCTTCGCATCGCTTCGGGAGTGTGCGGAGCTCGCTTCAAAAGTAAGTGTTTTTCATCCACGCTCTGTGGTGCACGTTTTCTTAGTGTTTCTTCTTTTTTTTTTCAGTGCCTAGATGCGTGTTCTGCTTTTTTGATCCTCATGATATCATGGACGATGAGCCATTGGAAGAGAATTCACCATCTTCTCCAGACATTTCACCTGCCACATTGCATGCTCACGTCGAGCGATCACATCCTTATGTGGACATTTCCTTCCTGCCTTTCTTTCAAACTGATAGCGCATTTCGAGGTATCGTCAAAGCGTTTGTGCTATTGGCATCTGTTCACGATCAGGAAGTAGAGGACTTGTGACAATATTTAATGAACCACCTCCACAATATAATTGCTATTTTGCGAGCACAAAGAATACCCTTTAGGTTTTGCATTTGTTCTGACGTTCTAATGATGAAAGAAAATCAAGGGGATGTAACCGCACACATAGCTCATTTTATGGCGCTTGCTCGCGAAGTCCACAGCGACGGAGCTATCGCAAATAGTTTGATGGATGTAATTCAGGAGTCCACCGGGCGCATTAAAAATTACCAGCGCGAGGGTAGTGGGTTTGTATCCACTGACGTCCAAAAAGTTCAAATGTGTATTTCCGCTGTGAAAACTAAAAAGTTTGGATGCGACGGGGTACTTCCCACAAATTTGGCTAAACGCAGGAACGTTGTTGTGTCGATGCAAGGTGGAGAAGAACGAGAGAAAGGAAGAGGAGGGTAGCTCACGCGGAGCGGACTGGGATTCGAGGCATTCGGTTTCGGACATTGGTCCAGGACAGTTGTGCTAGATGTCAATAAATACATAACAGATTGGCGCAGTCGACTACAATGAACCTGCATCCCCCACCAGTATTTCTGCCTTCCCCTGGCAAACCGGCCATTCCCTGGGAGGAGTGGATACAACTCTTCACGACTTACATGGAAGCCTGCGGTGGAACGGGATATGCATCTACACGTAAGAAGTGCATTTTACTGAACTGTCTTGGAGTGGAGGGACAACGGGTATTCCGTACTTTACCTGCTACGGCAGTTTCCTCGACCGTTGATGAGACGGAAGACGTGTATGCTGCCGCGGTGCAGAGCCTACAACGCTTCTACTTGCCAGCCCTTAATCGAACGGTCGAACGATACCGGTTTCGTGCAAGAGCGCAACATCCAGGTGAATCGATTGATGAGTTTATTACGGCGCTGCGAACCCTTAGTGCAAACTGCAAGTTCGAGGCCATGGCTGAAGACATGATTTGTGACCAGTTGGTGGAAAAGACATCGAGTCAGGCTGTCAGGGATCGCCTTCTACTAGAACCCGACCTGACCTTGGACACTGCTCTGGCAATTGCAAAGCAAGTGGAGCAAGCGCAAACAGAATCAGCTCTCCTGGCTACTCAGCAACACCACGCTACCGTCTCAGCTGTAGCTCGCCATGAGAAGAAAACGTCGAATGCATGCTATAGATGTGGGTCGACGAAGCACTTGGCAAACAGTCCCAGTTGTCCTGCTAGGAACAAAACTTGCCGGTCATGTAAGAGAAAAGGACACTTTGAGTCAGTGTGTCGACAGAAGTCCTCGGCACAAGCAACCTCGGTCAAGGAGGTGGACGTAGACGTCTATACAACATCGACGTCCACCACAAAGCCAATTTTCTGTGAAATACAAGCTGCGGGCGTGCCCTTACGTCTCCTGGTCGACACAGGCTCAGCGGTCTCCCTTTTACCTTCTAACGTCTACCATGAGAAGTTTTCTCATCGGCCTCTTCACAAGTCAGGAATCGTACTTAGAGACTACTCTAAAGCAATCATCTCCACGGAAGGGATATTCTCTGCTACAGTATGTTTCGGCGACAGGACTGCCACTTGTACATTTCATGTGGTGCGCAAAGGAGCTGCCATTGCTGGCATGGATATGTTGCGCGCCTTGGACATCGCCATTGTACCTGCTCAGCAGCTTTGCCGGAAAGTGTCGGCGACACCCGCAGCACAGGTACCTCCGTGCCTGGCGAAATACCCTACTCTTTTCTCCGAGGAACTGGGACTGGCGAAGGGTTACAGACACAAAGTAACGATGAGGACATCGGTCGAACCAGTACAGCAAAAACTTCGCCGCCTTCCGTTGGAGGTTCGTCAAAAAGTCTCGGAGGAACTGCAGAAGCTGGAGCAGTCGGACATTATAGAGCGCATAGATGCCTCTGAATGGGTGTCCCCAATTGTAGCTGTCTGGAAGAAGACTGGAGAGCTAAGACTATGCGTGGACCTCAGAAAGCCCAATACAGCCATCGTCATTGATAGCCACCCCTTGCCTCACATGGAGGACATCTTTCATCACCTTGCTGGCGCTTCGTACTTTTCAAAACTGGACCTCTCTTCCGCCTATCATCAGATGGAGCTTGCAGAAGAAAGTCGAAATTTAACGGCGTTCATTACTCACGAGGGCCTCTTTCGCTACAAGCGTGTATGCTTTGGGTTGGCATCAGCGGCTGCTGCATTTCAGAAGATGTTGGCGATGGTCCTAAAGGGTCTAAAAGGTGTTATGCACTACCTTGATGATATCTTGGTATACGGTGCTACAATGGAGGAGCACAACCTTAGATTAGATAGAGTCCTCTTCGCACTGGAGGCCGCTGGACTGAGGTTGAACAAGAAGAAATGTGTCTTTGCCACCCGCGAGTTACAGTTTCTGGGACATTCTTTATCGCCGGATGGGTTGAGTCCGCTGCAGGATACATTGGAAGCCATTCGTGATGCGCCATCTCCGCAGGATGTCGTATCCTTGCGCTCATTTCTTGGCCTTGCTTCGTACTACCTCAAGTTCGTACCCCACTTCGCCACGGTGGTGGAGCCGCTTCGGCGACTGCTTCGCAAGGAGACACGATTTCTATGGACTGAAGAGCAAGAAACCGCATTCAACAAAGTCAAATCTCTCATCCAACAGTGCGTACCGCTGGCTCTCTTCGATGCTTCGCTTCCTACAATTGTCACGGCAGATGCATCAAATTTCGGTCTGGGAGCTGTACTGCAGCAGGAGCATCCTGACGGTCTACGTACCGTCTGCTTCGCCTCAAGGGCTATGACAGCGACAGAATACCGGTACTCAACTGGGGAGAAGGAAGCTTTGGCATGCTTGTGGGCGTGCGAGAAGTGGCACGTATTACTTTTTGGACGCAAATTTACACTTTGCACCGACCATCAAGCCTTGGTCACGCTTTTGTCAACCCAAGGTACTGGACGGCAACCAATGCGTATTGCAAGATGGGCTGCACGTCTCCTTCAGTACAATTACACCATCGTATACAAGAAAGGAGAGCATAACTTCGTCGCCGACGCCCTGTCACGTCTTCCCCTACCTCACAAGCTGGCTACAACCGGAGATGAAGATGAAGATGAGTTAGTGTGCTATGTTCAGCAGGCGCTATCCTGCATCACCATGCAGGAGCTGCTGCAGGCTATGGACGATGACGTCGTACTCCGTCAGGTTTTAAGTTGTTTGGAACATGACCCTCAACTGGACAAGCAGCAGCAAGAGCAACTTTCTCCATATCTCAAACTTCGCGACGAGATCACTTCGGTGGGAGGTATCGTACTCAGAGGGTCAAGGATAATCCCTCCTTCCTCGCTGAGGAAACGAATTGTCGACATCGCTCATGAGTCACATTCGGGAATCGTCCGGACGAAGCAACGTATACGTGAGCGTTATTGGTGGCCTCGTATGGACGCTGAAATTGAGACTTATGTACGAGACTGTTACATATGTCGTGAAGCGGACAAGACTGCGGTGACGCACAAAGCACCTCTACAGCCAGTACCTTTCCCTTGCGGTCCGTGGAAGCAGTTGGGGATAGATATCGTAGGTCCATTCGGCAACCTTCCAGCACGCTGCCGTTTCGCTATCACAGCTGTGGATTATTTTAGCAAGTGGCCGGAGGTAGCGTTTTTTTCGCATGTCACCACAGAAGTTATCCTTGAGTTTTTAATGGACATCTTCGTTCGTGAGGGATACCCTGAAATTTTGGTTTCGGATCACGGGCCTCAATTCGAAGCTCTACAGTTCAAGAATTTTCTTGCCGAGAGGGGTATACTGCACCGACAGTCGGCAATATACCATCCTGAAGCAAACGGACAGGTGGAACGCTTCAATAGAGTTCTGAAGGGCTTCCTCCAAACGATTTCACTCACTGGGAGGATTGTGTCGCTAGATGTGAAGGCGTTCCTGGGGATCTACAGGGCTACGCCTCACGCAGCAACGGGGTTATCGCCATCAGAGCTGCTACATCAGAGGCGCATGAAATCAAAACTCGACGTAGCCGGATTCCCGAACCTGGACAAAGATATTCAGAGGGAAATGGCTTCGCTACGTGAGCGTATCAAGAAGTATCAGGAAAAGACTAAAGCTTATTTCGACGAACGCCACCGGGTGAGGACCCCTAAGTTCCAGCCGGGAGACTATGTACGCGTCCATCTACCCGGTCACCGTCCGAAAGGATCCCGGGCGTATGGTCCGCCCATCGCCATACAAGAGCAAGTGGGACTCAGCACGTTTGTCTTGGCGGATGGGACAGTGCGCAACGCGTCTAGACTAGCTGCATCCGAAATTGGACAACAGCCTGTCAACTCAGGGTTACCTACCCAAACAAACGCCACCCTTAGGCGTTCGGAAAGGACACGGAAACCACCGGATCGCTTCCGACCATAAGGCCACTTTTCAGAGGGGGAGTGTTGTGTCGATGCAAGGTGGAGAAGAACGAGAGAAAGGAAGAGGAGGGTAGCTCACGCGGAGCGGACTGGGATTCGAGGCATTCGGTTTCGGACATTGGTCCAGGACAGTTGTGCTAGATGTCAATAAATACATAACAAACGTGTTAACGAATATCAATTTACCAGCACTCAAGGAGGGTGAATGTTTTAAATACAATACACTCGCTCTCCTGCATCCACAGGAAAGGAATTCGTGGAAAAAATGTGAAAATTATGCAGCAGATTACTGGTGGCCGACCCGCTTCCCTGTTTCATTGTCTGATCTGGACGAGTTCGAAGAGAAAAATAGGATATCTGTGTACGTGTACGCGTACGTCGATCAGGGAGTGCACGTGTCACGACCCCCAAAACTGGAAAGCGAAAAGAAAATTCACTTATTGGAGGTTGACGAGCATTTTTTCGGAATTAAGTCCCTCGAGCGTTTGTTGACGAGAAAGAACACGCGTTTCGTATGCGAACGTTGCACTCGCTCTTTTAATGAGGAAAAGAGCATGGCGAAACATCGACGCCTTTGCGCGGACGTGAACGAAATCATATTAGAATTTTGTGAATTTTGTGAGAAAATTTTGTAGAATTTACTAAAATACAGTACATGCAGCCCCGCAGGGGGCACCGGTTTCCGCTGGTGTTTGGTGAGTGGCGCCACCACGGACCCCAGCCCCCAGTCCCAAGGTGTTAACCGTACCGTGCCGAGGGGATGAAAGGCGAAGGGTAGAAGCCTTGAACGGTGGCGGTCGGGGTCTTGGTCAAGCCCCGGCCGATGGGTTTTCCTTAAAACTCCGGGACCTTCTCACGCGTATGGACGTGAAACGTGAGCGACTTGTAGGAGCGTCCATTTCTTAAAACCGTACATGGTTAAAAATTCTTCCTCCTCTACGATCGGGGGCGGCAAACGTCCCCGGACCGAAGTATTCAAAGCAATGCCTACGAACTTTACAGCAAAGTACATCGTTCTTTCAGCGACTGTAAATGACAAAGAAAAAGTAGTCCCGTTGGGTAAGATGTCGCCGTTCTTCATTGAGAAGGCGGTGGCATCTCTGTCTAAGCATATACCTGAGATAAAGCGCATGCGATCAGGCGACTTGTTAATAAAGTGCACATCTGAAACAGACTGTGAGACCATTCTGAACACACATGAAATGTTGGGAAAAGGGATATCAGCTTCCTTGCACAAGACACTGAACACCAGTCGAGGCGTCATTGCCGTATCAGAACTTATCGACGTCCCCGTTGAGGAAATTCTTCTAAACCTGAAAGACCAGGACGTCATAGATGTACGAAAAATAAAAATAAGAAAGAACAATGAGTACATTACAACCCGCAATATTATCCTTACCTTTGATCGCCCGACTCTGCCTCAAAAGTTAAAAGTAGGATACCTGTCAGCAGAAGTTCGCCCATACATCCCAAATCCGTTGCGCTGCTTCCGTTGTAACAGATTCGGTCATGCTGCCGACTCATGCCGCGGCTCCGCCTGTTGCGCACGGTGTGGGAAGGCCGACCACGAAACAAAAGAATGCAAAGGGCCAGACTGTTGTGTCAACTGCTCTTCTAACCACCCATCCTACTCGAGATCCTGTGCAAAATGGAAATATGAAAAGGAAGTCCTACATGTTAAAGTCACGCATAACCTCACTTACCCAGAAGCCAGGAAAAAAGTAGCCCCCATCTTTTTCGAGAAATCTTTTGCCACAGCTGTAAAACAGAAAGTAAAACTAGTCACACAGTACACACAGACCGAGCAGTCAATATTCACCCAGACCAACGCAAGTCAGATCCAAGGAGGTGCAGATCCACCTCCAACTCCCGAAATTCCTGTGGCGTCGCTAACACCGGCGCCACTCCTGTCCTCACAGTCCACGGAGGTGACATCCATGGATTGCGAGGACGAGACGAGCTCTGAGCGCTCCTTTGCGAGCACGAGCTCCCAAGCCCCCAAAAAGAATAGATCTAGTCTGTCGGGGAGCGGGTCACTCCCTGACATATCTGACAAGGAGCTTGCGGCTGCACGAAAGAAAACCACAAGGCCGCGGGTCACACCTCCAACAAAAAATAGGTAATGGAAGCTCTTCCTAGTCGGCAAAAGTTCTTGACAGGCGTCTTTCTTCTTACTGCAATCATTATGCAACACACGATCCTCCAATGGAATTGCCGAGGGTTACTCTCTAATCTAGATGACATCAACGATCTTTTCGAGAAGTATAACACATCATGCTTTTGTCTTCAAGAAACATATCTGAATACACAAACACAAAATCCACTGCGAAGACACAATATCTTTCGAAAAGATCGAACTGACGCCACCCGAGCATCTGGTGGTGTTGCGATCGTCACACGAGGATCTCTCCCAACAAAAGCAGTACACCTAGTTACAGACTTGGAAGCTGTAGCCGTGCAGATGTGTCTAGACAGAATTGTCACCATCTGCTCAATCTATTTGCCACCTTCAGACACTACTACACAAAAAGAATTAGAAGATTTATGCAGCCAACTTCCAAGTCCTTTTATACTTCTAGGTGACTTTAATGCTCACAATCCACTTTGGGGCAGTACGAGAACTGACACTCGAGGGAAAATGTTAGAGAATTTCTTATTATCAACATTCACCTGCCTTTTAAACACAGGGGCACCTACATACATACATTCTTCAAGTCAGTCTCTCTCAACCTTAGACCTGTCTTTTTGCAGTCCATCCTTGTTTCAGGAGATAGAATGGACTGTAAAACAAAATCCGCTTGGGAGTGATCACTTCCCAGTGGTGTTAAAATATCTTACGCCAGTGAACACTCTGACAACACGCCCTCCTAGATGGAAACTCCAACTGGCCGACTGGAGGCAGTTTTCAGAAAGAAGTGACCTATCTTTAATTCCTATTGATAGTGTAACAATAGAAGAAGCTAATTATCTTATCAGCAACATCATACTTGATGCAGCAACAGTATCCATTCCCCAGACATCTGGTCGCCTCCCAAAGCGACCTAAACCCTGGTGGAATAATGAATGCGAGGAAACTCGCAAACTTCAAAATCGTGCATGGGGTACATTTCGGAGATACCCCACCTCAGATAATCTTTTACTTTTCAAAAAGGCAAGAGCAAAGGCCAGGTGGACACGAAAACAGGCTAAACGATCCTCTTGGCAAACTTTTCTATCTTCTCTATCTTGTAATACCCCATCCAAAATCGTATGGGACAGACTTCGTAAAATCAGAGGAGAGCATATCAGTCATTCAGTCCCTCTTTTAGAAGTTAACGGTCATGTATGCGAAAATTTAGAAGAACAGGCTAATGCACTTGGGGAACACTTCCAAAGCATTTCAAGTTCCTCCCATTATAGCTGTGAATTTCTAAAAATTAAACAAAGATCCGAAAAACAGAAGATTGCAGTAAATGGCGGAGACTGTTTGGGATATAACCAGGCTTTCACCATGGTAGAATTGTCACGTTCCTTGTTGTCAGCAAAAGCGACTGCTCCTGGCGAGGACCGTGTTGCATACTCAATGCTACAGAACTTGTCTGACATATCAAAAAAAAAAAAAAAAATGTTTACTTCAGTTCTTCAACCTCGTTTGGATACAGGGGACACTACCTTCTGCATGGAAAATTGCCACCATAATCCCCGTCCTGAAACCCGGAAAGGAAGCCTCTTGTCCTGCCAGTTATCGTCCCATCGCGCTGACAAGCTGCATAGGAAAAACCTTCGAGCGAATGGTGAATAACCGACTGGTTTATTTTCTTGAAATGAATAAGTGCCTATCAGAATTTCAGAGTGGGTTTCGAATGGGGTGCTCCACCATGGACCACCTCGTTCGTCTAGAAACAACCATCCGTGAAGCTTTTGTCAGGAGGCAACACTGCTTGTCAGTTTTCTTTGACTTGGAGAAAGCATACGACACTGCATGGCGATACGGCATCCTACAGGATCTCCATTCGTTCGGTATACGGGGTCGTCTCTTTAAATGCATTGCTGATTTCCTACAACACAGAACATTCAGAGTTCAGCTGGGAACTACCTTATCCCGTTTGTTCGTACAAGAGAATGGTGTCCCGCAGGGCTCTGTTCTGAGCGTCACATTATTCCTTATCAAAATCAACTCTATAGCCAGTGTCATCCCACCCTATATATATTTTTCCTTGTATGTGGATGACATCCAGATATCTTGTTGTTCAGCGAGCTTACCCAGATGTGAACGACAGATGCAACTCTGTATAAATAAAATGGCAAAATGGTCCTCACATAATGGGTTTAAATTCTCTCCGGAAAAAACAATCTGCGTTCATTTCTCGAGAATCAGAGGAGTGTTTCCGTCTCCTTCGCTGCACCTTAATGAACAAGATATTCTTGTGAAATCAGAATGCAAATTTCTTGGCATTACGTTCGATTCAAAGCTCACTTTCAAGCCCCATATTCAAAACCTGAAGGCAAAATGTGTGAAGTCACTGAATCTACTGAAAATCCTCTCTCACAGATCTTGGGGTGCAGACGAGGAGACACTCCGCCGTGTATATAGTGCCTGCATTCGCTCTAAGATAGATTATGGGTCTATCGTCTACGGCTCAGCCCGCCAATCTGTATTAAAAGCTCTAGATCCTGTTCATCACCAAGGGCTCAGGCTTATCCTTGGTGCATTCCGAACGTCGCCAGTCGAAAGTCTGTATGTGGAATCACATGAATATTCCTTGACTAGAAGACGGTTTTATCTTGTGGTGTCCTATGCTCTAAGAATAAGGAGTTATGCACAACATCCTGCACTGACTTGTGTTAAAAGAACACGTTTCAAACAGCTGTTTATTAACAGGCCTTCAGTAGTTCCTCCTCTTTCAATGAGAATTGAACAGGATATTGAGGATCACAATTTTCCTTCCTATAATTGTCAAGTTGCAGAATATGGTAAGATGGTCCCACCTTGGGAACCACCTCCAAGGTATGATACAACTTTGACTAAATACAGCAAACACAACACCTCTACACATGTACTACAGCAAGAATTTGAACACGTGAGGGAAAGTTTTGGGACTCACACAGAAATTTACACTGACGGATCAAAGTCTAGTGCAGGTGTGACCTGTGCCATGACTTCTGGCACATGTGTGAGGTCACATCGTCTAAACAATATAGCATCTATCTTTACTGCAGAAATTTATGCGATCATCCTTGCACTTACGCACATTCTTCAAGGCTGTATCAAGTCTTCAGTTATATATACAGATTCTTTAAGTTCTGTTAATGCTATTTGCAGCACACGCAAACCAAAGAATTTTCTGATTCAGCGTGCACAGTCCTTAGTGAGTGCGGCACAAAAGAGGGGACTTTCAGTTATTTTATGCTGGGTGCCTAGCCACACAGGCATACAAGGCAATGAGGTTGCTGACCGCGCTGCTGCTGCTGCAGCTTCAAAAGACATCAGTTCTTTTGAGATACCGATGCATGATATTAGGTCAGCACTTAGGAAATCACTGTATTCAACATGGCAGAGTTTCTGGAACACTCAGACACACAACAAACTACACTTAGTTAAGCAACACATCCAAAGTTACGGAGACCGGCAGGAAAATCGTCTCTTGAGTGTTCTGAGAACAAGGTTGCGGATTGGCCACACCTTCCTCACGCACAAATTTTTACTCTGTGGAGAAGAGCCGCCACTGTGTGAGCACTGTGGCGAACTCCTCTCTGTCATCCACATTCTTATCACCTGCCCACACCACGAAATCCATCGTCAGCATCATTTCACAGAGTTTTATACGCATTTTTTGCCTCTTCATCCAGCGCTCTTGCTTGGCGATGAGGCTATTATCCCCTTCAGTAGAATTTTTAATTTTCTAAGAGACACTGGAATTGTAAGTCTTGTGTAGTTTTAGTTTTGTATTTTAGATGTTACTTCTCTTCTTTTTTAAGTACTGCACCTACTTCTTGCTAGTCTTATTTTAATCACAGTGTTGGCGCATTATGACCTATGTAGTTAATGCTCCATTAAAACTCCAATCATCATCATCATCAACAGTACATGCAGCAGTACAACTACGTCGTTGCGTTGGACACGGGGAGCGTACTCGCACCCAGTGGTGTTGGCATGCAACGTCACATTACCTCTAGCTTCTGTGCTGTGCTTGTGCGCACCCACGACTCAAAGGTGATGCGCATCATGACGCACCATGGGGAAGATGCTGCGAGGCAGTGCGTGAGAGCATTGATGGAAATGCGGGATGAGATGATCGCTCTGAACGCTTGCCCCGCTGCAATGGTGCTGAATGATGAGCAATGCGCTGAGCACAGAGCTACCCACTGTGCGTACTGTAAACAGGAGTTTACCGAAGATCTACCCCGTGTCCGGCATCACGACCATTCAAAGCATTGTAGTGCGGGCGAGACAAATTATATCGCGACATTGTGTAACCCATTGTGTAACGTCGCATGCACGACGAGAGAAAAATTGCCGATCATGGTACACAATTTGTCCTACGATTTGGCCGGGCTGCTGCGGGAATTTCACATTCTTGGGTGGAAGCGACCTCCCTTCATTGTGGCCAGCTCCATGGAAAAAATTCGTTCTTTCGAAATTGGCACCTTCCTGTTTAGAGATACCATGCAATATCTACATTTGTCGCTGGGGGAGCTCGTGGAAACCGTCAAATCCATGGGTGGTGCAGAGGCATTCCAATGTTTGAAGCAGGCATTTGGAAACGACTACGAAATTTTACTTCGTAAAGGTGTATTTCCGTACAGCCATGTCAGTTCTTTTGCAGTGTATGATGAATTGGCTTTGCCAGAAAAGTTCTCCTTTTCAAACGATCTCACGGGGGACGATATAAGTGAAGAGGACTACCAGTATGCGTTGCTCGTGTTTGAACAATTTGGATGCTCAAATTTGAGAGATTATAATGCACTGTACTTGAAAACGGATGCCCTACTACATGCGGACGTGATGCAGCACTTCCGACGTCTGTGCTACAGCGCGCGTGGATTGGAATTGCTTCATTGTGTTTCTCTGGCATCCTATTCGTGGCAATGCGCTCTAAATTACACGCAGGCAAAATTGGAGTTAATCATCGATGAGGAGATGTACAGAACCATCGAATCTGGCGTTAGAGGCGGGCTGTGTCAGGCGAGCAGGCATCATTTGCGGGCTAACAACCCTCTGTGTAGTGGCTATGATCCCGATAAAGAGGAGGTGAACATATCATACATAGATTGCAACAATCTTTACGGATTCAGTATGATAAAGCACCTCCCCGTTGGTGATTTCGAACGGGTCGAGGATTTTAGCTCCGTGGATTTTATGCGTCACCCCACTGATTCAGACGTTGGCTACATGTATGTATGTGACTTCGAGTATCCAAAATCTATCCACGCACTGACACGGTACTTTCCCCTGGCTCCTGAGAAGGCAGTCGTCCCAAAGGAATGGCTCTCGCCATTCCAGCGAGGGCTTCTCGAAGAATTAATGTATCAACCTGCTAACAGCAAAAAGCTGTTGCTTACGTGCAAGGACAAAGTCGAGTACGTCGTTCATTACGCGCTGCTCGCACTCTATTGTAGATTAGGCATGAGGGTGACAAAAATTCACAGAATTCTAAAATTTCGCCAGGCGCCATTCCTGCGTCCCTACATCGAGGACAATGTTGCCAGACGTGTTGCCTCGGGCACGACATTCGAAAAAAACTTCTACAAACTCTCAAATAATGCAGTCTTTGGGAGAACACTTCTAAATAAATTTAACATGCGTGATATTCGAGTAGCCTTCGATGAGGAGACGGCGAGTCGCCTCGGGAGTCGGGCGGAATGCGTGAGGATGGAAATTTTGTCCCCGGATTGTGTCATGTACGAAATGCGGAAAAGAAAAGTGCGATGTGATTTCCCGCTCCAGATTGGGTTTACGATTTTGGAACTGAGTAAATTAACCATGTACTCATTCTACTATGAAACCTTGCTGAGTAAGCTCACTTGTCCGGTGATTACCTGTTACTTTGACACGGATTCTCTGATCCTCGGCCTGTTCTGCAAGGACTACGAAGATCAGTTACGAGCGATTGCCGACGACCACTTAGATTTGTCTTCCTTCGATCGGGATCATCCACTGTACAGTGAAAAGAATCGTGGAAGGCTTGGGGCATTCAAAAGCGAAACTGGTAGTGTACCTATTGAGGAAGTAGTTTGTTTGAAAGCTAAAATGTACTCCATCAAATTAGCTGGAGGAAGGCAAATTGCAAGAGCTAAAGGGGTCAAAAAGAATATTGTACGCAAGCACCTCCTCCATGAGACGTACTGCAATACCTTGTTCAATCACATGAGCGTATCGAATGAACAAGTATGAATCGTTGGAAAGAAGCAGTGTATGTACACCATCAGAAATGTCAAAAGAAGTCTGATGGCATATGACGACAAGAGATACCTGTGCAATGACATCGACTCCTATCCTTATGGAAGCTATGAATATGGTAAGTTTAAGTGGGTGATATAACTAGTGAAGCTCATAATGGTCTTTTTTGCTTCAGGACATGTGCAGGACGAGAATTAATGCTTCTGTCACGTGCTGTTCTCTCCTGCGGTTTGCCTCTGGGTCATGGACAGTGAGGGATGAGTGCCTGGGTGATCCATATAGTACCTATGTGAAGAACACTATGGATGTTAGCGGAGATATACAGCGTGCATGGATGTGTCCCCAGGGCGAACTACAATATCTCCGAGACTGCCGTGATGTACTCAATAAACATTGAAAACTATTTACCATGTTTTTGTGTGCCAACCATTGCTGAGAGTCGACGCAGGCTAAAAAAGAGTGCCGCCCCGGACCAATAAGCAATTTGGAGGGAATTGTGAGCTGGCCTAGAATTGAATGGGATTGACCCACGAGCGGTTGTCTATGTTGCAGCTGGAATTATGAAGCAATATGCAGTTGAAAGCGTGTGACCGAGTAACTAGAGAGTGGAAATGACAAATGAGCCTATCGAGCATGTATGACAGGAAGCCAATAAGCCAATCACTAGGTTTTAGAAATGTATGGAAGTAACCACCCCCGGACCAATAGACAGGTGAGCGATTTGGAGGCCTATGAGCCGACTTAGAATTGAATAGAATAGATCATTTTGGTGTCTACGAGCGAGTGAGCAGATGTTGTGGCAATTAATGGTAGCCAATCACATAGAAATTTGATGGATGAAGGAGTGCAGCTGTGACCAACCAACCAGAGGACTTAGAAGTGGCTTGACCTGGATTAGAATTGGCTGGTGGATTAGAAATTCCTAGAAATGGATTAGAAAAAAGAGCGATTTGGAAGCCTATGAGCCAACTTAGAATTGAATAGAATAGATAATTTTGGTGTCTATGAGCGAATGAACAAATGCGGCAATGAAGGGTAGCCAATCTCATAGAAATTGGATGGATCACCATGAAGTGGTGGAGCCTGGATTAGACCTGGCTTCACCTGGATTAGAAATGGGTGGTGGATTAGAAATTCCTAGAACTGGATTAGAAAAAGGATGTCGTTGTGGGGCTCGAATCTATGCTACTCCCGCAGTGCGCGCAAGCTGGCGGATCCTGACCTCTGAGTAGGTGGTGAGGCGTGATCCAGGAGGATGAGCGTGCAGTATATTTCTAATGTCGGGAAAAATTCACGTGACCTCTAGCGTTGGGCCAATCGTTTGACGACGGTTGAGTAGCTTTTCTGCTTTGCTTTTTTCTGTCTCCCTGGGTGACCTGTGACGCTAGGGGTGCTTTCCCCTTTCCCTCTCTCATCTGTTCTCTACCCTCTCTCCCGCTTTGGCGGTTCTGGGTGGTTGTGGATTTTCGTTCGCGTCGAGTGAAATAAATAACAAAATGCAACAGGCGTTGGCTGTTTCTGTTACACAAACTGCTTTATTTTTCGAGATAGATACTTCCAAATCACAAACAGCAATCTGCTGCAGCTGTGCAAAACACGAACATGATATGAACATTGTTTCTGAAGTTCGAATGATGTGCCGAAGCAACTTTGCATTCACTGATAGCTGATGTTTCAATTGGAAGATTTCACAGTAGAACAACAGTATATTGGCCGCACAGGCACACACATTCAGAGATCCGGCATGACAGGGAACATGTACATATCCCTGCTGCTTGTGTAGGCGCCCGGTTGACCCGCCACAAAGGAACTTGTGCAGCTGCTATGCCAAAAGATGATCCTCCAACCACTTTGAGTGGCTTATCCATTCTACTGTATCCATGCAGATGCTATTCTGAAGCTAATATGGGTTGAGTGCTTATACCTGAACAAGAAAGATAAAGATCAGAAACGTGAAAACCAAAAATTCTACCTGTCAAATTGCTGCGTATATGCCACAGGTGTGGCGCTATGCTATGCTAAGCGGCAGAATGGAATAGGAACTGACTTACCTGTCATCGAGTGGGTAGCGGAAAAACACAGTATTCGTCCTTCTTGAATCGTTGTCGCACCAAGCGATGCGAAGCAGACCTGCCTTCCACTTATTATCACTGAATTGACTTGCAGAAGTATCCATGAGGCACCGAGCTTTTCAGAGTCGGTATCGACAACCATGTTAGGACACTAAAAACTATCCAAAGCGGTACCGGCATAGATGCTTTGCTTGCGTCCCTGCTGCACCCAACACATTTCAAAACTTTGACTTTGCTGCGAATTGCACCGGCATCGCCGGCTTAAGCGCGCCAAGGAAAGTTCATAATTTCAAACCAACCAATGAGCGCTCGCATACCGGGGGTGCGGCCTCAGGAGCCAATGGGCTCGTGACGGTTGAGAACTCGTGCTTCTACGTGAAAATTCTGAAATTTTATGACGTTTGATGACGTGAAAAGCTCGCAGCACCTCACTTTAGTCCTCAAGGGAACTCGCGCGCTTCATCCCCTTGCGTGAGCCATGTGTGCCCTATCCTGAATCTCGTGTAAAGGACTTCGGAGGATCTGTTGATGTGTTCAGTCCGATGCGGGGGGAAAAGTGTGGCTGTGTGACGTGTAGCTTGTTATTTTCTTCCATGTCCCACTCCTGCTGCAACTGTGTGTGGACAGCTCTCTTTAACACTGGCAGGATGTCTTGGTAGGGTAGCCCGAGAGCTGACTCCTCTTGTGCCAACGCTCGCCGAGCCTCACGGTCGGCTCGTTCATTCCCGGGGATCCCAGTGTGGCTCGGGACCCAGCAGAGACAGATTGAAAAGCCTCGGGAACAAAGTTGAGTCGCGCGCCGTACTCGCTTGACGAGGTGATTCTTGCTGTCATAGCATGAAAGCAGCGCACGCACAGAGCTTAGCGAATCGGAGTAAATTACTGAATTTTGAAGGTCGTTTTGTTGAATGTGCCGCGGAGCCAGGAGAATCGCGTAAAGCTCTGCGGTGAAAACTGTGGCGTTCGTGTTCACGCGTGCAGTCATAATAGCATCTCCTTCAAGCGCAACGGCCGCCCCACCATCGCCTACTTTAGTCCCATCAGTGTAGAGAGCATGGTGGTTCCCTAAATCATGGTGAATCTCCAGGAATTCCTGGAGAATGACAGTGTGTGCAGTGGGTTCTTTGTCAAACTGTGTCATTTTTAAGTTGGATTCTATTAGGTGACCACGAGGAGGCTTATTTTCCACTCTCGAATCGCAAAAATATGTAAGTAACAGCGTGGACAGGTGTGTTTCGATCCCATCGTATCTGTCAGTGTTGCACACGCTTGAAGAGGTGAGAAAGTATGCAGCTGTCAAAGGTTGATCTGTCTGTGTAATTACCAAAGTTTAACTGATAAAAATTATCTTGGGATGTTTTGCCTCATACAAATAATATGATACATACACAGCAGGATGCCTGCCCATATCTCTAGCATCGTTATTGTTGATTATAGCACCATAACCAGCATTTTGGGCAATGAAAGCTTGCCACAACCAACAGCAACAAAGTTTTACATGAAACAGAACTTGAACCATTAGCAAATTGTGTCAGATGCTACAAGTTATTTCTCACTTTGCAGGCACCGGAAATGCAAAATTCACACCAAAACAAGAATGCAGGCACATAAACTGACATCATATGGCACCTTCCAACATTGATAGCTGTGACGTGGCACAACAAGTGTCATAGAGCATTAAAGGTCAGCTACGCCGATTTCCCGATGTGTTAAAACGGTTGTGATATTCAGAACGAGCACATCCAACTGCCCCCGAAACGCACCTTCGTTTCTCAATTTTGTCTTCCTATTACGAAAATTAATTAATCAAAGAAACCAAAACAACCCATGGGCGCAGCCATTTTTGTGACGTAGATGGGATAAACCTGCTCCATCTACGTAGATAGGGAATCGTGCTTCTGATTGGATGAAAGCTGAGGCTTTCTCCGACTTCCCTGGCGGCTTCTCCCGTTTGCGAGGAAATCCAGTTATGGCGGCCGTCTACGATGAGCGTTTCATCCGAGGTAATCCCGAGAACTATTGAACGATGGAAACAACAATTGCGAACTCTCCTCAACAACATTTTCGACGTGAAATTGTGATTATGTGCTCGAGAACTTCGCGGTTCAACCGTTCAGCTGCATTCACGTCGACCCGTTTGCTGCTTTTACTGCAAGTGCAGGAATGGGAGCGATTGAGCAACAACGTCAGACTTGGTGGTCGTTTGCGCATTTCAAAGAAAGAAGACCGTATTTCTGCCCGTGTGCACATCGTGCGATTGCCAGGCTTGTTACACGAGATACATATATTTTGCAGCACCCTAGCATGACCGCAATGAACGACGAAGGAATGTATCGTGACTATTCGAACTGCACTCGTTCAACCATTCGTCGGTTATATGAAAGTGGTCATTAGAGTTGTCCCGCACAAAAAGTGTTGGATGTAGTTTTGTAGTGTGTTCTTTATCTCGTAGAGCGCATCGCGGCATGTAGATCGAGAGCCCTTATACGTATTTTTTGTATGTTTACTTGAGAAGTTTACTTTACATATTTCATTCATAATAGTTTTGCAAATAAACACGTACGGGTCGATCTCAAGTACTTTTGAGTTAGGCATAGTGTCTTCAAATCAGGGTATATGTATCCTGTTTGCTGGGCCGAACAGATGTTATTAAGGGTAGTGCAACATTTCCCACTTCTTGAACCATGCTAACATTGCCAGAATAAGGAATATTACACTGCGCTGTGTATTCCACACTCGGTTGTCTCGCGACGTAAACTCCCCATTTATTATATTGTGTACTCCACATGTTCAACCAGGCAGCACTTCCCATACCCGAATTTATTTTTTTTTGAACATGTGTTTAAATTGCACAACTGCCACTCAAGTAACTTTGCCACGAAGTGTCAGTGACAAAAGGTATATGTACTTTATCACAAATTTAATAACCTTGGTGGAAATAGTTGATGCTGTCCTCTGCCTTGTACGGTGCACTTCGTAGCAAAATACACAGATTCCAAATGTTTTCTTTGTCCACAAATGCCCTGTCAAAGCTGAACTACCCTTATCAAAATGGGAAAGCCCGGGCTTGCTTGTCTAGAGAAACAAATATGAAACTGCAGCGCTCAACGTAAATAACTGCATGCTCAGCAACTAAGGCTGGTGATGCCGAAGACCTAATATTTCTATGTTAAA
Organism: Ornithodoros turicata; assembly: GCF_037126465.1. NCBI lineage: Eukaryota > Metazoa > Arthropoda > Arachnida > Ixodida > Argasidae > Ornithodoros > Ornithodoros turicata. Next base: position 53,274,196 of record NC_088203.1, on the reverse strand, counting down.
AGGAACAAAGGAGAAAAGACCACTGCGGCGTATTAATGTTGTTTCAAAAGTATAACACCACAAAATTTGTGAGAGTCAGTTGGTGTATTTAGTTATGTTGGTCACCTCCTGCACCAATTTTTAATAAGGTTCAATTGCGTTGCTACCAACCAGGACCTAAGCCTGACCTATGATCTAATAATAATAATAGTATCTATCTATGACCTATATGGACCTTCAACACTAGTTTGGTCTAGGTTTCACATGTGGCTTCTAGTGAAATTCGAAGCTGCTCTGTAGAGCTGACAGGAGACGTGCAGAGTAGCGATTTTTTTATTTATATTTTCCAAAGAACATCTAAAACAATGTGCTGTACCAACTGTATTCAAAGAAATATAAATACACTTTGTTTTTGCTATGTGCATATTACCAGATTACAGGTGACCGATGACACACAATGGGCGTCAAGGGTGAGATCACAAGAGAACACACTACCCCTGCAGGCACTGTCCTGAAATTCTAAGTCACCATTTGTCAGTCACTTTGTCACTTTCCTATGTGACGGCATTTGCACCGCATGACTGACTTGTCTAACATTACGCGTCTTACCTTTATCTGCTGCATAATCCTGCCCCTGCAATCTCCTGCTGCAGATAAGGTTGGCACAGCATCCCGGACGAGACATCTTCGGCTTCTTGTGAGACAAGTTGCGCATTGCTTCCGTCACATTCGCATGAGCCAAATGAAGAGATCAAATCGCTGCTTTCGAAAGTGGCACCCAGTCGGAGTTGTAACCGATTGTTGCAGTCAATAACTTTTTCTTTCGCCTTTCGGAAAGTTGTGGTTTGAAACATTGGAACAGCAAGCTGAAGTGTGGAAGCGTTCTTGCAGACGGGAGCAAAACGCTCGCGCATTCTCGGCACGCAGCACAGAACACGAAACACGCCAGGAAGTCTGTACTGGCCTAGCAAATGCTTTGCAGTCGAAGGAAGTAAAACTCACGTTCCTCGTGGGTTCAGTGAAGTCCAGAAATATACTGGCTCCCTAATAGCGAACTGTTTATCACTTCCCCAATGTCAATCCCCAATGGCTCGGCGGAAGAAACCAAGCCAAAAATCATGCCAAGCCGGAGCACGGGCAGACCAAGAATGTGTTGTCGACACAGGGTTGACGGAAATGTCAGTGAAACTAAAAATTGACTTTTTCGAAAAACCGCGAGGAGTTTGGGATAACTATTTTGCACACATAATCAGTGTTCCCTTATGGACACATCGTGTCAGTACCATTCCATTCTGTAACACTTGAAAATCGGCGTAGCTGAGCTTTAAAGCTGAGTGCAGATGGGGATAAGAACTAGATCTCTGCCTTACTAGAATGCTAGCGGGTGAAAATTCTATTGATATCCAAACACAGGGCTCATAACTGAAAACTGCATTTTTGACACTGCATTACTAACAGAGTTTCAGGAATTGTGCTCAACGTAATTCAAATGAACATAAAGTCATAGAAACTTAGAATGTCACTGCAGATAGGTCTCGAGCAGACAGCTGCCTATCGTTGGCGAGTTCATAGAATGAATTACACTGTGTGCATTGACGACAGCTCATATCAGCATGTCTAAGAAGAGCGGCATGATGCAAAATATTTTCAGGGTAACGGCCTCTCTCTATACGTAACGGCCTCTCCCTATTTTCAGGGTAACGGCCGACTCGCTATATCCCTGCCCTTCACTTCCCTGCTGAACAGCAGTTTTCCCTGGGAATGACACTGACTCTAAACTATTTCACTTCATCTCTCAGTAAGACTTGCGTTTGCCTTTGAGCAATGTCAAAGCATTACATGCTCAGAAGCCTCACGATGCTCCCTCCCAGAATTTTCTGGGAAGTTACGTGACCGAGATGGGGACACCAAGAGATATGTCAGTAAGTGTGCCTGCAGAAAAAACACTGCATGCAGTTTACGGTTGCCAGTCTCACCTTGAGAGAGTTAAAGCTCAGCTCCGCCGATTTTCGACTGCGACAGAATGGAGCCATGCTTGGGCTGTGCGTTCGTTTCCGCACAGGGAGCATATATGTGAAAAATTTTCACCCATTTGTTTGTAGTTTTTAAGAAAACATTTTTTTTTAATTTCCCTGACACGGCGGTCCTGTGGTCGGCAAACCCTGACCAATCCCGGCTTCGTCCTGGCTTAGCCGCGCTCGTGGCTTGGCTAACGCCAAATCGTCGATGCGATGGCGGAGATCTATGGGTGAAGGTGAATGTTTTGGGTGTGTTCCGTGATAATTGCTGTCGTTACCCAAGCAGCACGCCAATATTGGTCCAATATTGGACCCATATGGGTTGCCAATATTGGCCCAATGTGGGCTGCCAATATTGGACCAATATGGGGAGTGCAACCAGGCTCCATATAGGACCAATATGGGCTGCCCATATTGGCAAGCCCATTTTGCTCCAATATTGCCAATATTTCTGTAATAACAGCAACGGGGAGTCTGTGTAATAATGAAGCATTATTCTGTATAATAGTCACCACTGATAATACTTTTTTCTGATTTTTACTTTATTTTTGCGGCTCTAATTAATCCACGTTTCACATGATCGCAAAAAAAAATAAATAAATAAATAAACCACGCCTTTGCCCAAAACGAACGAAGAACTACGCTCGCGTTGCTGAAGGCCACAAGCAGTCCCACGGAACTGCCAATGCCAAGAGTGTATTGGCATCAAATGGAAGGCCGGCCACAGGGGCAGGCCAGTCCTCCTCAGGTAACCGAGGATGCGGCTGTAGAGTATGTACCACTGCGCCAATCTACAACGTTGCAAGCTTATTGGCCCAGACTGCGTGCGCGCTCCGATTGGTCGACAACGTTTTGAAATCGCATTTTGTATGCGCGCATGTGTGTGCAGCGTCCCGGCGGCAGTTTCAGCATAGTTTCGAAATAGCTCGCTTCGGTCGGTACGGCGTCCGTCCTCTTGTGTTCCGTGTTTCGGTGATGTCAATCGGCAGAACAGTTGGTGATTCTACGCGTGTTGTGCTGTTCCTGGACACGACTATTATCCCACGTACAGTCTATCAACTACGGAACTGGAATGCTTCGTGGGCTGGTGCGGTTGGAGCGTGAAGAACGCGTTCGGGCGCCGTCGGATTTTGAGGCCTGACAACAAAGACAGGATTACGATTTCGTGCCACACAAGCGCCTTTCCGCTCTGCAAACAACGAAAGAAGATGCTCATCATAAAATCGGCGGGCAAGGCGTCCTTTTGTGTTCCGGTGATGTCAATCGGCAGAACAGTTTGTAGAAGTGTTCGCTGATTTATTCATGCGTCGATGTGATTCAACGTGTGTTGTGCTGTTCCTGGACACGACTATTATCCCACGAACGGTCTATCAACTCCGGAACTGGAATGCTTCGTGTGTTGGAGCGGTTGGAGTGTGAAGAACAAGCGCGGGCCCCGTCGGATTTCGAGAGCTGTGTTCGTTTTGCTTCAAGTTCGAACTTAGTTACAGTGCGTCAGCAAAACAGTGGACTTTTTATTCACAGTGCATTCATGTATCAGATCTTTGAATCAGTGCTTTGTGTCAAATAAATATTTCTTTTAGCCAAAAGAAGCTTCAGTTATTTTGAATATCGGGTAACTGCGGTAGGCGTGAAATCCGGTAGAAGTCGATGGTAGCCAGAACCGGTCGAAAGGTCAGCCAAAGTTAAGGCTCCTGATTGGCCGACTGGCATTGCATAATTTCTACAACGTTGCACTCTCATTGGTCGTGTGCCCAGTGTTGTGTGAATTATCTCAAACTATGGGCTCTATGGGGAGCTGTTGGAGCCTGGGCAGGCTTCCTGCAGCATCTCAAATAGACTCGAACAACAGATCCCTGCCAAAGATCCCTCAGAAGCCTTGATTGGGATCGCAATATTCTGTGAACTAACAATTTCCAACCCGATCCGAGACTACAAAGGAGCGAACACTTTCGTGACGGTGACGGACATACGCCAGAGCAATTCACACTGCTTGCAGCAACTTGAAATCACCTAACTTTACACAGTAGCAATCCCTTCCTATGAAACATTGTGTTTTTTACTTGACCTGGCGCAATTTCGTTATCATTACAGCACCCAGCGACATTTTAGCCCTATGAAACGTCCGTTCGGGCTGTCGCGCATGCGCATTAGTTGTAGGACGCGTGATTACGCTCAAACAACTCGCTTGCTCTCAGTCGGCTCGACCGATTGGCATTGGCATCGCGAAGGAAGATGGCGGCGGCTTTCAAGACGTGGAATGTTGAGGTGTCGAATTCTACCGAACTTTACGTTGGGAATGCCAAGTACGTTGACTGTTTCGAACAATGTGTATCATCTGCGGGAAGTTGTTGAATGTAACGATGTAGTGAATTGGGTATCTCACACGCTTCAACGTTCAATCTTGCCGTGCTGCTTGGGCATTTGTGCAACCTGGCTACGTACCCTGTTCAGTCAAGGCTGGTTCAGTAGGCTGGTCAAATGTAAGCACGATGTTCCTGGTTGTTATGTACTCATTATTTCTCCTGACTTTTATCTTGCACACATCAATCACTTGCTGCTCTTTCAAGTTGGCAAGGATCTCCTCCACCGGTACATCAATTAGCTCGGGAACTGCAACTACTCCACGACAACTGTTCAAGGTCTTGTGAAGCGATGCAGAAATTCGTGTGTCAAGCATTTCAGGAGAGTTCAGGATCCGCTCGCAATCAGCCTCAGACGTACATTTTAGTAGAAGATCTCCTGATCGCAGCTTCTTTATTTCTGAAATGTTTGTCGATAAAGTTGTCACTGCTCTTTCAATAAAGAAAGGTGACATCTTTCCAAGAGGTACAGTTTTTTCATTTTCTGAAGACACGGCAGATAATACAATATATTTGGCACTAAATAGATTGGCTTTGAGTATGGGAACTTCGGTCCAGGGACGCTTACCGCCCCCGATCGGAAGAGAGTTTGAGTGTTTTACCATGCGAGGTTTAAGAAAAAGAATGTTCCTATTGGTCGCCCACACTTCACATTCACACATGTGGGAAGGTCCCGGGGTTTTAAGGAAAACCCATCGGCTGGAGCTTGACCAAGACCCTGACCGCCACCGTTCAAGGTTTCTGACCCTTCACCTTGCATCCCCTCGGCACGGTACGGATAACACCTTGGGACTGGGGGCTGGGGTCCGTGGTGGCGCCACTCACCAAACACCAGCCGAAGCGGGTGCCCCCTGCGGGGAGGAAGCATTGAGCAAGAACGAGCGAGTGCAGGAGGCATCACCACAACCATCAACGAGAACCGCGTGCCTCATGGCGAGGTAGTCCAGGGAAACATTCCTTCAACTGGTAAGATACGAGCTCCGTGCTGCATCTTGTTTTTTATGGTACAGCAGTACACAAGGAGAAAGTGGTGCAAAACGATGACAACTGCGCATACCACAAATGAACAATCAAATTTAATTACAGCATTGCGATAAAAATTGGTTCATTTCTTATCGCATTTCCCAAACATTGCACGATCCCGTGTAATTCCATGACAGACTTCTAATTTTGCTGCTATTACCAATTCCGTTCTCATCTAATGCTGCACCATATTCATTCCTGCCAGTCACTTATTATATACAGTCATGTAATTTGTGCCCACTCCAATTTTGTTTGAAAAATGTTGACACAAATTTGTTTAATTTGCATTGCTGTGACTGCTTGTCTCATGCGACTGTGATGAGGAAGTTGTCTGCTGCTGCAACACATTTACCACGTGGATGTAGTGAATTGGGTATCTCACACGCTTCAACGTTCAATCTTGCCGTGCTGCTTGGGCATTTGTGCAACCTGGCTACGTACCCTGTTCAGTCAATATGGGGAGTACGGGTGCAATATGGGGCCCATATTCCCAAGATTTTCCCAATATTGGCTCAAAGTGGGCAATATGGGGCCCATATTGGACCCGTATCGCCAATGACCAGCCAATATGGGTCCAATATTGTGTGCTGCTTGGGTAATAGCCTCAAAGATAGTTTTGCCGGTCTTCTTTAACAAGCCTTACAGGATGGCCTCGTTGTGCAACGACGGCCGTCGTGAGCGGACATTCTGTGCCCTCACTGTGCTTCATGCTACCAACAAGACCTAACACCTAACGTGTGACGTACTCGTACGCATTCTCAATAGCTTTGGCAGCGCACTATGCGCGGACTTGCTGCGCGTGCAGAAAGCACCACCAAAGCTATTGAGAACGAGAACGAGTACGTGCTCGAAGACGAAGTATTTCTTATAAGAAACGTGATAAAACGGTGCGGTGGTCCCCGATAGCTCGTGACAACTATTTCAGCACGATACAGCGGCCATGACGGAGTGTAAACAAAAACTGGTTGCCAGGCAGAGCTGGCTAGGTGTGGCTATCCAATCCGCGCAGTTCCAAGTATGACGTCACAAGTGGAACCGCCGGCCGGTAGTTTTTCTCAAATTTCTCACGAAGGAGTATGGAAATTTGGAAAGCAATGTGCGTTTATGAATGAAGTTGGGACCACGGTTCTGAATATCACAACGCCTTCATACTTTCGGAACAGCAGCGGAGCTGCACTTTAACGTATCTGCCTTCGCCAACAACAAGCTTCCAGCAACCGTCCATTGTTAAAGTTAACCCTCGTGCTCAATGACTTTGCACATGCTTTTGCAAAATCCGCTCCAACAAGAAAATCCTGCATTTGCCAGTGAATGTTACTGGTGCACTATCTTTGGCAAAGCAGGGAGTAACTTGTTACTGTAATTAAGTTGACTTCTTTGGTAACTTTTAACTTCAATGTCCCTTTTGAAGTCTACTAACCATTTGAGGAACCAGTTCTTTTTTTTGGCTAACTTATTGACGTCAAGTTCCAAGTCAATTTTTTGGCGGTTTGTAAGGAAAAAAACACTTCATGCCTGGCTGTATTCCTCCATTTTTGTTTCTTTCCCAGCATTATGAGTTGGGATGTCCAATTTAAGCAAGGCCTGCCTCCTAAACAGGCTCCCAAGACTTCGTTTTCTCGACATCCTCATGGCATTTCAGGTTCAATTTGAATTAGTGTTGCTGTGCAGGTGCTCTTCACTCTTCCCTATTGCATTTCATAACGACCTGAACAATTCACTCTGTGTGAACATTCGTGTTGACAGTTGGACTAGGCATGCTCTCACGTATGCCACAGTGTTACGCCTGTTTCACCTTACTTTCGTCCCAATAATTTCCTCCTTTGGCTACGTGTTCCTGTAAAGCAGTGTTTCCCAAACTTTTTCGGTATGTGACTCCTTTTAGTAGTACAAAGCCTACCATGACCCCCTCCTATATAAGTCGTCTGAAGAATTACTTTTTCAATGATGCAGGCACATTGACATTTCAATTAGAGGCATGCGAATAGCGAAATTCTCGAATACGAACAGTAAACAAATGCCGAAAGAGATCTTCCTCCACATATCAAATGTCTCAGCCCTGCAAAAACGGCAGGCTGCAGTAACTGTAGCCTTAGCACTGAGTAGTCGGGTCCAGAAACTTTGCATGGGTGCTACGAGTATGGTACTCTTGCTTGTCAAAAGCATAAGGGTGATAACTAGTTAGGACCGTCAGTTACCTGGGTATATTTTTATGGGGATTGAGGGTAAAAATCTGAACATATTTTAGGACTCGTTAAACTTGACAAAAATAAACAACTGAACTTGAGTTTGCATTATCTGGGAAAAAGGAATAAAAAAGAAATGAAATTGACCGCACGGCCTACCAGACGTTTTAGAAAGAATGCTGGCGGTTACGCCCCATTATTCAAAATTCTGAAATATCAAATTAGCAGATACGAATATGTTTCAAATATCAGCAATATTCGCAAAACATTCAAAATTTTGAATATTTGCGTGCCTCTAATTTTAATTTACTTAAGAAACATTAACGACAGCAGAGACAGTTATCAAAAACGCTTATTAATATTTTTCTTTAACAAAGGTTGATTTAGTCATGTACTTTAACAAGGAGGACGTATTTGCTTTCTTGACATAGAGAGATCAATGCCTAGATTTGACTGGATCAAGATGAATCGCATGTCTGCTTCACCACTGACCTGTTTCTGGCCTTTCATTTGATTACTAGGAGAGAGAAATATTTCAAGCTTTCCTTGCATTGCTGGCCATCAGACTTGATGCTGCAGTTAGGTGCTAACAGATCATTTTGTGCTGCTAGGATGGTGTTGTTGAACCGCAGTCGCAAAATTGTGGATGAAAATTAAATCTTTATTCGACTTTTAGTGGATACAGGAAGCAACACCTGGATCGCCGAAGAGTGCCGCACGGCTCGTGATGGCACGTTCCAGGAGGATGTTCCTTGCAGTGGTATGACGCAGGTTCCACATTGCATCTTTGTTTTGCGGTGTAGTTGCACAGTAGAAGAGAGCGGACCAAAAAGACCGGTGCCAATAGTTAAGGTCCTTCTTTATCTCCTGCGGCAATCCTTCAATTCCGAGTCAGGGCTCTCTAAACTCTGCAACTCTCCGCAGCAGCAAAAATAAGTGCTTGTTCAAACTTTCCTTATTATGGTATGCTATGCAAGTGTGCTTTTGCTCGTGAGAGGAGGCAGAGAACAGGCGGGAGAGAGACGCTGCAGGAGCCAATGGGGCTCCACCAAAAGTGAACTGGGAGAGGATAACTGCACAAAAGAACAGTGAGTTTGCATAGTGTACAGTGCCCTGCTCGTACAAATCAGTTGGTCTGGCCAGAGAGAACATACACGTGATGCTCTTTCCCAGATGCCCCAGATCCTTTTTTTTTTACTGTGCACCCTCAAAACACCCTCACCTTCTAATCATAGTCGCGTTGTATTTGCATGACAATCGGATCTTTGTTCCACTATTGCAGTAAGCATTGAGCCGGAAGCAGCTACCACAGGCAGCATTGAGCAGGAAGCATTGATGATTATGATGATGATGATGATGATGATTGGTATTTTGATGGCGCAGCAGCAACGGAGGCTATAATGCGCCAAAACATTGTTAAAACTGTCACTAGTTAAAAATGGAATGATAAGGTTAAAACCAGTGCATGATACAAATTAGCTCAAGTACTGTGTTTTCAGAAAATATCGTTAAAATTACAAGGCGTTTAAAAAACCAGTGTCTCTAATAAAATTATAGACTCTACTAAACGGTAAAAAAGCGTCATCACCCAGCAGTAGGGTTGGGTGGAGCGGTAGGTGATTTCTATAAAACTCCTGGAAGTCACGATGGCGAAGCGGTTCATACGATGCACAAGACATAAGGATGTTGATTGATTGATTATGTCTTTATTGGCACGAAGGCAACAAAGGCCATAGAGCGTCGTGATCGGATAGCGCGTGATCACAGCTAGTCGTGATCGGACTATACATGTGTACACACGCGGTATAGTGTTTCGCGATCTGCACCCCAAGATCTGTGTGAGAGGATTTTAAGGATATTTAAAGATTTCAAGCATTTCACTTTTAAGCTCTTTATGTGGGCTCCAAAGGTGAGCTTTGTATCGAAAATAACACCAAGGAATTTGTGTTCTGATTGGACTGCCAGTTCGCATCCATTTATGCTTAGCTTGGGCTCCGGGAATAACCCCCTTACCCTAGAAAATGGTACACAGACTGTCTGGGCAGCTGAAAACTTAAACCCATTTTGAGACGAACATTTGACAAGCTTATTAATTGTGAGCTGGATTTGCCTCTCACACATGGCCAAGGTAGTAGACGAATATGCTATCTGGAGATCATCTACATACAAAGAGTACATACTTGAGGGTGGAATCGCATTGGCAATAGAGTTCATTTTGATAATAAAAAGTGTAACACTGAGTACTGATCCTTGTGGCACACCATTTTCTTGTATGAAGAGACGAGAGAGTGATGTGCCCAGCTGTACCCTGAAAGTCCTTCCCTGAAGGAAATTAGAAATGCAGTGAAACAGACACCCACGTATTCCAAAATCGTGCATGTCCCAGAGGATACCATACCGCCACGCAGTATCGTAGGCCTTTTCTAGATCAAAAAAGACCGGCAAACAGTGCTGTTTTCTTACGAATGCTTCCCGAATGGTAGTTTCTAGACAGACGAGATGGTCAAGTGTAGAACATCCGACTCGAAAACCACACTGATACTTACTAAGACACTGATTTTCTTCTAGATAATAGACAAGGCGGTTATTTACCATCCGCTCAAACGTTTTGCCGAGGCAACTCGTGAGAGCTAGAGGCCTGTAACTGCTTGGGTTAGAGGCGTCCTTTCCTGGTTTTAAAAAAGGAAGAATTGTAGCTAGTTTCCAGCGAGAAGGAAGTTGCCCTTCTTTCCAAACTAGGTTAAAGAAATGGAGAAGACATTCTCGTGCTTCAGCTGACAGGTGCCTTAGCATCGAGTATGTGATGCGATCCGGTCCTGGGGCCGTGTCTTTCGATGGCAAGGCCCTAAGAAGCTCAGTCATATTAAAAGACTTATTATATGCGAAATGTTCACCATGACCTGCAGATATGCTCTTCTTTTCAGCAGATGTTTTCACCTTCAAGAATTCCTTACTGTAATGTTCAGAACTGGAAACGCTCTGAAAGTGTTCGCCCAGGACGTTGGCTTGGTCTTCCAAACTGTCACAGGGAGACCCATTGATTTGCAGAAGAGGGGTAGAAAAGTTACGATAGTCGCCTTTAATATTTCTCAGCCTCTCCCAAACTTTCTTTGAGGGTGTATTTGATGTCAATGATGAGACAAAGCCTCTCCATGATTCTTTTTGAGCTTGCCTCCGTGTCCATCTCGCTTTCGCCCGTGCTTTCTCGAAGTTAAGTAAATTCTGTGCAGTGGGGTACCTACGAAAGATACCCCATGTTCGATTTTGTTCCTTTCGTGTTTTGTCACAGTCGCTCGTCCACCAAGGCTTGGAGCGCTTGGGGATGCGACCAGATGTTTGTGGAATGGACTCAATAGCTGCCTCTAAGATTGTGGTTGTAATAAAGTCATTAGCCTGGTTGACATCCATATCAAATAGACTCCGATGGAAGTGTGGCTTTCTCTTGAAAGAGGTTCCAATCAGCTAAAGATAGTTTCCACCGTGGTGATCGTGTAGTCACAGTGTCTGGTGTATTGCTTAACTTTAGGACTAAAGGGAAGTGATCACTTCCTCGAGGGTTGTCTTCTACTGTCCAGTCTATGTCCTGGAACAGAGATGGACTGCAGAAAGAGAGGTCAATTGCTGAGAAGGACTGTGTGGCAGTATTTACGTAGGTTGCAGCCCCTGTGTTGAGCATGCAAATGGACCTTTTAAGCAAAATCCTTTCTACCATCTTCCCCCGTCTGTCGATCTTTCGACTGCCCCATAAAACGTTATGGGCATTGAAATCTCCAAGTATAAGATATGGTGACGGCAGTTCATCCAGTAAATCTTCCAGTTGTTTTTGCTCTACCACCACCGATGGAGGTAAATATAAAGAGCAAACTGTTAAGACCCTATTAAGACAAATTTGAACAGCAACTGCTTCAAGACTTATTTTCAGTGGTAGGTGCTTCGTAGGAACAGAATTTCGTGTGAGGACTGCAACACCGCCAGATGTACGTGTCGCATCTAAACGATCTTTTCGGAAGAGGTTCCACCGCCTGAGTGTGTGTGTCTGTTGGGGGTGCAGGTAAGTTTCTTGTAGTGCGACACAGAATGCATCATACCTGTCCGAAAGATCGTTGACGTCATCCAGATTTGTGAAAAGCCCTCGACAATTCCACTGTACGATAGCCATAAGGAAGAAACTAAGAGGAATATATACAAAACGTGTCTGCATTATGGAGAAAAGTGTACTATTCAAGCAAAGTATTATAACTTTTTCTTTGGGGGCATTATGGGCTGTCTCGGTGCTTTCTTCCGAGCAGCCGCCAGTTCCTTAGGTGATATATCAGGGAGTGAGCCACTCCCCGATATACCACCTTTCGGCTTTCGTTTTGACTGGGAGCTCGCGCTCGTTAATGAGCTTTGCGAGCTTGTGTCGTCATCGCACTCCATAGAAGTCGTTCCTATGGGTGGCGATGACAGGAGTGGCGTCGATGACGGTGACGCCACGGAAGTTTGGGTGGTTGGAGGTGGGTCATTACCTCCTTGGTCTTCACTTGTGTTTGAGTCTGTAAATACTATTGCTTCTGTCTGTGTGCACTGTGTGATCAATTTTGCTTTTTGTTTGACTGCTGCTGTAAATGACTTCTCAAAAAAGATGGGCGATACTTTTTTTCTGGCTTCTGGGTAGCTTAAGTTTTGAGTAACCTTAACATGCAAAACTTCCTTTTCATACTTCCACTTCGCACAGGATCTGGAGTATGATGGATGGTCCTTGGAGCAGTTGATGCAGCAGTCTGGCGCTTTACATTCTTTAGTCTCGTGGCCAGACAGACCACATCGTGCACAACAGGCGGAGCCACGGCACGAGTCCGCAGCATGGCCAAACCTGTTACAACGGAAACACCGGAGAGGGTTAGGAATATAGGGACGGACATCAGCTGAGAGCTATCCGACTTTCAGTTTCTCGGGTAGTGTAGGCTGGTCAAATGTAAGCACGATGTTTCTGGTTGTTATGTACTCATTATTTCTCCTGACTTTTATCTTGCACACATCAATCACTTGCTGCTCTTTCAAGTTGGCAAGGATCTCCTCCACCGGTACATCAATTAGCTCGGGAACTGCAACTACTCCACGACAACTGTTCAAGGTCTTGTGAAGCGATGCAGAAATTCGTGTGTCAAGCATTTCAGGAGAGTTCAGGATCCGCTCGCAATCAGCCTCAGACGTACATTTTAGTAGAAGATCTCCTGATCGCAGCTTCTTTATTTCTGAAATGTTTGTCGATAAAGTTGTCACTGCTCTTTCAATAAAGAAAGGTGACATCTTTCCAAGAGGTACAGTTTTTTCATTTTCTGAAGACACGGCAGATAATACAATATATTTGGCACTAAATAGATTGGCTTTGAGTATGGGAACTTCGGTCCAGGGACGCTTACCGCCCCCGATCGGAAGAGAGTTTGAGTGTTTTACCATGCGAGGTTTAAGAAAAAGAATGTTCCTATTGGTCGCCCACACTTCACATTCACACATGTGGGAAGGTCCCGGGGTTTTAAGGAAAACCCATCGGCTGGAGCTTGACCAAGACCCTGACCGCCACCGTTCAAGGTTTCTGACCCTTCACCTTGCATCCCCTCGGCACGGTACGGATAACACCTTGGGACTGGGGGCTGGGGTCCGTGGTGGCGCCACTCACCAAACACCAGCCGAAGCGGGTGCCCCCTGCGGGGAGGAAGCATTGAGCAAGAACGAGCGAGTGCAGGAGGCATCACCACAACCATCAACGAGAACCGCGTGCCTCATGGCGAGGTAGTCCAGGGAAACATTCCTTCAACTGGTAAGATACGAGTTCCGTGCTGCATCTTGTTTTTTATGGTACAGCAGTACACAAGGAGAAAGTGGTGCAAAACGATGACAACTGCGCATACCACAAATGAACAATCAAATTTAATTACAGCATTGCGATAAAAATTGGTTCATTTCTTATCGCATTTCCCAAACATTGCACGATCCCGTGTAATTCCATGACAGACTTCTAATTTTGCTGCTATTACCAATTCCGTTCTCATCTAATGCTGCACCATATTCATTCCTGCCAGTCACTTATTATATACAGTCATGTAATTTGTGCCCACTCCAATTTTGTTTGAAAAATGTTGACACAAATTTGTTTAATTTGCATTGCTGTGACTGCTTGTCTCATGCGACTGTGATGAGGAAGTTGTCTGCTGCTGCAACACATTTACCACGTGGCTTTGTCACCCATGTGTGTGACTGCTTACGGCATAATGTGCCTTGTGGTTCGAGCCGTGCATCGTGTGTCTGTTTCTTTCAAATTGTGGCTATGATCACCTTCATCGCTTCCACGAGCAACGTACTAGGCCACTGATCTTCGTACCACTAAATGCTAAAGAAGAGCCTTTACATGGTCGCCAGCCAATAATTTGGACTTGCAGAAGCAGCAGAATTGGTCTGAATTATTAGTCGAAGGTCAAAATTCACTTCCAAAACAACATTTGTTAGGAACACTTGAAGTAGTGTGAAAAGCCATCTGTTCCCATTTGTTTGGCAGTCCAGAAACCAGAACTAATGCTGCGGTGCAGGTGCCAGTGCCACTCTGCCAGAATGCGCACCTCCAAGTGTATTGATAGTCCAGCGAGTTGCTGTCATTGTGCAGTGTGCAATCTCCGACATTCGCGCCGTCGTCATAGTCTGATCCTTGCGCTTGGGAGTCAAGGTCGTGGCTGTCGATCACATCATGAATCATTTCGGCATGAAGTACCGCAAACCACTACTGTAAGTGTTAACTGTTACACTGGATGGGACTGTCATCCAAAGGCACGAAGTTTCATTGGTTTCACAACCAAAGATGGACCATCCACAAAGCCGCTATTGTCGTCCCCACCACCACCAAACCGCGTCATCCTTTCTTTGCGGACTGTGTTCAGTACAGCAGTCGAACAATATGCACAATGGGCCTGTTTGATGCTGCAGACTTGTAGGAAACTGCGCACAGAAAACAAACCACGAGTGGGAAGGTCCCTCGGCTGCGGTACGCGATCAGGAGCATGTGGATCCGGACTGTTTGTCGGAACTGATGAGAGAGGGCCCATGTGATCGGAACTTCTGCTGGAAGTTGAACGGAAGTTCCGGACACGTGGGCTCTTCCTCACCTGGTCACTTCCAAAACAACATGACGTGAACGTGGATTGTTGATTGTCTTCCACGGGGGGGGGGGCGTTTGATATGATCTCATGTCCATGAAGCAGATAATCACATAAAAACAGGCAGCTCAGACGGAAATTGGTCCGAAATATTCGAAGTCAAAATACATTAGTTCTATGGGGTTTCTGATAAAGCAAACAGATTTGTCCAAAATATTGGAAACTCCGAATTTTTGGAGTCCAAATTGTCGGTTGGCGACTGTATCTGTGTACGGTGGTTTCACCTGTTCATACAGAACAGTTTTTGCGGAGACAGGGGACTGTTCACTGCTGGCTGTTTAACATGGCACGAATTATTATTATTAGAGGTGTGCAAATATTTGAAATGTTTAATCTCTTTGAATATTATTGATATTCAATTCGTGTTCGAGAATTTCATGTTCTTAAAATTTGGGTATTCGGAAATATCGAATAATGGGGTGCGACCCGCTAACATTCCTGCTAAAATGATCAGAATTCTGCGTTTTGTGTAGAACTTTGTGGAAATGCCCGTTTGTCACGTCCCTAGTGCGACCTCCAATTGAGATCTCACTTTGTCGCCGCCCGCAATACTGGAAGTCAGCTTCACCTTCCACACATGCATGAAGCCAGCTTTAATGCACACCGCCACGTGGACGCTTTCACCTTTCCGTTTTTCTTTCCCCAAATAATGCAAACTTAAGTTCAAGCGCCCATTTTTGTTCTATTTTGCGGGTCCTAAAATACATTATAACTTTTATTCTTGATTCCCAAAGAAAATATACCCAGACTATTGAGTGCCCTAACTTATTATTCTTATGTTCCTGCCCTTTGAAATACATCGGTACCATATCTAGTGTCCATACAAGCAGGGACTGAAACCGAAACGAATATCGGCTCAGTTACGGCTGTTTCGGTTACGGTATTCGCGGTCTGCGTATTTGCGGCTACCGGTAACCAGTCAGTTGAATCAGTATTTTTTTTGGTTTTGTGTAGCCTCTTGTTTGTAGGCACTAACGTCTAATGCTGTCTAGGATTTTGCTTAAAGGTCAGATATGCCGACTTCGAAGTGCCGCAGAACTTCGCGCTGTGTGTTCATTACCGAACACTGAATATGTGTGCGAAATATCTTGCTCCAACTGTTCGTAGTTTTTTAGAAAACAGTTTTTTTTAGTTCCCACGCCCGGCCGTCAGACCGTCGGCAAACCCTGCGCACGGGCGCACCAACGTCACTGCTCTCGGTTTATCTGTCTTTGGCTTAGCATAGACTTTTGGCTTGGCCGCTTGGCTTCTTTCGTTTCGTCCTCTGTGCATCGTACATAAGCGAACAGTTGTTATGCTGTTGCTAAGCCGGAAACAAAGCATGTGAATATATTTTTTTTTTTTTGGCACGGCGTCGTTTGGAAAGTGCACTTCCTTGTTCTGACCTTGCCTTTTATGGGCTGGAGCGATATGATACGTGATATGCCACGGCGAAGTTGTCGAAGATGCGACAGTGCTACGCTGTTAGAACAATTCATCGGAGCATTCAAGTGTTACCTATTATAAGCTGCCAAAAGACCAAGCAATGCGAAGCTCTTGGCTGACAGTGGTGCCTGCTAATTTCCACTGCAAGGATTTCGCCCACGAATGTTATCATAGGTTACGCGCGACTCCAGAGGCAATTTGGAATCTCGGCACGAAATCATCTGATGAAAATCTGAGGTGCCCGACGCACAACATTTTGAACGTGCCACGGAGGATCAAGGCAAAAAACGAGTGCAAAAAAGGTAAGTCGAGGTTCAGATATAAAAAATAGCAAGCTTAATGAATCGATTGTGCAGCTGTCCTACTGCGCTTACTCTGATATAACCACGATTAACAACACAATAGTATTGATAATCTAACTTCTGAATTATCAGAGGTGCACGCTGAAGCATGATCTGGCTTGTATCTGGTGCATGAAGAAATTGCTGACACATTAGTTGCAGTCTGCCTCCACCAACAGGTATGGCAATGTGATGTTATAATTTGAGTATCCACCTATGTTCAACTTTTCATGTGCACTCGCATGCAGACATCTTGACACCACTTTTAAATCTGCCCTCAAAGGTACAACCTGTGCTTTCAGGGTGGAAAACAAAGGTCGCCATTCCGATTAGCTGCTATCTCCCAGTTCAAGCACTTTTGCTGTCTGGACACTGGTTCCTGTGGATGGGGTGTTACAAGCTTCACTGTCTAATATAGAAGGTACGTTACATTAGCTCAGTTACTTTTGCACATTTTTGTTACTGTTAGCTGGATTTCTGTTGGACATACAATCCTTTGACACACAGAAGCTGATGTCGCCTCTGATAACGTTTTAGAATTTTCAGTGTCATCAACGTTCATTGAGAAAGGTGCCTTTACTATCTGTGAATCTTTAATTGAAGAATAGCCCAGAATTCATGTTAACATTGTCTACGCTTACTAATTCACTGTCTGTGTTCTGAGCGCCAAGAAAAATGGAAACTATTTATTTGTCACAACTTCATACTGGATGTGGTACTGGCTTGACATGCAAGCTAAAATACCTGGATTCTACAATAATTGTGTTGAACTTGGTGCATTACCGTGGGCAATGCCACATTCACTACATTTTTAGTGGGTCCGGTGCACAAATACTGTGTGCATACTGCATACATAAATACTGTTCGATTAGGCAAAAATACCTGAGCAGTGCTGTGTAGTCTTTTTACCCAAAGTCCATACTCTTACTGCAAAGTCACACTTTGCACAGGTATGCTGTGATAGAGATTACACAGGTATGCTGTGATAGAGATTCACAACAGAAAGAAGACTGTCGAGAGCATCTAAATTTTAATGAGACGAGACTTTCGTGCACAAGGCTGCTCTTGTTAATGTCTAACATGAAGTTACAAAATCCCAGAATATATAAAACATGTTGCAATGTAGAGAGCGAGGGTTGCTACAGTCATAAAAATAATTATACAATCATATATAATAAAATAAAAAGGGGATACAACTCCCCCCTCAACTCAACTCGACAACTCAATAACTCTACTTATTCTCTACCTTACAACATGTCTTATATATTCTGGAATTTTGTAACTTGACGTTAGACCTCAAGAAGTACAGCCTTCTGTGCAAAGGTCTTCTTTCTGTTGTGCACAATCATTATACATGAAATATGACTATCCATTTCTTGTCATTAAATGCTTTTTCTTTTTTTTTTTCTGCAGTGATGAGCATCCATAAGGACACATGCCAGAAAGGGAGTCTCTTTGGGATGACAAACCCTCATCACCTCATGAGGATACGATGGTTGACGAATGGTTCTCAAGCACATCGAAACTTCAATAATTCGTGAAAAAGCCAGTCAGTGCTAGCACCAGGAATTGAACGTGGACCGTCCTGCTACCAGTCAGAGATGTTACATTTCAGGCGCTCATTGACTTTTGGTGAATTACTTGTTGACTTTGTCCCTGGGTGGAGCTCGCCACAGCTCATTTGCCTATCTGTTAATGTTGTGGCGTGTGTTGCGTTTTTCTCTTTGTGCGTTCCAGACTCAGAACGGTTAATTTGGATCAGGTCAGGTACGTTTCATTTAGACATGGCAAACATAAATTGGTCTTTCTCAACACAACTTAGCAGTGGCCTTCATGCATTACTGCTACGGCCATTAAGCGTGAATGGAAAGCTGCACATTCTGCATGATGTAAAACCCCAAGACTAGGGAAACACAAAGGGACAGACACAAACACGTCCCTTTGTGTTCCCTAGTCTCGGGGTTTTACATATGCATCATCTTCACCAGCTCGCTTGCTTCCTAGCCATTTTTTCTGCACATTATGTTCACTCTACTTTTATCGTGTGCTATATAATCTTGTTCAAGTTCTGTCAAACGACGTGTAATGCTATAAAAAAATTCAGTACACTGTTTATGTGGGTTGAATGGTAGCGCATGAATGCAGGGAGGAAACTGTCATGTTATGGCAAGTGTTTACGTATTGTACATTTAACTACTAATTTTATTGGTTAGCTTTCGCCGGCGTATCATGTCAAGCCATGTTATATTAATTTGGAACATGTTCTTCTTAGTAACCAGAGCAGCTGATACACAGTGACAACATGGCCCGTGTGTGTTTGTCTTTTCCACCGCAGCCCTTGGGTTCCCTCCCTGATGGCTACCCATGTGAGGGATAGGTTACAGAACTGGTAGTTCCCGCCAAGTGTGAATTGCTTTTCAGGGGATCATCACGCTGGCAGATGAAACATATGGTTTAAATTATTTGCAGGACAGGAATTGCGTAGCTTCACACAAGTACTACTACTACAACGTAAGAGTAGTTTCAAATCTAGCTTTTTTGTGTTCCTGACATTATCGCACAAGATGTAGTATCCACTATGATCCTTTATATGGGGGGTATGTACAGTGCAATCAACAGATGCTATTTACAAATCTGTGTTTTCTACTGTGTTGAAATGGGGTAGTTTGTATCTGAGAGCCATAGTGAAACACAGGCAGCCAAGGACAGACTTTTGATGCCCTCGAGAAACATGGCAACACATTGCAGGGACTTTGGATGCTGCCTAAATTTCCAGAACACACAGCTCAAGGCAGCGGTTAAATAACAAGTGGTTAGAGAAATCCAAGACAGTTGCATGTGTAAGCAGTCCGCTGTTGGATTTGCTTCTGTCCGAGATAAGTTATCTCAAAGGGAACGCACGGACACACTCAGAATGATACTAGGGCTGCCTGTGAAAGAGAATGAGGAGGGGGAAGATATATAACCCTTTTTTCTTGTCTGTTATTCTATTGGTTAAATTGTCATTTGCTTAGCAGCATATATGTGTATATTCCAGAGTCTGCTAATAAATATATCAGTTTAGAGCTAGCAGTCGCATTGTAGATGTCTCATCCTGTCCTTGGCTGCTTGTGTTTCACTATGGCCATGCTTTCTATTGCAAAAACAGAAAACAAAAAAAGACAATAGAAAAACACGAAGAGAGCGACCTAAAACGCTGCCTGTTCTAGTACTCACATTGAGGCAATGCAATGAGGTAACATGTTCCATTCATGAACTGTGCATAGTAGTACATATCACAACGGCAACCGATTATTTAGATTCTTCTTGAAGTACTTTGTTTTTTGAGCTTTGTTTGCACAGTCTATTATTGGAGCTTTATGTGATTCCCCTCTTGAGATACTTTAAGATAGCTGATGCTGTGCAGTTTGTTAATTTGAAACTGTACTGTGCTGAGGTACAAAAACAGAATTGTCATATCTGCATTTGAGCACATAGGAATAATTTGTAAGTACTTCCCTTGTTGACATTAATATTTGCACCAGGTCACAACATTGTTGATTGATGGAAAATGTAAATAAATATATTTATTTGCTTGCCAAACAATGCACAAATGTCTTCTTTTCTAGTGAGATATTCCCTGTTCACCAGACATAAATGTGGAAAAGTTAAAGGGGCACAATTATGGTAGAGTCTAGCGTTGCTTTTTGCCACTTCACATATATTCACTGTTATTCTTGTGCAGATGTAGGAATAGGAAGGTAGAGAATGCGCATAAAATATTTCGTATGCAGCCGCACATATGGTTCAGAAGATTAATTAGATGATGTCCAAGCATATATAATTGTGCTTCATGTGCAATGGGTATGCTAACTGATTGCTTCCATGAAGCCTTTTTATTTATTTTTTATAAATTCTTTTTATAAATGTTATTTTTTATTTTATATAAATTTCTTATTACATATTTATACTTATATTTTTATAAATTTGATAAATTAAAAACTCAAGTTACACGGCCCCTGTAAGAGTGCCCTTTGCAAATGGTTTGGTAACTTGTCTCGAACTGTAAAGGTAAGAGGCAATCGAGAATGCTGCAGACAACGTTGCAACTTACATATTGCTTATCATGTCCTACACACAAAATGGTATGTAAGTCAGAAAATTCTGTCCTACGGATGTCCATCGGATATACTTTCATGGAGATACGGATATCCGCAGAATAATGAAATTCCTCCAGCGGAGATACTACGGAGATCCACTTGGTCGGGCTTCGAACTTCCTACGAACGTGCACTTTGCGGACATAACCAAGAGATACGGACAGAAACAGGCGCTCTCTGGGATGTAGCGTGTATCTCGAGCGCGTGTTGCTTTTTTATTTTCCAGAAGTCAGTATACGCTTTGTAGTAAAATATCAAGCGTGTTTCCGCCATTTTTTTAACATCTGCCACCGTCGCCGCTCGTTTCACTTTCTGTTGCTCCGCTTTGCTTCCCATGAGGGAAAATCAGCGCGGCGTTTCGAATAAATAAATAAATTAATACAAAAGAAAAGAAAGAAGAAACACCAAAGAGAGATTGGGCCACTCAGCCGAAATGCTTTGGAAATGAAGTTGCATTCACTTCCAAACAGGGAACAGACACTGTACATTGGTGTTCTTGCGAGCTTCTACACATTCGAGAGCCCTGTTCGCCCGTGAGTCGAAATGAAGGGTGAGCTGTCTAAGTTTAATTCGATTGCGTGCACAAACAACGGCGAAATGAGACATTGTTTAGCGTATTTAGTCGGCGTAGAGGTAATGTCTCTGTTTCTTACTCATGTAGCTTGAGAAAGTGAGTTGGTTCATGGAAAGCCGAATTTCTGCAGTGCTACATCGTCCCGCGTTTCTCTCTCTCTTCAAATACACGATCCGTACAGCATCCCATCACGGAGCTGATTTGGACAATCCGTGAAACGGCCGCAACAGGACCTCCTGTGGATATACGGCTACGGATATCCTTCCATTAATATCCGAGGAGAGTCCCACGGAGGTCAGTTTTTGGATATGGATATTGGGATCTATTTCGGACGTCCGTAGGAGACGGTGTTCTGTCTGGGATAATTCCTGAGCGCGGAATTAGTTCTGAGGCTGGCCAGTGATGTCACCCAGGATGACAAGTCACATAATTGCTTCTAACACTTTTACACCCCATGGGCTGAGTTGTGAACTGAAAGAGCACTCTACAGAAGGATAAGGTGCACCTGATTTCTAGGATCTATGCTATGCCTTAACTCTTCAGATACCACATTTCTAAAAACACCATTTCTAAGTGGCAATATGTGCTCTGGTACTTCTTTTGCGTCTGCGTAGTGTACAACCACATGGCTACTGGAGCTTTCGTGTGCATGTTCTTGTGCGACGTTGCTGATTACAAACAATATACAAATGTTAGACATAAAATGCAGTAGTTTGTAGCGTGCCACACAACGCAGCGTGACATGGGAGTGTGTGATTCAAAGAAAGCTTCTGGAAAATGCACAGAATCCCACAAAAAGTTTAAAATGTGATTTGTATTTCGTTTTATGTCTCTCGTCGTTATATACCATCGTCGACACTGTTGCACATTGATAAATCGTATGTAAAACTTGTCCCCTAGCAGTATGCGGTTTCTCAAATACATAGCACAATTTTTTCCTGCAGGAGTAAAACGCTGTCGGCATTTTCTTGCTAACACGGCTGTCGAAACGTCAGTCTCTACAATGGGCAAGTGCTGTAAAGGGGTTAACGCAGACGCGACTTGACACAAATTGTACGTGCTCACAAAACACAAATGACGAGTTCCAGTCACAACATCGCACAGAGGTTGGTTCGCGAATGAGTTCGCAGCTGCTGCACTGTGTACTTATCGCGGAACGGTGGAACCCGCCTGTCCGCCATCTTCAAGCACAGATACGTGAAGCCGCGAGAAGCCGTAGCTGAAATCTACTGACAAGTACGAAGGCGCATACACGTCACAATGCCCGTTCGGGTGCATCTACGTCATAAAAATGGCTGCGCCCATGTGTGTTTCGGAATGAATTATCTTATTTTTTTGACATGGTACTGTACCGAACTGAGAGAATGAAGGTGCATTTTGGGGAGAGCTGGATGTGGGCTTTCAGAATATCACAACCGTTTCGACTATTTGGGATATCGGCATAGCTGACCTTTAAGATGTGTTCGCAAACCAGGAACGAAGGTCAGAGGGGTAGAAACGAACATCTCAGTCTCTCGAAATAATTTGTTGGTGCCTCTATTATCCTGTGCACGTTAATTTCGCTCGTGCTGCAACAAGCTACAAGGAAGGAAAAGCTGTGCGGGGTTAAGTACACAGATGTGCAAACAAAAAAAAACGTGCAATGTTTGGTATCTTAAATTATCGCAATCATGCAGTTCGTAACTCATAAGTGATGTATGCAGTACACCTGCACTCAGAGCAAACAATAATCCCCAAGCAAGGTCAGGGAAAGCCTAGCGAGAACTGGGGGATGTTTGTTGAACAGAACTTTGAGGCCATACCAGCTCTGAAGATCTGCTCAACAAACGGTCTCCAACAGCCACTACAGTATCTGTAATCCTGCTCGGGGACGCGACCCCGTCTTGTTAACTCCGAGAGCAGTTGTACATGCAATGTGTCATTGGTTTATGGGACAAAGCACAAATCATATGTTATCTGCATCACTTCTGAATGCAAAGCAAGTAACGAAAAGACGTATTTTCGGCAAAGTATGTACAGCACCATTAATCAGAGGCGGAAAGAAATACAGTTATCGCATTCAAAGCTGATCGTGTTTGCGCTTGAACCGATTCATAGGAACCGGTAACTGAAATCACAGTTTCGGTTCAGGTTACGGTTTCGGTTTATAGCCGGTGGTGAGTTATGGTTCTGTTCCGGTTACGGTTTTTGAAGAAAAAATGGGTTTCAAGTGGTTTCGGTTCTGTTCTGGCTTCAGTTCCTGCATACAAGGTTCCTGAACCTGACTGTTCAATGTTATCACTTTCTTTACCGTGGAAAATACACCCATTTTTAGTAGTGCTCGAAAAAAGCTTGCTTGTGGCCGTCAGTGAGAATTTTGTATCGTTTGCTATATATAAGAATATACCCAAATGAATGTGCTATCAGTTGGCATAAGTTTAATCGGGTTCGTAGTTCACAAATTTTTGCAGTCAGTTCTGAAAGACGAAAAATGTGACGAGAAATATCACATGAACCGTCAAAATTCAGTATTCTCCATGATATCGCATAATTTTTCCATATTCTGAAATGTACAAACTGTAGAGAATTCCATTAGGAATAGGTTGACAAATTATGGGCGCGCCAGGTCAAAAGGTTCGGGAGTGGTCGGCAATAACGTCGATACACGTGCACTCACGGTAATGAGAAGGAAGGCTCTTTGGAGTTCGACAAGACAAGCACAGAGTGTAATTCTGCTCAAAAAACAAGTGCAATGTGCTGAACGTTGATATCAACAACTTCCGCAACTTCCGCAAAACCCACAACTTCTGATGCCTTTTCAGCAGGAAGGCCGCGCGGAGGGCCCCTTGAGAGATCTCCTCGTCTGTGCGAAAATTCGAGCTCCTAATGTCACAACACCCACCATTTATGTTCTAGTAAATAAAATAAATTGAATTACGGTATCAAACCCGAATATTGAGCGCGCTTTGTAAGTGCCGTAGCACAGGAGGGCCGCACTGCGTCATACGCGCCGCTCCCAACGCTACTACCTCAACACAGAATCTGTTTTCTTAGATTGGAAATTGAAAACGAAGGGGAAAACGAAGCTGGAACTCAACGTACAGTTCCTGCGGATGGCGATAGGCGCCACTAATCGTCCATATCGCGCTCCTGGGATATGCGACGCAGCTCAGAAACCATCGATCACAGGTGGTCGATTGCGATTAGGCGCGGTAAGGAAAGATTAAAGCTGCAGAAAGCATTTATCTGTGGTCTAGGCATTCGATATCCGATTTGATATTCACAAGAAGTTTAAGTATTCGTTCACTATTCGTATGTGACAATTCGCCTACCTCTAATAATTATGCTTAGTTATTGTACATTGTTAGTTACAGTGAGAGGTGCACGGAGAACGATGCTACACGTAAACGTAACTTTAACATGTCGTGCCGAATTGATTGATTGATTGATTGATGTGTTTAATGGCACAAAGGCAACAAAGGCCATAGAGCGCCAAAACCATGGTGAGCGTGTCGGAGATGATTATGGGAAAGATGATGTGAGAGAGAGTGTGTGGTAGTTAAAATCTATCTACAGGTATGAGCGATGAGATTGACGAGGATAAGAGAGAGAAGAGGATGATGACAACAAGCAAGCTAGTGTGACAATGTGTGACAAAAGTGTGACAATGAGATATTTACATGAGTTCAGTGATATTGGATAAAAGCGGAGCAATGCTTATCATCTACATCTGACTAAGAAACCCACATGTGGTCAGAAATTGAATGACGTTATCAAACGGCACAAGAGGAGTGTCACCCAGTAGAAGGGCTGGGTGGAGTGGGACATGGTATCTGTAGAATGCGGTGAAATACTGTTGGCGTTGGTGTTCGAAGTGAGGGCAGGATGCCAGTACGTGCAAGACAGTCAAGCTGTCACCGCAGTGCGCACAAGCTGGCGGATCCTGACCTCTGAGTAGGTGGTGATGCGTAAGCCATGTGTGTCCAATCCTCAATCTCGCGTAAAGAACTTCGGATGATCTGTTGATGTGTTCAGTCCGATGCGGGGGGGAAACGTGTGGCTGTGTGAGGTGTAGCTTGTTATTTTCTTCCATGTCCCACTCCTGCTGCCACTGTGTGCAGACAGCTCTCTTTAACACTGGCAGGATGTCTTGGTAGGGTAGTCCTAGAGCTGACTCCTCTTGTGCCAACGCTCGCCGAGCCTCACGGTCGGCTCGTTCATTCCCCGGGATCCCAGTGTGGCTGGGGACCCAGCAGAGACAGATTGAAAAGCCTCGGGAACAAAGTTGGGTCGCAAGCGCTCGTACTCGCTTGACGAGGTGATTCTTGCTGTCATAGAATGAAAGCAGCGCACGCACAGAGCTTAGCGAATCTGAATAAATTACTGAATTTTGCCGAATTCCTTGCATAATCTGCACATATGTAAATAATGATGATTTGCACTGCTGTTTCTTTTGCGGCAAAGAATTGTGCATGTTATGTGAGTAGAAATGGTACACCTAGAGCCGCATGTTGTGTTGATTTGCAATTTGATGGTTGTAATTTTTCAGGTCCCACGTCACTGTATGTAGAGGAACTGGTAAGTTTATTTTCCTCTCCTATGCAGTTTGTCGAGTATGAAGGAAACACATTTTGCAAAAGCTAATAAGAGCCATAGTTTGTTCACCCAAGTTGGCACGCTACTGGTAACGTACCGACTGACGTTCTTTCTCTGTTCGTGTGCAGTACTCAAGAAAACGTGGCATGTTTTTTATTTATTTATTTATTTAGGAATACTGCGAACCATAAAAGTTCCAGTTGCCATCTTGAGGCTCCAGGTTACCACCAGCCACTGTTATGGTTACTGGGTAGTTAAGGGCCAGGATGCGGTGCGGTGTATTTCTTCATTCGATTTGTGATTTATAAGATTCTGCATGTTAGCCCACTGCTGTTCTCAAACATTAACAAGCTGTAGGTAATCAGTTGTCTGACAGATGTATAATGTTGACAACAAAACTTCTGACCTGCCGAGTATGTGATAAACAGAAACAGTATCACAGACAGACAGTGCTCGTCACAATCGCTTACAGGGTATGTCCCATGCGCCCCATGCCCCAAATGCGCCATCTGCTTGCTAAAATGCCGAAAGAGTTCTCGATTACCCTTCATGCATTCGATAGCCGGAAATGGAAGACTGCCTTTTTAAGCGGAAGCTGTTTCCCTGGGTATGGACGCATCAAGTTTGGCAAAAGAGGGAAGGCTTCGTCTCCCACAGTTACATGTGACAGGCTCCTGGCATGTTCTTTGGTTCTGGGAAGTCGAGGCATCCACTTGTCGCCTGGGATCAAAACTCTATGTTTCGGTAAACTCAACCATCAGCTATCACCTTGCTTCTCGGCATGTACTTTGAGTAACCGGTATCTCACATCACTCACAGCAAGTGGAACAATGCTAAAGTAGCCCTTGTAGTTGAAATAGTGTGTCCGGAATGTAAGAATACATAGGCCAGCACGAGTACGAAAAACTTTTATTCGATTTAATCTTGAACTCGGAGGTAACTCTCACAACACCTCTCCATTTTTCGACATATTTGCTGCCATTTTCCAAGCACTTCTTCAGCCTGGAGACCAGCTTTTCGGTGCCGGGGTCATAGAGGCCTCCCGGCTACCGTGTAAACCACGCCAATACTTCTTGTGTCAACTGGCTGTTATCCGCGACTCGTCTCCTAGCGGTAAGTTTCTTCAGGTGAAGAAATAGGTGAAAATCACTCGGAGCCAGGACCGGGGCTCTACGGCACATGCTCCAAAACTTCCCACTGAATCTTGACAAAAGCGAGGGGGTGGCTCGCGCGGTGTGGACCCGAGCGTTGTCATGGAGCAAGCGTACGCCCGTTCTCAACAGTCCCCTCCGTTTGTTTTGAATGGACCGCCGTTGCCGTTCCAAGGTTTCACATTATGCGGCGGCATTAATTGTTGTGCCGGGAGGCATGGAGTCAACGAGCAGAATGCCACGTTTGCCCTAGAGAGCAGTGGTCATCACTTTCTTAATTGAAATTGAAGTTCTGAACTTGTGTTATTTCGGAGAGTGGTTATGACGCCATTGCAGTGATAGTGATTCTTGTTTCGATTCAGGAGTGTGGTGCAAGACCCATGTTTCGGTCACTATTGAGTTCAGAATTGGTCACCTTCCTGAGTGTAGTGTATGTTGCCATCCAACGAAGCAGATATTTCCTAGTCATAATTGACGATTGCAGTAGGAAGATTATCGTCCATTTTTTGAAACACAAGGATGAGGTGCCATCACTCATCCGTACAGCGATTCAACGGGCGGAAACTCAAACTGGGGCAAGAGTACGCACCGTTCGTACTGACAACGGCGGAGAATTTACTGCACATTGGCTCGAAACTTTTCTGAGAGATAAGGGTATCAAGCACGAAAAGACAGTCCCCTACTCCCCGGCACAAAATGGAATAGCTGAGCGCACCAACCGCACACTGCTGGACACTGCCCGGACCTTACTCCAGGATGCGCAATTACCACAGGATTTCTGGGCAGAAGCGGTTAACACGGCAGCATATGTACGAAACAGGTGTAGCAAGCAAGTACTGAAAGGAGGCATCCCCGAGGAGATTTACACAGGACGAAAACAGTCAGTTAGTTACTTCAAGGTTTTCGGATGTACTGCTTACGCCTGGATTCCACCGCCTTCTAGAAACAAGTTGGATGTTAGAAGTTCTCCATGCATATTTCTCGGCTACTCCGGAGACACCAAGAGATACAGGTTATACGATCCTCAGCGTAAGCGAGTTTTCATCAGCAGAGATGTCACGTTCATGGAGCATAAAAGAGGTTCTGACCTTTTGACCTTGGAAGCGGACGATATCGCCCGACATCACCTACGTCCTTCTGTTGTGACCCTACCTGATTTAGATGTGCCGGAAGAACACAGTGACAGCTCTATAAACAACGACGATACCTGGTCCAGTACCCTGACTAACCGTTCGAGCCCGGGCTTAGCTGATCGCTCTGCATATAATGAGGAATCATCCACTAGTACCCCCAATTCTCACTCAACCCCCACATCCGTCAGTGCGCAGATAATACCCGCGATCCAACCGCCGCGTCGGTCGACCAGGGCATCAAGAGCCCCCCAACGTT
This sequence comes from Ornithodoros turicata, assembly GCF_037126465.1. NCBI lineage: Eukaryota > Metazoa > Arthropoda > Arachnida > Ixodida > Argasidae > Ornithodoros > Ornithodoros turicata. Next base: position 53,245,844 of record NC_088203.1, on the reverse strand, counting down.
TGCAAGTTGATCCGACAAAAACGACTTATACTGAGCAGCCCGAGGCTATCCAACAGGCCCAAGAAGTTGGGACTTCTGAGCCGCAGGAGCCTTCCAGCTATCAAGAAGCACAATCGTCGCCAGAGTCCGGAAAGTGGAAGGAAGCAATGGAAGACGAATTGCGATCACTGCACGAAGCACGAACATGGATACTTGTCGACAGGAAGCCAGGAATGAAGGTTGTAAAGTCAAAGTGTGTCTACCGGATAAAACGAGATGAAAGAGGAGCAATTCAAAAATATAAAGCTCGCCTCGTTGCAGTCGGTGCCAGTGAAGTTCACGGCATCGATTACTACGAAACGTACTCGCTAGTAGTCAAGTTGACAAGCTTACGATTGCTACTTGCTCTTGCTAATGAAGAAAGCATGCACTTGCGTCAACTCGACGTCAAGACGGCGTATCTGCATGGTGTCCTCGAAGAGGAGGTATACATGGAACAACCGCCCGGAAACACAATGCAACCACACAAAGTCTGTAAACTGCACAAATCCATCTATGGCCTGAAACAATCCGGAAGAACGTGGTACCAGACCTTAGACAAAACTCTGCGAGGCCTCGGTTACAGACGACTCGAATCAGATAGATGCGTCTACGTTCTGGAAAACGCGAATGATAAGATCCTCCTGAGCGTTTACGTCGACGATATGCTTATAGCCGCAACTAGTCAGCATGCGTTGGTCAAGGCAATCGGTGACCTGGGGAAAAAGATAGACCTGAAAGACTTAGGAGAGCCGAAATATATTCTAGGCATTGAAGTGAACCACGAAAAGCGTAATCGCTGCATAAAACTGCATCAGCGGAAGTATATCGACGAAATCTTGGAGAAATTCGGAATGGCTTCATGCAAGGAAGTCGGAACGCCGATAGTAAAGGGCTTGGGCACAAAACAAGAACACAACGTCGATCAAGATGGCGTTCACCATGCAAACACGCAGCAACAGTGCAGTCCGAGAAACATTTCGTACCAAAACCTTATCGGAAGCTTAATGTATCTAGCCCAAGCAACGAGACCTGACATCGCTTTTGCTACTAGTTATCTCAGCCAATTTAACAACCACTTCACCGAATCACATTGGCAAATGGCTAAACGAGTGCTGCGTTATCTCAATGGAACGAGAAGCACCGGGATCACGTATCGTGCTTCTGGTTTTCAAATCACAGGTTACACGGATGCAAGCTGGAATGAGGACGAAACCGGCAAATCTAGGAGCGCCTACGTGTACATAATGTCAGAAGACGCCGTCTCCTGGAAATCAACCAGGCAACATCCAATAGCCTCTCAACCTGCGAATCCGAATATGTTGCCCTGACAGAAGCAATGAAGGAGGGCAAATGGCTGAAATCCTTCATGGATGAACTCGGTTTCCGACAGTATTGCACTGGGGAGGTGCAACTCTACTGCGATAATCAATCGGCGATTAAGCTAATTGATAATCCCATCCATCATCAACGGTCTAAACATATCCAACTGCGCTACCTGTACGCGAGAAACGAAGTTGAGAACAAAGAGTTCAAGGTGTTTTACATGCCAACTGAGCACATGATAGCGGACTCCTTGACCAAACCTGTTCCCAGGGACAAGAACGCCTTCTGCGCAAGAGGCATCGGCCTTGGCGTTACTTAGCGTCAACACATGCTTATCACCAGCTGGCTTGGGGGGGGGGGGAGTTTGTTGCCATCCTCGCCAGCTGATGTCCGACAACACAGGACTTCGACTGACTTCCACTTCTTCTCCAGTGAATAATAAAAAACAGCTGATTGTCACGGGGCACGCGATGACACACAGTCATTCTGCCCGCAGCCTCAAAACGGTAACGATGCCTTTTGTCTGACTCTAGTCCTGTCTCATCAGTGTAATGGAACCAAAACGAAACCGAAACTGGTTCTACGAACGCACACGCGCTGCGAACGAGCGGCGAACAACATTGGGTGGGGCAGACGTGACCTGGACGTGACCTGGACGAAGAAGAGGTTGCTCGATGATGGAGAAATGCTTTGGAAGTTCCACATGTTGACCCTATGGATGAACAGCACAAGCAAAGAAGAACGAGATGATCTAAAACAATCAACAGCAGAGTTTTGGACATGTGTCACAGAAGAGCTGCCTCACGGAGGTTTCCTAATCCATGTTAATACCAGATTTAGGATTAGCTTACATTGGCCCAGGATTTGTTTACCTACAAGATCAGAAGGTTCTACTAGATCGAAACCTGACCTTGATGATCAAAGATGTATGCGTAGCTCGTTACTGCGGCAAGTTGAGTGCACTCGGATTCGACAGAACAGAAAAAGACTTTCGTCTCCTTGAAACATTGACTAAGTTTTACAAGATGGGAGATGATCTCATGAGTCAAATAGGGAACGACACATATCATGTGTTAAAGTATCTAGAACCTTATTGCAACTTCAGATTGGCGACTTTAGCTCACCGGTATAGACCTTTAATCCCTCAGCATCCTGATTTCCAGACGTTTCTTGAGCAGGAACAAGAGAATCTCATACTTAGATTTGGAGGCAAAGTCAAGGATTTCTTTGATGTAGTCCTACAAGAAGACAATCCCTCATACGGTTCTCTACTTGTATGGCTCATTTCGTCATTAGGGACACCCTTTTATCAATTATTTGGCTGGACTCAAAACCCTTCATGATCAAGTTTATCTTCCAAAGATTATAGACACAGTATATGCAAAAGCATTGGCTAGTGATTTGGCATACATCGTACTTAAATCCCAATTCGATAAGAGGAAGGAATGGTTTGTTGATGTATCAAAGTTGGATTCGAGGCATGTTCAAGTTGACCGCATTCACAACAGAACCTGGCCAACCCCAGCAAAAAATTAGGACTTGGGTGATACTTGGGAGATCTCCCATTGACTCAGTGTTTTGAGGTCCCAGATGCCATTGACCCTGCCACTTTGTATGCAGATAAGAGCCACTCAATGAACAGGAGTGAGGTTCTCCGACATGTCAAACAAAACCCGATGAAACCCATTCCCTCGAAAAGAGTTCGTCAAACAGCACTTTCTACTCCAGTCTTACAAGTCCCGGAGTTCTTAAAAGAAATTGATGAACGTGGCCTAGACAAAGAGGATCTAGTGATAGGATTGAGGAGGAAAGAAAGGGAGATTAAGAATGAAGGAAGATTCTTCTCCTTGATGAGTTGGAAACTAAGAATGTACTTTGTCATCACAGAATATCTGTTCAAAACATACTATATTCCATTGTTTGTTGGGCTAACCTTTGCAGACTCTCTAACATCTGTGATCAAAAAGATGATGGACAGTTCTACAAGTCAAGGTAACAACGACTATAAACAAGTATCTATGTCAAATCATCTAGACTACACTAAGTGGAATAATCATCAAAGACTGGAATCCACAAGCCCAGTTTTCACCGTGATAGGAAAGGCACCGAGGCACCGAGAAGTTGGGTCTCATCATCAATCGGAAAGAGACACTTGTATCCTCCGATTATTTGACATATGGGAAAATCCCGGTATTCAGAGGTGACCTGCTCCTTCTCATGTCCAAAAGATGGGCAAGGGTAACCTGTTTGTCCAATGACCAGATTCCCTCACTAGCAACAATCTTGTCTTCAGTCGCAACCAGTGCTCTGACTGTTGCTCAATTCAGTCCATATTTCCTCCCTTCACTTATTAACTACACATTCTTTGGATACTTTGCATTGGCAGTAGTGAGGGTCCATGATCCCCTCCTTGGGCGCAGCATCAACTCAGAATTGAATCGAATCTCCGGGGAGAGACAAGTGGGATTCTATATCAGGGCTCTGTACCTTGACCCATCTCTTGGAGGAACACTGCTCCTACAAGATTTCTCATAAGACAGTTCCCCGACCCAGCAACAGAATCATTAGCTTTTTGGAAGGTTCTCTACAACAACTCCTCTGAAAAGATCATTAAGAAACTCAGCTTACAGGCTGGAGATCCTACACTTGGTTTGACCCCACTTGAAGCTTGGCAGAAATTAGTAGAAAAGCCAAGTTCTCTCAACATCCCCAAAGGACGATCAGCTGCAACCATGGTGGGACTTGAAATCCAACAGGGTTTCTATGAGAACATGCATCTCATCAAGAATGAAGTGTTCTTCCATGCTGTCCAATACATAAGAGACAATGAAGTCTCAGTGTTGCTATTAAACGCTATTTACAGCACAACTGTAAATGATACTGTTGCGCCTGTGGCTCAAAGACTAAGAAGGGTGTCTTATGCGCTTAAAGAAGCTATAGCTCAAGAATTACAGAACATGCTGGAGAGTGGAATCATCGAGGAATGCCCGGAAGGCTCACCATGGGTCTCCAATGTCTTGGTAGTGCCAAAGCCGGATTCCAAAGAAATAAGACTTTGCGTAGACATCAGAGAAGTCAACAGAGCTGTGATGCGTGACCGACACCCGGTGCCAACAATACAAGAAATTATTCACGAGCTAAATGGTGCACAAGTTTTTGCTCCACTAGACCTCAAACGAGGTTTCTGGCAAATTGAACTTGCTCCTGCTTCAAGAAATATGACTACGTTCATAACCCACAAGGGTTGCTTCCGTTTCAAAATGGTACCATTTGGTTTGTCGAGTGCTCCCGAAGCGTTTCAAAAAGTCATGGACCTAATGCTGAGTGGTCTAGAAGGAGTAGCATGGTACCTCGATGACGTCATAGTGTGGGGAAAAGACGAAGAGGGGGAAGAGAAGAGCGGAACGCTAGGAGCGGGCGGAACAGTGACATGCAGTGTAATCCTGACGTAACTTGTGTTTAATAAAAAGTTATAACTGAAGCAAAGCCACAACATATGGCGTTTTAATCCTGCCTGAAACTAAAACACACATGACCCAGGCAGCGCAAATCATTGGCCCAATATTGGTGACATATTGGCAAAAGCGGTCTAATATTGGACCAGTATTGCCAATGTCCTCCCGATATTGGCTCAATATTGGGCATATCGGGCCGTTATACCCAGTATTCAGCCAATATAGGCTAGATGTCTGGTATACCGTTCCGACATGCCCGGTGGTTTCCCAATACTGTCTGAATAACAGACATACCGGCCCAATATAACCAGTACTCTTCCAATATTGGCAAAATATTGGGTATATTGGCCCGCTCTACCCGATATTCAGCCACTATTGTCAGAATGCGTGCATGCTGGTTGGCGCCTTTTTGCAACTTTTTTGCGCGCGTTTTCGAAATGTTGAGGACGTCACTGACAGATGTTTTAATCTCCCCATTGCAATATGGCATGTTATAACGACCACATGTTTATAGGAACTAAAGAAGCAGAACTACGATGAGGCAATCTTTCACTGCTATATTGAGGATGTTTGTTAGAAATATTAATTGCAGTGCAAACAACTTTATTTTCGACCTTGGAGAGTGGGGAGTTTCATCGCCACAGGCGATACTCTACCCCATTGCTGGATGGAATGGGGGGAATAAAATAACGAACAGTGATTTTTCATGCAGTTAGCTGAAAACTGGCTGAGGTTTTTAGGTATGAAAACGAATCACTTATGATGTGGCTGAAACACTTATGAAACTCCCCAGTCATCATTTTTCAAATAAAGATGTTTTCGTTCAAAGATTATGATCATCTTATTTGATGACCATTGGAAATTCTGAACTTGCTGGACCAACGTTCAAGAGCTGCGCTAGAGTTTATCACATGACAATTATTTTTTATGACAGATGATTTAAAAATGCTGTTTCTCCTTTCTTGCAGAAATGCATGAGCTAGATTCAGAAGCATTCTTATTGATTTACACTATGAAGGACGAGGCAGAGCAATAAACTCCCCTAGACAGAAGCACCCCATTGTTTGTAGCTATGACGATGTAGCTAGCTTTGGCCACTGCAAGACACTAGTCAGCTCGACCTCCGACTTCTTGCATTGCTAGGTGAACATTCAACGTTTCTGCAACATATTGGTGCACTCGGCACATAGCATCAGATATGGGTAACGCTGGAATACATATAGGTTCTACACTTCTACCTGTACACTTGTGTATTTGTTTAAATTATTACAAGCAAATGCATGCAAGTGCTGCGTACCACAAATTAATAAATACAGATCAATGCAGGAAAAATGACATATAACATGCGGTGCCATAAATCAATTTAATAAACCAATTTAGTAAACGCAGGAAAAAAAATGCTATGCAACATACTGTGCCATAAACCAATTGTACTGTTGGGGACATGGTTAGCTAAAATCCTCTGTGAGTAGTTCCAAGGCTCATATTAGCTCAGTTGCGTTGCGCTTGAAACTTTGTGCGAATACTTCCGAATGATTCCGAAACTTAGCTGCAATTATATTCAAGAGTGCTACAGAAATATATGTTGAAATACTGAATGTTGAATGTTGAAATGTTGAATATAATATGAAATATAATGTTCATATGAAGGACATGTCGAAAGAATATGTATTACTGTCAAAGGTTCGCAACAATGATGACATTCTGGCTGTTCTTCACCTAACAGTAAGTGACGATGTGTTATGTTGGTATGTCCGATCCGAAGTCTTGCAAATGTAACTTCATACAACCTGTTTTTGTTGTGACTACTACCCGATTCGTTAACTGTTGGTTTGATCATGTGTAACTTGTTTTGTATTTGTTTATTCCAGCTTTCCTGCCATAACGATAGCATGGCTCTCTTGAGCGCTGTTCGGTGGTCCTGGAATGGTATAGCCATAATTTGTACCTGAGTTTCAGCTCCTTTCGCCGTGACATCGGCAAGCTCGTTCCCTGAGATACCAACATGGCTTGGTACCCAACAGAAGTGTATAATATAGCCTTTCTGGATAAGTCTTTGGATACACAACAGAAGATGGTGCAAAAGTGCGTTTTTAGCTGCTTGTTTTGTTTTGATTGCCATCATCAAACTTCTGGAGTCTGTGTAGATGACTGCCTTTTTCTCCTTTCCTTTTTCTATACATTCAAGTGCAAGCAGCACTCCTGTATCTCTGCAGTGTATATGCTGGCTTTGGGATTAATCTTGACAGAGCGCATGTGACCTGTCTCTGTCACTGCTGCTGCAGCAATACGGTAAGGTGACTTAGAGCCATCTGTATAGAATTCTGCAAATTATTTCCAGGAACTCTGCTTTATTGACAAAGGAAGACGTAAATTTCTTGTCGTATTTTCCCAGCTCAAAATTACACCGGATCTCCCTTGTCTTCCATGGAGCAACGTCATCCTTGTGTGAAAGAATGTGTTCTGGAGTGAGCTCCAACCCACATTCCTCAGCTATACTTTTAGCTCGAACTGCAATAGTTGGGATGGACCTTGGTTTATTCTGGAACAAGGCCCTTCTGCGATTGTTCTCAAAGATAGAATGACAGGGATGATCTAACAGCGATAAAACCTTTTGGACATAAGACAGAGTTAAAAACTTTCTTCGAAGTGTTAAAGAAGGTTCGAAGCATTCGACATATAGGCTTTCGACTGGAGACGTGCGATATGCCCCTGTAATCATCCTGATAGCAGAGTGGTGAACAGGACTAACACACTTGAGTGTGGACGGTCGAGCTGACACATAGATGATACTTCCGTAATCTATCTTGGACCGTATCAAAGATCGATATACGCTGAGCAAGCATGCTGTACCCCATGTCTTGTGAGAAAGAACTTTGAGAATATTTGATGCTTTCTGTGTACGTATTTTTATGTAACGAATGTGTGATCCAAATGTTAGCTTCGAGTGAAATATTAAACCAAGGAACTTATACTGAGGCTTAACCGGTATCCTCTCTCCATGAAGCAATAGATTAGGTTCAGGATGCACGCCACGTTTGCGCGAAAAGCAAACACGGGCAGTTTTCTCAGTGGAGAACTTAAAGCCGTTCTCGTCTGCCCATTTAGTCAAACGATTGATGGTAATCTGCAGCTGCCGTTGACATATAGCTAGATTACAGGAAGCATAGCTTATCTGTAAGTCATCCACGTACAAGGAGTAATGAATCGTGGGGGGAATAATGCTGGCGACTGAGTTAATTTTAAGTGCAAAAAGTGTGACACTCAGTACACTTCCTTGAGGGACTCCGTTTTCTTGTACATACACATCTGAGAGTGTGTCTCCCAGACGAACACGAAAAGTTTGTTGAGAGAGGAAGTCTTGAATGCATCGGAACATGTTACCTCCTATTCCACAATTTATAAGGTCTTGAAGGATTCCGTATCTCCATGTTGTGTCGTAAGCCTTCAGAAGATCGAAATACACAGACAAGCAATATTGTTTACTCACATGAGCTTCTCTAATCTGTGTTTCCAGTCGTGTTAAGTGACCGAGTCTTGATCTGTGACGTTGAAACCCACATTGGAAACGATCTATTGTCTGTGTGGTCTCTAAGACGTAGACTAATCGGTTGTTGACAAGTCGCTCAAATGTTTTGCAGAGACAACTTGTCAATGTTATTGGGCTGTAACTTTCTGCACGACATCGGTCCTTATTAGGTTTAAGGATTGGTATGACGATAGCAGTTTTCCAATCTTTTGGTATTATGCCCTCCTTCCAAATTCTGTTAAAGAAACTAAGCAGTGACTGATGGGAGGAACTGGGAATATTTTGTACCACACTGTAATGAATATTATCTGGGCCTACTGCTGTGGGCTTCCAACTGGATAGCAGTTTCAAATTCGTGCATCGTGAACTCGCAGTTGTATGCAGCCCTATCACTGGACGTTAAGAGTTTCTTTCGCTCCGATTTTGCTTTGTGCCTTATGAAATTGTTTGAGTACCCAGCAGAACTGGATACTTCAGAAAAGTGTTTACCCAAAAGGCCTGCTTGCTCTTTTAGCGAAGTGCTGCGTGAATTATTCGGCGTAAGAAGTGGAACAGTGAAAGCCCGATTTTCGCCATCCATTTTTCGTATTTTCTCCTAAACAGCTTTTGCAGGAGTCTCCCTGTTTATACCTGAGACATACTTCTCCCATGAAGACTTCCTAGCTTGCTTTCTAGTGTATCTAGCTTTCGCTTTTGCCCTTTTGAACGATATCAGATTGTCCAGTATTGGATAGCGTTTGAAAACGTTCCACGCCTTATTCTGAGCCTGCCGCGTTTTACGACATTCCTCATTCCACCAAGGCTTTGGCCGTACTCTTATCGTCCCACTGGTTTGCGGGATGGCTGTTATACCTGCGTCGAGGATAACCTTTGTGATAGTATGGTTTTCTTGGTCTACCGGTAAGTGTTTTGTCATGTCACGATTGATTATGGCATGCTCTCTGAAGGTTGGCCAATTCGCCTCTGACAGCTTCCATCGTGGAGGACGTACGTGTAGAGTTGGAGGACTCACTCTCGTTTCCAGAAGAACCGGAAAGTGATCGCTGCCATACGTATTTTGGATGGCATTCCAGGTATAGTCTCGCGACAGCCCTGGAGATGCAAGTGATAGATCAATGCAAGAGAAGTTCCTGTGTGTTGAGCTGTAATACCATCATTCAAGATAGAAATGTCTGTGGTATCTAAAAGTTGTTCAATTAATTTCCCACGTGCATCTGTTCGCTCACTGCCCCAGAGTTGGTGGTGAGCATTAAGATCTCCCAATATGAGGAACGGTTCTGGCAGCAGTTTGACTAAATTGACAAGATCACAAAATGTAGGATGGCTATCTGGTGCCATGTACACGGATACAACAGTGGTTAGAGTCTTGAGCTGCGCCCTAACAGCTACAGCTTCTAGGGGAGCGTATAGTTTTACCTCTGTGACGATTACACCAGAGTTCGCTATTATAGCTACACCTCCTCCAGCGTTGTTGTCCCTGTCCTTGCGGGAGGTTGTGTAATCTTTGAACAGTGTTGTGTGTCTTTTACTCAGCATTGTTTCCTGCAAGGAGAACAAATGGGGTCGATGTCTGTCTAATAAGTAGCAGATATCATCATAGTTATGTATGGCACCACGACAGTTCCACTGAAGAATGAAAACAGTCATCATACATGAAAGTAAGATGTTTAAATCTGAAGGTTCTGTTTTGCATGTTATGTTAAACAGTCCTTTTTGGGTCCTGCGATTCGTGGTTTCCTTCCTTTTTCAGGTATTTGTCGTGGTTTTTTCGGTGTCAAAGTTATGTTAGAGTTATGTTGTGTGCCTGTGTGCCCAGACGTGCTGGGAGTTGTCTCCATAGCCTCCTCCGTTGGCACACAACCGAAGGGGGATCGATCAGGCGGGTTTCCTGGTCGCAGTGGTTCTCTGGCTGGCACGGAACATGTCCGCGCCTGGGGGGCAACTGGTGTCCCACTGGACTCTCGGGGAGTCACTGTGGGTGATGTAATCAGGCCTGCTGTTGCCCCCTGATTTGTTCACCTGTGGGCACTGAAAATGCCGACCCAAGTGACCCAATTTTAAAACTTTTTCCGTGGTCACTTGGTGTTTGCAACCAAAATGTTTGCTGCATTCCTCCTTGCATCATAACAACCTTCTTTCTTGCTGCACTACAGTGATTGATCTGTGACTAATATGCCGTTTCCCATCTGTCTCCCTCTGTGCAGCTCAATCAGTCTGAGCGCATGTCTCTTTACTTTGAGGTGGATATAGGAAACCAAGTCCAAGTAGGAAAAATGAAGTGGGACAGGGTTCTAGCACAGAAGGAGGACAGCATGTTCCTCAAAGAAGGCATGGTGGCCATTTGGGGAACAGCTGTCCTCAAGAATTGCACAGTAACGGGCAAGCTGTCGAACAAGGCAAAAGCCAACGGGCAGACAGAAGTGAGCCCTGCACTCACTCCAAGGAAACTGGATGCCTTGAAAGGTACAAGATGTGTTTGCGCGACCATTATCAGTGTAGTTGTTACTCACATCCACAACCTAATTCGCTAACAGGTGCCTACTTGGAGCGGCTGAAGAGGCGTTCGGAGTCTCAGGACGATATCACAAAGAAGATGGCTAAAATCCGCAGCATGCTGAACGACAAATTAAAAATTTTGAAGAAGTACACGCTGTCTGATGTCTTCAAACGGTTGGGTTTGTAGCGGCCTAGAGTATGCTGCACGTGTTTCGGGGCCCACCTTTTCACCTCAGAATTCTGAGGTTGCCCCAGACCCCCACAGATCCTGAGGCAACCTCAAGACCACAGATCCTGAGGCAACCTCAAGACCACAGATCCTGAGGCAACCTCAAGGCCACAGACCTGAGGCAACCTCAGAACCTCAAACCCTGAACCTCAGAACCTCAGACGTCCCAGAATGCCTCAAGACCTCAGAGGCTGAGGTAACCTCAGGATAGACCAATAGGGCCCCTTCGCATATTGACTGCTGTCTGGGTTGTGACTTCTCTTTGAAAAGACAAATTTGATGCACGTGAGCTTCCTCCACACGTCAACCTCTTCATCGCGAAACTTCCCATCGGAAACAGCATCATGAAGGTTACGCGCGGTAACACGAGTACTCGCGTCCTCACATTGCAACGCGGACGCGCGCGGACTTGTGTTTTCGCGCGCAATCTCCTCGGGCACGATGAATACTGTTTCCGACGAGGAGCTTCGAAGAAGAGACTGTCGTGCGAAGACACCTTCGAGAAGCAAGAAAAATTGATGAGAATTGGACTGGGTACGTCGAGAGCGAAGAGGCCCTGAAAGAGTTCGAGCGCGACTTCGCCTGCATCAACGTGTCCTTTCAAACAGAAGTGACAGCCCATACAGAAGCAGACAAAGGTGGGATTTCAGCTTAAGTACCATGAAGTTCATTTATATATAGATCCAAAAGCTGCTCAAAGTATAGTTGCATAGAAAAACATAGGGAAAAGTATAACAGTGTTTCTGCACTGCACAATGAATAACACTTGGTACACACATGTGACTTTCTATCTTGGCAATCAGTGATGTAAAATTGTATTACCCATAACAATTCTCTGAAACCTCAAAGTATTATGGTCCTGAGCATGCATACAATATTTCAACCCGTATTTACAATCACGGTGCTCTCTCTTCTTGTATCTCCCTTAGCACGTATTTTGTTCACCACAAAGCATTCCATGTGTCCTGCCCATCGAACTCAGCTGCCTATTTCGAATACTCAGGAAGCAGATTAAAGGATGTGTGCTTGGAAGAGAACGCCATGGTGTTCATGGCAAAGACAGCACAGTAAGTATATACATGTATTAAAAGAAAAGAATTGGTGAAGATGAGCGGGTAAGGCAGGGTGAAGAATGCACAGATCGAGATCCAAGTACAGGTAAACCCAATCAAACCAATAATTTCACGTAGCTAGGAAGGCAAAGCATCTGAGATCTTCAGATAACATCCCTAGAAACTGCACACCTGGGTAGTTTAGACAGGCAACATAGTGCTATCATGGATTAAAATAAATGTCACAAGACTCGTTACTCACATTCTTCCTGAAACCATGGAATATATGCAACAACTATGTTGAGAGAGCGTCTGGACATACATCGCTGATCAACTACTTGTCCTTTCCTCTTACAAAGAGAGCAACAAACACAGCTGACTGCGACTGGGATGCAACAACTTTTGCTAGAAAGAAGGTCAAGGTCCAAGAAGAAAGGCTGTGTTGCCATGCTGCACATGAAAATGATAGAAATGTTTCCGGAATATGGGGTGAGCTTGACACACCTTATGTTCATTCTGGTTTTTACACCACAATCGTGAAACCTGGCCTTACATGGTGGATGAAAAAATAGCCATGACCAACCCATGCTGTTGACAGTGGTGGATGGAAGCAGAAAGGTTTTAAGTAACTAGCTGGTATTCTGAGGTTCAGGTACAGCCAACAGAGAATATAACAAGCAGATAACAGAGTCATGACCACTAGGCTGTTTTTGCGTTGGCCAGCGGCTTGCCCTTAACATAGCCCCAGGACTGTCATGTGAAAGACCTGACAGTTTTGCCAACTGCCACACAGAACTAAAGTGCTAGCATATGCTGGCATGCATCTGCTTACCTAGAACGGTATGCTTGGTTACAGACAGAACTCCCTCCTGGATCTTCCGCATACAGAAGGAAAGAAGCTTCAAAGGCCACACTGGAGAGACTGGAGACTGCGCTTTCACTGGAGCCTGAGCATGCGTCACGTCAGATCCGAATTTATGTGGCCTTCTGGCCAAAGAATGGTCATAGAGAGCACAACTTTGGCATGACACTATAAGTTACGGACAGCCCATGAATACCGACGTGTCTGCGAAGATCAAGCTCCTTGTCGAACAGGGCATCACTTCTGTCAATGAGGTCCAAAAATGCCTACGGTTTTATGTTGAGGACGTTCTCATTGCGGAGAAGGAGAAACCACAAAGAACATGTAGGGCATTCCACCCGACACGAGAGGACATCCGCTCACATATACAATCCGCCATACAGAGAGACAGATACAGCCCAACAGATCAGATAAATGCACTCAAGCTGGTCGAGGATATGCAACGAAAGGATCCCACCACAAAGTACTTCTTTCAGCTCTGCAAAGAGCAGGGAACTGCACCCCAGCCCTACGAGAATGACGCAAGATATCTCGAATGACTTTCAGCAATCGCTCATGTTCTGCATGCAGACCACTTTTATGAAATCTGCCATGGAGAAGTACTCAAATGATGTTGTGCGTCTCGACGCCACACATAAAACAACAGACTATGCTCTTCCTTTGTTCTTCCTTGTGGTAAAGACGCCAACAAGCTACGTAATTTGCGGTGTGTTCATTGTTCAGTTTGAAACGTCACAGTGTATCTCAGAGGCACTAGAGATCTTTAAGTCATGTTGCCCAAGTCTAAACCCAAAATACTGGATGGTCGACTTCAGCCAGGCAGAAATAAATGCCATAAATTCAACATTTCCAGCCAGTAGGGTGGCACACTGCGACTTTCACAGGGAGCAAGCCTGGGATAGATGGTGCCGAAAGAAAGAAGACAATGTAGCCGATAGGAACATAGCACTACGTCTGTTGCGACAACTGGCAAAGGCCCAGACAGTGGAAGAGTTTGATGTGGCATTTGAGGAAATGAGCACAAGTGACGTCTGGGTCAATAACTCCGCGTGTCGTGGGTACATCGAAGGCCACTGGCTTCCAGTAAAGGACATGTGGGTAGCATGCTTCCCAACAAGGCTTCTGGTGGCAACAAACAACGGGATAGAGGCCCAAAATAAAATGCTGAAGGAGCACTACCTCAAGACTCACACCGGACGACGAAGCCTCACTGGTCTTCTACAAACTTTGCACACCTTTCTGGCTGATGGAGAAATGCAATTTCAGCGTGAAAATTTGAGGTGCTCTTCTGAGTACAGACTGTACCATGATGCAGTACCATCGTACTTGCACAACCGACCACATGCAGTACTCCGGCACGTAATGACGAGAATCTTGGAAGCAAAAGACTTTGTCCAGAGGTCTGTGATTCGATGCATATTTAGACGTTCTGCGCTGCATATTAACACGCATATTTTTGGAAGATTTTCGCGCATTAAGTCTCGGGTCCTAATAATGAGGCTCAATGGAAATTTAAAAAAGTTACAAATGCAAACCCGTAGCTTTCGGCAAAGTACTGTACAGCGATGTGACCGATAACGTAATACGGTGCTTACATCTCTGGCTGACTTCCACGACGAATAATGTAATATTGTCCTTGTTTCTCTCCAACGGGGTAGAAGTAGTCTGCGCTTGTGCCCCTGATCTTCCGAGCATCAACAGAACACATACGGTTGCTTACAGAAGTCACATCCCTGATGAACTCGTTATATGTAACGGATGCCCTCCATGTTCCTCCAACTTCTCCTGCAGCATTTTTGGTGTCGACATATCCAGGAGGGCAACACCGACGATTCTGTTCAGATTCCATTTCGTCCTGTGTCCTCAGATAGTTTACAGACAGACAGCGCTCGTCACAATCGCTTACAGGGTATGTCCCATGCGCCCCATGCCCCAAATGCGCCATCTGCTTGCTAAAATGCCGAAAGAGTTCTGGATTACCCTTCATGGATTCGATAGGCGGAAATGGAAGACTGCTTTTTTAAGTGGAAGCTGTTTCCCTGGGTATGGACGGATCAAGTTTGGCAAAAGAGGGAAGGCTTCGTCTCCCACAGTTACATGTGACAGGCTCCAGGCATGTTGTTTGGTTCTGGGAAGTCGAGGCATCCACTTGTCGCCTGGGATCAAAACTCTATGTTTCGGTAAACTCAACCATCAGCTATCACCTTGCTTCTCGGCATGTACTTTGAGTAACCGGTATCTCACATCACTCACAGCAAGTGGAACAATGCTAAAGAAGCCCTTGTAGTTGAAATAGTGTGTCTGGAATGTAAGGCAATGGCCAGCACGAGTACGGAAAACTTAATCTTGAACTCGGAGATAACTCTCACAACACCTCTCCATTTTTCGACATCTTTGCTGCCATTTTCCAAGCACTTGTTCAGCAAGGAGACCAGCTTTTCGGTGCCGGGGTCATAGAAGC
Organism: Ornithodoros turicata; assembly: GCF_037126465.1. Classification (NCBI taxonomy): domain Eukaryota; kingdom Metazoa; phylum Arthropoda; class Arachnida; order Ixodida; family Argasidae; genus Ornithodoros; species Ornithodoros turicata. The sequence continues at coordinate 53,230,416 of NC_088203.1, read as the reverse complement.
CTCCCGGCTACCGTGTAAACCACGCCAATACTTCTTGTGTCAACTGTCTGTTATCCGCGAATCGTCTCCTAGCGATAAGTTTCTTCAGGTGAAGAAATAGGTGAAAATCACTCGGAGCCAGGACCGGGGCTCTACGGCACATGCTCCAAAGCTTCCCACTTGAATCTTGCCAGAAACGAGGGGGTGGCTCGCGCGGTGTGGACCCGAGCGTTGTCATGGAGCAAGCGTACGCCCGTTCTCAACAGTCCCCTCCGTTTGTTTTGAATGGACCGCCGTAGCCGTTCCAAGGTTTCACATTATGCGGCGGCATTAATTGTTGTGCCTGGAGGCATGGAGTCAACGAGCAGAATGCCACGTTTGCCCTAGAGAGCAGTGGTCATCACTTTCTTAATTGAAATTGAAGTTCTGAACTTGTGTTATTTCGGAGAGTGGTTATGACGCCATTGCAGTGATTCTTGTTTCGATTCAGGAGTGTGGTGCAAGACCCATGTTTCGGTCACTATTGAGTTCAGAATTGGTCACCTTCCTGAGTGTAGTGTAATGGAACCAAAACGAAACCGAAACTGGTTCTACGAACGCACAAGCGCTGCGAACGAGCGGCGAACAACATTGGGTGGGGCAGACGTGACCTGGACGAAGAAGAGGTTGCTCGATGATGGAGAAATACTTTGGAAGTTCCACATGTTGACCCTATGGATGAACAGCACAAGCAAAGAAGAACGAGATGATCTAAAACAATCAACAGCAGGGTTTTGGACATGTGTCACAGAAGAGCTGCCTCACGGAGGTTTCCTAATCCATGTTAATACCAGATTTAGGATTAGCTTACATTGGCCCAGGATTTGTTTACCTACAAGATCAGAAGGTTCTACTAGATCGAAACCTGACCTTGATGATCAAAGATGTATGCGTAGCTCGTTACTGCGGCAAGTTGAGTGTACTCGGATTCGACAGAACAGAAAAAGACTTTCGTCTCCTTGAAACATTGACTAAGTTTTACAAGATGGCAGATGATCTCATGAATGAAATAGGGAACGACACATATCATATGTTAAAGTATCTAGAACCTTATTGCAACTTCAGATTGGCGACTTTAGCTCACCGGTATAGACCTTTAATCCTTCAGCATCCTGATTTCCAGACGTTTCTTGAGCAGGAACAAGAGAATCTCATACTTAGATTTGGAGGCAAAGTCAAGGATTTCTTTGATGTTGTCCTACAAGAAGACAATCCCTCATACGGTTCTCTACTTGTATGGCTCATTTCGTCATTAGGGACACCCTTTTATCAATTATTTGGCTGGACTCAAAACCCTTCATGATCAAGTTTATCTTCCAAAGATTATAGACACAGTATATGCAAAAGCATTGGCTAGTGATTTGGCATACATCGTACTTAAATCCCAATTCGATAAGAGGAATGAATGGTTTGTTGATGTATCAAAGTTGGATTCGAGGCATGTTCTCGTTGACCACATTCACAACAGAACCTGGCCAACCCCAGCAAAAAATTAGGACTTGGGTGATACTTGGGAGATCTCCCATTGACTCAGTGTTTTGAGGTCCCAGATGCCATTGACCCTGCCACTTTGTATGCAGATAAGAGTCACTCAATGAACAGGAGTGAGGTTCTCTGACATGTCAAACAAAACCCGATGAAACCCATTCCCCTGAAAAGAGTTCTTCAAACAGCACTTTCTACTCCAGTCTTACAAGTCCCGGAGTTCTTAAAAGAAATTGATGAACGTGGCCTAGACAAAGAGGATCTAGTGATAGGATTGAGGATAGGATTGCATTGGCAGTAGTGAGGGTCCATGATCCCCTCCTTGGGCGCAGCATCAACTCAGAATTGAATCGAATCTCCGTGGAGAGACAAGTGGGATTCTATATCAGGGCTCTGTACCTTGACCCATCTCTTGGAGGAACCTCCGGAACTGCTCCTACAAGATTTCTCATAAGACAGTTCCCCGACCCAGCAACAGAATCATTAGCTTTTTGGAAGGTTCTCTACAACAACTCCTCTGAAAAGATCATTAAGAAACTCAGCTTACAAGCTGTAGATCCTACACTTGGTTTGACCTCACTTGAAGCTTGGCAGAAATTTGTAGAAAAGCCAAGTTCTCTCAACATCCCCAAAGGACGATCAGCTGCAACCATGGTGGGACTTGAAATCCAACAGGGTTTGTATGAGAACATGCATCTCATCAAGAATGAAGTGTTCTTCCATGCTGTCCAATACATAAGAGACAATGAAGTCTCAGTGTTGCTATTAAACGCTATTTACAGCACAACTGTAAATGATACTGTTGCGCCTGTGGCTCAAAGACTAAGAAGGGTGTCTTATGCGCTTAAAGAAGCTATAGCTCAAGAATTACAGAACATGCTGGAGAGTGGAATCATCGAGGAATGCCCGGAAGGCTCACCATGGGTCTCCAATGTCTTGGTAGTGCCAAAGCCGGATTCCAAAGAAATAAGACTTTGCGTAGACATCAGAGAAGTCAACAGAGCTGTGATACGTGACCGACACCCAGTGCCAACAATACAAGAAATTATTCACGAGCTAAATGGTGCACAAGTTTTTGCTCCACTAGACCTCAAACGAGGTTTCTGGCAAATTGAACTTGCTCCTGCTTCAAGAAATATGAAGACGTTCATAACCCACAAGGGTTGCTTCCGTTTCAAAATGGTACGATTTGGTTTGTCGAGTGCTCCCGAAGCGTTTCAAAAAGTCATGGACCTAATGCTGAGTGGTCTAGAAGGAGTAGCATGGTACCTCGATGACGTCATAGTGTGGGGAAAAGACGAGGAGGGGGAAGAGAAGAGCGGAACGCTAGGGGCGGGCGGAACAGTGACATGTAGTGTAATCCTGACGTAACTTGTGTTTAATAAAAAGTTATAACTGAAGCAAAGCCACAACATATGGCGTTTTAATCCTGCCTAAAACTAAAACACACATGACCCAGGCAGCACAAATCATTGGCCTAATATCGGTGACATATTGGCAAAAGCGGTCTAATGTTGGACCAGTATTGCCAATGTCCTCCCGATATTGGCTCAATATTGGGCATATCGGGCCGTTATACCCAGTATTCAGCCAATATAGGCTAGATGTCTGGTATACCGTTCCGACATGCCCGGTGGTTTCCAATACTGTCTGAATAACAGACATACCGGCCCAATATAACCAGTACTCTTCCAATATTGGCAAAATAATGGGTATATTGGCCCGCTCTACCCGATATTCAGCCACTATTGTCAGAATGCGTGCATGCTGGTTGGCGCCTTTTTGCAACTTTTTTGCGCGCGTTTTCAAAATGTTGAGGACGTCACTGACAGATGTTTTAATCTCCCCCTTGCAATATGGCATGTTATAACGACCACATGTTTATAGGAACTAAAGAAGCAGAACTACGATGAGGCAATCTTTCACTGCTATATTGAGGATGTTTGTTAGAAATATTAATTGCAGTGATTTTTCATGCAGTTAGCTGAAAACTGTCTGAGGTTTTTAGGTATGAAAACGAATGACTTATGATGTGGCTGAAACACTTATGAAACTCCCCCTTCATCATTTTTCAAGTAAAGATGCTTTCGTTCAAAGATTATGATCATCTTATTTGATGACCATTGGAAATTCTGAACTTGCTGGACCAACGTTCAAGAGCTGCGCTAGAGTTTATCACATGACAATTATTTTTTATGACAGATGATTTAAAAATGCTGTTTCTCCTTTCTTGCAGAAATGCATGAGCTAGATTCAGAAGCATTCTTATTGATTTACACTATGAAGGACGAGGCAGAGCAATAAACTCCCCTAGACAGAAGCACCCCATTGTTTGTAGCTATGACCATGTAGCTAGCTTTGGCCACTGCAAGACACTAGTCAGCTCGACCTCCGACTTCTTGCATTGCTAGGTGAACATTCAACGTTTCTGCAACATATTGGTGCACTCGGCACATAGCATCAGATATGGGTAACGCCGGAGTACATATAGGTTCTACACTTCTACTTGTACACTTGTGTGTTTGTTTAAATTATTACAAGCAAATGCATGCAAGTGCTGCGTACCACAACTTAATAATTACAGATCAATGCAGGAAAAATGACATATAACATACGGTGCCATAAATCAATTTAATAAACCAATTTAGTAAATGCAGGAAAAAAATGCTATGCAACATACTGTGCTATAAACCAATTGTACTGTTGGGGACATGGTTAGCTAAAATCCTCTGTGAGTAGTTCCAAGGCTCATATTAGCTCAGTTGCGTTGCGCTTGAAACATTGTGCAAATACTTCCGAATGATTCCGAAACTTAGCTGAAATTATATTCAAGAGTGCTACAGAAACACAGTCGCGAAGTTTCAACCAGAACAACGAAGTGGTTTTCGAGAAATTTGAAGAAATATGCCGTGACAGCAGACGACGGAAGTTGCAGCTGGATTCAACTCCCAGTAAACCAGAAATATCCCAGGTACGTCCCACAAACGTCGCACACGTCGCATATGTCCGCCACGTCTATGCAACGTTACCTGTACGTCCACAATGGGACTTAGTCTCTTACTTTCTATATCCCTGGGACATCTGATAGATGTAAAAAGAAAGGCGCAAGCGCGCTTTATTATTCGGAGACATTTAGGACACGTGACCTTTAGTGGCGTGATGTAAGCAAACGGAGGAAAATTGTAGGTTTACTGCTTTATCTACCAAGTAATCACATTATAGAGGTAGCTTGAGTTAAAAACACGATAGTTGCCTGGATTGGGTGTAAAGAACGCTCGCAGCTATACGCTGACGTCGTTTGCAGTCTCTCAAGTTAACTGCACCGTTAACTTGAACACCGTAACTGCAAGACGTCGTCACCGTTGCAAACGTGATGCGCCACGATACACTTGATGAACGTACTCCAACAATTTATATTTCAGTATATGCTCGCTCTGGTATCTCTTGAAATCCGCGTACGCGGCGGAGGGACCAGAAAGGGAGCCTGCGTCTCATATCAGTCATATGGTGAAAGGTGAAAACTGATTTACTATCGCGCTGTCTGCACTGGTCTTGAATCGACCATTTGTAGAAAAGCGTGCTTCGCATGCGCGGCGGTGACACTCTCGACACCGGACGCCTTCTTTTCGTTTTACATCGTTTTGGTTAGAAAGTTTCCACCGGTTGCCATTGTGGTTGTGCTTGGGATCGGCTATTCGCACTGGAGGAATGCCGGCGAACTGCGCCGCATACGGTTGTACGCACTATTACCGCCGAGGGAACAAAGCTGGCCTCTTCCGATTTCCGTCTGCAAAGTTACACTCGGAGAAAATACTTGCTTGGATCCAGGCAGTAAAGCGACAGGCGCTTGATGGCACGAGGTGGGAGCCAAGCGCTCACTCGCGCATATGTGGTTATCACTTCATTTCAGGTAAGACAGGTAGCATGCGAGAGAAGTTTTCGAGAGTTTATTTTGTGTTTCGCCCATCACGGAAGCCCTCAAGGACGATGGGGCACCCGGATTATGTGCCGAGTGTCTTCTCGTACAGCAAACGCCGGTCAGAGACATCACTGCAGAGATACAAGCGGCTGGAAAAGCAGAGACGTCGCAGTGAGATCTCCCCAGGTAATTCCAAAAATGCTAGAAAAATAAAGATCTTTCGCAATACCGCAGTTAGGATCGACATACAGCAGTATTTGTATTGAGCTCACTCAAAAGACATTATTGAGTATCTAGGGCTACCCCTATGCCAAATACGTCAATTTTAATGTGAGTAACACAATCATTGCATTTCTGCAGTTGCTAACGCTCCAACACAAGGTGAGAGTACAGTTGCCAGTACTGACAGTCAGCTTGCACTTCTGAGAGCCACAAGTGGAGACGAAACCAGTCGGCTTGATGATCAAGCTGAAACCCTTAGAGACACAAGCACTCACGGAACCAGTCTGTGTGCTTCAAGATCCTATCAGCAAGAAGCTAGCCCACATACCGAAGAGCTCAGCGATGTAGGGATCAGCACTGAAACTGGATGCCGCAGTGTTGAAACGAATAAATTGGATGGTCATGGTAAGTTTCTACATTCACAAAATATCCCCTCTGTTGTGTATTTTTCCCTACCTCTCTGTAATGGTGAATGTGACCTGAACAGTGTGAACATGTGTAACATACATACATGACTCTTAGGGTTCTTCGTTTTCGGGTTTTATGATTTTTCGAATTCGGGGTGGGGGGGGGGGGGTATCAGGTTCTTCGACCTCGCTTGATATGTCACCGGGGAACGCATGTGAAACGAGTCGCCGCTGTCACATTGAGCTGGGAAACAAGAATATTTATTCTTCTATTGGGGTACAGTACTTTGCCAGAGCGCTTTGCTCATCTATCTACATGCCGCAGGCTAAATCACGGCAGTTGTCAAATAGATTGTCACAAGAGTGCTCTATGGCTCCTCATGATTCACCCTTCAGGCGCGTCACATCGAACGAGAAGTAGAAGGATTTCGGGTAGATATCGGTTTTACCCGAATTCTTGAAAACTTATTCGGGGGAAATTATTGTAAAAAATCGGGTTAAACCCAAAAACGAAGGACTCTGATGACTCTACATTTCACTTGGTCCTTCTAGAGTGTCACACAGACTTCCAAGAACCAGCCTGCACTTCATGCCCCTCGACAGCTGACAGGGACGCTGCACAGAAAATAGCATCTCTGCAAAAGGAAGTGGAGGAACTGAGGCTAAAGGCAGCACGACTGGACTCTCTTGAAAGGGCTAGGTCGCAGCTCCTAAATGTGGACCTCATAAGAGGGTGTGTGGACAGTTCGATGTATTATACTGGTCTCCCAAGCTTTGAGGTGTTTATGGGACTGTACCTTCACGAAGATGCTAGCAGGATGACCTATTGGGGGATCCCAAGACGCAAGGGCAAGGACAACGAAACACGAGGACAGTCAAAGGAGACCGAGCTTATCGACCAGCTTTTTATTATACTTGTCCGCCTGAGGACGGGTATGCAAGGCAGGGAAGTTGCTAGGAACTTTATGCTGCCGGAAAGTCATTTCAGTCGAATATTTGCCACCTGGATAAACTTTCTTTTTCCCGAGCTTAACGATATAACTGTTCTTCCTGAGGTGAAGCACGTGCAGCCTACACTGCCAAAGTCATTTCGTGGATTCGAAAACACCAGATTGCTACTAGATGCCACCGAAGTGCGCATTCAACAGCCCTCCTCACTTAATGCACAGAGGCAGACTTTTTCAACATACAAACACTACAACACTAACACTTATAAAATGGTTATTGGCTGTACTCCAGACGGGTACATATCTTTTGTTTCTAAGTTGTGGGGAGGACAAGTCTCAGATGGTGTGATCATTGAGGAAAGTGGCCTTCTAGATCTCCTTGAACCGGGTGATGCTATCATGGTGGTTAAAGGATTTACTTTCTCAGCATTGCCACCACACGTTAAACTCTACAGGCCTCCATACCGTCAAAGTCACGAGCCACAGATGAGCAGCCACGTTGAGTGAAGATGTTGCAGAAACCAGGCGTGTGGCATGTGCAAGAGTGCACGTTGAAAGGGCGATCCGCAGAGTGAAGTCGTTTCATATTCTGGATAAGCCTTTTCCCATTAGCATGATAGATATTGCAGAGCAAGTGTTCCATGAATGTTGTTTTCTTAGCAATTTTCGTTTGCCACTTATCAATGACCGGTAGCTACAAGCATGATCCCAGAGGTTTGAGGTAAATGCAACTGTACCTCATTATTGTATTTCAATGTATGATATCTACGAACACTATTCTCTTGTGCTCAGGGTATGGCTGCCTTGTGCTTTTATTAAAACAAAGACAAGCACGAAACGGCCCTGCGTACTTTAGATGCTTACTTCGCTACCACCATCAACGTGGTGACGGAACGCCACAACTTCAGGAGAAGAACTCAGCTACCGGGCGAGAGCATTGACGATTTTGTTTTGGCCTTACGGGAGTTATCCGCTTCATGCAACTTTGGCGCCCAAACTGAAGACAACTTGCGAGACCAAGTTGTACAAGGAGTATATTCGCAGCAAATACGTGGGAGGCTTCTCCTTGACGGATCGGCTCTAACGTTTTCTCGTGCCGTGGACATCACCAAGCATTGTAAAAGGGTATCGGACGAAACCCAGTCCTTCGTACATGGTGATGTCGTTCAAGCCATCGGCAACGCTCCGTTGTCGAAAACCCGAGGGCGTCAAAGTAAAGGACAAACGCGCCAGCTGCATCAGTCCCAGAACTCTCACCGCAAGGACGGAGCGCAAAGACTACGCTGCTATCGGTGCGGGTCAACGCAGCATCTCGCAAATGCTTCGAACTGTCCAGCGTTTCACAAGCGTTGCAACAACTGTGGCAAGGTTGGTCACTACGCCACGGTTTGTCGAGCGTTGAAGACACCGACGAAAGTACAGGAGCTTTATACAGAGGAGGACGAAGTTCTAAATGTCGTGGTACCTTCAAAGGAAGGGCAAGGTCTCTTCATCGAAGCGCGTCTTGAAACTGTACCGGTAAAGTTCTTAATTGATACGGGATGGTCAGTATCCATTCTGCAAGAAGATCTCTTCAGGAGACATTTCGCTCATCGTTTCACTTTGGTTCCACCACGTACTGCTTTAGTGGATTACTCAAGACGGAAGATTGATGTAAAGGGGTGCTTCGAGACTGCCGTCACTTACGAAGACAAGCACCATGCTGTTCGCTTTTTCGTAGTTTCCAGAGGGACAACGTTATTGGGACTTGACGCCATCCAAGAACTCGACATACATATTGAAGGTGGAACACTCACCTGCTATGAAACGTCCTTCGCTTCATCAATGCTACCACACTCACTTGCACAGGACTTTTCACAGCTATTTTCAACAGAGCTGGGTTTGGCTAACGGATTTACCCACAAGGTGAAAGTTCGTCAAGATGTCCCACCCGTAATTGCTAAACTACGTCGACTGCCATTGGCAGTTCACAACGCTGTTACGGAAGAGCTGCGTCGCCTTGAAAAGGAAGACATAATAGAACGGGTTGAGGCGTCAGAATGGGTTTCCCCCATTGTAGTAATTCCAAAAAAGGATGGAAAGATTCGCCTTTGTGTGGACCTTCGTGAGGTGAACAAAGCCATCATACCAGACCTGTTCCCTCTTCCACATACAGAAGAGCTGCTGAATGCGCTAGCAGGAGCTCAGTACTTCTCTCGAATCGATTTAAGGTCAGCGTACCATCAAGTCCTTCTGCATCCTGAAAGTAGGAGCTTGACCACATTTATTACCCATGATGGACTCTACAGATTCAAACGGGTCTGCTTCGGACTTTCATCTGCGCCCGCCATGTTTCAAAGAATGATGTCTTTGATACTCAAGGATTGCTCCGGAGTATTATGTTACATCGACGACATCATTGTGTTTGGGAGACACAAAGCTGAACATCAAGAAAATCTTCGAAGAGTGCTCACCGTCATTCGCTCAACCGGATTGAAGCTCAATGCAAAATGTGTGTTCGAGACACAGGAGCTGGAATTCTTAGGGCACCACGTAAGCACTCATGGATTACGTCCGCTTCGTTCTCAAGTGGAAGCAATTACACATGCACCAGCATCAAACGATGTCGCTACCCTACGTTCGTTTTTGGGACTTGTAGGTTTTTACTCAAACTTCGTCCCAAACTTTGCTACGCTCGTGGAGCCTATGCGTGCCCTACTACGAAAAAATCAACCCTTCCTGTGGACAGACATTGTCAATGACAGTTTCAATGCTGTGAAGTCACTCTTCAGAGAAGACCGTGTCGTCCACCCGTTCGACCCTACACTACCAGTAATCGTCACGACAGACGCTTCTTCGTACGGGTTAGGAGCTGTTCTGCAACAAGTGCAAGGCAATATGTATCGGACAGTTGCTTTTGCTTCACGTACCCTTTCTTCGCAAGAGCGCAAGTATGCTGTAGCGGAAAGAGAAGCGCTGGCATGCCTATGGGCGTGCGAGCACTGGCACGTCTACCTTTGGGGTCGTCCTTTTCTTATTCGCACAGATCACCAAGCCTTGGTGACATTGCTATCGGCACGCGGCACAGGAAGACGTCCACTGCGACTTAGTAGATGGACAGAGCGCCTTCTTCGTTACAATTTCACAGTCGAGTACTGCCGGGGTACCGACAACAAAATAGCAGATGCGCTGTCGCGATTGCCTCTGTCACACGATGCCCAGACTGAAGAGCTTAATCAGGAATACGACTTTGTTGGCCAAATCGAAACGTCTGTAGCGAAGACAGACCTTCAATTAGCATCACGGAATGATCCGATCTTGAAACAAGTCATGGAGTTCGTGATGGAAGGATGGCCGTTAAAGCAAGACTTGATGCCAAGTCATCAGCCATTTTTTCGAGTTCAAGAGGAACTCGCGGTATTCGAAGACCTCCTAATACGTGGAGATCGCATAGTGGTACCACCAGCGTTCACGGGACATCTCGTACAGCTAGCTCATGAATCGCAACCAGGCATCGTGCGCACCAAGCAGCGTTTAAGGGAGAAATACTGGTGGCCACAGATGGATAAACAAGTTAAGAATGCTGTCAAGTCGTGTCATATTTGTCAAGACGCCGATAAAAGTGCGAAGACGGCTGACACGCCACTGCAACCCATTCCGTTTCCGAGCAGGCCATGGGAGAAGGTAGCTGTGGACATAATGGGCCCTTTTGGAAAAGCTCCTCCTGACTGCAGATACGCCATCGTGATGGTGGACTATTTTTCTAAATGGCCAGAGGCCAAGTTCTGCGCGAATGTGACAGCATCAACAATTTTGGACTTCCGGAGATCAGTGTTTGCACGTGAAGGCTATCCGGACAACCTGGTGTCCGATCACGGTCCTCAGTTCATTTCACATCAGTTTGAACAGTTCCTCAGGGATAGAGGCATTCAACATTCATTTTCATCTCTGTATTATCCACGCGCAAACGGACTTGTTGAAAGGTTTAATAGAGTTCTGAAAAACTATGTTCAAGCCACGTTCTTGGAAGGAAGACCACTGCGACAAACCGTCACCGAGTACCTGGGAGTGTACAGATGTACCCCGCATGCAACTACCGGAAAATCACCTGCTGAACTTTTACATGGCAGGAAACCACGGACACGACTGGACATCGTTGGGATACCGTCATCTTTACTTGAGGATGATCCTGCTGCAGCAATGACCAATCTACGTGAACGCGTGCGCAGGCATCAGCAACAGAGCAAGACCTACACGGACCAGAAACGTAGTGCCAAAGCGCCAAAATATAAAGTAGGAGATTACGTTCGGGTACGCAAACCAGGATTCACTCCAAAAGGAATGCCGTCATTCTCCAAGCCACTCAATCATCCGACAAAAAGGGAGGTACTCGTTCCAACTAGCCGACGGCAACACATGGAACGCATCAAAGTTCGCACCAGCGGCTATTCAACCAGCAAGCAGCAACCCCACACCTTCAACGGAATCCTTCAGGCTGGATTATCCCACCTACATTACTACGGGTATGGATGCCTCCGATGTCCCTGTATCCCAGTCACAACACGGGGCCAATCAAGAAGCGGCACCACAAGTTTACCCCCCTGCTACTGGCATCGGTGCGCCAACTGATGTGCCAGGGGCAGGATCACGTTTGCCTTCGAACGAAGGTGCAGGACAGCAGACACGTCTGCTGCCTCCGAGACATAGACGTCCTCCAAATAGATACGGGGACCCCGTCGGTCATTAAGACTCACTTTTATTTGTCGCGTTTCAGTATACGTCTGCGTTGGGTATTTCACAAGGACTTTTTGTAGGGGGGGAGAATGTTGTGTTGTTACGGCCATATCGGCATGAGCATGCGGACCAGATGGTCAGCACGATGGTCATCGAAAATAAAGAGAAAGAAGTTGATCTCCTCATGGACGGTCGCGTCATGCAGGCTCCATGGAAGTTGGATTCTTTCTTACAAAGGTAGTTATTTAATTCCGACCGACACCACACAGAGCAAGGAGTACAGCAGGCATGAAAAAGCTCGGATTTAGCTGGGCGAATGAAAGTACATGCCTTATGGCTATTTCCGTACAACACTGTTATTGTTCAGCAGGTTCTAGCAATGTGTCATGCAAGGACTCTTTGACAGTACTTCTGCAAACTGCGAAAACCTCTGCGACTAATTCGTATTGACTGTACCGAGAAGTTTGCACTGCTTTCTCAAGAACTTAATTGCTTCTTTTTCTCTCCCTTATTTTGGGCATTGCAAAGCTTTTGTCTGGCATAGCAACTTTGGATGCAATTTTGAGCCAGCGAATCCTGATAAAGAAATTACTTATCTCTTCACATGGAAATGCAACCTTAAAGCTTTTCCACTGTTAAATGGGAAAAGCTGTAATTTTGGAAGCAGAAAACTATCTGCTTTTGCTGGACCAATGCACGCAAAAGTGTGCCTGTAAAGTTGGCTCCCTACAATGCACTCAATAGCGCTCACTAGCATTAAATCACTAGGTGAAGCCTACTTTACAGGGAGCCTAGATGTTATGTCATGTTTGACATAATTTCTAGGTTGTTGATTAGGCCTGATTAAATGTCAAGCAGAGGGACCGCGTATATTTAAAAGATATTTAAAAAATTCGAACCATTTTCAAATATGTCTGTTCGATTTCAAATCGAATAGACGATTATTCAATTCGATATTCGAAAAATTTCAAATATTTGCACAGGCCTATTTGTAAGTCATGCAGTGAAATGGCAGCACCCGTTTATCCTTTTAGGGCTCTACTTTAGAGCAGCACTCTGTTTCCAAAAATAAAAAGCACCATGAAAGACAGATAGGAAACAGGCGAGGTGGTGGAACTTAACATCCGTAAGGAAACCCTGTGATTGATGCGGAAAGTGAGGATGAACACAACACAGCGTCTCAGAAGGCACCCCGTGCTTACCAAGCGATTTTCTAATTTTGCATGTTTTCACTGACATTGTTGGCAAAATTTCCTGACAATCTGTTCATGCCATAAGACACAAGTTGGCAGGCTAAGGTTGGATGTTCCATCCATTCCTCCGTAGGAAACAGCCAAAAGATCGCTCTGTCTTTCTCTCTCATACTGGTGTCCCAATGCAAGCCACATGTAATAATTTTTGCAGACAATTCCGACTTTTCTGTTCCCTGTTTTCAACCGAGCATCAAACCAAATTTTTTTCCACTTTAGTTCGGGTTCAAGCATAATGGGTCGGTTCTGGTTGAAGATGCTTTTAACCCGTTCAGAGCACAAAGTTTTTGTCCCTAAATAAAATGTTAGGTAACAAGCCGACAGCATTATTTCTCTTCGTGTTTCCTAGGGTAGCAGTACAACTAACCAGCCATTTTATATTAGTACCAAGCTTGTCATTTCGCTAAATGGTCCTCAACGAGACTGCTTAACGAGCTCAGCAGCAGATTATGTAAACTGACCAGAGCCAGAGACCCCTGTGAGACAGTGTGTCCAAGACTTATATGGTCCAAGTCCGCAAAAGCTAGTACAGTGCTGAAAACAAGTTTAGGGAATGTGTGATTTGTGCACCTACATTTAGTGAACTGAACCTTATAACTGACAAGCTCTAGGGTGCAGTTCAACAAGCCAGGCTGCTGCAGTGGCTGGGAAAAAATAAATGCTGGAATTGCACGTTCCGTAGACTTGTGTCTAGCACTGTGCTACGCTCATTTGTGAAGCAGGGACAGAAAGGAACCTGTATTAATAAAAACAGTTTTCTCAACATTACAACATGTTAGCAGAAAACCTGTGACAAGAACGCCCCATCCGTAGCGAAAAGTAATAATGAAACTAGTACACAGCTGCCCGACATTGTCTTCGCCACCGCAGGCGTCCAGATAGATTTGACACTCTCGTCGCAAGAAATGTGGTATCTGTTGGTCAATTTAAGTTACTGAATGGAGGTATATAACATTAAAGTCAGAGGGAAACATGAAAATCGTGCAGAGCGAGAAAAAGAAAGCAACAAGAAAATCAGTCTTGCACTCGATGCTTTGAAACCGGTTTTGAACCAAAAACCGTTCAGTTCGGGTTCTGTTCCAAGATGGCCGCCGCCTTTTCAGTTCGGTTCCGGCGGAAATACCGGTTTCATTCCGGTTTGATGCTCTGGTTTTCAAGATTGGTAGACACTCTCAGTAACACTGCCTCAGTGCCTTGATCTCCTTTTCCATTTCATATTTGCTAGCTGTTCATACCCTGGAGATCATCAGTGCCTGTGTGAAGCAGCGCAAGTCACCAGCGCACTTGTTTGTCAAAGATGTATGTTTAATGCCATCTCAGACGTTGGTGACTTTATTTAAAACGATCATTTACAGCAGTTTCTTTTCTCCACTCATTCACCCAGTGACCCCGTCGTTCTAAGTAATCTCTCGTTTTGTGTTCTTCCTTTAGGGCAAGCCTCTGGAGGTCTGGCCCTCAGTTGTGTTCACAGGGAATAGCGTCGAAGAGGCGGAGCACATGTTCCTACATGAGGAGGGGCTCGCAGCAATAATGGCAGCGTACTGGATTTTCCAGATTGTTTACCACAAAGAGTCATGCAATGTATTGTGTGCCCTTGAAAGACTTTGCCTTAAACTTTCCTATTCGCGTGCCAGGCCCCCCGTGGTTAAGTTTTTTAATCGCTACAAAAAGGAGTTCGAATCTGGGGCAGAAAGCCTTGTGTAGCCTCTGTGGCTCTGATGTCAAGAACTTAGTTATTTGAGCAGCAACTTGAAGAAATAAACATGTTCCTGTATCCAACAGCTTACATTCCCGTGTAAAATTTTTAGCCTTATGATAAGTCAGGTGACTTCTTTTTGGAAGAGTGCTTTGAGTACAACACCAAGGCTCATGTGCCCCTTGTACAGGGCATCTAAACCTGGAATGTGGAGGTGCATCACATGCTTCATAGCATTCTGTCACACCCTTTTGAAGGGCATAAAAGCTGCAATACACCTCCATTAAATGGTGTTTGAGGGAGTGTCAAAAAAGGTGTTTTGCATGTAATACACTCTTCACATAGGTGTTCTATGCTGAAAGCACCCTTTGCAAAGGTGTTTCGTGCAGAATACACCTTCTGAAAAAGGGTGTTTGAAAACTTGGGGTGTAAAAAAGGGAGTCAGTTACAGGACAAGGGGTGTAAACTCATTTACACCCAAAAGGGTGCTTTTCGATTTACTGTGTAGGTCCCGGAAGGGTGACTGAAGATGGCAACTTTTGCCAGTATGCGGCTGAAAAAAATGCCTCAAAGGTACCCCTACATGAAAACTTGAAAGCCCTAACCCCCTTAAAAGCGCTCCCCATAACAAGACATGCTACATCTTTTCTCGCTGTCGCGGATGCTAGTGCTTCTGTTTCCCGACGCATTTGAGTGACAACAAATGCGAGCTGTGAAACAACATTTCAGACGTTTCAACAACATTTCTCCCTGGCGTTAAGCGATTTTAGTTTATATACACCATACAACCAAATGGAGTCATCAATTAATAGCGCCATATGAGGTGTACGTGTATTTTATGGGCCCAACTCCTGATGGCGCTGCCGTTTCGCGCGCTTCCATCTTGTTTGTTTTTTCCTTGTTGTGCCACTTTGATGTTTAAAAATTCACTTGCATCCTCAAAATTTTGTTTTAATAAAGTTGCCATTCACGCCACATCGTGACCCCCACATCTCTATCGTTTTACATTCACTTGAGTTACATAGCGCCAAATCTAGCGGATTTGGGCACGCACCAGGCAACGTTACCTGGCGCCAAGCGGCAAATATCTGCGGGTAGTAGATGCCAAATAAACCTCTACCCGACAAACATCATCATGACGTTGGTAGACAGACCAAAAGCGAAACAGATCGGAAAGGGACAGCTGGGTTCCACGAATGAGCAATTGTTCGCTGAAAGAAAAGTAGGACCGAAGGTCGCGTCCCTTTCAGAGACCATCGTAATCCCCTCAAGACCGTGGCTTTCGGGCGCGACCTTGTTCGCCACTAGTTTTGAACGTAGTTCAACTCTACCAAACTCGTGGCGCTGTCGACCACTATGACATCATTTGTTTACAAACTGTGGTGTTCAGTTCCATGGTTATTGGTATCAGCGCTCACGCGCTCGTGTTCGGGACATTAAAATAATATTCGTTCTTGGGTATGGACGTGTCTGTCTGCTGCTCGGAAACAGAACATTCTGGCGACGAAGGTTGATCGACCCACATGGGCAAGGCGGCAAGGAGTTCTTGCTTAAAACAGCAGCAGTACTAGTCAGTCATCCAGGCTTTCTGGGAACGTTGGAGGTTTGATGACAACGAAGCGTTCATCGCAACGAAGCAGAAGGCACCTGAATCGCTAGTCACCCGAAATCAACGTCGGAAAAGTAAGGAATCGGACAGAGAGGACCCGATTGGACTCACTTAATCCAAGATGTCACAATCACATCACGCCCCGAAGCTCGGCACTATGGCTGAATTCAACCCGAAGGTTGACGACGTTCGCTCGTACTTTGAGCGTTTCGACAACTACGTCGATATCAATGAAGTGCCTCAAGAAAAGAAGTTGAAGCTGCTCTTAAACGTAATCGGGGGGCAAGCTTACGAAGAGCTGAAAAAGATCGTTGTGCCTGCACTTCCAACGGAGAAGACATACGGAGAAATCAAGGTGCTCTTGGAGGGACATTACAGTCCACAACGGTCAATCATTGCGGAACGTTGTCAGTTTAATCGAAGAGTTCAACATCCGGATGAGACCGTCAAGGACTTCATCACAGAGTTGAAACACTTAGCCAGAGACTGTGAGTTCGGTACTTTTCTCAACGACGCTTTGAGGGACAGACTGGTAGCTGGGTTACGTGATGAAGAGACGCAGCGAACGTTATTTGCAACGGAGAAATTGACGTTTGAAGTGGCATGCAAGATTGCCTTGGAAAAGGAGCTAGCGGCGAAGCAAACGAAGCAGTTACACGACGCAAGCCAAGGAGATGGAGTCAACGCTATCAGCGGGAGAGCAAGGAAGAAGGCTCCAAAATGGAAAGTAGCCGTACCGGGCGCAGACAGTAAACGGGAAGAGGACAGAGACGAGTGCAAGCACTGCGGGAAGCCTCACCGCTCGGATAGGTGTTGGTTCAGGAATCTCACGTGCCGATCCTGCCACAAAAAGGGACACCTGCAAGCGGTGTGCGGAAAAAGGAAAACGAAGCCTGTCACATACGTCGATACGACGGACGAAGAGTCGGATGATTGCGACTGCTACACTATATGTTACTCAGAAAAGGCAGCAAGTGGATACAGCGTAGACATGAGTATCGAAGGAAAGGAAGTTCCCATGGTAATAGATACTGGAGCAGCGGTCACAATAATGCCCGAAACGATGTATCGACAT
Organism: Ornithodoros turicata; assembly: GCF_037126465.1. NCBI lineage: Eukaryota > Metazoa > Arthropoda > Arachnida > Ixodida > Argasidae > Ornithodoros > Ornithodoros turicata. The sequence continues at coordinate 53,213,075 of NC_088203.1, read as the reverse complement.
TACTTCGCACACATCAAGTGCAGGACAGCAGACCTAGCTTTGCGAACTTACACCGGGGAAAAGCTGCAGATACTGGGAAAGTCAAGCGTCAAAGTGGCCCAAACAGGCGAGGAAATGCTCCTGCCGTTGGTGGCCGTCAGAGATCAGGGCAGGAAAATGGCAGCATTAATAGGAAGAGACTGGCTGAGGCTAGATAGGAAGAGTGTCTGCCATCTGTCAAGTGACGTGGGGAAAAGGGTGGAGACGTTGCGGCGAAAGTACTCTGGAGTTTTCAAAGGCGTTCCAGGAGTGGTGAAGGACTTCAAGGCGCGTGTTCTCGTCAAGGAGGCAGCCCAACCAGTGTTTGCGAAAGCGCGACCAGTACCGTTCTCCATGAAAAACGAAGTAGCAAAGGAGTTGGAGAAATTGGAAGCTGATGGCATCTTGAAAAGAGTGTCAAGAAGCGACTGGGCAACGCCCCTTGTTGTGGTACCGAAGAGCAGCGGAGCAGGATTAAGGCTATGCGGGGACTACAAGATCACCGTGAATCCTGTTTTGAAGACCGATCATTATCCCTTGCCCCTACCAGAGGATTTGTACTCAACACTCGCCGGAGGAAAAGTTTTCTGCGTTCTGGACCTGTCACAAGCGTACCAGCAGGTTCCCTTGGACGAAGAAAGCAAGCCACTGCTGACAGTAAACACACATCTCGGGCTGTTTCAATTTCAGAGACTGCCCTTTGGAATATCGAGCGCACCAGCCATTTTTCAGTCGCTAATGGATTCAGTTTTAAAAGGGATTCCCAAGGTGGGATGTTACATTGATGATGTAATCGTCGCAGGTGAAAACGTGGACGAATGTCAGGGAACGGTGGAGAATGTCTTGCAACGACTAGAACAGCACAATATGACACTGAAGGAAGAAAAGTGTCAATTTTTCAAGCCGTCAGTTGTATACTTGGGGCATAAAGTCACACAGGAAGGCATATTCCCGACGGAAACCAAGATAAAGGCAATAATCGAAGCTCCTCAGCCGAGTAATGCTACGGAACTGCGGGCTTTCTTGGGCTTGCTGAACTGCTACGGGAAATTTATCAGGAATCTCGCTACCATAGTCGCACCGTTGTACGACTTGTTGAAAAGAGACCAACGCTGGGTGTGGACAGAAAGATGTTTAAAAGCATTTGAAGAAGCCAAACGGCGTCTGATCGACAGCCAAGTACTCGCATATTACGACGTTAAGAAGCCTATTGGTCTCAGCTGTGATTCTTCGGCATACGGCCTGGGAGCGGTCATTTTCCACGTCATGCCGGATGGAACAGAAAAACCGATCGCCTTCGCATCTCGAACTCTCAGCGTTGCGGAACGTAACTACGCACAGGGAGAAAAGGTGGCTCTCGCAATTATCTTCGGATTGTAGCGGTTCCATCGTTACCTCTACGGCAGGAAATTCCAGTTATATACCGATCATAAACCACTGCTAGGAATTCTGGAACCGGATAAACCTATTCCGACAGTGGCGGCAGCTCGAGTACAACGCTTGGCCATCACAATGGCCGCGTACCAGTACACGCTACAATACCGAAACGGGAAAAATATGGAAGTGGCCGACGCACTTTCCAGGCTACCGCTTCCAGCAAGGCACAATGACGAAAGCGAGGAGTGCTTGGCGGTCTTTGACTCGACACCTATCACGGCCAGTCAAGTTACGAAATGGACAAAACGGGACCCAATACTCGAGGCCGTACGACAGTTCACCGTATCTGGATGGCCTGCAACGTTTGATGGAAAGTTTCAGCCATTTTACGTTCGGCGACATGAACTGTCACATGAGCAAGGATGCCTGACGTGGGGGCAACGGGTCATCGTTCCTGATACACTCCGGCAGCCAGTGTTATCACTGCTTCACGAAGAGCATCCTGGAATTGAAAGAATGAAAATGCTAGCTAGGTCATTTGTCTGGTGGCCTTTAATGGACAAAGACATCGAGTCAACGGTTCGTAAGTGCAACGTCTGTCAGACTACTGCGCCCGCAAAGACACCGGGACCACTGCATCCGTGGACATACCCAACGCGGGTCTGGCAGCGTGTCCACGTCGACTTTGCTGTAAAAGAGGGAATTAATCTCTTCGTGCTTGTAGACTCGTATTCCAAGTGGATTGAAGTCAGATGTCTCAGCACCGCTACTGCTGCAAGGACAACCGACACTCTGAGGGCTATCTTCGCCGCGTACGGATATCCTGAAGAGTTAGTTAGTGACAATGGGCCTCAATTCATTGCTCAAGAGTTCGCAGATTTCACACGCGGCCTCGGAATCCGGCATACGCGTACGCCGCCTTACCACGCAGCGTCGAATGGCGCAGCCGAACGCCTGGTTCAAACGACCAAGACAATATTGCTCAAGCAAGTCTTGCATGACAACATGACAGGTCAACGCAGGACCCTCCACCAACGTCTTGACGATTTTCTGCTGGCCTACAGGAATACAGCTAATTCGGTAACTGGACGTACACCTGCGGAACTATTCCTGAAGAGGCAGCCACGAGTGAAACTTTCACTTTTAAAACCAGACTTCGTTAAAGACATGAGGACAAAACAGGAACAAAACGCTGCTAGGCGCAATGAGCATCGTGGAAGAGCCACGCAGTTCACCGTGGGAGAAATAGTCTACGTGAAGACGACAAGAGGCGAACCTTTGGCGTGGGAGGAGGCCACAGTAGTTCAGCAAGTGAGCGAGGCAACGTTTTTAGTCAAGGTGAACAACCAGCTGCGCTATGTACACAGTGACCACTTGAAACCACGCTGGGCACGTGCGTCGCCAACGTCGTTTCGGCACGATAGGGGAACGTCAGCAATGGACGAAGCTCCTAGCGGGTCACAGAACCTGCCAACGACTCCCTTGTATGGTGACAGGACGTCGAGTGATACAAGCTCGGACACGCAAGCGCCCGTGGAAGGCGATGGAGCAACTCCACTGGCACCAACAGAGCCAGCGGTACAGCCTGGTGCCAACGTAACGTCGGACGTCGATGTGACGAATCCGCATTCGGAACCGTTACGTCGCAGCAGTCGTCGTAGGCAACCTCCGGAACGCTTCCAAGCGGGAATGCCTTGAACGAGAGCTAGTCGGAATGAACAGTTTAAGTGCAGAGGGAATGTGGTGTTCAGTTCCATGGTTATTGGTATCAGCACTCACGCGCTCGTGTTCGGGACATTAAAATAATATTCGTTCTTGGGTATGGACGTGTCTGTCTGCTGCTCGGAAACAGAACACAAACAGGTAGAGGTCTATTTTGTAGCCGCGGCGGAGCTTTTTTCTCGGTCGAGTGGCTCCACCGCCATCGACTTTATCACTTGTAGCATGTCGCGTATTATGGGGTCAGCGCTTTAAGAGTAGGGAACCGAGCAAATGACCAAATTTTATTCTCAGTACAAGCTTTGTATCATTGTTGCCATTAACTGTCATCTCAGCTCTTGCATGGCTTTTTGCCATACCTGATTCTGCAGCTCATGTTACCTGCCACTGTCATGACGATAAGATGGATTCTACGCATTGCTACAATATTCTGAGTATTTTTTTTTTTTTTAAGTTCCAGTCACCGAACAGAATATAATGCGGCACCTCGCAGAAGCTAAGCAGCACAACATAGAAGTCCTAGCTGCTGTGAAGGACCTTCGACAAACCCAGTCTGACATCTATCATAGGCTCAGTCAACTGGAAGAAGCTTAGAAACAGACATCTGGCGGTGAAACGCTCAATATAGATGACTTCGACTTGCTGATGAAAACAATGCAACAGTTCCTGGCCATAGAAGAGGAACTAAAGATAAACTTAAATATGAAGCTTTGGTGAGCACCAGTAGCATCAGTTAGGGCAGTTTTTGCCAACGTAGTTTTTCATGGTATTTAATCCTCGTTTCATAACATTTATTTATTGCAATGGAATTTCACCCTCATAACTGTATTTTAGCCCTTGTATCAGGAATTTTAATACTCATGCCACCACTATTACTCGTGGTACCATTTATTCCTAATGCCACCCGTCTTAGTCATCGAGACATGAGATTTTCCTCATTCTGTAACATTTAAGCGTTGATTTTGATGCATATTCTTCTGCCATTTTTTATTTTGCTTTCTACAGTAAAACGCTACAAAGGTACTTGCATGAATATCATCTATTACAGCTATTTCCCTGTTTACAGCAATAACAGTAGTTTCTATGGTTGCAACTACTCTGTGCATTGCGACAACACTGAGCATAGAGTAGTGTTAGCCATAAACAAGGCAATAGTTAAAACGGTATGAATATTTTTGTAGAATACATGCAAAACGTGGACCGCTAATATAGGATTAAAATCTATAGCATACAGATAAAACTGCACCAGCTCCCGTGGCATAGTGGTTAGGGTAGCCGCTTTCCACGCCCAGACATAGAGGTGGGGTACGGGTTCGAATCCTGTCACCGGCTGTGCTGTCTGAGGTTTTCCCTGGGTTTTCCGAAGACTTTCCAGACGAATGTCGGCACAGTTCCCCTTGAAGTCTGCCCAGGACGCATAACAATCCCCCTGTCCCCCACTCCTTCCTGCTGTCCTCTCTCCATCTGTCCACGTCTGTACGCTGCTCATAGCTACAGTTGATTCGCGGCGCTAACACGAAATTAAGAAAAAACAGATAAAACTGGCAACAAGAACACTAAAGCTCGCAGAACAAGGATGATATCGTACATCATACTGATTAATTTCCATGGTAGGACTAGAAGTGGCGGCACAGGTGATTAATATGAAACGAGGATTAACTGTAAACACAGGAGAAACTGTAGTTCAACGTTTGAAACGACTTCAACTGCCCCTTGACGGAGTGTCAACTGGGACTCAGTTTTACAAAGTTGTACCATGCTGGTTGAGGATCAAGTCCGAGAGATGATTTCAAGAGTTGAAATTCTTCAGTCACCTTTCCGTAAAATATGGCTATCTGCATTCTTCCTCTACTCTTGTTCATTATCCAATCGTCGGTGTCCGTATTTTCTTTACTGTTGTATCTGTTGTAAAATCCCGCTTTGCGGCAGTAATTAACGACCACTTCGCATTTCACACACTGACATGCTGCTGCGAGCATCTCGAGAGCCTGTATTGCGTTGACTTTCGTTTCTCTTTCTCTTTCGAATAGCAGCTTATCGATGAGTTGCGCACGGTAGCCGCACTTCATGCTGTTTATTATCCCTTGGTCCAAAGGTTGGATAAGGGAAGTGGAGTTCGGGGGAAGGAAACACGTTTTGACATGCGTGAGGCGCACGTCCTCGATGTGATGTGCGGAGCAGTTGTCCTGCAACAAACACACGCGCCTGCCCTTCTTCGCCATGTCGAGGTCGAGGTCCACCACCCAGTCCCTAAAAATCGCTCGGGACATCTACGTTTTGGTGTTGGATGCGTAATTCACAGGGACTCTTTCTCCTCTGAAGCAGTGTGGGTTTATGCTTTTCCCAAGAACCAGGGGAACACGCTTGTCTGTTCCATCCATGTTGACACAGAGCAAGACAGAAAACCGTAGCTTGTTGTGCTTTCCGCCTTCACAGTGCTCCCCCTTAAAGCTCAGCTACGCCGATTTTCGAGTGTTACGGAATGGAATGGTACTCACACGATGTGTTCATAAGGGAACACTGATTATGTATGCAAAATAGTTGTCCCAAAAACGCGGTTTTCCGAAAAAGTGAATTTTTAGTTTCACTGACATCCCGTCTTGTGGCCCGCAAACCCTGTGTCGACGACACATTCGTGGTCTGCCCGCGCTCCGGCTTGGCATGACTTTTGGATTGGTTTCTTCCGCTAAGCCGGCCAGTTTCTTCTGCCGAGCCGTCTGCTGCGCAGATTCACATTGGGGAAGTGATAAACAGTTCGCTATTAGGGAGCCAGTATATTTCTGGACTTCACTAAACCCACGAGGAACGTGAGTTTTGCTTCCTTCGACTGCAAAGCATTTGCTAGGCCAGTACAGACTTCCTGGTGTGATTCGTGTTCTGTGCTGCGTGCCGAGAATGCGTGAGCGTTTTGCTCCCGTCTGCAAGAACACTTCAGCATGCAGTTCCAATGTTTCAAACCATAATTTTCCGAAAGGCGAAAGAGAAATCGATTGACTGCAACAATCGGTTACAACTCCGACTGGGTGCCACCTTCGAAAGCAGCGATTTGATCTGTTCATCTGGCTCATACGAATGTTACGGAAGCAATGCGCAACTTGTTTCACAAGAAGCCGAAGATGTCTCGCCCGGGATGCTGTGCCAACCTTATCTGCAGCAGGAGATTGCAGGGGCAGGACTAGGCAGCAGATAAAGGTAAGACGCGTAATGTTAGACAAGTCAGTCATGCGGTGCAAATTGCATCACGTAGAAGAGAAAAATACGCTATCTGTCAGTTACTGCTTCATCCTTTAGAGATTACGCCCCAGCGGGTGTATTCTCAGTACAGATTTGGAATTGCCTTATTTGTTAAATGATTTCGCAGGCATTCTGGCACCACCGAAAGGCTTGCACTCCACGTCTCAACTATCACCGTCTGGGTTTCAAGCTGAAGGCTGTCACCAGTGCCAACCAGACGCCCCTTCAAAGTTCATCTGTTTTTGTTGACGGAACAGTGACACCTGGTACTGAGACATTTCATTTTCTGATTAATCAAGTGCATTCCATCACTTGTGCTCGACTTCTTGTGTTCGTATACCCTTGCTGTTGCTCGCTAGCTTAGAGAAACCATGCCTGAGGTGCCAGCGCTTTCAGAGTACATTTAAGCAGTATCATCGTATCATATGCACGGCAGCACATCTTGTGTATTTTGAGTAAGGTATAAATTCAATGTTGGCTCAGCTGTTGTATTTTGGTCACAAATAAGGTGTTCTTCCAGAGCGCTCAAGGGCAGTTCAAGCAGTTTCGTGTGTGCAACAGCACATACTTTTTCTCAGTTTTGACTAAGGTAAATCGAAATCTTCCAGTTGATGTCTTTCGGTCATAAATTATGTTTTTCGAGACATTCAAACAGCATCATGTGTGCAACAGTACATACTTTTTCTCAGGTGAAGTAAGGTAAATCTATCCGCCGTGGTGTTCTGGCAGTGAAGCAGAAGCTTTTGTTCCATTCAAGTGGTATCATGTATACAAAAACTTGTTTTATGCCTTTCTGTAGCTGCTGTACTAACATTGTGAGTACAGAGACATTCCTGCAGAACATATCGGAGCATCTTGTGTGCTATTGTTTGTATCATCTGCAGCAGTATATTGATAATGTTAATTATTCAATGACTTCAGCTAACATTTACATTCTTACTTCCAGGTAAACCTGTCACGCAGATGCCCTACCCCTTGGTATGCATAGTTCAAGATTGTACCGAAACAATCGACCTGGAGCATTATTCTTCAATAGGCAGTGGAATTACTATCACAACACACCACATACTGCATGTGTATGGTGCGTGTACAATGCATCACACCTATTCTCAGGTACAGGCCAGCTGGTACGCAATTACAACATGAAACAACTGACACAGAGACCGTAAAGTCATGCCTTTTCCTCTGCGCCTCGGGTTTCATGTTGTTATCCTCACATGCAGCTCATGTCGCCTGTGCTGTGCAGCATGAGCAAAAGCATATATTGTTTGTGGTCGCATGACACAGAACATAAATACAGTGAAATCTTCCTATGTTGGACACCCACGGTGCAGCCGAAGAGTCTCCTACTTATAGAGGTGTCCGAGTTACAGAATATGACGGCAACAAAAAATGGAAGAGATCACAGCTGTGAGAAATGTCCCCCTTCTTCAATTTAAGGTCCTTAGTGGTACCTGGTGGTGGTGCCTGGTAGTGGTACATCTACCTACTCTTCACTGATAATTATTACTGATTTTAGTATATTCAATTCCGTTCAGATTCTACTCAATGGCATTACCTCTGGAGCTTTTCGAGCAGCAAGGACGTGTCTCTGAAGCGTCAGCCCACTTCTCAGAGCTTTGGTGCAGTGCTCGTTCAAAGGCTCTAGACAAACTGAAGACAAGTGCTCACATAAAGAATTACAATGTAGACTGACAGCACTTGTTTTTGGACTCTAAAAACTAAAGCAACAAAATGCTGAGGCCAGTATAGGGGAAAAAAGGGGCAAAAGTCAAGGCCACTGGCTCATTTTGGTGCAAAGATGGGCCGATATTGAGGTAATTTGGCCAGGGTTTTGTCCGACTTTGCAGGGAAAACCCTATCCTACTTCCAAGATAGGGAGGTGTCCGACATAGAGAATTTCGTCCCCATGTAGTTTCAATGGGAGCCTGTCCGTGCAATGAAATCATGGGGAGTTGTCCGAGGTAGGGAGGTGTCCGACTTTGGAGGTTTTTGCTGTACTATAGAGCATTCGACGTCATGTAATCTAACAGTTGTTCACGTTTGGATATTTTAACCATGGAATTTACCCTGCGTGCACCATACAATGTCCAAACACGAACAACTGCTAGAGAGCAGCATGTACTGTTTCCGTATAGCACTTATGGCTTGCGTCCTGTGATCGGAAACAGTGGTGTCTTTTTTCTGCTACAACCAGTAAACTACAGTAAAGATTTAGAAATACTGTGTCCTACCATAAAGCACTATGGGAAATGGCACTTTGAAAAACTGGAGAAGACTGTCATTAGAATGGGGGACATGTTCTACGGTGAAATTTTTTACAGTGTGTGCTGTGCCACGTAATGCACTGCAGGCCTACCACAGTATGGTAACACTCTGAATACTGATTTGCTCAAAAAAGAATGTGTGCGTTTCTTGTACTAACTTCCCCTTATGCAAGGTTGTAGAAAAATGTTTTCAGCCAATGGGGAGGGAGAGTACATCATTCTGAAGTCTCGTTGACCTACAATGTGTCGTGTGTGAAGGTCACTTTGAAGAGTGTATGTGGTACAAGGCTGTGTTCCCATATTCTTGGCAGTGTTGACTAATAACCATAATAAAGTAGAGGGTACATTTGTTGCTTCATATATTTGTGTCATGGCAAAGTGCTTTTTGGCAATGGCATGCTTTTTATGCCTAAACTATGACATATAGTTGTCTGTTCAGCACCACTAATCATGTGCCGGCCTCCATGACATGTCTGTGACATTCCAAAGTGATTAACATGTCCCATAGATGTGTGCAATGCTGAAGATGACTGTGTACCTTCTGTGGATTCTTGATTCAAGCAAAGTACTGTGTGATTTGCTAACAGCGCCTGGCTGTACCTTCACAATTCTACATAAAAATATGTAAAGTTTGCCGAAGGAAACATCATGAAGGTCCATAGCGAAAAACCCTGAGATGAGGGATAGGAAGGGACATACACAATGTCTCAACATAGCGTGTTTATGTCCCTTCTTGTATCTCCTCTTCAGGTCTCGCTATTATGGACACTATCACCAGCTCGCTTGCTGTTGAACCGTGCTTTCAACGATAAGGGCCACTTTCATGGACTGGATGGCAGCCAACATGCTTTCAATAAAAAGAATAATGGAAGGAGCTCAATATGATCCTTAGGCTGTGCGTGGTCATTGCTTTCTGACAAATGGTGACTTAGAATTTCAGGACAGTGCCTGCAGTGGTAGTATTCTTGTGTTCTCACCCTTGACACCCATTGTGTGTTATCGGTCGCCTGTAATCTGCTAATATGCACATAGCTAAAACAAAGTATATTTGTATTTCTTTGAATACAGTTGGTACATCACATTGTTTTTTACATGTTCTTTGGAAAATATAAATAAAAAATTCTCTACTCTGCAAGTCTCGTGTCAGCTCTACAGAGCAGCTTCGAATTTCACTAGAAGCCACGTGTGAAACCTAGACCAAACTAGTGGTGGAGGTCCATATAAGTCATAGATAGATATTATTATTATTATTATTAGACCATAGGTCAGGCTTAGGTCCTGGTTGGTAGCAACGCATTTGAATCTTATTAAAAATTGGTGCAGGAGGTGACCAACATAACTAAATACACCAACTGACTCTCACAAACTTTGTGGTGTTATACTTTTGAAACAACATTAATACGCTGTAGTGGTCTTTTCTCCTTTGTTCCTTTTAACCTAGAAATATTAGGTCTTCGGCGTCACCAGCCTTAGTTGCTGAGCATGCAGTTATTTACGTTGAGCACTGCAGTTTCACATTTGTTTTTCTGGACAAGCAAGCCCGCTTCCCCATTTTGATAGGAGTCTTTCAGCTTTGACAGGGCATTTGTGGACAAGGAAAACATTTGGACTATTGTGTATTTTGCTATGTAGTGCACCGTACAAGGCAGAGGACACCATCAACCATTTCCACCAAGGTTATTAAATTTGTGATAAAGTACATATACCTTTTGTCACTGACTAATTTGGTGGCAAAGTTACTTGAGTGGCAGTTGTGCAATTTTAAGCACATGTTTAAAAAAATAGGATATGGGAAGTGCTGACTGGTTGAACATGTAGAGTACCCAATATAATAATTGGGGGTTTACGTCTCGAGACAAATGAGTGTGGAATACACAGCACAGTGTAATGTTCCTTATTCTGGCAATGTTAGCATCGTTCAAGAAGTGGGAAATGTTGCACTACCCTTAATAATATCTGTTGGGTCCAGCAAACAGGATACACATACCCTGATCTGAAGACATTATGCCTAACTCAAAAGCAATATGAGATCGACCCGTACGTGTTTATTTGCGAAACTATTATGAATGAAATATGGCCTGTGTGGTATAGAACAATGCCCACACTCAAGTAAACATGCAAAAAATACGTATAAGGGCTCTCGACCTACATGCCGCGATGCGCTCTACGAGATAAACAACACACTACAAAACTACATCCAACACTTTTTGTGCGGGGCAACTCTAATGAGCACTTTCATATAACCGACGAATGGTTCAACGAATGCAGTTCGAGTGGTCACGATACATTCCTACGTAGAGATAATGTTACGTAGAGATAATGCTACGTAGAGATAATCATTGCAGTCGCGCTATGATGCTGCACAATATATGTATCTCGTGTAACAAGCCTGGCAATCGCACGATGTGCATGGGCAGAAATACGGCCAGCTTTCTTTGAAGACCAGTCCTCTGTAGGTATACTTTCACGCCGAAAATGATGTTGAGGTGAGTTCGCGGTTGCTGTTTCCATCGTTCAATAGTTCTCGAGATTACCTCGGACGAAACACTCATCGTAGCCAGCGGCCATAACTGGATTTCCTCGCAAACGGGAGAAGACGCCAGGGAAGTCAGAGAAAGCCTCAGCTTTCATCCAATCAGACGCACGATTCTCTATCTACGTAGATGGAGCAGGTTTATCCCATCTACGTCACAAAAATGGCTGCGCCCATGGCTTGTTTTGGTTTCTTTGATGAATTAATTTTCGTAATAGGAAGACAAAATTGAGAAACGAAGGTGCGTTTCGGGGGCAGTTGGATGTGCTCGTTCTGAATATCACAACCGTTTCAACACATCGGGAAATCGGTGTAGCTGACCTTTAAGCGCGAGGGCACGTCTTGGTAGCATTTGATAAAACAGCACTGTCTCCTCAGCTTTCTAAACGTCTTGCTGGGCGTACTCTTCTAGGGTGGCAGTCGCCTGCTCTTCGAGCCACGATGCGGCTCCCGAGGTGTCAGCAGATGCAGCCTCACAACACAAAAGCCTTGACACAATCGCGTGTCCCCTCTTAAACTTTTACAGCCAACCACTGCTGGCCTTAACCAAGCATGTTAGAACCAAGCACGTTAGCAAAGTTAATCGCCAGACACCGAACAAAGGCACCAGTAAGCGGAACTCTTTTCGACAACATCTACATGAACCATGTGAAAGTTGCCAGCTTGAGTCTTTTCCGCGTGGTGCTGGTTTCCGAGGCGACAGCCGGAACGTTGCTGTCCTTTGATTTCAGAATCGTAGACAGTGAATTCGCTGGAATGTCGTACCTTGCAGCAACATCCTTCTTCCGTTTGCCATTGCTTACGGCGTTGATTTCCACCTTTGCATTCATTGAAAGAGTCTTCCGCTTGCGCACGTGGACAGAGTCTTCAGGCGTCAGAATGTCACGATGTAGAAGCCATCACACCAAAAGAAAGAATGACGTGAACGGTGCCCACTGGGAAGACTGGTAGAGGCCAACAAAATGGGGAAGGGGAAACAGGGCAGAGCGTGTTGGGCGCCGTGCTCCTGCCTTCTTTCCTTTTGGCCTTGAACATATACAGGCTCTGCAGAACAAAAGGCGCGCGCTTCTCGATTCTCCACGCGGTTTCAGGGTTTCAGGAAACTTCGCATGTATTATATGAGTCTGTTTACCTTGCAGCCTTCCGTAAGTGTTAGAAAATAATTTTTGATTTTTATGTATTAGACAGTTCAAGCAAAACTATCCAATGAGGTTGTTATAAGAGTACCACTTTGTCAGCTCTATTCTTGAACACGGCTTCATGTAGTTATACTTAAAAATGTTATTATTGTGACAACATTTTTGATCAGGATTTTACCACGCTCTACTTCTTTCAGAAGAGATACCTGGCTGCTTTCGGTGGGGCACATGTGGAGGCTGGAACCCGAAGCATCATGTCGAGAAGAATGAGCCCTTCTCTGCAACTGAACTTCAACATGCATGGCAGGAAGGGAATCAAGCAAGCATTCAAGGATACAAAACTATGTCGCGTAATCATAGGTTGGTGATGTACCTCAGTAAATTGCACTGCACATCCCTCCGATTCTTTCAAGAAAGGTTGTGTGACAAAATGTGCACAAATTTCCAGTGTCTCAATGAATGCTGCAAGGATATGACTAAAGCTAGGCAGTTAGCAACGGATACCAGGAATAATTGCTTATGTCTGGTTCCACAAACCAAACGTTGTTCCATGATAAAATATGATAAAGTGCATGCTTTTGTACCTGACTTCAAACTCTATCACTTAATATTTCTGTCCAGGTGCAATCATGCAGCGAGCCAACGTGGGGCAAGAAGATGCTGAGAAAGTGCTGGGGAAATTTTTGGTCGGGGCAGCGGACAGAGACGGTGTCCGAAGTACGAAGTCGTGTGAGCACGTCTCCAGGTCTTGACGGCGGTAGGTGGCGGGGGTGTTCTGTAGGCGGTTTGGTACGGGTCGGAAAGAGGCAATAACGTTGAGCAGGCGGGCAACGCAATCTGTGGTGGTGCCGGGAACGCGGTCTTACGGGCATGACAGCAGTTCTCCAGGAAGCCGAAGAGTGGTCCCGTAAACTAGCTCTGCAACGGTACAGCCGAGGTCCGCTTTGAAGGCCGTGCGATGGGAAGAGCCTCGGGCCAAGGGATGTCAGGGGAGGCCCTCAAGTCAACCTTGATCTGTCGGTGGAGCCTCTCGACGAGCCCGTTGGAGGCGGGGTGGTAGGCCGTTGTGGAATGCGGTTGGCGCCTAAGATGTTGATGAGGGCCCTGAAGAGGTTGGACTCAAATTGATGTACCCTGTTGGTTGTTATGATAGAGGGCGCGCCAAAACAGGATATCCACGTTGAGATCAGTGCGGCAGCAACCGTGGCGCCCGTAGCGTCAGGAATCGGAACAGCTTCAGGCATAGTATAGGCGAGTATAACGATCTATGATCGTGAGAATGTTGTTGAAGCCCTGGCAGTGAGGTAGTGGGCTGACGAGGTCAACATGAAGGTGGTCGAAACGAGAGTCCGGCGGCAAGAAAGGCGACGGCGCTAGACGGGTGTGCCGTTGTGTCTTGGTACGCTGACATGGTAAACAAGAGCGCACCCAACGCTTAATGTCGGCGTTCATGTTTGGCCACACGTAGCGGTCCCGGACAATCTTTTGGGTGCCTCTACTCCGGGGTGGGACAGAGCATGGAAGTGGTCGAAGATGGGTCGGCGCAAGGGCAGAGAAAGGAAAGGCCTCGGTGAACCTTGGGAGGTGTCGCAAACCACTGATGTCGTTGCGCCGGGCAGTTAGAGTTTGAGGCTGGAGGTGATCCGGGCACGGAGGTCAGCCAGTTCGCTATCGGATAACTGGGCGGTGACCAGAAGGCCGAGAGACAGTACGGCTGATCGTGCCTGGTCTTCGAGGGCGGTTATGGCGTATACCCGGCTGAGGGCGTCGGTTACAGGATTGTTGATGCCGCTTACGTGCTGAATATCGGTGGTGAATTCAACAATGAAGGATAGCTGCCGGATTTCACGTGGGGTATATCCGGTGCCGGATGATGATAGAGCATACGTAAGCCACTTGTGGTCCGTGAAGACAGTCTATGAACGCCCCTCCAGGAAATGTCGAAAATGTCTAACCGCGAAGAAGATGGCAAGAAGTTCGCGGCGAAAAGTACTGTAGCGACTCTCTGCCGGCTTCATCTTTCGAGAAAAGAAGGCGATGGGCTGCCAAGCGGAGGAGATACGCTGCAGCAGGACGGCTCTGACGGCAGAGCTCGAAGCGTCGACCATGACACAAGTCGGAGCATCGTGCCTGGGGTGGACGAGAAGAGCGGAGGAGGCAATATCCTGACGGATCTTGTCAAAGCAGCGTCTGCATCAACAGGCTAAGGTAGAGTGGGGGCGTCATGTTTCCGACATGTAAGAAGGGCTTCGAGAGGGACTAGCGTGGCCGCACAAGATGGGATGAAGCGCGTGTAGAAGTTGGCAAGGCCAAGGCGTTGTGACGCAGGTAGCAGGTGTTCTGTTTCGGAGCAGCAGACAGACACGTCCATACCCAAGAACGAATATTATTTTAATGTCCCGAACACGAGCGCGTGAGCGCTGATACCAATAATCATGGAACTGAACACCACATTCCCTCTGCACTTAAACTGTTCATTCCGACTAGCTCTCGTTCAAGGCATTCCCGCTTGGAAGCGTTCCGGAGGTTGCCTACGACGACTGCTGCGACGTAACGGTTCCGAATGCGGATTTGTCACATCGACGTCCGACGTTACGTTGGCACCCGGCTGTACCGCTGGCTCTTGACGAGTCTCTGTTGGTGCCAGTGGAGTTGCTGCATCGCCTTCCACGGGCGCTTGCGTGTCCGAGGTTGTAGCACTCGACGTCCTGTCACCATACAAGGGAGTCGTTGACAGGTTCTGTGACCCGCTAGGAGCTTCGTCCATTGCTGACGTTCCCCTATCGTGCCGAAACGACGTTGGCGACGCACGTGCCCAGCGTGGTTTCAAGTGGTCACTGTGTACATAGCGCAGCTGGTTGTTCACCTTGACTAAAAACGTTGCCTCGCTCACTTGCTGAACTACTGTGGCCTCCTCCCACGCCAAAGGTTCACCTCTTGTCGTCTTCACGTAGACTATTTCTCCCACGGTGAACTGCGTGGCTCTTCCACGATGCTCATTGCGCCTAGCAGCGTTTTGTTCCTGTTTTGTCCTCATGTCTTTAACGAAGTCTGGTTTTAAAAGTGAAAGTTTCACTCGTGGCTGCCTCTTCAGGAATAGTTCCGCAGGTGTACGTCCAGTTACCGAATTAGGTGTATTCCTGTAGGCCAGCAGAAAATCGTCAAGACGTTGGTGGAGGGTCCTGCGTTGACCTGTCATGTTGTCATGCAAGACTTGCTTGAGCAATATTGTCTTGGTCGTTTGAACTAGGCGTTCGGCTGCGCCATTCGACGCTGCGTGGTAAGGCGGCGTACGCGTATGCCGGATTCCGAGGCCGCGTGTGAAATCTGCGAACTCTTGAGCAATGAATTGAGGCCCATTGTCACTAACTAACTCTTCAGGATATCCGTACGCGGCGAAGATAGCCCTCAGAGTGTCGATTGTCCGTGCAGCAGTAGCGGTGCTGAGACATCTGACTTCAATCCACTTGGAATACGAGTCTACAAGCACGAAGAGATTCATTCCCTCTTTTACAGCAAAGTCGACGTGGACACGCTGCCAGACCCGCGTTGGGTATGTCCACGGATGCAGTGGTCCCGGTGTCTTTGCGGGCGCAGTTGTCTGGCAGACGTTGCACTTACGAACCGTTGACTCGATGTCTTTGTCCATTAAAGGCCACCAGACAAATGACCTAGCTAGCATTTTCATTCTTTCAATTCCAGGATGCTCTTCGTGAAGCAGTGATAACACTGGCTGCCGGAGTGTATCAGGAACGATGACCCGTTGCCCCCACGTCAGGCATCCTTGCTCCTGTGACAGTTCATGTCGCCGAACGTAAAATGGCTGAAACTTTCCATCAAACGTTGCAGGCCATCCAGATACGGTGAACTGTCGTACGGCCTCGAGTATTGGGTCCCGTTTTGTCCATTTCGCAACTTGACTGGCCGTGATAGGTGTCGAGTCAAAGACCGCCAAGCACTCCTCGCTTTCGTCATTGTGCCTTGCTGGAAGCGGTAGCCTGGAAAGTGCGTCGGCCACTTCCATATTTTTCCCCTTTCGGTATTGTAGCGTGTACTGGTACGCGGCCATTGTGATGGCCCAGCGTTGTACTCGAGCTGCTGCCACTGTCGGAATAGGTTTATCCGGTGCCAGAATTCCTAGCAGTGGTTTATGATCGGTATATAACTGGAATTTCCTGCCGTAGAGGTAACGATGGAACCGCTTCAATCCGAAGATAATTGCGAGAGCCTCCTTTTCTCCCTGTGCGTAGTTACGTTCCGCAACGCTGAGAGTTCGAGATGCGAAGGCGATCGGTTTTTCTGTTCCATCCGGCATGACGTGGAAAATGACCGCTCCCAGGCCGTATGCCGAAGAATCACAGCTGAGACCAATAGGCTTCTTAACGTCGTAATATGCGAGTACTTGGCTGTCGATCAGACGCCGTTTGGCTTCTTCAAATGCTTTTAAACATCTTTCTGTCCACACCCAGCGTTGGTCTCTTTTCAACAAGTCGTACAACGGTGCGACTATGGTAGCGAGATTCCTGATAAATTTCCCGTAGAAGTTCAGCAAGCCCAAGAAAGCCCGCAGTTCCGTAGCATTACTCGGCTGAGGAGCTTCGATTATTGCCTTTATCTTGGTTTCCGTCGGGAATATGCCTTCCTGTGTGACTTTATGCCCCAAGTATACAACTGACGGCTTGAAAAATTGACACTTTTCTTCCTTCAGTGTCATATTGTGCTGTTCTAGTCGTTGCAAGACATTCTCCACCGTTCCCTGACATTCGTCCACGTTTTCACCTGCGACGATTTCATCATCAATGTAACATCCCACCTTGGGAATCCCTTTTAAAACTGAATCCATTAGCGACTGAAAAATGGCTGGTGCGCTCGATATTCCAAAGGGCAGTCTCTGAAATTGAAACAGCCCGAGATGTGTGTTTACTGTCAGCAGTGGCTTGCTTTCTTCGTCCAAGGGAACCTGCTGGTACGCTTGTGACAGGTCCAGAACGCAGAAAACTTTTCCTCCGGCGAGTGTTGAGTACAAATCCTCTGGTAAGGGCAAGGGATAATGATCGGTCTTCAAAACAGGATTCACGGTGATCTTGTAGTCCCCGCATAGCCTTAATCCTGCTCCGCTGCTCTTCGGTACCACAACAAGGGGCGTTGCCCAGTCGCTTCTTCACACTCTTTTCAAGATGCCATCAGCTTCCAATTTCTCCAACTCCTTTGCTACTTGGTCTTTCATGGAGAACGGTACTGGTCGCGCTTTCGCAAACACTGGTTGGGCTGCCTCCTTGACGAGAACACGCGCCTTGAAGTCCTTCACCACTCCTGGAACGCCTTTGAAAACTCCAGAGTACTTCCGCCGCAACGTCTCCACCCTTTTCCCCACGTCACTTGACAGATGGCAGACACTCTTCCAATCTAGCCTCAGCCTCTCCAGCCAGTCTCTTCCTATTAATGCTGGCATTTTCCTGCCCTGATCTCTGACGACCACCAACGGCAGGAGCATTTCCTCGCCTGTTTGGGCCACTTTGACGCTTGACTTTCCCAGTATCTGCAGCTTTTCCCCGGTGTAAGTTCGCAAAGCTAGGTCTGCTGTCCTGCACTTGATGTGTGGGAAGTAATGTCGATACATCATTTCGGGCATTATTGTGACCGCTGCTCCAGTATCTATTACCATGGGAACTTCCTTTCCTTCGATACTCATGTCTACGCTGTATCCACTTGCTGCCTTTTCTGAGTAATATATAGTGTAGCAGTCGCAATCGTCCGACTCTTCGTCCGTCGTATCGACGTATGTGACAGGCTTCGTTTTCGTTTTTCCGCACACCGCTTGCAGGTGTCCCTTTTTGTGGCAGGATCGACACGTGAGATTCCTGAACCAACACCTATCCGAGCGGTGAGGCTTCCCGCAGTGCTTGCACTCGTCTCTGTCCTCTTCCCGTTTACTGTCTGCGCCCGGTACGGCTACTTTCCATTTTGGAGCCTTCTTCCTTGCTCTCCCGCTGATAGCGTTGACTCCATCTCCTTGGCTTGCGTCGTGTAACTGCTTAGTTTGCTTAGCCGCTAGCTCCTTTTCCAAGGCAATCTTGCATGCCACTTCAAACGTCAATTTCTCCGTTGCAAATAACGTTCGCTGCGTCTCTTCATCACGTAACCCAGCTACCAGTCTGTCCCTCAAAGCGTCGTTGAGAAAAGTACCGAACTCACAGTCTCTGGCTAAGTGTTTCAACTCTGTGATGAAGTCCTTGACGGTCTCATCCGGATGTTGAACTCTTCGATTAAACTGACAACGTTCCGCAATGATTGACCGCTGTGGACTGTAATGTCCCTCCAAGAGCACCTTGATTTCTCCGTATGTCTTCTCCGTTGGAAGTGCAGGCACAACGATCTTTTTCAGCTCTTCGTAAGCTTGCCCCCCGATTACGTTTAAGAGCAGCTTCAACTTCTTTTCTTGAGGCACTTCATTGATGTCGACGTAGTTGTCGAAACGCTCAAAGTACGAGCGAACGTCGTCAACCTTCGGGTTGAATTCAGCCATAGTGCCGAGCTTCGGGGCGTGACGTGATTGTGACATCTTGGATTAAGTGAGTCCAATCGGGTCCTCTCTGTCCGATTCCTTACTTTTCCGACGTTGATTTCGGGTGACTAGCGATTCCGGTGCCTTCTGCGTCGTTGCGATGAACGCTTCGTTGTCATCAAACCTCCAACGTTCCCAGAAAGCCTGGATGACTGACTAGTACTGCTGCTGTTTTAAGCAAGAACTCCTTGCCGCCTTGCCCATGTGGGTCGATCAACCTTCGTCGCCAGAATGTTCTGTTTCGGAGCAGCAGACAGACACGTCCATACCCAAGAACGAATATTATTTTAATGTCCCGAACACGAGCGCGTGAGCGCTGATACCAATAACCATGGAACTGAACAGCAGGTAGCGTGTAGGAGGTAGAGACAGGGGTCTAGTCTTGGGAAAGCGTAACAGCGTTTATTCCGACATGCTAGCTTTCGAAGATAACAGACAACGTGGCCTCTGAGGTCCTGGCTTATAAAGGTGCTGACCGGAGATTAGCTCTACGTCACAGCCTTTGTCCGTGGCTTCTAACCTTGCCTGGGGTTTTCTTCCGTCTGCTTCCTTGGGAGAACAGGTAGTAGATCCCCTCGGAATGTTGGCGACGGCGGGTTTCCGCATACGGATGACCTTCTCCGTCTGGGTCCGCAGGGAAAACAGGTGGTCAATCTCTTTGGAATGACACAAAGGCTTTCGAAGTGGTCCTGGTTAATGGCAGGTGCAGCTAATCCCGGCGTGTATGTTTCGGATGTCTGGCTCTGTCGCAACACCCCTCCCCGCCAGGATGGTCATCGCGAAGTGGTAGCAGTTTCTTTCGCTGCTCCGTTGAGTCGATGACGGAATGACCAGTATCTTCATGTTTCTCGGTTCAAAGGGGTTGGGAACAAGCTTGCCAGGACGATGATCGGAGGCACTCGTGACCAGAATTTGCAATCGTGCAGTGAGTCTGGGACAACATTGGTAGAAACACACCAATCCACGCACTCCAACACAGAAGGATGAACCACATATCTCACTCCAAATCATGCGAGACCATGATAATGCCATTAAAACACACATATCTGTTCTGCGGCCCAAAATAACCTACACTTGCACAATGGATTTTGACATAACACTCAAAGAGGATATTTACAGGAAACATGACGCCACTAATGCACCAGATATGTTAAATGCCTTTCATTCCAAAAATGCATTTCAGATATATATACATGGGTCATAAAATGGAGCTCATTCTTTGTTTTGGAACCCCCGACTGAGGCCATCAGCATTGCCGTTGAGGCATCCCTTCTCATATCTGATTTCGAAATTGTATTGCTGAAGTGCAAGGCTCCAGCGTAGCAGGCGACCATTGTTGTGGGAAAAGTTCTGCAACCATTGTAGGGGACAGTGATCTGTTTCAATTATGAACTTAGTCCCAGCTAAGTAACAAGCCAACTTTTGTACCGCTCACACCAGGCAGGCGCATTCTTTTTCAGAGGCACTATAGGCCTCTTCTCGGCCGGTCAACTTGCGGCTTATACACAAGACTGGCCGTTCTCGTTCTCGTTCATCTAGCTGACATAATACTGCACCGATTCCACGATCACTCGCATGTGTACAACTGTACAATAAAGTCGCGCGTGTAACCAGGAGCAGCCAACACAGGCATGCATGTTAATGCTGCTTTTAGCGACTGAAAAGCCTTCTCCTTAGCAGAATCCCATTTGACGGTCTAGGGCTCGCATTTCCGCAGCGATCTGTGAGGGGGCTTGCCAGCTGAGAATAGTTGCGAATGTAGTGCTGGTAGTACCCAGTAAGCCCCTGGAAAGCGCGGATATCGGTCTTTGTTTTGGGCCGGGGGTAGTTCACGACGGCGGCAATCTTTACCTCATGTGGGCGACGAAACCCTTGTCCAATGGTGTGCCCTAAGTAAGTTACTTCAGCACGTCCCAA
Organism: Ornithodoros turicata; assembly: GCF_037126465.1. NCBI lineage: Eukaryota > Metazoa > Arthropoda > Arachnida > Ixodida > Argasidae > Ornithodoros > Ornithodoros turicata. The sequence continues at coordinate 53,192,306 of NC_088203.1, read as the reverse complement.
TTGACATTTTTCGGGACGTACGGTGAGCCCTGCTCTTCGTAGTCGGTCTAGCACTGTCCTGAGGTGCACTAAATGTTCTTCCCATGTGTTCGAGAACACCGCTACGTCGTCCAGATATCGTAGCGCGAAGTCGCTCAGCCCACTTAAGACACGGTCCATAAGCTTGGAGAAACAAAAGGGGGCATTTTGCAAACCGAATGCCAACATTTTAGGTCGGAATGTACCCAAAGGCGTAACGAACGCGGCATACCGGCTTGCTCCTTCTGATAAGGGTACCTGCCAGTATCCCCTTACGAGGTCAAGAGTAGAAATGTATTTGGCTCTACTAACAATTTCCACCCGTTCTTCTATATTCGGTATCGGGTATGTCTCGTCGCGCGTTATCGCGTTTAACCGGCGATAGTCTATGCATGGGCACGGATCTTTACCCGGAACCTCAACGAGTATCATAGGTGCCGTGAAGTCACTCTCTGCTTGTTCAATCACTCCGAGCTCCAACATCCTTTCGATTTCTTTATCCATTATCTCTCTCTGTCTAGGAGACATCCGATACGGTTTCGACCGAATCGGCTGGTTAGTTGTCAGTTCAATGTCATGCACTACTAAAGAAGTTCTCCCCGGACGTTCTGAAAATATATCTTGAAAATCTGCAATGATATCCTCAACGTCTCGAACTTGGAATTCCTCCAGTCCCTCTCCAATGCGCGTCCATGAAACGATCTCGGGGGTTGTGAGATGCTTGATGTTGCCTATCGTTGGTATTTCATTGGGCTCTTCCTCTGGCATGCTCACTGTCAAGTTCACAACAATTTCCCTTTCTTTGTAAGGTTTCATAAGGTTGCAGTGATAAACTTTAATTGCTTTGCGCCGCGTTCCAACTTCCACTGCGTAGTTTGTTTCGGATATCTTTTCAACTACCTTTACTGGCCCTTCCCATTGTACTTCCAACTTGTTTTGTTTGGAGGGCTTCAGAAGCATTACTTTATCGCCAACGGCAAACATACGTTTTCGGGCTGATTTGTTTTAGTACAGTTTAGCCTTTTCTTGGGCCGATCTCATATTCTCTTCAACTACCTCTCTGACGTGATTTAGACGATCAAGCAACTCCAGAACGTATTCCACGACCGTGGGTTCTTCTCCCTGGCCTTCCCATGACTCTTTTAACATGCGGAGAGGACACCTCAGGTTTCTCTCGTAAACTAGCTTCGCCGGGCTAAAGCCGGTCATGTCGTGTGGCGCGGAACGGAGCGCGAACATCGCCGCAGGTAGAGAAGCCTCCCAATCTCTCTTGTGCTCAAAACACAGAGCTCGAAGCACTCGCTTCATAATTGAGTGAACCCTTTCGACGCTATTCGATTGTGGGTGGTAAACGGAGCTATGGATTAGCTTAATCCCGCATCTTTCAAAAAATGTTGTCGTGAGAGAGCTTGTAAAAACGCTGCCATTGTCACACTGGATTTCGGCCGGAAAGCCAACACGGGCAAAAATAGAGACAAGCGCATCCACCACATTTGTTGAATTAGGCTCTTTGAGCGGGATAGCTTCTGGGAACTTTGTAGCAGGGCAAAGTGCTGTCAAAATGTGTCGACAGCCCGTTGACGAAGCCGGGAGGGGTCCTACGATATCAATGACCAAACGACGGAACGGCTCAGTAATGATCGGAACCAACTGCATAGGGGCCTTTCTGTTGTCGGTTGACTTGCCTGTTCTTTGACAAGTGTCGCATGAACGGACGAACTCTTCAATATCTTTCCAACAACCCGGCCAATAGTATTCCTGCGTTAGGCGCATCTTCGTTTTTCGCACGCCTAGATGACCAGCCCACGAGGCGGAGTGGGCCAAGTGCAGCAGATCATTCTTATATTTCTGCGGAACTACCAGCTGTTCGATTAGTCTGCCTTTGCGGTCTTGATAGCGCCGGTAGAGGAGGTCCGATTTTAGGTAGAAAGAAATGTTTTTCTTCGCTACCCCTCCTCTAACATTGTTGCGCAAGTCTTCTAGCAATGGGTCGCTCTGTTGCTCCCTTGCTAGTGTTGTCCTGTCTATATTAGCAAGACTTTGAAAGTTCAGCGACACTGGCGGAAGGTATTCGCCCACGGTTGGCAGGAGGCTCGCCTCAGTAGTGGCATTTCTACATTTGTCCTGTTGTGCACTCGCTATAGCTCCTTTATCGCAGTGGTCGCGTTTCCCAACATCCGCGTCACCTGACTTTAGTATCTGCGGGGAATCATCTCTGTTTGATTCCATTTGACTCGCGAGTTGTCTAGCCTTCGAACGAGATAATGCCAGAATGGTGTCGTCCGAAAAGCTTTGACCACGTTCCCTTAGCAACTGGTGTGATGATTTGTTCGAGAACAAGTACGGATAGCTGCGCGGGAGATTCTTTGAGACGGCCGCTTCTGTCACTAGTGTACCAAATGGACCTTCAATAGTTACTCTAGCAATTGGACGGCAGACGCTATGCTCCTCCACTACTTGCTTTATCCAGGCGCAGTCGCCAGTGAAATCTTCGGCCGTAATATAAGATGGATGCACTACATCCATTGTAGCCGCTGAATCTCTGAGCACCTTACACGGTTTTTTATTCGCGATCATGTCACGCATGTACGGCACAAGCAGCCTGTCATTTTCCGTACTCCCACTGACATCTGAAAACACAACCTTGTTTGGACAATTTGCCGCATAATGACCTGGCTTGTTACAGACATAACAGAGATTCGATCGCCTAGACTCGAACACTTTTGTGTTGATTTGTGTTGATTTTGTGTGCACTCTCTTTGACGTTGCTTTCTACTTTTGTAGAAGCTGTCCTACTTTCACCCCTGAGGTCCCTTTCATGCGCTTGACCCTTTTCGAAGCGTCTACGGGGGAAACGGCGTCACGACTCTATCTTATTCCCGTCTCCCACTTCTTTCTGCACTTTTGGGAAACCCGCTGTTACATCTTGCAATTTCCGACGCGTTGCATATTCCTCCACGAGCTCCGCGGCTTGTTGGACATTCATCTTACTTAATATGTCCTGAACCAAAAACCTAGCGGACTCAGGCATGCAACGATAGAATTGCTCGAGCGCTATACACTCAATGACTTTGTCATGATCTCCGTGCACCTCAGCGTTTTTTAGACATTCGACTAGATTGGCTTTGAGGCTATACGCAAACTCAGGGTACGACTGATCAGTCTTCTTTTCTGACGTGCGGAAACGCTGACGAAATGCTTCTCTGGAAAGCCTAAACTTTTTCAAGAGGGCTGACTTTGTCTTGTCATAGTTTTCGGCATCTTCCTTACTTAGTCGCGTTATGACATCTGGGGCTTCGCATGGCAGCAGTGTTAGTAGTTTATGGGGCCAAGACTCGCGCTGAAACCCTACCTTTTCGCATGTTCTCTCAAAGTTCACGAGGAACAAACCAATATCCTCGCCTATTTTATATGGTTGCAGGTGGTCCTTAATTTTGAGCCTTTCTCCGTCCCCATTTCTCGAAACTGGGCGACTGGCATTTTCTCTGCCTAGCTTCAACGTTTCGAACTCGATCCTCTTTAAAGCGAGCTCATGTTCACGTTTCTCTCTTTCAACGCTCTCATGTTTGGCCTGCACTTCGTCTTCTTTTCTTTGCACTATTAATTCCCAACATTCCTGAAGTTCCTCATCATCCGCTCCAATACTCTGAATGAGCTCAATGATCTTTGGCTTTCGCTTCACCTGTCCTGCGCTACCTCCCAATTCCTCCAGCAAAAGTAACAGATCCGGTACTCGTAACTTGCTCAGATCCATGTTTCCTCTTTGAGTGGTATCTGCAGAGGAGACTTCTTGGAGGCAAGGACTACCATTAAAAATTCGGCATCGATATCTCGTGAAGACCCAGTGAGGATTGTGCAGCAAGTGTCGACCGCGATGAATAACACGACGGGGCTACAGCTCCCAAGTGAGAGCGCAACGAGGCAGCTGGTTAGAAGAGCAAGAAGAATCGGTTTTCCACGCGAACCGAACTCCGTCGACGAATTAGTGCTCGGAGATGACCTCAGTCGCTCGCTGCTAGGAAGTACTTCAGCGCTACGACACCATCTGCGACGACGGTTCGAGGGTCATCGTGTTCTCCACAGACGAGAACTTAGCGTACTTTGAATCCTCAACATCGTGGTTTATGGACGGTACATTGAAGACTGTGTCTATGTTGTTTGAGCAATTGTACACGATCCACGCTTACGTGCAAGGGTCTCTGTTCTCTTTCGTGCACTGTCTGATGTCACGGAGAACGCAGCTAGTTTACCAGCAGCTTTTGCGCGACGTCGTTGACCTCGCGGCAGAGCCACAAATATTGCTATCGCCCAGAGGTATTGTTGTGGATTTTGAGGTTGCAGCTATCAATACTGTTCGGGTGGAGCTGCCTCCGCCCCCCCGACCCCGCAAGCAGCAAATAGAGTCACCAAATAGGGACCACACTCTAAAAGTGAGTGAGTGAGTGATTGAAGTTTTTCTGGCGCATGAGCGACTAGGGCTATTATGCGCCAAGACAATGATAAAATGTTATCTATTTAAAAAAGGGAATAATTCAGTTAAAATTTAGTTTAAAGGTACTTGATGCAACCAACATCGTTTAAAAAATTGTATACACAATTAAAAGTAACCAGGGGCTCATCACCCAGCAAAAGTGCGGGATGGAAGGGAATGTGATATTTGTAAAAGGCGGGAAAGTGGCGGCGACGGTGAGCTTCGTGCAGTGGGCACATTATCAGAATATGCAAAACAGAAAGCGGTTCCCTGCAAGGCACACACAGGGGTGGATCCTCCTCCCGTAAAAGGAATCCGTGTGTCAGGTAGGTGTGGCCAATACGTAACCGAGCTGACAGAATTTCGTGAAGGCGGTTACTGAAAGCATGTGTGGGCTTGCCTATGTCATGTTTGATTAGATGAAGTTTATTAGTGTTCTGTGTGTTCCATTGTTTTTGCCATTTCTCATTAATCGTCTTTCGTATGACTGAACGCAAGTCTTCAGCTGCCACTTCTGTAAATGCGAGGTCGCCGGACAGTGCCTCGACAGCGGCCTTGTCGGCTTGCTCGTTGCCACGTATACCTACGTGACTTGGCACCCAGCAGAGTGTTAGAGAGAAACCTTTGTTTGTAATTTGGCTGAATAAATGCTGGGCTTGTTGCACGAATGGGTTCTTTTGTTTCCGTAAGCTGCATATAGCTTGTAGACAGCTCAGGGAATCGGTGTACACGACTGATGTATCAATGTGAGAGTGTAACACATGATTAAAAGCGAGGATCACAGCGTATACCTCTGCACTGAAAATGGAAAAAGTGTTTGGCAGACGGCGAGACACAGCAGACGTGCCTGTGACCATTGCACATGAAACCTTTGAACCCGTTTTAGAGCCATCCGTGTAAAGGGCGACATGGTCTCCAAAACTGTCCTTTAATGATAAGAACTCCTGCTGGAGCACAACTGTAGAAGTTTCTTGCTTTTTATATTTTAATAACGATGTGTTGTGTGTTGGTGGTGGCTGCCATGGGGGAAGCCTCCCACCACTTGCTACTAGAGTCACCCCGCCCCGGTCAGGGAAGCCATAAGCTTCCATTTCCAGGGACAGTCGCATACTAAAAGGAGGAATGACAGAAGGTCTGTTCAAAAACAGGTGCTGGAAACGGGTTTCTGTGGCACAGGCTAGGGCAGGGTGCTGCGGGTAAGATCTCACCTTCATTGCATATGTAGAGGCAAGGTAAAATCTCCGTTTTTCCAGCGACCATTCATTACACTCTGCATACAAGCTTTCAACTGGTGATGTTCGAAAAGCTCCCAACACCAGACGGAGACCCTGGTGGTGAACTGGGTCTAAAATCGCCAGGGCAGACCTCCGTGCAGAGCCATAAACCAAAGACCCGTAGTCAAGCTTTGAGCGAATGACGGAAATATAAATACGACGCAGGACTTCGCGGTCTGCACCCCAAGACCTGTGCGACAAGATCTTGAGTATATTTAAGGCCTTCATTGACTTGACTCTGAGATTTTTTATGTGAGACACGAAATTGAGCTTTTGGTCAAAGATGACACCAAGGAATTTGTGTTCATGCATGACAGTAATATCCTGGCCATTCATTCTGAGTGTGGGCTCAGGAAACACACCCCTCACTCTTGAGAATGGGACACAAACAGTTTTCTCAGGAGAAAACGTGAAACCGTTTTTGGTGGACCAGTCTGAAAGTTTGTTTATGGTGAGCTGGAGCTGTCTCTCACACCTAGAAACGCTTGTGGAAGAGCAGGATATTTGAATGTCATCCACATATAAGGAGTACGTGACAGACGGTGGAATTGCATGGACGACAGAGTTCATCTTTACAATAAAGAGTGTTACGCTTAGAACAGACCCCTGCGGGACTCCATTCTCTTGTGTGAACAGGCGGGACTGTACAGTTCCCAGCTGCACCCTAAATGTTCTCCCCTGAAGAAAGTTTGCAACGCAACGGAAGAGCCGACCACGTATCCCAAAAGAGTGTAGGTCACGAAGGATGCCATACCGCCAGGCGGTATCGTACGCCTTTTCGAGGTCGAAAAAGATGGATACACAATGCTGCCGTCTGACAAAGGCCTCCCTAATAACAGTCTCCAAACGTAATAGCTGGTCTGTTGTTGAGCATGCAGTTCTAAAGCCACACTGATATCGGTCTAGGCATTCATTTTCTTCAAGGTAGTACATAAGCCTGCAGTTCACCATACGTTCAAAAGTTTTTCCTAAGCAACTGGTAAGGGCAATAGGCCTGTAACTGCTTGGATTGGAAGGACTTTTCCCTGGTTTTAGTAGTGGAATGATGATCGCCTCCTTCCAGCGGGACGGGAGGCAGCCCTCATTCCAGACAGAGTTAAAGAAGCATAGAAGGGTTTCTAGCGCTGAAGGTGTCAAATGCTGCAGCATAGAGTACGTGATGCGATCTGGCCCTGGAGCTGTCTGTTTTGAAACGCTCAGTGCTCTTAAAAGTTCTGTTATGGTAAAAGGCCTATTGTAAGCGTAGTTGTCGCCAGTACCACATGACAGGGTGCACTTCTCGGCAGAATCCTTGATCTTCAAGAACTCCCGTGTGTAATGAGTAGAAGAGGAAATGTTTTGGAAATGTTTACCTAAGGCGTCAGCCTGGTCTTCGATGCTCTGACACGTGCTTTCATTTATTTGCAGAAGTGGAACAGAGAAGCTCCTGTAGTCGCCTCTGATTTTTTTCAGTCTGTCCCATACAAACTTGGATGGAGTGCTACTATTTAGGGTGGATACGAAATTTTCCCAAGATTGCCGTTTCGCTTGTTGCCGTGTCCACCTTGCTTTCGCACGGGCTCTTTTAAAAGCGAGTAAGTTTGCTGGGGTTGGGTATCGTCTAAACTTACCCCATGCACGGTTCTGCTCCCGTCTGGTGTTCGCACAATCACTCGTCCACCAGGGCTTGCAGCGTCTAGGAAGACGACCTGAAGATTGCGGAATGGATTTAGTGGCTGCGTCAATAACAATGTCTGTAATAATGTCATTTGCTTCATTAATGCCGAGTCCATGGAGTGATTCTGCTGACAGAATGGCTTCTTGTTTAAAGGAGCCCCAATCGGCAAATTGTGTTTTCCAACGGGGTGGTCGGGTAGTGAGGGTAGCTGCCAGTTGATTGAGTTTTAATACAAGAGGGAAGTGGTCGCTACTGTAAGGACTGTCGGCAACTGTCCATGAAATGTCTTGGAATAGAGATGGACTACATAGTGAAATGTCAATAGCTGAGAAAGTCTGTGAAGCCGAATTGACATGTGTTGCACTCCCTGTGTTGAGAAGGCAGATTGGCAAAGATGTTAGCATTTTCTCTAACATCCTACCTCGTGTGTCAACTTTTGAGCAACCCCACAGAGGATGGTGTGCATTAAAATCTCCAAGCAGAAGAAAAGGCTGTGGCAGCTGTCTGAGAAGGTCTTGAAGTTGCTTTTCTTCAACCTTAGCTGATGGCGGCAGGTACAGAGAACACACCGTCATCACACGGTCAGTGCAAATCTGCACTGCAACAGCCTCAAGATTTGTAGAAAGTTGGACATCTCTCGTGGGAAGTGTTCTGGCCGTGAGAATGGCCACACCTCCGGAAGCACGTGCCGTGTCTGTTCGGTCCTTACGGTAAACGTTCCACCGTCGGAGGTGGAAAGGGGTGTCTGGAACCAAATTTGTTTCTTGGAGACAGAAACAGACAGCATGATGTTTGTCTGCCAAATCATGGACATCATCAAGATTTTTCAGGAAACCCCGGCAGTTCCACTGAATAATGCTCTGGGAACCCATAAGAAATGCACAGAAGAGGAAAAAGAATATGGACTGAACGACTACTCTAAGGCGTAAAGACCTTGTGGAACAACTGTCCATGAATGCGGAGGGATTAAGGAGCTTGTATTCTCGGTGGAGGAACCCTTTGTTGTTGTTCCTTCGCTTTTCCTCCTCGTCCTCGGCCAGCTTTTTTCCCTCTCTGTTCCTTGCCCATGGAAAGACTTGGTAGACTCGAAGACGACTTCTGAGAGCAGCAGTCGTCGTCATCGAGATCCATGCTCTGACTCGTGTTTTGGGACAGGCCCATGGCAATCCCGTCCCAAACGGAAGGGGATGCAACAACCTCCTCTGAGGTTAACATTGCATCTCCCTGGCTGTTCGTCTGAGAGGCCACTGGAGGAGAACCCTTAGTGTCCCTCTCTTTGTGTTGGGGAGTGTGGAGGGGAGCCCCAGAGGTCTGGGTCTCCACCGATACTCTGAGTGGTGCCACTCCCCTGCGCACCACATCAGAGAAGGTTCCTTTCTTCTGGAACACCAATTGTGCCTTTGCTGCACTGTATGTAATATTTTGCTCAGTTTTCAGCTTGAGGATCTGTTTCTCCTCCTTCCAACAAGGACATGATCTGGAGTAAACAGGGTGGTTACCCTTGCAATTGGCACACTGAAAATCATTGCTGCACGACTCTGATGAATGGTCTTTGCCGGAGCACTTAGCACAGACGGGCTGCCCACGGCATACCTGAGAACCGTGGCCAAACCGCTGGCACTTGTAACAGCGACTCGGATTGGGGATGTAAGCCCTCACATTGCAACTGAGGTAACCGGCCTTGATTGTGTCTGGCAGCTTGTGGAGCTTGAAAGAAAGGATTATGTGCTTTGTTGGGATTTCTTTCCCATCCCTACGCATGACTATTCGCTTTACAGCTACCACACCGTGCTGTTCTAGGCCTTCTTGGAGTTCCGATTCCGAACAGTCAAGAAGGTCGCTCTCAGAAATTACTCCTTTAACAATGTTGAGACTCCGGTGTGAGCTTACTGTGACAGATATCCCATTGATGTTTGTCAGTGAAAGAAGCGCACTGCTTTGCTCTCGCTTTTCAACGTGGACCTGGATATCTCCAGAGCCCAGTTTCTTGGCATTGTATTCTTTACCTATCAGCTGTTCAAGTGCTTTCGCTATTACAAAAGGAGATACCTTTGACAGTGGTTTTGTGTCATCATTAGAGTGGACAACCAGGAACTTTGCAAACCATGGTTCGGGTGTTGAGGTATTTAGATCAATTTGCTGGTACTCGGTGCGGAACCGTTTCCGATTCCGATCTCGGGGTTTTAAGGAAGAGGAATCCATAAAGGTGACAATACAATTCGATGCAAGGGTCCTGCCGCCCACCACGGAGCCCAACCAGGGGACCGCGTTTGACGCAGTAGCAGGTACGCCTACACTATACCCAAGTGCAGCTTCTGGAGAGTGAAAGACTGCCCAAGGTTGACCCTTGCCGCCAAAGAAGGTGAAAAGAGGAAAAGGAGAGAAGGAAGGAGACCAAGGAAGAGAAAGTGATGAAAAGGGAGATGGCGACTAGCTGAATAACCCTGGCCGGGCCTTCCAGGACCACCCGACTATGGGAAGCAGGGGCCAAAGCGGTGTGTTATTTTCCCGGAGGGGCCCCGAAGGGTCCAAACCAACCTCCGAGTCCACTCAACCGCCAGGATCCCCTTTTCCCCAGACACGGGAAAGCCACGCACAGCTATACGTGGGGGTCTCCCTCCTGCGGCGACCCAACCGTTGGTGCAGGAGGGGGCTACTGCGGCTGCTGCCGGGCGATGGGGGCGCCAAATTCCCGACGCCGGGACACTCTAAAAACGGTGACACTTTACTGACACATGAAATTGGTGTGACACTTTGGGGCGAGCCCAAACTTGGATTTGGAAAGTGTCACAGAGCGAACTTAGTCCCTATACAGCTACCGGAAACGTGTTTATGGTTGTCAGCGAGGTGGTTCAGGTGTCATAGCTGATAACTCAAGCCTGGGAGGGCGTGTGACACTTGAGTTGTGGCACTTGCCATAGCTGCGGCCGTTGCCCGTGACACATGGTTTGATATTTTCGCCGTTTGAACGCTTCGGATCTCTATATTTTCTCATTCAGCTACGAACAATGGGCAAGTCTTGGCCAGTTCAAGCCAGGATGCGCACGAGGTTTCTCGCGTCCAGTTCCATCTGCTAAGATGGCTTATTTAACTTGCTTTCCAGAATACTCTGACGACTCAGACGTTGACGTTACTGGAACACTTCGAGAAATCTGTGTGTATGATCCATGCTAGTGCCTGTCATATATGAGATCATACCGTTCGCATCCGTGTGCCCGGCAGGACGATGTATCATGTGTGGGCACCCTTCGGTGAAGCACGGTCGTATCGGTAAGCCCTTTAGGGTTTCTTTTCTTTTCGGAATGACGGAGGCAATGAAATCATGTGAACACAGGGCGGCTGGAGGATAAATTGGAGCCAAGTGTGCCGCGTTGTCTCTGACCCGCTGATGAACGCGAGCACACTTTCGGAAACCACCTTGCGATAGGAAATAACTAACTTTATGCGGAAAAATAGGCGATGTCGAGTTGCCGGTGATGAGTAGATCAAGGAGTGATATTAAACGGTAGGAGCAACTTATTTATTTACACATGGTAACAATTCTTTCGTGCACGAGACTGCACTTCTTCAGGTTACCAGGTAACCTGAAGAAGTGCAGTCTCGTGCACGAAAGAATTGTTACCATGTGTAAATAAGTAAGTTGCTTCTACCGTTTAACTTTATGCGCTGTGAAATTGTTGCTAAGCAGACAATCACATCCGCGCGTCTGCACCACGTGCGCGACGCTTATTATTCCGCGTAATAAGCGTCGTTCACCAGTGCACATTCAAATCTGTGCGTCATAATTCTTTGACATCCGAAATGGCAAGTTACCGCGGTGGAGAGAAATTGAAAGCTTTTTGAGTAGCTCCCGAGAATGAAGACTTTGGGGCCTATTTTTCTTCGTACTTCATTGCACCGTTTCTTGCGATTACGTTCTGCATTTCGTTTGTCTTCATCTCTTTTTTAATGTGTCGTGATCTAAACTGACGACTTACGTTTAGGACCTGCAGAACCCCTATAAGGAACTTTCAGAATAGCGTGCGAGTGGCCACACACAAATGAAAAGCTTTTGCTAATTATTCAGTTACCATGCATCCCTTCAGGACAGCCCTGTATTTCGAGGTGCATTTCGAGCAACGACTGCCATCTTAGAAGGGGTTCTACGAATTCATCCACCAGGAGGATCTTGATCTCCGTGCTCGCCCATTACCTCGCAGTGTGTCTATTCCGATTTTTTTTTTTTTTTTCTAATTCTTCTTTTCGCGTGACCCCTAGCATGCGAGCGTGCCTTCCACATGTCCGCTGCATGTTTCACCCATCTCTGAGGTCCATACAGCCACACAATGAGAGGCTTTTCCATGAAAGTTAAGTAGCTGTCTCACGCTCGATCGGACGCCTTGGCTCCTTCACCCTTTGTGCTCGTGTGGGCTCGTGAACGAGTTCTCAATGCACTACCAAGATTGTCGAGATTGGGATTGAGACAACACACTCAACTTTTATGCAAATAGACAATGTCGTGACCACGAGGACAACGTCACGATTGACGCCGTGGGGGGATGTCCGTCCTGTGCCGACATCGTATGGCGCAAAGCGTCTGAGGAAAACCCAAGAAAAACACCAAACAGCACAGCCGGCACTCCTGTGAGGCCGACAACGGAGAGTCCTTTCACCAGCACCATCGTGACCACGACGCCAACTGCGCTCTGAGCACAGAGCTTCATCGCATAGCACGCCGACGGCCTACCACTGTACATCTTTCTTTATTCTTTATTGCGTGTTAGCGCCGCGAAGCAACTGTGGCTATGAGCGACGTACAGATGTGGACAGACGGAGAGAGGACAGCAGGAAGGAGTGGGGGACAGGGGGATTAGTATGCGTCCTGGGCCGACTTCAAGGGGAACTGTGCCGACATTCGTCTGGAAAGTCTTCGGAAAACCCAGGGAAAACCTCAGACAGCACAGCCGGTGGTAGGATTCGAACCCACCACCTCCCAGTCTACAGCACGACCTTGGTTATCACCAACGAGCGGACGCCTTGGCCCACTCGGCCATGCCGCTGGTCTACCATTGTACAGATCGATGCCTTTGTCACTATTGATTTGTTGAAAACGGGACGGTAAGCCTTTTCGAGGCACTTAACATAACTGCATAAGTGTCCCAAAAAGGCGTGCGCCTCCTGTTTTCAGCTACTGAACAGTGTTAAATGCGTCACTCTGTACAATGGTTGGCCGTTGCGTGCTCTGCGGTGAAACTCTGTTTATAGAGTATGTGACCTTGCTCGTGACACTTCCCGTGAGAGCTCTCGTGGCACATGCTTCAAAAAGCAAAAAGGAACAAAAAGCTTCTGAAAGTGACACTTGAGCAAAGCGTAACTTTTTTGCAAAAAAGTGACGCTTGCAACGCGTCACAAAAGTGTCACCATTTTTAGAGTGCCACACTGAGCCACGCCGGCGAGCGAGCCATTTTGGGTCCGGCGCGGCCGCGTTGCCTAGCCCCCATTCCCCTTCTCTGCAGGAGAACAGGGCGCAGTCCAGCCAGCTCGCAACCGAGGAAACCGAGTTTGGATGTAGGGGACTCAACAACGACGGCGCGTTCTTGGAAGGAGAAACCACGTGACACCGAACGGCCGCCCCGGCGCGGAAAAGGAATGCGATGCTCTGTACCCGTATTTAGTGACTCTAGCAGCAAAGGCTTCGCGAAGACCGTCTCATGCGCGTTTTGAGTGAGAGGGATATCTGAGAGGTTCAACAGTTCGACCGGCGTATTTCGAAACCCTGACCGATACAGAAGAGCGGCGGCGTGGCGGCGGCAGAAAACCCTGAAAACCCGATGCCGATGCATCGCGTTGGCGCAGGACGCTGCTGACATAATGGCGGCTGTAGGCGGTGTTACGTTTTGTGGTGTTGGGTTGGGACAGATGGGTTGAGCGAAAAGAAACAGATAGATTTGGCTTGCTGGTTGACGTGCCTTGAGATTACGCGTTAAGTAACGCGCAAGTTCTTCCAACATTTATGTTCCTTGTGTTTGAAAGCGTGAGTCCGCAGAGAGTCTCTGTAGGAGAGTGTAGGTAGTGTGTTTCAGTGTAGGAGAGCGTTGTTGTGCTGCTATTTGGGTGGTCGTTGCCATTAATACACGGCATGGAAGTTGAAAATGTTCGAATGTAAAAGTGGAACAGAAACTGAAAATGGGTCCTTGCGGCGTGTAGAGAAGTTTGAAGTGGATCTGCAAAAGCCAAGGCGCCGTACTGAAGTCTGTGCGTAGTGCGTGCACAAAGACTGTGTGTGTGGTTCCGACTAGAGTCACTCTGACGTTTTCAGGTGATATTCCTTTTGTCTTTTTTTCTCTCGCAGAGAAAGTTGCATGTAGTGGTCTTGAGCGTCAAATCCACATAATGTGCACCCAGTTTAGTTCATGATTGAAACGTGATTGAATTCAGGGCGATACTTGGTTTAACACGAACTCTTCAGACTCTGGGGTGGAATCGGGTATAACACGTAATTAGGCTGTATTTATGGTGCATTTCAGTGCACTTCACATATCTTTCTGTACCAATATTTATAAGCTTTTATGACCATAGTGTTGATACAGCTTACTTTTGTGGTTACATGTTGGCAAAAAGTCGACTACACTTGCCTTTCATTACTAAATGTTGTGGATAAATGTACACAGCATGACAAAGAATGTACACAGGTTTTTATATTGCTATATTTTGTCCTTTATTCAGTGTTTCTGACTGCTAACAGGGAACTGTGCCCTGAACTCGAGAAAACATTATGCATAATATACACATGCATACCTAAAGACGCAAGTGCACCAAAATAGCACGACTAAAATGAATGAAAAGCATACTTCTACAAAAGCTACCAGTAAAAGCAAAAACAATAATGAAGTCAGTATCACTGCATTGATCATCTTATGATGAGGAATGGCATTCACATTGTTTGTTTTCTGGAGAGAGAAGGGATGCTTCGAGTTGGAACATTTAGGTATAGCCACTTGTGTCTCACTTGATATCACCCAACCAGAACTGACCAATTTTCTCACACATTTATTCCTGAAATGTTTGTTTTCTCATTTGAACTGCACGAACTGAACGCAAGTATTAGTTACGTTACTTGTTTTAGATTAGTTCATTACTACGCAGCTCAACAAAACATTACTTTGGTAACTTTGTGACTTAGCAATTGCACGTTCCATGAGGAATATTGAAATCGCCATTTGTGGTGTAAATTATATTATCTCATTTCATTTTTCACTCTGTGTCCCATGGCTATGATAGTCTCTCTGTCTCATGGTCAACTCTCATCTCTGCTCATGACTGTGATGGTAATGGACAAAGAGACAAAAGTGGTTATCACTTCAGGACGAAAGATCATCAGTTTCACCCGTCACCTGTTTATGCAATACCTCATTCACATACCAGATTCACCACGGAATTGTTCATTGGAGACAACCATTGACCATTACCAGTCATAACTAGAATTGTAGCTCCAGAAAAACATGTCTAAGTGAATTTGGTTAGGAATAATGACAAGATGTATTTGACATGGTCATGAGATGCTTACAACTTGCTTTTCATGTTTGGCTGGGGCCACTGCTGGCTGGGTATTACTGGGAGCCCTCTGTTCTGGCAGCTAACACATGACACATTGCTCTTGTTTTTATTATTTAGGAAAGTTGTCATACAATGGTTTCTACAAGGGGGTATCTAGCAAACTTAGAAACTTGTTAACTTATCAAACCAAGATGGGAATGGGAAGGTGTCTAGGTTCACATGTTTACTGATCAAGGTAAGGGAGTGGGTTAACTTTAAAAAAATACAGTGCCAGTGTTTGCACCCACTTGACCCAATCTTGATCATACCCACACCATCACATGCTGTACGTATGTATGCACATAAATTAAGCTTAAAGCACAACATGTTGCTCACAAATGCAAAGGCACTGCAGCTCTGTAAAACAGTAACATGCACTGCCATGTTATGAAACAAAAAGGGCTCGACTAGACAGCAGTGTCTTCAATATAGTGAAGGTGTTGGGACTTTGGCCACCGAACACTAGGGATGCTGCCTTGGAGGCACTTGTGTTCAGAGCTGTGGGATGGATACAACCTTTTAGGATTCTCTGTGCATGATCCTGGGATAATTGTGAATAGTGGACTGCTAGTGAACGTATGACTAGTGGACTTCTGAACAGCGACCATGTGCATAGTGAATAGCAAACTTGCGAGCAGAGCACATGAGCAGTATTTTTAGGGAGTGGGGGGTGAGAATTTATGTTAGGAGCAGCAGAACAATTCGGGAGACAAGTTCAATTTCTCCTCTTTTTTTTCATTACAAGCAAACAAAAGGGATTATTTATTCATGTCACTAGAGTAATACTTGCAATGTCACACAGCAATGTCGTTTCCACGAGACCCCCACATGTTGCAGGATAAATTACTTGCTTGGGCTTCATGCATGTCGTTGCAGTAGGACGGCATCAGTGAAGTCCGTAATTCCGTGTAATACAAAAACATTACAACTGTATTCCCCATGTTTTGCCGCTAATAATGGCCTTTTAATATTTCAGTTTGCTGTGCACAAACAACATATCAATTATGGTAGCACCATATCGCTAGAGGTACAACTTTTTGGTTTTCCTATAAGCTGTGTAAACACCTGCCAGAAAGCTTTAAATCGATGAGATTTTCGTTTGAAAAGTGTTGATTTTTCTGTGCTTAAGAGCATGGTTTTGATGAATTCTGGTCCCACTCACTACTATAACGTTCAGATCGTAGGGGGAAACTCGAAGAACACACAGCCTCAACAACACAAAAACATCTATTGGTTAGTCGTAAAAGGTCACCAGGGGGAGGGGAGGTATCTTTATTATATAGAAAAAATAAGAGGGAAAGGTTAGCTTGCGCCATGGCGGGTTGCTATTCCCAGCAAAGAAAGGCAAACAAAAAGAAAAACAAACCACCAAGGGCAATGCGATGAACATGTACAGTACTGGCATGTGTATGGCTATCAGGTAACAGTTGTGTTAGTGAGCTTCAGGACGTGTTTTTAAGCGGGCCATCGTTGCACAAGAAAGGGTAAATATATTGCGTTTTATGATGTATGGTGCTAATGCGATACAAGCATAGTCAGGGCAAGTTCACGGCAGTTAATAAGATAGACCTCAAACAACCGACAAAAACTTGTCTGGTACCTGCTACATTTTAATGTAGGTGTTCTCTCATTACCTCGAGCTCCGATAATTCATACTTTTGCATACTTCACACAAACTTCATGTGACCTCCATGTTTAGCTCACAGTTTTCAGTGTATTGAAAAGCTTATTAACTGAACGGCATTTTTGCCTAATGAACATTTTTCATTCCCTTGTGAAACCCTCCTACTGGCAGAAGATGGCTTCCGCATGTTGCTGACGCCACCTCTTGAGACACCCTCCTTTGAACATAATGCTCACCTCCAGATGCCTGTCTCCTAAAGACGGCACCCTTACTGCTTGGGCTTTAGCTGGCATCAGACATTTAGTTTTGAGGACTGACGTGTTAAGCTAGTAACCATCGACATGCTTCTTTTGAATATCTCTGCAGTTATTAACTTATGCCTGCTTTCTTGTGTCCCCACTCGTAATAGTGCTTCTTTAAAGGAAAGGCTAAAAAATGTATGTGAGCTGCATCATATAATTGGAGTAATTTATGACAATTTGAACAAAAATATGTAATGACCTGGGGTTTGAATTAATGAGTCTACTGTAATTGGTGTTCTACACAACGTCTTGCAATTATGCCCATATGAAAAAGTTGCATGCGGGCCAGTCCATTCGTTTTGCTTCGTTATGCTGCTTCCTTCTGATTTGTTTATTTATGCCCTCAGGGCAGAGCAATGCGATGCTTGATGAACTTTGGCAATTGCTTTTGTACTGCACCATTTTTTGAAACCCGCAAAAAAATATATTTTAGAAGTTTACGGAGACTGTTCTGCAAATCTTGTAGGTCATGCTTTGTGGTAAACAGGCCTCATCAATGGACGTACTCTGAAAACAACATGGCAGGATGCAGTCTTTTCGTGTTGTCTTCAACATTTGCCCATTGCTCAGGGTTGTTTGCCATGCAGTTTGTCCACCAGCTTGCCTGCATTTATGCTGTTCTATCTGTGATTGTTGGTCAAGTTATTGTCATGCAACCACATTATTGATGGAAGTCACTGAAAAGGCTAGCGAGCTGTAGGACTCGAACCCACATCTTCTGGATTACCGGTCCAGGGCTCTACCAATTGAGCTAAGCTAACACACCTCCCCAGCGACTTCCAAGGGTGCGTCATCTGAAGGGACACATCAACTACTCTCTCTCTCACTCATCCTTCTTTCACTCTTATATTTTTGCTCACTCATACACACATTCATACGACGGTATCGACAGAAGTGGCAACTGTTGAACATGAGAGAATTAATGTTCTGAGGCTGGAACACATAGAAAGGACAAATACAAAAAATACATTATTGCTTGTTTGTTACGGTCATGCGGTCATGCTTCTAAGACCAGATAGCACTTGTCTTTGCTATACTATCTGAAAGACAGATGAAGAAACACAATGTTGTAACACAATTGTGTTTAATAAAGCTCATGTCTTGCAGCCACAGCAACCATTTTGTTGAGTGAAATAATCAAGCCCACACATGCTCTGTTATATTTGTTGTTTATTATTATACTATTATTGTTAAACTAATATTAATAGTATAACTAATTATATACTATTATTATGTTTTATTATTATACTGCATAGTCTTATACGTGGTTGCAGATACCCAGTGCAGGTCTCATCCATCATACAGGCTACAAACCACACTTTTCGTAAAAGCAAGGGATAGTGGTGTGTGTGTTGGGGGGGGGGGATATGTTTATTATATTAAAAAATAGTAGGGAAAGGTTAGCCTCTGCTATGGCGGCTTCCTATTCCCAGGACAGAAAGAAAAAGGAAAGACAAACCAAAGAAAAACAAGTGGTGTAAGGTTTTTAACAAAAGCTCTGTCTTTTCAATGCAGTCAACTTTTGATCAAACACAAGCATGCGTGATGACAATGAAAACATCATAACCACCAGGCCTATCAACACAACCCCTTTGTTTACATTGATATAATGTATGTCTGTATGTATGCAGGTGTTGGAAGGTGGGTGCAGGAGAAGACTTTCCTCTTGATCTCAGGGCTTTGGGGGAATGGCCCCCCTTTTCCTACATAAGGATTAGACAGGGCTCCTTATATTCTTTCATAAGGCATATTTTTACAGGATTTACATGCATTTTGATTACTACAGGTAGCGCCTATTAAATGAGAAGGTTCTGTTATGTGTCATCAATATATTTACTAATAGAATCACTACCCCTCTGATACCAAACATACCTAAATATGGCCTCACATCCTGTGAGTCCTACCAGAAGTTTGCTTACCACAATTTACAATATTGTAGATTATATTTCAAAAACTGCAGCTGCTACATGGAATAAACTGCCAAAGTGTAAACACCCCATTTAATTGTTACTCCTTTTGTTGTCCTCGTCCCATTTCTTTTGGACTTCTTTCGTGAAGGTCCCCAGTCTGAGTAATTTTTTTTTATTATTATTTACTGACACATTGCTCATACACTGATGAAATGTGGGAGTACGAGGCCGCAGCCTGAGTTCATAAACAACAACTGAATTCATAAACAGTTGGTGCTATTGGAGAGCTTTCTTATCGCTAAAGATGAGTTGTGCAGTAAGTAGCTTATTTGCATATGCTCGCTAATTAAATAAATATCATAACTTTTGAATTTTACTTTGAACACTTTTGGGTAAGTACCTGGGCCTGCTTGCACTAGACTTCTGCTAGGGTCCTAACCTTGAGGAATTCCCTTTGGCGCAGGCTTGCTAGTGCTTGTGTCACATGCTACTGACATAAACTTTCCTATAAGCGAAATGCGCTGCCAGAGCTGTGTCAAAGGAAATGCCTCAAGGTTAGCATCCTAGCAGAAGTTTCGTTCAAGTGGGCCAGTACCTCCAGCAAAAAATATTCTGAGAACGAACTGCATTGACACTAAGTGACTTTTTCAAGTTATTAGTTGGATTCTGTTTACATATTTCTTGCGTGAAGCATTGTACAAATGTGCTCTTTGGCTGCTGTCAGTTTTGTGTTCATCCGCGTGGTTCACACAAAAGGGGCGGAAATTAAGGGTCACATGGAAGATACACTTCGCTTTTCATTCGTCTTCTCCAGTGGCGTAGCCAGACCTCCAAGGTTGAGGGGGCTTGATACATAAAAAAGAAAAAAAAAATCCCCCCTCCTCCGCTGATCCTGGGTACGCCCACAAACTCATGCTTGCGCACACAGCGAGATGAGAGATGAAAATACAGCATACTTGAACGTTTAATAATGAGTTTATATATGGGGTGTCATGAGCTGTGAGGCCGCCTCACGAGATTTCTAGTAGCTCGAAAAGCTCAGTTTCAAAAGTATTCAACTATGCTGGTTAGACAGACGCCGGTAACTGCAATAACTTTTGCGATCGTCCCGCTGGACCCCCCCCCCCCCCACCCCACCCTAGCTATATATATATATATTACTTTTTCTCCTCGGATTTGCACGATTTGCGTGGGTCAGCCTGTGGTAGGTATGGGGGGCTCGAGCCCCCCCCCCCTAGCCCCCCCCCCGTGGCTACGCCACTGGTCTTCTCTACCGAACTGGTGCACAGCACTCGTGTCGTCTCATGATGCAAACGTGCTGTCTCACCTGCGGAATGACATCATAGCCATTGCTGTTTACAAGTCAGGTAGAGAAGGATTCCAAAGCATGCCTTGTGGCTGTTCCTTAAGCAGAGACCAACAGAGACCAACAGACCAACTTCGAGGCGGTGTCATCTGCGTATACACAAGTACCAACTAGGCAGCTCCGCAGACAAACAATCTCACATCATCTTATTCCACCAAGAGAAAAACATTCTCTTAAGAAATGCCAACTGGGATGCTTCTGCGGCTTTGACCTTTTAAGAACTATTATTTTTCAGCTACACCTGCACAATTCGTAACCAATGCAATCTAATAATAGTAGTACGGCACTATGACACAAATAAAATTGCATCACCATTCGAAGTGAGGGCATAAGTCATGTGACAATGCTCCTCTCGCTGACTTGCCTATGCACAACCAATTTCTGAAGGTTTCGTTGGGTGACAGATTCCCTCCAATTTGAATCGGTCATGAATGTGCAGTTGGTGCAGAACGTCGGCCTGTGTGAACGCTGTCTTATCCTTTGTCACCCCTGTTTGTGTGACAGACAAATGAACATGCGATAGATACGTCAAGTGAGCTGAACAAGAGAGCTTTGGACACTGCTCTGTACAAAAAATGTGTGAACTGTAACCGACTGATAACCTGAAAAAATCACCAATTGCCAACGGTTTTTTAAATATTTTTCACTGAAGGTTCCGATACGTAAAACAGACATTCCAAAAGTGTCACAAGTAAAATTTATATGTTATAATTTTCATTTAATTAGCGAGCACATACAAATGAGCCATTGCCTGCACAGTCCATGGCACTGCACTCTCAAGTTTACGGAGGTCTAATCTGCACTAGTGCAACCCAGCTTAAGACATGCAGAATTAATTTGACAGTTTCGATTGAAATACATGTGTCAAGTGTGAACAACACACACTTGTTTCCTGACTGTAGGTCCTCTATGCCCACTCCGAAGAAGAGCTCGATGCAGCGACAGCCAGCCCTCAAAGTCAGTCTCACCCAAAGCGATGCTGCTTGATTACAATTTCTGTCTCTTTATTACAAATATCCAATCATTACATTATTCTTTATTTGACACAATATCATTTTCCTTCAATACAAGTCACGCAACATCTGTCGTTCGATTGACTCGCCTGCAAGTTTGTTGCGGTTGTTGATGTTGCAAAATATAACAAAATTTACAAAAATTTCCTAGAGTATAATAACTATTGGGACCTGTCTACTAGTGTGTGCTGACATTTGTAAGTACTTATTATCTGTATGGAGATATAATAAGTACAACAAGGTCTTCACTTTTGCATTGAAATACAGATAGCCTGTTTGTGTTCCTGCCTTCAGTGTATGTCTCAGCCTTAGCATTCCACACTCTAAAGCAACACATAGCATGACACATCGTATTGACAGTTCAGTACAGTGGGTCAATTCTACGCACCCTGTTTACTCACAGCATATGAATTATCAGTGGAGGCTCCTAAATGACAACTGTTTTGACGCAAGAGACTGGTTTGATGTGCTTCGAATGTGGGTCGAGGCGCATACTAAATCAGACAGGGAAAGAACGACATTGACATTAATAGTGCGACAGGACATACTGTTCCTTGTGTGACAGTTTCCGAACGTTCAAATTAACAGTTGTTGCCCTCTTGCTTTATATGGCAATATCTCCGAATATCTGTCTGGTTTCAACTATAACTTCGTAACGTTCCGTCTCATCTACAGTCCAAGGGGTAGTCAAATTTGACCCACCCTTGCTTGTAATCCAAACACAAAGTAAAGAACTTCAAAATTACGTGCGTGTTCCAACCTAACCTTGTTCTCCAGTACATTTCACCACCCTCCGCCCTGCCCTGTGGGCGACACGTACAATTTACAAATAGCCACCGTCGGCGTCCGTACAGCAAACGCATCGGGTTTTCGGGGTTTTCTGCTGCCGCCGCCGCCGCCGCTCTTCTGTATCGGTCAGGGTTTCGAAATACGCCTCCGGCGTACAGCTCATAATTTTTCATTTTAACTTATTGCCATTGTGTACAATAAACGCATAGAATAACACAGTGATTCATATGTCTACTTTTCCTTTTTGTTTTCCCCTAAGTCATGAAAAGTGCGTTATTAATGCCAAGTTCGGTAAAATGATTTATTTGTGATTTTAATTCGCAACGAGTCCACCGTCCCTAGTTTGTGGAGCTAATTTTTTATAGCAGTTGGAAAAACAGGTTTCGTACGTTGGGTTCCTTATTTTTCGGCCTTTCGATAATTCGGTTTTTCGACTTTTTCGTTTTCTGAATTTTCGGCCTTCTCATTTTCGGCCTTATGCTTGTTCCGTGTTTTGACTTTTCGGCCTTTTAAGTTTCGGCCTTATGATTGCCACCCTCACGTGTCACGTTAGTGCGGCTGCTGAGGATTTTGTGATCGGATTTTCCCGTCGTCCTTCAATTTCTGTACGTTCGTGCCTTGGTTTATGGCTTTATGAATTAGTGGCTTTAATGGTTTGGTTAACTAATTGCTGGAATTAATGGGTAATTAATGACTTAATGGCTTTATGACTTCAATGCACATAATTCAATTTCGACAACACAAAACTGGTCGCCTTTTCAACAGTAAAAGCAGCGCTTTCATGGGTTAGCTAGCACTTATGCTACATAGGTATGTCGGAGAGGCGGTTGTGGAAAGTACTGCTAAAGTAAGGTGTGATGATCGTAAATTTAATTTTAATAGTAAACTTTTGCTCGTTTATTTCTAACATAGTTCATCTCAATGAATCACTCACGGGATGACCATAATGCGATAAAACGGCTTATTTCAGGCTTGAAGATTTTTGTCCCATTTATGCAAACTTGAAGGGCCATGGGAAAGCGCAGAGCTTTTATCGAAACGGGAACACAGGAACTGCTTTATTACCTTCTGAACACCGGGATATGGTAACTTGGTAACTTTTTGGAATACAAGGGGAATAAAGTCTAATCAAATGCTTCCACCAAAGATGTAACCGGCAGGTCCTCAACAAATTGAATTCAAATTGCATAATATCCGTACCTTGAAGGTACGCTCTTCCAGGTAATACTCACTATAAAACGACAAGGCAATTCTTCATCTACTCTTGAAATAAGAAATAAATATATGAATATATGTACAGTAACGACTAGAACATGGCCTGAACAACGCAAAATATTAAATAAGAAAATGCTGCAAAAGTTTAAAAGCCACGACAGACCACCAAGAAATGCAGCTCTTAAATAATTTATGGACATCATCTATTGGCATTCAGACCCAATGTACAATACAAAAGCTTGTGAATTGTAGAAGCATCAACGGCATGTGCTTGCTTTCGAACTACAGTAACACCTTGGACAGGCATTCCCAGGCGCACGCTGTCATGTTCGTTGGGCATCAATGGCTTTGACATGTGCGCTGGGGCTTCGACATCTCAGTCAACTTTACCGTTTTCACCAATGCCATGGCCTGGCACATGCAATATGGTGACGGCATCATCGAAAGGAGAACAGCTGTCATTGCGGCCAAATGTCCCATGCACTGCCGGATTCCGTGTGTGACGCAGGCCCCCCCACGTGAGGGCTGAGTCAGGATGATGTACAGGACTGGCCTTAAAGGGACTGCCTCGTAGCCACAGGGCGATTTCGAAACTTCACTGAAATTACGTTCACGTGCGAAAGAGATACACAGCAGTGCAAGTCCCGGCCCGAAAAATCAAGTATTGCCTGAGAAACAGAGCTGCGGAATTACAATTTCGGAATTGGAATGATTCCGAAGTGATGCCCCGTTTTTAGTGCACCGGAATGGAATGGGAATGGAATTGGGTCACGAACTGTTGGGAATGGAATTGGAATGGAAATAGACCTGTTTTGAGCCGGAATGGAATGGCAAGCCGATGGTGATTACAGAGCACGAATGGCCCAGTGAACTGGCCTCCAGTACGCTGGGTATTGAGCGAAGGCCACGCAGATCAAGTGACTGGCATGGAGCTAAAAAACTAACGAGATGGTAATAAAAGCGGGTAAACGTGGTACCCCTCTAGCGGTCGCTCCGTCAGTGTCACGACCATCTAGTTGCCCTATCACGTGACCTCGCGGCCAATCTATTTCAGTTTGACGGCTGAGTTTTCACGGAAGCTCTCACACCAACTGCGTATTGCAATGAGAAACGTTGCAGCTCATCTTGCTGCGACTGGAACCGAATGAGCTCGCTCGTCACTTTATTCAATTATTTGTACAGTTTGTCTTGTTAGCGTAGTGCATCATTTTAGCCCGGGAGTGGGAATGGGAATGGCCTTTGCATGCGTGGAATGGAATGAGCCTCGCGTCTTTATTCCGAGGAATTAAAAGGAATGGAATTTCGACTCGTGACCACTCCTCGGAATGGAATTGGAATGGAATGGGTCGACCCATTCCGGAACACTGCTGAGAAAACTGAAGGAACATAGAGGCTGGACGGCAAGTGCTTTGACTTTCCTCCTCTCTTGATGACATCACCTCCAATGAAACAGAATGACAAAGAAATGCCGTCCGCTGTCAATAAGGTGGGGAACCAAAAGAAAAGAAAATCCCCGATTATCTCCATGGTTAAAAGTTGTTTTTATGTAATGTTGTTAACGCATTAGCTGGAGCTCCCCATCAAAGTGACGTAGCCGAAGAGTTGGGCGGCATCACTCCTCTTAATTTTGGATCCAGGATTTCTTCGAAGGAGGGGGGGGGGGGGGGGGGGGCTCCGCTATGGACAAGAGCCAGATGCAAGCTGGGAACCGTCCATTCCACTCCGTGTTGAAGTGTCAAATTGAAGGATGGACCCCCCCCCCCCTTTTCCGGGTACCAGGGTTACGGATAAGTCAAGCATGACTGTACAGGGCAGCATTACGCGACACCACATGGAAGCAAGTTACCACCTCGCAGCAGAAAAGTCAGACACTAAAGCCAATCGAATTTACCAGTTCATCGTCCTGATCAGAGCCAGATGCATCACTTGTAGCGTGGGCACCGCGCAACTCTTCATCGTCACTAGCTGAAGATAAATCATCGGACGAATTGTCTTCGGAAGGTGGTGTCCGTGCTGCGGCCTGGAAATTAAATGCAAAGAAGCCCTTTAGAGAGCGGGGAGTGAGCTGCAGGCGAACGAAATGAGCCCCTTAAGTATATTTTAGCCCGCGGCGGTATCGGTTTATGACTAAATGTTCACTGCAACAAACGCACCAAAGGCAATTTGTGTACCAACCGTGTTGTCGCCATTCCTCTCATCTTCGCTTGGGCTGCCGTCGTCGCTCCTACGTGTTTGAAGTAAATCCGTGTCTAGCTGGGTTGGCATTTCATGGCTGATGCTTGGGCTCGTGTCCGGCGCATCGGTGTTGCTTTGGCTTGTAGACGGTTGATCAGGTTCGTTACCCCAACGATATAAAGTGCTCGTGGAATATCTTCACCGGGGTGAAAAAGGCACCACCTGTATCGCTTTGCCCCGTCACTCATTGGCAGAAGCTGTTTCTTGAAAAACTCGACCACCGTTAAATGCACCGCTCTTCACAAATTACCGGCGGAAGCAGACAAACTCCGTGAGCGGTGAGCAGACACAAACGCCGGCGCTATATTGCACTATTTTGTGTGTTGCTTCAAATTTCAAAATGCTGTCACATATTGCGTTTCATTTGTCGCTGTCTGAGGGAATAGCACGTACTTAGTAGTGTCAATGTTGAGGTTTGCCGCGAACTTTTTATAAGCAGACAACGTTTTGTGTGCTTTGTTTAGACGGCGCACTCAGAGGGCGATCATCAGATCGTCCATCGGCACTGGCAAACTGACATAGCCATAGCCGCATCCGTCCGTTGCCGTAGCCGTAGGGCGTTACCTTTCTGTTGCGTGAGATTTGAGTGTGTCATCGCTGTTCGTATTTGCTTCTGTTCGCAATTTCAGTCCTTGTTTTGGTGTGTTGTCTAACATGAGCCACATTTTGGTGAAATAGATGACGGAGGAAGCCTGGGACGTATATACCACCACATGTGTCCTGAACAGTAGGGTCGCTGCGACTATCGCCAAGAAGCCCGCGTCCGTTGGCGGGTACACCGGGAAAATATTCGACATTTTGTGGGATCCTTCGAAGGAGCCTTCGCCAGCCTATTTAGTAGCAGCAGATATGTCTTGCAATGTTCGTTTTTGAGTCACATTCGTTTTCATGTGAGTACGTTGAGAATGTAAAGCACACTGATCAAACGCTGGGTCTGGCTGTAGTTTCGAAACTCCGATGCTACGGTCGTGATTGACGCGGTTATCTCACATGGACCTCCTCGTTATTTCGTCATCGTGCCTTCCAAAGAACAAATTACAGATTCAGTTTGCACCGTGGTGCCAATTTATTACTACCTTTTTTTGCATTACTTGTCGACTGGGACCCGTTGTACGTGCTGGGTATTTCAACATGTTGTCAGTCTCGTGATGGTGTGCTTGTCTTCACATTGTTGTATTTTCCTTCCAAAGGTGATCTGAACAAAATGGAAAAATTAAGAAGGGAGTTAGCGGAGCAGTCATCATCTGGGGAACGTGAGCACACTACAGCACCTGACAAGAGTTCTAACACGCTAACATTACGATGCCACTAATTGGGCCTTTTTTTTGTTATTGCTTGGGTGTACACGTGCCGATGTTTTCGTGAACTTGCATGAACCCCGCACTTCGCAGTGCCTTGCTTTGTTGTACGAGTCACTTTCGGTTTCACGACGGGGTTAATGTTGTCACTTCTATGTAGTTAGAAGTTTGTGACCCTGTTGTTTTGTTGCAGTCGCAGAGTGAGAAATGCTGCACACACAGAGCTGAGGTAAAGCGACTTCGCAATGAAATGAGGGACTTGGAGGCTAGGCTTCAAGAGATTGAAAGTAAACACGGTATGCCAAGTGCCCGTAGTGGCTAATCTGAAAGATTTTGCCATGATTTCCTGTCGTGGGTGGGGGGTCCTCATCAATTGTACTTCATGATGTTGCAGCACACTATTGCACAAATGCTGTTTGCTATGTCATTATAAATTGCACTGCACCTAAGTCTTTTCTTTTGTGTAGAACCAGCAAAAGTGGTGAAGCGGCTTGAAAAAATCATCAACAAGGTCCAGAACAACAATGTGACTTCCGCAAGCCATGACGAAACAAAGGCCTGTATGCTTCAAGCTGTTACGTTTGGTGAGTTCGTGTGCCCCAACCATCTGTAGTGCCATTTCTGCCAAAAGAAAGTACCATTCATGTCATCCGTGCTGTTATGATGCCCAGTGATTTTGTGGCACTGTCACACTGGTGGTCGTGCGATAAAAGTTACTCATTTTGCAACATATTCTTTATCCTGCAGGTGGACATTGCAAATGGCGTCTTGGTGGATAAAGTTGTCCTGGATAGGCTCCACGACACATTCCAGGGGAATCCGTGCAAGTTTGCGCGAAACCTTACCCGGATACTCTTGACAGCTGCGGAACTCCGTGGTCGTTCATTGTATGGGACGCCGTCCAATGTAAAGAAAGATGCTCCAACGAAGCCAGGCCTTGACAAGACACGCTTGAATGCGATTCTTGGTGTGTGGCCTTGCTACTTCCTTGTATCTGTGACTCCTCTATACGTAAATATGTGTAGTCTCTAGAGTATAGCAACGAGGTGTACGGGATTAATCATCGCTGTTGGTATTTATTTCTGTTCGCTGTCTAGAGGCAGTAGTTGCGAAAAGAAATTTACGTTGCTAATTTGTGCAAATTTTGGCACAAAACAACCGCAATGACACAAAAATTTGGCACCATTCGAATGTTGTTGAAGCTGTGAACAGCCACGGGAAACAGTTCTAAGTCCATATGATGTTGCCGTTTTTGTTGACATAGCATACTGCGAAAATAAACACATGGACAGGAGAGAGCCAGATGTCCATGCCTTTATTTTCGCAGTCTTTTATGTCAACAGTATGCTCCAACTAGCCCAGCTACGTTCCCTCATCAAGTTGCCAGCTTTGACATAATAGATAAGGCGCTCGGCTTACTGTTGCGTCAAACCTGTGGTGCTTGTAAATTCCACAATTTCCCGTGGCAAAAGAAGAAATGGATGCTTGCTCAAATATTCTCTGTGGTTTGGTAGTAATAGTGCCCTGCTTGCACATGTCTGGCCGATACAAAGCAAATGTGCGCCTGATGCTTGGGTGGTGCCTTTTTCCTTAAGAAAGAACAACGAAGGCGAGCATAAATTAGTTGTCGTGATAGAGCCAGTTCGTGTCACGGAAGAAGCAAGCAGCTTAAAACTGTGCTTCGGTACTGCCAAACAAGTACCGTGGGCCTCCCGCTTGTCCACCTTCATTTATGAGTAGGGCGCAGACTTTTAGGCACTAAAAAAGCTAGGAATAGGCAGGCACTTAGCCCCTAAAAAACTCTAAACAGGCAAGTATAGGCGCATTTATTACTGGCAAATTTGTCCTTTCAGCCTCAGTCCTCTCAGCAGTTTTCACAATAAAGTGGAATAATTAGGAGAATTTTAAATTTTCAACCTCGTAACTCATCCTGCTCACTCGAAAAGGCACTTACAGACCACAGAAAAGGCAGATGTCGTACAGAACTGGGGAAAAGGGCATGTAATCTTTCAAAAGGCAGTCTTTGGCATCTCCACACATTTTCAGGCAAATGCTTAAATTCCAAGGCCCACTTCCAGGTCACTGGTCAGCTGACACAAAGCGGCTCTGGGATGGCTGTGGAATAGGGATAATGAGTTCTTTCAGCTTTTGTGATGAGATCCCAGGTTGCCTAGGTCCTCTTGATGCCGTCGTGGACAACAACGAAAGGCGATTATAGGACACAATAACCAGAAAAAAAAAGGCAGTTATAGGGCAGAACCGAAAAGAAAATGCATTTGATCTCAAAAATGTTGGTTTACGCATTTTTAGACATATTTAAAAATCCGGGCCCTATTTATCATTGCACTGCATTATCCGGACGAAACTGTTGTGGACAGACTTCTGTCCACGCATTTTGTCATTTATCCCGGTTTTGGCCGAAGGGGACACCCAGCTTGCATTTTCCTCAAGTGGGATTGAGAACCCTCTGCCCCCGGGTTGAGAACCCCCGTGCCAGTGACATCACGGTAATCCAGTGATTCAAATCTGAACTTTATGCAGTATGTAGATACCAGAGCTGCATAAAAACTTTGAAGACAAAGGTGTGCAAATGCTGGGAGTTAATCAGTAGCAGCGCTGACAATTTCTGTTTCTGTTTCGAACATAATGCTTATGTTGACATTACATTTAATTACTCGAAAGGGACAGTTGTTGGTGCTTATTAGTTATTACAGTGAACTCTCTTTACGTCAATGTAGATGGGTAGAAATCCAGCGAACCGGTAGAATGTAGGAAGGGAGTTGCCTCAGGACAGAAGCCGCCGATATTTCGAACAGAGACTGTTCTTCTTGTTCTTCTTTCTCTTTACGTCAAGCATTGCATAACTCAAAATTAGCTCAAACAAACGTTGCTGGATACTCGATGTTGTTGATAGGGGTGCAAAGCCCCTGTAAAAAAACAAATTTTGGAAACAAAAAGAAAAACAATTCTGGTTTGTTTCCTCACCGCCGGAAATATTGCCCAAAATGTTGCCGGAAATTCAAAAACGCAGATTTTTTCCTTTCTGACACATTTTAAAACACCTAAATTGTCTAAATAAGCAATCTTTAGCCCCATCGAGATTACAGCGATCGTCATCAAGGCCCCGGGTTTTCCATGATTCCGCGAAAATTCGCAGAATTTGGGGTCCGCTGCGGAATTAGAAGTTTTGCACGGAATTCCGGGGAACTGTGCAATTTTCGGAAATTCCTGCGAGAAATAGATAGATTTTCGTCGGTTTTGTGTCATTTCCCTCCATGCACAAATATTATAATTTTCTAGTTTTCGTCTGAATAGAGGAGAAATGGACGCGACATTTCTTAATTCTCTGGACTTTCTAAACTTTCTTCGAATATGCTTGCCATTTTATGCCCCTAAAGCGGGCGTCACCCCGCGCACGCAGGCGTTCCGGGAAGGCACCTTTACAGGGCCGCTTACAGCTGTCATGTCTCGCTGTGTGTGCAGTGGCCAAGATGTGGTCGTTTTTCTTTACCTTTGCGTCTTATTTAAGTTTCACAGCGTGATACTTGGTTATCAGTCATGAACCATAACTTTAAACTTCTCGGTCTGTGCGTGAGAAATAATCAATGCGCACCCTGCCCTATGAAAAAGAGCACCGCATAGGCATCTGGTGTATGTTTTCTCCGTACAGAACAACTCACGACTGCCAAACGATAGGCACTGGCTGACTGAGTGTCCATTCTTGCTGACGCCGTGGAAATTGCGGAATTTAGGAACTTCTGGCATGGGATCTAAGACTTGCCGCAGCAGAAACCCAGGGCCTTAGTCATCATAGAAGCTGGGCAGATGGGAAAGAAGGGTGTGGGACATATTTCCGGTTTCATTGTTCTCGCCATGCGTTATGGTGATTGCTATGAATGATACATGATTTTGTGATGAGTCCTCTTAGTTATACCTATCTTAGAGATGTCATAAGTCAGCTTATTTAATTCTTTTCTAATATTCCAGAAAAAGTAAAGTGAGAATGCAGCCGTTCAAAGTTACAACACCTTTCTTTAGTCCGCTGACCACAGTCAACCCTTGCGATTATGCCTCGGTTGGCCTGCACATGTTATATTTTATATTTATCATTTTGGTGACGGAAAATACTCGCACAACTACATCGTTTTGGGTGATGGGCTGGCAACCATGCTAGAAAATAATGTTCCAACAAAATAGTCTGACTTACGAACGCAATAAATACAGAAAGGAAGTAGGGGCGTAGCCAGAAAACTTTTGGGAGGGGTTCTACGGGAGGGTTTTCTATGGGAGAGGAGGACCTCCCTCTCTTTTCCCTCTCCCAAATGCACTACCAAAGGTACAGTTTCGAGGGGTGCTAAAGCCCCCTGAGCCCTCCCCTTTGCTACGCCCCTGAAAGGAAGTGACTGTGGTCCAGGAAGGTAATGAATTAAAGTGGTGCAAAATGTTACCTTTGCCGTCGGAAAACGCTACAATGGGTGTGCTGCCACTTACAAGGCACGGGTTTCGTTTCTTTGCTCTGTATTTTTAGCGTGTGAATTTCTTGTACTGAAACCAAATGATATCAGTGGAAGTATACACGGAGGGGCAGATTGGAGGGAACCATAACATGCCACCCATCTCGAAGCGGGATCCCCGGTGTTGACACAATTCGAAGAACCCCAGTCTGACTCCACAGGCCATAACCACAACAAGTGTCGGGTTTAACTCGGTTGCGTTACAGCGGTCTGGCTGGACGAGGTGGGTGGCTTCGGTGTGTTTATGGTTCGCTCCGTTTTCTTTTCTTTCCGTTTCTGTACAACGCTTTGGATCTCTGTACCACGTGACCTTTCTTCTCTCCCTTGTGTCTTATGTAGACCAACTGCTGAGCTCTCGCTCTCTTCTGTCTGAACGTGTAACTCAAGGTGAAATACAGGAACGTTTTTTCACCTCTCTACGAGGTTTATCTATCTGACGAGTCAGTTTTCTTAATCATTCTGATGAGGTCAGAATAGTGAAAAAACGCCTTCCAAGGATTGTTGGATATACGCTTGATGATGGACATCTACCATGCAGACATATGCGTCAGCACCAGCCTCAAGCCACACCGTCCTTGGATGAGACTTCACGCTTGACACTGTCGCCGGAAGACCGTGCGCCGTCTCGAAGCAGCGTCGGATACACCGTATCTCGCCTACAAGCAACAATGGCAGATATAGGATACATCGAGAAGCTTCGACGTCTCCGGCACCTGTCCTTCCACTCCGTGAACGGCGTTCGAGGAACTACGTGAACGACAGCCTACATCGCCATGACCGGGAAGGACACAGGTGAGCACTTTGCAATCTAAGAAGGAGATAATTCGGACATAGCGGCTGCGGCGCCGTCCGTAGATGAACAGGACGCTAAGCCGAAACATAGAGTAGCCCTCTCGCAAAAGGCTCAGCAGAACTACGAGCTCGAAAGAGATTAGCATCATGCGAAACTAGATAAAGCTTGGGAAGAAACAGCGCTCGAGCTGGAGAAGATCTGTATACCAGAGGCGTCGTATCAAGAAGTCGGGAGACTGAGCACCTCCTACAAACTGTGCAAGCTTCACACTGAAAGGTTCTCCTCCTTCCTAGCAAAGACGAATGTAGAGCAGAGCTTAACGGAACGAGACGTTCAAAAAGCAATCGATAAGGATCGGGACGATCTTGTGCGAGGTATAATCACCGAAATTGAACACCGCCTCGACAACCAGCGAGAGACGAGCTCTCGGCGCTCCGGTGGTTCTGTTCATCCATCGTTGTCGTCACGACGTTCTACCCATTCCAGTTTGGATTCACCAGTAAGCTCCGCGGCGACTAGAGCTAGAGCCGATGCCGAAGCAGCTCGCGCTCTCACGTCTTACAGTCAACAGGAGACTGCCATGAAACTGGAGAAAGCTCGTATAGACGCCAACCTAGAAGCACTTCAAAGAGAGAAAGAAGCTGCTGTCGCGGAAGCGCAAGCCAAGGTTCTAGATGCGGCACTTGAACAATACGACCCACGGCTTACAGATGTCAAATTCGTCGACACGTCGGAAAGGACTAGGGAGTACGTTTTACATCACGGAGTACCCCAGAGCACGCATGCATTTCCTGGAGACAGTAATCGATGCCACGGTGTAAGGGGTGAACAGACGGCTGCTGCGGCACCTGGCGCGTCACAAGATGACAATGTCTCTCGCGCTCCCGCTGGGAGACTTTCTGAAGGGCGTGCAATTGGTCTGGGGGGAGAATCAGAACCAACTACACTCCAGAATCCCCTACCCATTATGGGTGACGTCGCCAGGTACTTACTTCGCCGGGATCTGGTTACTACGGGCCTCTCGAAGTTCAGCGACCGTCCGGAAGACTATAGGTCGTGGAAATCGGCATTTCGTAATGCTACTAAAGACCTTGGAATATCAGCCACAGAAGAGATGGATCTCCTGGTGAAGTGGCTGGGAACCGAATCGTCCGTGTACGCTAGAAGGCTAAGAGCTGTACACATCGGAAACCCGGATATACATAAAAATAATTCCTGATAGTCACACACGTATCATTATGATAAAGGGAGCAGTACCATTTACCCATCTCTGGCTAGCTGTGTTCCCCCAGTACACCTGCTAGGTGGAAACGAACAGGCTGTGCGAACCGAAACAGGCGCTCGTCTGGCTGGATTGCATTTCCCATGATGTGCTGTGAGGCTGAAGACACCGGGCCACTAGGCGGCGTCTTGTGACATTTTCTGAAATCGTCTATTGCGGGTGGACCCGCACTGCCAGCAATCACTTTGCGTGTACGCCCGCATTTACCTGCAACTATTCCAAAGAAGTAATGTCAGCTCCATAATGGCCATATTTTATGCAATGCAATGTCGAGGAATCTCCAACAGCAGCTTCATCATGTACCTGTTTATTAAATGTGTGAAAGGATTGACGTTAAAAGTGCAGTTTACCCGTTACCTGCAGCGATGCAAACCTTCTACTTGCAAATCGGAAAAATGTGCAGGCATACTCGCACCCGCGCACACATCTTCTTATGGTCAGGTAGTGTTGCAAATTTTTTGCTCAATTTGGCTGTGAATGTGGAGGTCACAAAAAATGTCATTCTAACTTGCAACAGCTCTGGTAAACAATATAGGGTGCTTTGACTGATGGAAATGGAGAGCTTCACGAAATGAGTGATAGGTGAAACACGGTACTACTTTTATGCTACTCGAGTTACAAACTGGTGCTGCATTGAAAGCAGCACTCGTTTCTACCTCAAGGACCACAGAGATAGTCCCAGTTTTCATTTTCTTTGCTCTGCCCTGAAGCACTGTTTCCAAAAAGGTTCAGTTCAGAGTTCACCTCTTTGTACCTCGAGCACCCCAAAAACAGTCCCCAATCTCATTCCACTGTCCTATGAAGCGCTCTGTTTCCAATAGGGTTCGCAGAACAAACACTAATAGGAAAACCTACACCACCCTTATGCTACTCGAGTTACACACAAGTGCTACATTGAAAGTAGAATGTGCTTGTAACCCAAGCACCACAAAGGAAGTCCCCATTTTCTTTTCCCTGACCTGTGAAGCACTCAGTTTCCAAAAATAATAGTAAATAAAGAGCGGTGTATACTCTGCCTGGCACCATGCATTGGAAGCTCTGCATCATGTGGTGCGCACCAATGGGTTTGTAAATGCTCCGAACACGCTCATTCACGACGTTTAAGGTAAAGTGTAAACGTTGATGCCGTGAGTGCCTTGAATGACTTTCTGGTGCTCTCGGTAGTCGTCATAGTGTAAGCGCAGCATAAGCGTCCATGAAAGCTCATAATACGACAATTAAACTGCGCCGTTCTAAATCGCATAGTCAGGCGAGCTCCTTTTGCCCTCCTCTCTCTGCAAGAGAATCTCAAAGAAGGGAAGTGTCTGCACCACAGTCAGGAATGGATTTAGGGGAGTAAGCACATGTAGCTACAAACCATGAAGCGCTACGGAAATCAAGTTCAATGCGAGCTTGCGTGCAGAGTCTGCAATTCGTCAAGTGACAATAATTACACACACATCATATATAGCAAAATTCTGGAAAGAGTGTTACAAGTGCGTGACAAATATGGCAGAAAAAGAGGAGAGAGGAGTAGCCTGGTGACAGTCTTATAAGTGTGCAAATAAGGTGCAACATGTAAGGCTTCAAGGGAAAGTGTGCCACAATTATTGGAGCAGAGGGGAAAGGAGGGGGCATCACGTCGTTACCGCATATGGGGCCCAAACAAGTCCACAAGCGTACACAAAACATGAAAATGCACAGAGAAGACTGCTGATGACATAATGATGTCTTATATATGCCTACAAACCAGGGTGTCGAACCGCAAAAAATACGGGTTCGGTTCGGGTTCGGGTTCGCGTTGTTTTGATTTCGTTCCGGTTCAGTTCCGGTTCGGCCACACCAGAAATCGAACCGGTTCGCAAACCGGTTCGCAGCCCCGAACCGGTTCGCGAACCGGTTCAACGCTTCCGTTTTATATTTTCCATAAAACTGCTTTTATCAGGAAATGCGTGGCTAATAGCTTACTGAGCACTGTTGTCTGCATTGACGTCTCTAGCGGTGAGGTAGCCCTTTAGCGAGAGAAATGAGAAATGGATGAACACTTATTGCAACTAAGAGTTCACGCTGTTGAAGCGGTGTAGTCCTGCTACTTTCTGTTCCCAAAATCTCTTTTTTCACACGCACAGTGCCAGCAAGATACACTTGAAGGAAGCCTAATAAGATGGACAGCGTAACATAGACGACAGTACATGCCGGCACACTGCCTTCGCAATCGCCTTCGTGAATCGATCTGAAACCGTACTGAAGCATGTCGAAAATAAGCCTGCCAGCCTTACTCTGTCCGAGCTCACAGCAGTGTACTAGTTAATCCACAACACAACGGCAATGTGTCACGACACAACTGCGCTACCAATAAGAAGAACCACATTTACTTTTCAAACCACGACCAATCAAACAGGCACCGTTCTGCGTACGCTCCTTCTCCACTCATGTTTCTGACTTGTTTAATTTGTACTGCTCACGTGTAAAGGGAAATCTTGGGCGCTTATTTGATCACATATTCGTCCTGTAGAGCTATATAACTGGCCTACTCCATTCGTGTTTCATTCGTCCGCGTGGCACCTCGTCTCTGA
This sequence comes from Ornithodoros turicata, assembly GCF_037126465.1. NCBI lineage: Eukaryota > Metazoa > Arthropoda > Arachnida > Ixodida > Argasidae > Ornithodoros > Ornithodoros turicata. The sequence goes on along the minus strand of NC_088203.1, from coordinate 53,156,415 downwards.
AGAGTAGACGCCACACCGCGTGCGTGGGGCGCTAGCCGCGGCGCTCACAAGGACAACTGCGCTTCAACATGTTAAAAAGACGCTGAAAGTATACTTACTATACGTCGTCGTCTGACTGCTAGGTGAACATTTCTGAAATCCATAGGCGCGTGATGATGATACCAATGTGTCTTCGTTTGGGGATAGAGAGGAACTCTTATGCTGACTTCTTTTATGTCCGAACCGTTTTGTTGCGAACCGGTTACCGCTATTATTTTTTACAGTTCTGCTCCGGTTCGGGTTCAACAGTGTCATGAAAATTTCGGTTCGGGTTCGGTTCCGGCAAAAATAACGGTTCGGGTACGGTTTTCGGTTCGGGTTCGGGTTCGGTTCGACACCCTGCTACAAACTAACTCTAGGTTCCACAAGTGCTAACGCTATGATGACCCGTCTCCCCTTCTTTCCTCTGGTGCGATAGCTGTGCTCAGTAAGCTTGTAAGGCTCTCGCCGGGCTTCTTCCCTATCTTTTTTTCTTTTGTCAGTCGTATTTGTGACACACTTGTAACACTCTTTCCAGAATTTTGCTATATAATGTTACAACGTTTAATAATTGTTACCTTATGAAGTGCGACTCTGCACGAAAGGTTGTGTTAAAGTTAATTTCTGAAACACTGCTTTGTGGATATTTGCTTTTGTCTTGCTTTAGGCTGTACTGCTCCACATTTTTCCTGCATACTGTAACTTCACTAAATGTAACTCAATTATTCAGCATGGATGAGCTCTTAGGCTTATCTCAGAAAGAAGTGATGACTACATGTCTGCGGACAGCATGACTGAATTTCTTTACGTACTTTATCCTCCAAATGGTGCTGCTCATCAAAGTGGGAAACTTTTATTCGTGGCGTCGTTGTCTTTTCTCCCGCAGCGAGGGAACAGTACCATTCAGGAAGTAATGTGGATGCACAGTCAAACTTTGAATGTCATCTTGCCTCAGTGAGCAACTGTTTTGGTGTGAAACATTTAGCCCATTTATTGCGGACGTTATGCTAAAAAAACTGTGTGCTTCCAAAGTCAAAGTAATTTTTTTAGTAGAGCTTTCATTTTAACAACAACAAAACTGGAAACTTTATGACCTGTCTTGATGTGTCACTTATCACTTTGTACCATGTTTTTTAATTGGCACTTTTTCCTGGCTACCCTGCATGGTGAGGGAAATACTCCTGCTCAAGTGCATTACACTATTAGTCTGTCACCACATTTTCTTGTGTCCTTATGTACCTGAATGGACGTTTGAAGTGCACTTACAGTAAATTTTTGTTTCGTGTCTGCAGCAGCTGCATCTTCTGTTTCCTGCGCAGTGCATACATGGTGCGTCACGAAACGAGTCACGAAAGAATTTTGAAGAGGGCAATAAAAGAACAATGGGGGCTCCTTCCGCCATTAGAATAAGAAACCAGTGCTACAGGTAGTAGCACCTGTTTCTTATTCAAGTGGCGAAAGGGAGCCTTCATTTTTTTTTATTGCCCTCTTCAAAATTCTTTCGTAACCCGTTTCGTGACGCACCATGTATTGACAGTAAAGTCCACTTCATATAGTACATAAATACAGTCAGCATAGAAAAATGAGGCAACTTTGTGTCCTACATGAACACAATCTGTATAGAAAAATGGGGCAACTTTGTAGTTTACATAAATACAGTCAGTATAGAAAAATGGGGCAACTTTATATCCCACATGAATACAATCAGTATAGAAAAATGGGGGCAACTTTCTATCCTATGTCTAACTACTTCGTTTCCAATGTATATATAAATGCTTTATCTATTTTCTATCCGATAGTATTCCCATTTATTCATAGAAACTCCATTCGGAGTAGATACAAGTTTTAATCTATTTCTCATGCACTCTATCTAGGGTTTCCTATAGAAATTCTGTAGAAAATAGAAATTTTTGTTCATAAGGGTTACCCTCCTCCCAATATCTCAGTCCCCTTTTTTACTTGTTCATGTACAGTTGTGCGTGTTTGCCATTTCATTTTGCCCGATGAAGCGTGGTCCACCACGCGAAAGCTCATAATAAATTTGAGGGAGCTTCATTGCCGTTTTTCAATTTTCTAGCTATACCCCTAAGGGAATGCACACTTTTTTTTTTTTCATCGAAATCTGAGGGGGTCGAGCTGCACCTCTGGCTGGTTTTGGCTGGAATTGCCCTGTTATGTTCGTCTGAGTTATTCATTCAGCCTTTGTTGTTGTTGTTATTGCTTCTCAATACTTTTCCACAATTGCTCTTTTACGAAACCCCAAGAGGATCTGCTCCATTTATCTCAGTTCATGAAATATATCACATAACCTAAAACAAAACAGGTTTACGTTCAACCAGTCATCCGTCTTGACCGACACCATTTAGTGAGATTTTACTGTGTATGTCCATTTCAATGTCTTGCATATTTTGTTGAAAAATTTTCAGGTTCACCTTGGCAGTGGAATATTCATTGCAGATGAGAAGATGACCTGGATGATGAAAACAAAGTCAGATTCGAAATTTTCAAGAGAGGTGCTGTGGACGATATGGTCACCCGAGGAGCTTCGTGGTCGGAGGATCACGGGCAAGCCCTGTCAGAGGCTATTGAAAAATGGGACAACGGCCAAACGGGCACTTACCCCTCGCAAACTTATGACTGTCACAAGTACGTATAGCATTGGTGGACACCCACTATACAGTACATATGAAACACCCAGTGCTTGATTGCTTTTCTTCACGAGCCATTATTACACAGCTGGTAGTAGTCTCGATCTCCTTCCTTTTGCCATTATTGAAAGTGTTCTTCTAACTCCTCAAAAACTAACCGCTCTCACGACTAAGTATACTTGGTGTACTTCCATTGGGACTGATCTGATTGCAGCAAAGACCCAGATTTGGCCAGGGCTTGAAATTTTGAAACATTGTGAAGAAATTCAGTGAAGTATGTGAAGAATAGCGACTGAAAATACAAAAATGTCATACAGGCAAACCAATGTTAATCGAGCCCTATGTATATACATTGGAAACATATCCAGACTGGTTACTACCTGTGAATTAAAAATAATAAAACACCACTCCAGCAAACAGAAGCGGTTAAAAGTCCCAGACATAGACAACCGAAATCTGCAACAGGATGCTGCAAAAGGCGTCCTCGGGCGGATTTGGGGAAATTGGCTTTCTCGCTATAGCGGCAAGGCTGCGTATCTCCGTAGTAATATTATAAACATGAAGAAATTCTACAAAAATCAACAAGTAACGACACTAGTGCTTGCTATACACACAATAATGCAATACTTTTTCAGCTTTCCCAAAAATGGCATCTCGATCAATTACCTTTCCACTCAACCCACAAGTCTAAACAACGTGTGTTAGCCCGCAACTTTGAAGCTTTGTAAATCCGATGCAATCTCATATTTCTCACTGAAACTTTGGCAAATGCAATCATGCATCACCTGGTGCCTTTGATAGTTCTTGGAGTGTAATCTGCAGTGCAGTGGCCCAGTTTCATATTTTCTGCTTTTACTGTTGTCCCCCTGTGGCTCTTGGGTGTCTTAAAGATAACTGCCAGTAATAATGAATCTGCCAGCGCGATTACATGATGAAAACAATGCGATAGGCCCGAGGACGGACACGGACAAGCGTTCATCCTCGTCTCTATCGCGTCGATTTCATCGTGCATTTTAACCAACACGCTCTACACCTTCTCGGGCATGATTACAGCGTTGTTAATAACAGTCACATGTATTTTTTTTTTCCTTTCTCGGATGCTTCTGAAGCATACATCCCAAGAAACCCTTGTCCGAAAGGTATGAAGGCCAAGGAACGTGCATGCCGCAGGAACCGGATCCTGCAGATTACTTGAAAATATGTACTATCAGCTACTGTTAGTTTTTGGTTTAAATAAATTTGTTCACACAGTGCCCTATTCATATTTGATTATGCACTGACTATGACCCATACAACCTTGCGGAGACTGTGCAGACCTGCACTGTCCGTACAGCCCTACAGACTCGGCACAGTCCTACGAAGTCTGTACAGCCCTACGGAGTCTTACAGTCCTACGGAGTCTGTAAAGTCCTACTGTGTCCGTAACTTACAGACTCCGTAGGACATGTCTCCTAATTCCGTACAGCTGATGTACGGGAAAGTCTTTACGTTTTTTTCTAACAGGGTTTTCACTACCAGCAGATGATGATGATTCTGCCACAATTGTACTGATACCTTTCTTTATATCGGGGTACTAAAAGCAACCTGCAAGCTATAAAAAATGAACGGCAACGACACCTTTGAAAAGTGTCTTAGGAAGATCGCATCACACCTGAGCCACATCAAGACAGGACGTGGTGCAGTCGGAGCAGCCATCACAATAAGTGAACCGTATGAACCTTGTGAACCATGCAAGAAAGTGTGGGAAAATTCGACTTCAGCCCACAGCAACAGCATTAAGGCGGGGAAGGGGTACGAGGGGCTCAAAGAGAATTCCTAGCTGCCGGTCGACCTCCCAAGAAACGTGCTCGGAAAGTGGCCTGAACCCTTTTCCGAGCAGGTTCGAGGGTTCCCGCAGGTTTCGAGCAGGCCTGAGCATGGGCTACACAATCACCACCAGTATAAGGAAGAACGTTTTCCATGCTAAGCAGCACGGTCAGGGACATTAAATCATTCACTAGGTTCCTTGCTAGATCATCAAAATAGGGGTCGGCATTCACCGGTGTAGACCTTACTGATGGACAAGCATCAGCCATCGCTCTGACTTGTGGCATACGGCAAAAGGTTACATGATGGAACCACTGTTGCTGACGCTGGTATTTCATATTACACAAGCAACATTGTTGTTGTTGTGCATTTATCAAGAAAAGGATTGCTGCACCACCACAACCTAAGAAACACAAAGTGTTTTGACTGTGATGTGAAAACATCAACCGCCACATATATTGGTGTGGGCGTACGAGTGACAGTGGAGATCTTTTGCTACCTGTCTACACCCACCCAAATAGCCTGCACACCATCTACTTCCACGGTGATTTGCGCGAACGAAGATGGCTTGAGGAAGGTAATTTTTGCATGGCTTCACCTCAGACTCAAATACAGAGTTGTAGGTTTTTCCTTTTTCTTTATTTTTGTTTTTTCTGCATATCATCATTAATTTTTCAGCACCTGTGAAAACTGTTATTCGCTTCACTGATCTATCCCATATACTAATGAAGCAAGAGATAAAACAATCAAGAATAACTGAAACAAAATTGCTGCACACCATTACGAGCCAAAGCAGGACTCTTCTGCAATGTACGATAGCAAGACATAAGAGAAAATTTTTGTAATGCTACTTTCACCAGGTAAATAAAAAACATAGCATTGGCGCATTTCTTCCCTGCTAGCTATTTGGAAGAGATTGAATATGAAACGAGTGACCGGTGTCGCCCAAGTGAAGAAATGAGACACCCCGATGTTCTGCAACCGTTTGTCCCAAGTTATATCAGAAGCTCCGTGTCATTCTGCTGGCAAAGCTGCTGCTGAAAGATATAGCCCAGCTCTCATCAGCACAGCTGACGTTTGGATTGGAAACATACCACGCGGTCCTGATCCATTTTACACGGAAGCCGTACAGCTTTTCAGATCAGGGGATGGTTGCAATGCAGGAAACACATACTGCAAGTCGTATACTTAACGTGTTCACCTCGATTCTGCCCCACATTTAGGGTGGTTTATTTATTTACCCGATTTTTATCCGTGAAATGTAAAAAAAAAAAAAGAAAACTTCAGCCTCTAGATGTACATAATCAACCAAGCCAGACAAAAAAAAAAAAAAAAAAAACAGGCACGAAACCATAATTTACACTACCACAGTCGCGTGATGTCCTGACATGCAAATGTGTTGCTGAGAAAGCTCTTCTTAATTAGAAATTGTTTGAGATCATAATAGTCAGAGCATGACTTTACATGAGTTCATGTCTTTACATGTAGGACTGCTCTGGCAGCAGTCCTACTGCTGCCAGAGTAGGATCTCTGGCAGGATCCTGCCAATACAGATCACGTTTGACTTCTCAAAGATGGTACCACAAAACATCGGCTGACGCCACCAAATGTGAGAAAAGGGTGGACAGCTGTTCCCGTGATGGAGAATGCTACATACAGTAAGTGATGCAAAAGCGGACCACAAGGAGTCCCGAAGAGCTACTTTAACCCATGTGTCTGCAACAATACCTTGCGTCTATATGATGCGCATAAAATGACACAGACAAGGCAAAGATAGAGAATATTTGCGCTGCTCATGTAGTTGCTTGCGTGACAACCATAAACCCAGGGTAATGTTGAAAAAATTATCTACTTCACCTATTGTACATCGGCAAGAACATCACAAACCATGCAGTATATAACTGGGCGCTCTCTGAAGTACAGAAGTGACTATATCGACGGGGCCCGTCGATCTTTACGATTCCGGTTATTTCGACTGGGTCTGTCGGTGCACACAGTTCTGTTATGTCTACGGGGTGGTGATACATCACCATCTAGTAGGCGCTTACGGGACTCTAGCCTAGTGGTGTCGCCAGTGTCGCGGTTGGTCGCCTGGTGTGAGTGAATCCATTTGTCCCTCTGCTCTTTGTGCCGCTGTACCGTCCGTACAGTGCGTAGTGTCAACAAGCCAACCACGTGGTAGACATCGGCGCGAAACCAAAAAGCCAGACAAAACAGCGATGGAGGAGCCGGACGAAAACAGAATAGACGTCTTATCCCCGGGGAAACTACGAGAGGGGACCAAATTTGCGTCCTACCACGGGCTACAAGCTGCTGCCAGCGACTACGAATCGACGAAATCCGTACTACTTTGGATTTCGTCCTGCCGGACTATATAGCAGGTACGAAACGACAGCGTTTGCTCGGTACCTTGTATTTGTATGTTGACCCGATGGGAAAATCTTTAGGTGCCAGAAAGAAGGGGCTGACGCGGCCTGTAAAAGAACTGAATTATGGCGAAATTGATTACGCTTGCCTTAGCGGCGGCAGGAAGTACCAGTCCAAATCCACTGGACAACGCCCAGAGCAAAAGTGAGTGCCACACTACACAGTACATACTGCCATCTGTCTTGTGAAAGATTTCTGCCACTCGTGGATAACGAACACTGGGGTACGTTCACAAAATACAGAACATATAAAGTTGGCTGCCCTGCAAAGTTCAGCTTTCGCACAGCGGTCGATAGCCAGGCTCTCCAAGTGACGAAAGCGGTCACCACGCATAGTCATCCCGTGAGTGAGGTAAGCATCCATTTGCGATTGGTTGACATAACGTTACCGCCATGATTGCCAACCCTCATGGGACCTGTCCTGTTGCAGGCATTTTATCAACAATTGCCAAAGCAAAGACGACTCAAGGGAGCTGATCTAGAAGAGGCACAAAAGATGCTCAGTGTCAAGGCGAATAAGAAGGTGGTACAGAATTACCTGAACCAGTGTGGGAAAGTCGTTCACTTGCGTGATCTCAGAAACCTAAAAACTAGGACAGCAGGAGACAACAGTTCTGCACTAGAAAGTATTGAAACCCGTGCAAGGCAGACTGGCGGCACAATGGACATTCTTGCAACAGAGACAAATCAGCTCATCGGAATTTTTTACCAAGATGAAGACATGCGGAAAGCATTCCAGGCATATCCAGAGATAATTTTCGTTGATGCAATTCACAAAACAAATGATCGACGGATGCTTCTCTACATTGCTTCTGTAGAGGATGCAAATGGTTTTACGGAGATAATCGCTTTTTTTCTCTGTGCCTCAGAAGATGAAAGCACCCTCAGGGCACTATTCCAAAGGCTGCAAGTCCACTGTGATGCAGCTACTTTTCTGAAGACATCAACAGTGATGGCCGACAAAGACTTCACGGACCGTGAAGTTCTGCAAGAAATATTTCCAAATGCAGAACCATACATTTGCCTGTTCCATGTACTGCGTACGTTCAGGAAGGAAGTGACCACACAAAACATGGGGATAACTTCAAGCATGCGAAACAGTATTCTGGAGATTCTTCAAGCCATGTGCTATTCAAAGACAGAAGGAGAGTATGACGAACACCTGGAGAACCTACGAAGAAAAAACTGTACAGAAGTCACGGCATACTTCGAAAAGAACTGGCATCCAATAAGACATCAATTGGTTGCAGGGCTGCATCAGTCTCTTTCCCTGGGTAACAGGACTAACAACCGTCTGGAATCCATGAATCAGAAGCTCACGCAAATCGTCCATCGCTATGAGAGATTGGAGCAGTTGTTTCCAGACATATTCAGTCTGCTGACAACTCTGAAAATTGAGAGAGACCAAAGAGCAGTTGAGAATCTATTGAAGGCACCATTACTAATTAATTTAAATGATGACGAGAAAAAGTTCTCACAGCTCCTGACCGAGTACAGCTTCAAGCGTGTGCAGCAGCTGGCTGCCTCGACAGAGATGGACTTTGTTCCGGACTATGTCCAAGCAAGCTGCGAGACCTGCACGTGCCCTGTGTATAAGTCGTTGCAGCTGCCTTGCAAGCATATTTTCTACATGCAGAAACAAGCTAGGATGCCTGCTCTTTTTGAAACTGCGGTGGCACAAAGGTGGACAAAGGACTACTGCACGATAGCATGCAGACTGATGTCACCTGCACAAGCTGCAGTAGGTGCTGTGAACCTCGAGGCACAGTCATGCACCGAGGAAGCATGGGAGTGCTTTCCGAGTGTGAAAAGTTCCGTAGAGCAAACATGCTTCTGCAACGCCTCGCATCACGCATCACTGAAGCTACAATGGTGAAATTCAGTGTACTCATGACGACTGCGAAACAGTTCCTGGATGCAGTTGAGCGAGGAAGCGACGTCTTTGTCGTTGAAGGAGTGCAAAATCTTCCTGGCGACTGTTCAGCTTCTGGGATTCCACTCATTCATGGTAATTTTCTCTCTCTTTGAAAGCAGCAAACAAGCTGGCAAGGTCTTCATGGGGTTTAGACACTTTCATAGATGGGGTTCATTAGATTATGGAAGCATTGTACAACACGTTAGAGTACTGAGGAAAAAATAATTATTCTCCAACACAACTATTCAAATTATTCGAACACACTCCCGAGCAAAGCGCCGACGTCACAGAACTCAGTGTTGCGTCTATCCCCATTGGCAATCGTAGGCACGTTTATCTGGGATAATGTGGGATGAGCTGTCACAACCCCTTTAAGCTTTCGAATATATATGTGTGTCGAATGTATATGTATATATCAAGCTTCAGTTATTTACTGAATGTGCCATGCCCTCATCATAAACCTTGCTCCTGCTCCAGCGACTCCTGTAGTAGTTCCTGTGCCCCAGCAGGAGATACAGATGGCAGCAGCACCAGGTTCCCTGTGCCAGACAGGCAAGACAGGCACTGGTCCTGCAGACAAGAACGTTGACCAGTGCCCCCCTTCTCAAGGGCCAGGAATGCAGCCTGATATTGTGCCCAATGATTTGTCTAGCCTTCCTGGCACTTCTGCGCCACAGTTGCACCCAACACGCGGAAGTATGTATCATATCTGTAGTTCATGTTCATTGTGTGTCAAGCACACATGTAATGACGGAATTGCATCATTGTAGGTGTCCAGGAAGGTGGGATAAAGCTTGCAGGTATTGTAATTCCTCTGCACATGCGGCACCGTGGTAGGCCAAAAGGCAAAGGGCCGACTGTGGTAGGCTTGCCAAAGAAGAAGATGTCGCTGCGGCCTACTTCCTTTTTGAAGAAGGCACCAAGAGAACGAGAAAGAGCTATCCTGAGATTGAAGAGAAGGCATTTAATGGCTATGTTGTTCAAGAATGTGATGTAGAGATCATTCCATTCCACATAATATTTGTTCTGCAATCATTCACCCTACTGTGAATATAGATGAGATTAAGCAATATACTGATCATGACGCATTGCTTGCACTGCAAGAAGTGGTGAAGATGAAAGCAAGAAATCCACTCTGGGAGTGCGGCTCATGTGCAAAGGACATGACGACTGGTGATTCCCTTTGCTGTGATGCATGTCTTCTCTGGTATCACTTGAGCTGCACTGGTCTCAGAGCTGTGCCAAAAGCTAGGAACTGGTACTGCAGGGCATACTATGCATAATTTTAAGCATGTATAATGCATGCTTTCGTGTACATGTGCCAAATACTACTTCATGTACAGCTTGCGACATACTTGTCTGGAATCAAGAGCTCGCGCTTTATCTGGCCTGGAGTCTCCAGGTGCTGCAAGGTTGTTTGTTTCAACTAATAAAACACATGCTGGGTAGCATACCATACGTGTCTACTAGTCGGAAGGAACAATCTTGCAATATCTGGAGATTTCAGACAGGATAAATCGCAAGCTGTTGATTCCAGACAAGTATGTCGCAAGCTGTATTGAACTTCATGCTTACTCGATATAGTGCACAATAAAAAAAAAGTATTGAAATGTGCTGCAGATTTTCCTTTTTCGGTTTTTCCTCTGAAACTGTCACAGAAACTACACAACTTAGACGTTACATATGTTAATCCTCGCCCTTCGGAAAGCCCAACCAGACTGCAAAGCTGCCTAACGTATTGTATGACTTTAATGCTTCACAATATATCACTAGTCCTGATGCTTGTAGGGAAGCATATATTTCTTGGGACACAGCTGTTCTCCGGAAGCATGCATGAAAGTGCACATGTTGAGCAAGGATAATAACTAAAGGCACACTGGTACACCTAGAAGCTTGTACCCATCAACAAAAGTCCGAATGAATGCAACAACTGACAAAGAGCTCTGCCCTCATGTATGCATTCCCAGGCCTTTTTTGGGGGGTGGGGGAGTGTGCCCCACCTCTTCTTTCTTGAGACGGACACAAAGGTTCACACCACGCGACCCGACGATCCGTCGGGCAGGGATTAATAATGACGACCTGTGACTGAAGAGCGCGCAACTTTTACAAGTGATCGACCTTGGAGCTACAGGTGGGGTGGGACGCCCATGCTTGTAGTATGTCCTTTTTCTTTCTTTCTTTTTTTTATTGGGCAACATGGCAGAACGCAGCTCGTGTAAAAAGAGCGTCCCCCATAACATCACCTGGCTCACCACTCTCGATTCGGGACCTCGCGTTGCAACTTCCCCTATCCCAGACGTCATGTAGGTATTGCCACTATACGCTGAAAAACTAAGGCTTCGATTTCGAGCAAACCATGGAGCAAGCGCTCGATAATCTCGGCAGCTGCACCGCAAAAATGCCCTCCACCATGGCGGCCAAACGTACTCGTCGGGTGTATTCACATGACGTCAATCAAGTGAATACACCCTTCTCGTTGAGCGACCATGGTGAGCTCTTAGGGCGAAAAAATGAAAATGTTGCAGGGACCACTTCGCTGGTTCTCTACAATATGCGAAGCATCGTGTATGAAGACTCACGATGTCACGTACAAGAGGAGGCCAGATTTCACGATGCCAGATAACCACATCGCAACTCACGACGCAGTTGACGCTCTTGTACGTTCTTGCAATATTGCTGACCTGTCGTGTTAACGCAGAAGGATCGACGGCTCCGTCGATATAGTGGGCTCAGACGGACCGACGGGACCCGTCGATATAGTGGGCTCTGTAAGACCGACGGGCCCCGTCGATATAGTGGGCTCTGAAAGGCCGACGAGCCCCGTCGATATAGGGGGCGCACACTGAAAAAAATTTCTGTAAAATAACAGAAAAAAAAACGGAGAATTTATCTGTAAACGGGTACAGACTGTTCTGTATAACCATTTTGCAGAGTATACTCTGTTTTAGAACGCGACGAAGGTTTGGTTGTCATTTGAAAATGATATAGTGGAACGCGATCGATCAAGCAATCCTTTTTCTCCCACTCAAATACGAACGCGAGACCCGAGAGATCGTCATCTGATACTGTTACGTGATAGTGCGTCATCTGCCGAGCGAGCTCAACGCTCAACATCGGTTCCGGAAGTTGGCGCTTTGGCTGTGCGTACTGCGTAGCTCGCATGGCTGCATCCATGTGCTGTGGTGGACCAACTTTCAGGTGAGCAGCTTTCTTGTTGGAATTGAGTTTAATGCCATTTTCATAGTCAGAAGCAAGTGTTTATCGCTAACATTTTCATACCTATGCGTATGAGTATGCGGTGGCAGGTATTTGATGTTGTGCCGTACTAACTGAAAGTAGTTAGGCCTAACATCACCAATGCATGGAATTTATTCGCGGCTTATACAAGTATAAATCATGACCTGACTGCATGTAGCTGCGTATCAATTACTGATGACGCTACTATGCTTCCGTGCGGATGTTAACAGGCATAATGTTCAGATGAAGGCAAGTTGTCGTGACAGTGACGGCAGTACAATCGGTGCTTTTAAGCGAATAACATGACGTGTGCTACAGTTTACCGTGCGACCCAATCACTCTCACTTCTTATTATGTAACGCTTCTCGCAACAGGGATCCCTCCTGTTTACCGTGATATTTGCTACACAACCGATGACTCACGACAGCGTATCGTGAACGAATGGGAACACATGGATTACTATGTTGTCCACATGTACTGTGCAGTGTTAGCAAAGTTAGGATGAGCGACTCTTGCGTCACTATCGTCTTGAGAAGAATGTCTACGTTCTCCCCAGGTAGAATACCGAAACATGTACAAGTGCAAGAAATGTGGCTCCGAGCGCTCCACGCTTGTCGCCTATGTGGAACACCAGCGCAGCCACATGTACATCCACAACTACCGATTTTCCTGCTACAAGCCTGAGTGCAAAGTGACGTTTGAGACGCTTCATGCACTTTCGCACCACTGCCGGAGAGAACACCCTCAAAACAGGAAGTATCCGTCAGTGAATACTTTGACATGCCCTGTTGTGCTGTGTGAAAAGGAACCACCGTCACTACAGGAAGCAATGCGTCATATGCGGGAATATCTGGACAATCACCAGCCTGTTTCATGTCCATTTCCTCAGTGCGTGGGACGAAATGAATTTCAAACAAAACCAGCAATGTCTGTGCACATGACTAGGTACCACAAAGTAGGTCCACCTGTGCATGCCCTTCCAGCTCCTGTTGACGTTGCAACGACATCATCTTCAGTGCAACAATACGATGACGAAGGTCCTGTTCCTGACAGCCCTGATTTAAATGCCACTGACACCACAGGTGGCGAGGAGTCTGACAACGAAAGTGAAGATGTGCTGCTTGGCAGATTGCTTCTGAAGATGATGACGAAACACCATGTGCCATCTAAAACTCTATCATCTTTATTTCATGACTTGCACAATATAATTGAAGGTACTACTGAAACACTGGGAAAGAAAGTCGCATCCCGGTTTGTTGCCCATCAGAATGAGATCAGCAATGATATAGAAGCTCTAAAAAATATCATTCTATCTGACATTAAGGATGTCAATCCTCTTCGTGCATTTGCCCAAGGAGGCTTATGTCTACACGGTATCGGCAAGACCTATTTTTTAAAGATACGTTTGGGTACGTCGCCCCTACACCTGTACGGCTGGGGCAGCTCAGCTCTGGTGATGAAGCATTTTATCACTATGCGCCCATTGAAACGACTCTGCAACGCATGCTGAGTGATGAGTCAGTGATGTCCCAACTGGAGAGCTTTAGAAAACTTCCACATTTCACAGAGGACAACCAAGTTCTTTCCGATTATGTAGATGGGGAGCTCTTCAAAAGCATAATGGCATCTGCACCGTCTGATGTACTTCCACTCATCCTTTACCAGGACAGTTTTGAAGCGGTAAACCCACTAGGGTCGGCGAAGTCGAAGCACAAAGTCTTGGCACTCTATTTTACTCTTGGGGTCGTGCGGCAGGAAAATCGTTCAAGGGTTGACCAACTTCAGGTCGTTTTAATGTGCACTCAAAGACATCTTCAATCATTCGGGCATGAGAAAGTATTCTCCAAAGTCGTCAGTGAGTTGGACCAGTTGTATAAATGTGGCATAGTAGTCATGGGGAAGAAATACACACCACAAGTGTTTTGTATATGCGGTGACAACTTAGGTTCCCATTGTGTGGGAGGCTTTGTAGAGAGCTTCTCAGCGCAGTATTTCTGCAGATACTGCACTGTCACCCAAGAAGAATTCCGAGATAATCCCTTAGCTCATGGCACGACACGTACACAACAGCAGCATCTGCACTGCATTGAGCGGGTGGACAGTGAATCCCTACCGCACTGCGTTGGTGTAAAGTTTGATTCCCTCTTCAACAAGCTTCAAGGATTTCATGCGACTACATCGTTTCCGCCTTGTATTGCTCATGACTTGCTTGAAGGCGTTGTTGACTATGACTTGACACTCTATCTGCAGTATTTCGTGAATAATAATAATAATAATATTCCTTTATTCACAAAGATGTGAAAAGGAGCGAGCAAAAAGCTTCACTTGAAGCTTGACGAGGCTCGTCTCCTACAACAGTACAGCAGCAAAGGCATACACATTAACAAGGTAAAGAATTTCATCGATGAATAGTATTTACAAACACAAAAGGACGGTAACGCCCTTTTCATAGCACAAATCACCACACCGTGCGCACATGTTCAATCACTTATGAAATATTCCAGAACATCTTTTTTCGTACCATAAACAATATCAATCTTATTTTCGGTGCAATTTAACAGTCGGGACAGTGTAACATCTAAAGTCTGTATGCCATAATTTGTACGTACGCGAGGCGTAACCCAGCTAGGACCAGGCCGGAGCGGATAGTGAGGCGCTGAAGGTAAAAGTTTGAATAGTGACAAGAACGTCTTATTATTTTCTTTAACGGCTATTCGATATGTAGTAGACAGCTTATAGTCATATAGCATAGAGATATTGATAATCCTATGCTTCTTAAACAGTCCCCTGGTAGTATGACAATAAGGAAGGTTTTCCATGATGCGAAGTATCTTTTTCTGTGCACGCAATAAACTATTTAGATTACTACCAGTTCCCCAAACCAAGTGACAATAATTTAGTTGAGAATGTATAAGTGAGTTGTACATTGTTCGAAACTATACCTGGATTAAATATATGTTTACTTCTATACAGTGCTCCAATAGTTTCTGATATTTTCAACCTGGTTTGTTCAACATGATATGTCCACGACATCGTTTCAGTGAAATACACGCCTAGACTCTTTACCATACTGCATACCTCAATAACATTATTTCCTAGTTGGACACTGGTGGATAGGGCAACTTTTTTATTTCTAGGCTTAAACAATACAACTTTTGTTTTCTTGGTATGGATTTTTAAACAGTTCAGTTCCGTCCACATAGTTATCTTCCTCAGAACTGCATTTGCTTCATTTATAAGAGCATCGTCATCAGTGCCAGTAAGTAAGATAGTAGTGTCATCCGCATAGATAACAAAATCTGCATCCGGGGCACAGTTGACAATATCGTTAATATAGACATTAAAAAGCAAGGGTCCCAATATACTTCCTTGTGGAACTCCAGTTTCCAATTTCATGGCGCTAGATATTTTGCCATTAAGCGCAACGTGTTGATATCGATATTAGAGATAAGAAGCGAATAACGATAGCGCTGTACCTCTTATACCGTAACACTGTAATTTGTATTTAAGTACATCATAATTTATAGAGTCGAAGGCCTTTGAGAGATCAATAAAGAGCCCCAATGTAAGCTGCCTATTCTCAAAAATTATTTAGTATTACATGTTTTTGCTTAAGTAAAGCGATTTCTACTGAACGCTGTTTCCGAAAACCAAACTGTGAATCGGTGAGAATTGAATGCGCATTTAAAAAGGATAATAAGCGATCGTGCATTATTTTCTCAAATCCCTTCGAAAATACTGGTAGAATTGATATCGGGCGGTAGTTTGAGACTTGGTTTATATCTCCCTCTTTATGCAAAACTGTTACCTTGGCTACTTGAAGGCTCTTTGGAAAAGAGCCAGCTAAAAAACACTGATTCAATATATATGTTAAGGGGCGCAATATAAAACGAAGGACTCGTTTTATAGGAAGAATCTGCATGTCGTACATATCTAGACTCCTTGTATTCTTAACGTTAAACATTGCGGAAAATACTTCATTTTCACTTACAGGTGCTAAAAATATTGTGCCCTGTACACTTCGTGGCATATTTTTGTCCAACATTCCAATCTCTGGCGTAAAGTTTGTGCGACAGACATTTACAAGGTATTTATTAAAATGCTCTGCTAGATCATGACCGCTTACGATTTTATCGTCGATGTTAATGGATTGAATTGTGGGACCCCTTATTTTACTGTTTAGAACATCATTTAAGTTTTTCCAAACTAATTTTGAGTTTCGTTGGATATCAACACTGAACAAGTTGCTGTAATATGCCTTCCTTGCTCGCTTTAGAATGTTCGATACTTGATTTCGAACGCGCTTATAAGTCGCTAGACCTTCTATACTTCTAGAATTTATGAATTTTCTATACATTTTGTTTCTCTTTTGCACCAGTCTCAATAATTATCTCGTCATCCAAGGCCGTCGACTCTTACATGATAACTTGCGTGTCTTCATAGGAAAATGAAATTGATATATTTCAAAAAGGTGTGAAAGAAACAGTCATACGCTTTGTCGGGGTCGTCATACGTAAATACACGATCCCACTTTGTATTTGCTATATTCCTTTCAAAAGCATCTAAAGCTTTATCAGAGATAACTTGATATACAATGGATTGTTTTTGTTGACTTTCCCCACGGTTAAAAAGTGCAAAAATCGGCAGGTGGTCACTAATGTCGGTTTGTAAGACACCCGTTATTGTATCTACAGGTCGATGGTTTGTAATGATGTAAGTGATGGATGATAATGATGTAATCTAATAATGTTGCAGATGACGACGTCACTCGTGTGGGCACCTGAATAAGATTTGGGAAACCATAGTCTCCCAAGAGAATATTCAGGTCATTTGACAGTGTTGAGTTTAACAACATATCTATGTTAAAGTCCCCGCCAATGATCGCCCATAGGCTTTCGTCAGATGCAAACGCAAGAAGACCTTCCAAGAACTGAAAGAAACTTGATGTATTCGAACCAGGAGGACGATATATAACAGAGTATATATACCGACCAGATGTTAGAGTCAATACTTCATAGTTGCTGGTAACAACAGAGTATTGCGTTAGGATACTGCAACCCTGATCTTTTACAAGCACTCTTACACCGCCTCCCCTTTTTTCTGTGCGATTTAAATAATAGGTTTGATAGCCTTCTATATGAAAAAGATCATGTTCATTTTTGCACCAAGTCTCTGAAAACATGATCACATCACAAAGATAGTTCATGTCATGAAACAAAACTTCCAATTCCGCTCTTTCATTTACAACCGAACGAGCATTAATGTGCATAACTGACAAAGGCTTGTGTGTGACATATTGCGAGATATCATTTGGGCAACATGACACGTTATGCATTGCATGTATTCAATTCCAACGCAGTCGACAGTACATGGATTATTTAATCTTATCGAGATCCGAAAGATTGTCCACGCGAATTACTTGGTCTCCAATTTTCTTTCTTGCGTATGACACTCCGTACTTGAGCCAAACATACTGATAACCCATTTCTTTTGCTTTCATTCTTAGTTGATAGTGCAAGTTTCGATTTACAGCAGTTAGGTTTTCATTCAAGTATATTTGTTGACATTGAAACTTTATTGCAGATAGCTGTTTCCTTTTCGCCATCCAAGAGTCTCTTGTCCTCCGATTTACAAATTTAACAACAATAGGTGGTACTGTATTTGGTTTGGATGGGAGCCTATGTACGGCTTCTACGTCATCGGCTGTTGGCCTAGGCAGCTGGAGAATGTCAGCAATTTCCGCGACATTGACTTCCAAATTTTCTTTATCTTCTGCGGGAATTCCATGTATTTCAATAATGTTGCGTCTTCCGTACTGGTCAAGGTCATTTAATTGCTTGTGAACAGCAGATAAATCGTCTGAATTTACTTTCCTATGCTCAAGATCACGTACCTTCCTTTTCAATTCTTTTATATCAGTGTTTTGTTCAGCCAGACGTGCCAAAAGATCATCGTATTTATCCGACATCATTTGGACCGATTGTTCAAGGCTTTGTACAGTAGTCTTGATTGTAAGTAGGTCGTCAATTTTCGATTGAATTGACATCAGCCAGTGAGCATATTGGCTATTGCATCTATTTTTGTCCTCAGACTCTCATCCCTTGTATTTTCGGAAACCGCGCCTTGATCATCAGTTTTTCCATCTCCACGTAATTGTCCTGTTCTTTGGATGTGTAGTTTACATGTCGAGCATTTCCAGTTTGACCTTTTGGTGAGGATACAAGAGCAGTCGCCGAGGTGGTACAAGTTGTTACATTCAGTGCAAGATATCACATTGCCATCATGAGAAAGTTCCCCGTGACACGATAAACACATACCATCCATGCTAAATACAGGGGTGGCAGTCAGCAGCGGACGTTATACAAAAGCAAGTTTATGTTTGTTGTTCTTACCTGCATGAACAGAGTAGGGTTTTAGCAACAGTCATGAAAAGGCTTTCGCCGCTGACTGCCGAGGCTTTCTCTTGCGACGATGATCTTTATAGCTGGAGGCCTCAAACGGTGGCGTCGCTGTCGAGGTGATAAGCTGCTACAGTGTCCCGAGACAAGAAGGTTCAGGCGATGCACGTGTTGAAACGCAACGGAGGTCACAGGATAGCGCAAGTCGTCCTCGCTCAAAGATAGATTAATCTGCATGAACAGAGTAGGGTTTTAGCAACAGTCATGAAAAGGCTTTCGCCGCTGACTGCCGAGCGACTGTGAAAAAGAAGTACTTCAGTGTAAAGGCATTTAATACAAATCTTTCTCAGCTTAAGCTTCGTGCACACCCCTTACAAAAAAATTGAGCATCTTTCTACAGGAAGTGGGTAGAACATTAATCACCCAGCCATGAGACTTTGTGTAGAAAGTATCCAGACTGTCTACCACCCACGTCACCTTTCTAAGGGCTATTGGAACACACCTTTCTGTAGAATGTCTACCGACATTTGGTGACAGCAAGTCTATCCACTGTCTGGCCAAAGTCTATCCATTGTCTGGCCAAAGTCTACCCACCAGAGATGCCCTTTCTACCGAAAGCACGCTGCACTGCAGTCACTCCATCGTGAGAAATTCCACCGAATCCTCACACACATGCTAGTCAACAACAACAGAAACTACTATGCACTCTTCAATTGCCATTTATATATGCATATTGTTGTCCATTACAACATTAGTATTGCACAAAAAAGTGTGGCCAGATGTGGCACAAAAAAATGGGCAGTTGGGGGCTGTGTTGGGGGCATTGCCCCCCTAGGGGCTTTCCACTTCTTCGTATTTCTTGTTCTGTTTTTGAAGGAGGGAGCTTAGGGTCCTCTTTATTGGCGCATCAGAACACTGGAACACTGAGCAAGTCTTTCCTGCAAGGTGAGCAAAAAGGATTTATCTATAGAGATACAATGACCTAGGAGATACGTTTGGGCAGAATAAAATTACACTGAAGCTGCATGCAGACCACCTGTACAATATAAGACATGCAACCACCCATTTTGTCCCTGCTGGTAACCTGCACTTGCGCTCAACTTGTATGCTTTAAATTTTTAATGCCGCTCCACATGAATTGTCGGTGCACTCTGCAAGTATCTCGGGTCTGTGCATATCTCCTCTCTCAGTTATTCCACTTGAGAAACCTCACTGGCCTTGGCAATGCCCTCCCCGTCCCCACTAATGAACAGAGACACGGTTGCAGAGCATATATCAGGCTTCAAGGCAAAAGTCTGCAACACTGACATCAGGCTGTTTATATTCAGACCCTGAAATTTTCGGGTTTTGTTCTTTTTTTTTTTTTCAAATTCTGTGGTAAAAAAACCAGGCAGAAAAGTTATCAAACTGAATTTTGGAGGAAAGTGGGCTTTCTTTCTTGCTATGGAATTGACGTTCGTCCTACTGTTTGTCTGGGGTTCCAGAAGTATCAGAATCTGAGCTCAACTGCGTAATTTGTGGAAGATTAGTATTGCCTTGAGCCTATTGCCTACCTTTGGTGCAATTTTGCAGGCAGTAGTTAACCTCAAACCTCAATACAGGACGCAAATTCGAAGAAAAACAGGGGAAACCCTAAAACTTCAGTGCGTATTCATAATGTGAGAAAGCAATATCTGTTGAAGTTAGTAAGTTAATCTTATGACCGACAGTTAACGCTACTATACCCATGTACGGGGAGCAGTCCACTACTATTTCATACATGACCTGCAACAAGGCTAATTTTCTACATGCACTTTGGAAAACAATACAGGCTCCTGTGGGTACACCTATGCACCTCTAGCAAGTTCATCATTCACTGCACATGCATTGTGTTATAAACATACACTACGGCAGAACGCGAAGAGAGACGGAGACGAGAGGTCTTTAGCACCAGGCAGGTCTCTAGCTACAAAGGAGATCTCTGCTGACGAGAGATCTCCTATGTAGCTGGGGACCTGATAGGTTAGCCCAAGTCTTTTTGTGTAATTAAACTTGTTGCTAGTGGACGCTATGGTTATGTCTCCCCATCGCTCTTCATGTTCTGCCGTAATGTTTGCTTCTCACCAACACGCTCTCCACCTTTTTGCACTTCTGTTAAACATTCTTGAAAACGTAAAAGTCTAACAGCTTTTTTTGTTCTCTGCAATGATGGTGCGAGTCAACACACGAGAGTGATGCTTTTATTCCAGGTTATTATTGGTAAAAGAAAAGCCATGATTAGTTAAAGGGAAGTTGGTCTATATGTCTCGTGGAGGGTAGCTTTGTGTTACTCTAAATTCTTTTTTTGCTGGAAGTGCAATGCTTCATTTACACCATTACTGCACAGAACCACTCAACAGCAGCAACAGGGCATATAAGTGAAACATAGAGTTAAGCTGCAAAATGTTGTTAGATCCAGTACGCTACACCAAAATGTGCTCTACATTAACAATGCGAAACTTTTGGCAAACATACCAAGAACTGCTTTTACACGCCTTGGGTCCAGGGCATCTTTTTGTTCCTGCCCCTTCCCATTGTTGGCGGGCTTTCCAAAGAGACTCTTTTTCTTCAATTCTTCTTCCGTGAAGAGCACCCTCAACAGCGCACGTGCAAAACGGCATGCTGAGCCTCTGTAGGTTTGTTCTAGACGTGCGAGGGTGGATTCTGGAACCATGACACCGT
Organism: Ornithodoros turicata; assembly: GCF_037126465.1. Lineage (NCBI taxonomy): Eukaryota > Metazoa > Arthropoda > Arachnida > Ixodida > Argasidae > Ornithodoros > Ornithodoros turicata. The sequence goes on along the minus strand of NC_088203.1, from coordinate 53,135,267 downwards.
CCCCCAAGTCAACCTGATGAAGGTAGTGGAATAAGAAAAGATAACTTTGCACACGTTTGTAAAAGGTAACAACAGTGCACAGTGTGCATACACAGCAGTTGAGGTACTGATCTTGACCAGGGGCTAGATAGAAAGTAGCACTTTTAATTGGATGCTGAACACTGATACAAGACTATGTACAGGCTGCGCTGTATTTTTGGCAATAGAACACTTCACAGACAGAGCAATAAAAGTAAGTCGGGCAGTATTCTTCTGCTACCATCAGGCGTGACATGAAGGTATCACCTGTTTGTAACTTTCCAAAAATAAAGAACACACTGTCAATGAGAGTAGGAGACAACAAGCTAGCTGGTGGTATGACGTAGCATGAGAGCAAATGAACTGTGAGCAGAAGAAAAACAATGATACACCAGCACATAAACGTTTACCTGCATCAGGAGATCACCGCAGGACAAAGCTAAACACAAGAGTGAAATATCGGGGTACTTGGATGGGAGACATTCTCAAGGGAATAAAACATCACGAAACTAACACACACAGGACAGATGCACCTGTGCATATGTACTCGTGTCTGCAAACGCAATATCGCAAATTCGTTTGGCAAAGGGCAAAATAATTAAATAAATCGCCCATGCAAATAGAAGTTACACAGCCCCCTCTTCCACAACCCCACTTCGGTGAGGGTGTGGGACTTACTGAGCTGAGCTGATGCACAAAGCAGAATAAACATCTAAAAAATAGAAAGATAGAAATGAATGTGCCATCAAGAACTGTCCACTGCGCTACACAGAGACAGTGATAAATGGAAATTCGGAGGCTACCTGTGTTGTGCCGGAGTTACAAACAGGTGCAACGTCGAAAGTAGCACCTGCACCATTCCACGCCATGTGATCCACAGGTGCTGCTTAACCTCCCCTCTCCCCCAGATTTCGACGGGTATCTGTTCTTCTGTGCGTGTGACTTCGTCTGTGAGGAAACCCCATGTCCTCAGATGACAAAATGCACAGTGTTGGCGGAATGTCTCACAGAAATTTGGCTACCTCTTCCAAACCACCATTGCTTTATCCAGTTACCATTGCTGCTGTGACCAAACTAATGCATGGATCATATGGTCTCATTTGCTGGCTGGAAGTCCATTTTGTCATATTTCACATACCTTAGTCTCCCAACGACAAGTTACTGATTCACGAATTATGACAGATATTTGGGAATTCTCTTAAACTTTAAACTTTGAATTTCTTCATATTTATAACCAAATTTCTCTGCATAATTTTTTGTAAACTGTGTATGTACAGATCAATGAACAAAAGCTTCAAATATCAAGCAGCATGGGAACTTTTACAACTACGTACTAGTTTTTTTTTAACACAGCCTTTCGATGTGAGGAGGTCACAGTGGATGTGTGATCAAGGCTTTGTTTTATGTGTTGCCTTTTCAGGATGTCTTCCAACCTTTACTGTACAAATTCCTTTTCCATGTTCTCTAACAATTTTGGGGGCTTGTTCCTGACATGGGCACGGCATTCTAGTCAGGATTAATTTGTCAGATCTTGCCAGGTTTTAATACATGATGCCCATTTCATGGCATTGCTTTTTACAACCTGAGAAGGAGCCTACACAAGTTTTCCGAGAAATCAGGGGTGTGTTCTTTTGCGATTGCTCAAGAAGTCTGTGACCACATAAACCTGCCCAGTTCATCTGTAACTTGCACATGTGATGTCTATCTGCATCCACACCCATCAGCATGACAACTTACGGGAGGACAACTTACGGACAACTTACCATTTACCAAAAATTATTCTCACAGTGATGCAAATGGTCGCCTCTTTCACTTTTCATGCAATGTGAGTCATCAATATCAGTCGTGAGAGTAATGACAGCAGGTTCATCACAAGTATTACGTCTCAAAATTGGCTACCAAAGAATAATCTTCAGCAAAACTTTCATTCAGGAAGCTAAAGAAGACATGAATTCACAATGTGCAGATAATTCAGGGATACAGGCGATATTCAACACGGCAGGCTGCGGCATGGGTGGTACAGACGCTCCTGCAATTCATCACTTTGGGTGCGGATTTGGACAGCGCGTATGCAAGTTGTGGATGCAGGTATATGTAGGTATATGTAGTAGCCACCTTATTCTGACAGATCCTTATAAGGCCATTCCCATACCAAGAACAAGGCTCCTCCACAGGTATGACTGACAAGTGTAGCTTGCACACGACAGCAACCTAGGCTTATGACTGTGATCAAAGTATATGTAAATGTAATGTTTGGTGCCTTTCACAGCATAACCAGTTATGCACACAAATCTAGATAAAAGACTTGGTTGCAGCTACCTGCACGCCCCAGTTTTTGTACAAACTGCTAATTTCTGTGATTTTTTGCTGCAAATGCTGCTCAACATTTCAAGCTGAGTTTTTTTTTTTGTGTATGTGTGTGTTTGGTTCTTGAACAGTTCAGATATTATTTACAAATATTATGAAGAAGATATTTATTTACTGTTTTAAGGAAATTTCAAAATGTTATTTGCAAATCACGCGTATATCGCTTCAGGTTCGCCGATCAAGGTGTGCAAAATGCCATTCTGCTTCCAGACCGCCATCTGGTCCTGGTAATTTTCTTTCATTTTAACTGAACTAAAATAAAATTTCTTTAATTGAATTTAATAAAAAATTTCATAATTTCCAAAGCAACTATGATTTTCTGGGTGAAGCTGAGAAAGCATATCAAATTTTGGCAAATTTACTGTGCACTACTCTGCAGCGCATCGGAAATAACATACATACAGGGTACCCAGTGAGATACTAGTAAAAAACTAGTTAATAAGCGTGTCTATCAAACTTTACTCTTTTTTAGGTTTTTCCTGACAATTTTCACAGAATTCACTGGCTATCACGGTTTTGTTCGACACGGGCAGAGAGATTTGGGCCTGGACCGCTTCCTGAAGCACAAGGCCCAGCCGAGCCCTGGGCTGGAGGGCTACGGCCCTCTCTTTTGCAACTACACGTGTTGTCGGTGCCTTACATGCCTTAGACTGTGCACTTATGACACCCGTCCCCGCTTTCATAGCAATAGTAGTGGGCACGTTGGACCAATAAAAGTTCAGGCCAACCCCAAATTTGGCAGAAGCAGATGGCCCGCACAAGCCTGGCCACCTAGCCTGTGTCAATCTCTGCCATCCATAACGTTGTTTTACGTCCAAGGCCACTCAGCAAACTAACCATTAACGGAAAATGTGAATCTGACACTGAGTCCCACAAACTGGGATATTGCACCAAATCCGCATTAGTAAACTTCCCTACCTTTCGAGGCATTTTGATATTTTCCTTGACAGTTCCCCAACTTTCACTGCCATGTTGAACCCCCATGACAGCTTCCTATCTTCCAGGTTGGTTGACACAACTGTCATCATCATTACATAATATAATGAAAACAGTTATATAACATAATTAGGACGTAGCCTGCTAACATAATTATGGAGATACACCGATGAAACCTAGCACAGTAGGTGACAAAAATGTTTGTGAATGTCATCGAACTGGTTGTCAAATTTTGACATTTTCTCAGTGGACACCCTGTAGAATGGCAAGTGTTTTTTGGCTTCTCCCTTCCAATGCTGTGCAACACCGCCTTGAAAACAAGCGACGAAAGAGGGAAGCAGCGTCGCAGCTTCTTTACAGCAAGGAAAGGCGTCCAATTTTCAGACTACAGTAGAACCCCTTTGTAGTACACCCTCTGGGACCATGATGAAATTTTACTAGATCAGGAGTTTTATTATAGCAGGTGTGCGATTTAATGTATGGGATTCTATCGGGACCGCAGTTCTCGTTTACTATAAGCAGAGTTTTACTACAAGAGGAGTTACTATAAAGAGGTTCTACTGTACCATCATTAGGCAATTTCTTCCTCCTCAGGGGATGTTTCATGCACAGTTTTTGACATGAAGAAACAGCATTTTTTCCTCTTCCAATAGGTTTTGTTAGCCATTTTGTCGGAAGCAATGAAGGGTGAAATAGGACAAACATATCGTGTTTCAGTCTTGACCAGAAGAATATGAGGCTGTTACTGTTTCTGAGGCGACAAAATGCTGTTGAGCACATTCTTAATCATTGTGGAGACACTTGTAAATGTTTTACAGTTTGGTTGGGACACCCTGAACAGAGATGCAATTTACATACTGTTGTGCTGTGATAATCTCCAGCCTCTACCAGATATCATGGGCTTTGAAGTCCATGCTTTTTCTCTCTTACCTCTTGCTTCCTCAGCTCACCATTATTCATCTTTTTTTTTAGTTTTGTCAGCTACTGAGCAGCCACTGCCCTAAAAGTGACTTCAAGCCATCGACAAAATTATCACACGTGATCACCTTAAATACGCCATGAAAGAACTCAGCTGGGTTGGTGACAGCAAGTTTGCTGCACGTTCAGTGCTTAGCTATGTATAACATACAACCATGACCTTCCTCATGTTATTTTGTTTATAACAAATTTTGAAGTAAACTACCCCACTCCACTAAATATGCTGGCACATTACACTCCCAACACGAAATGAGTGATCCCAACACCAGCACTGGGCAGTGTGCTTAGGTAAGTTTGGTGAATTTTAGAAAGAAGTTCCCAGATATTTTCATTTGACTAGCCACTGGGTATCAAGCGATGCACATGTCCTCTAAAATGTCACTAGCATGCACCTAAGCACCTATTTGCCTATGTTTACCATGGTAGGCTCGCGTGTGGTGCTCTCTCCTGGGCTTTTTATGTTCCTCCCGATACGCTTCAGTGTTCTCACTGTTCTTTGTAAGTCTGAAAATTAAGCAGTTGTTATGCAGGGCCTGTACATATCATCATACACTCATGACCACTGTTAGCATAGGGCTATAAAAAGCAGGAATCGCTCAGTGGGTGTGGGCTAGTTAATGGGCCTCGCTTTGGTTAAACAAGACCTGGATGCTCACACTTGCAGAAAAGGATAAATTGCAGTAATAGATCCAGGTAGGACAACACAGAAGTCAGGGCAACAAAGGAAGAATGTCCCCAATGTTTTCACCAATTCCCACAGCCTTTCCCACATGACATCATGGATATCATTTTGTGTTCAAATGAATAAATGACATCGTGCCACTACATGCTATTGCCACGCAACAGTTTCAAAGGACAACTGGAGAACACACAAAACAATGCACAGCTTTCCCTCTTTCTCTGCACGTGCCAGAAGATGCCAGAAGCTTCAAGAGCCATTGCCTGCTTTTTTGTTGATGCTTGTGTTGCTTCTGGAATTTTCAGCTCAGTGTTTACAAGCATGTGAGCTCCCAGCCAGAGCATTCTTTTGTTTCAGTTCGCTTCAGAGAGCTACTGTTTTAGTGCCCTGCAGCTAAGCAACTCAATAAACAGTGCAGGTTTCCCCACAAGCTCGACTATGTCAATGGTGTAGACCAGAACATAGCGCTGCTTCCTGTTTCCTCCTCACTCCCTCTATTATCATGGCAAAACAAAAATGATAGCCAAGAACTCGACAGCAATACATTTGGCAAGAGTGATGATGTTAGGATGCAATTTTAGGGAACGGTGGGAAACAATTGATTCAGATATCTGACAAGCAACTTACAATCAGAATATGCAGAGGTGAGGAGCACTTGTGGTTACAAACCGTTTTCGACATCTGGGTGTACTTGAATTTCAACCATTAGAAAATACTGTGTTCCTTAATGTTCCCTGCTGCTTCTCGACATGTGGCTAGCCAATCCTACCACCCCTAACTCCGAGATATTGTTGTTTGATTTAAATACACTGTAATAAAACGCTGCTTTGAAGTCAACAACCGTGGTTGGTTTGACCTCCAACCCCGTGGTGGAATGGCTGTATTCGTACATGTTGTTCCATGCGGTCTTTAGTACTTCTCAGTTGGTGGCTACCAAATTCTACCATTCTTTATTCCGTTATATCAAGTGTTGGCAACTGGAAACCAGAACAAAAACAAAAAAAAAAACCGAGTGGATCATGCAATTTAAGTTCAAAGGAGGGTCACGGTCTTGGAGAGCCCATGGTTGAGATGGGGAGGAAGCTTCTCGTGTGTCTAGTGAGGTTGCTTCCGTCTTACAGCGAGGGGGAAAGGCTGGTGTCAGAGGTTATAGGCGTCCCCTCCCTCTCTCTGGCTACACTGACACCATCGAAAACGTTCTGCTGTGTGGGTCAGCGTAACCTGCACTGATGGGTTCTCTCGGCACCATGCTCACACTGCCGCACTACACTAAGCCTCACCGAAACAGCCAGTGGAGTTCACCATATAGGGTTCTTCATTTTCGGGTTTTATGCTTTTTCAAATTCTGGAGGGAAAAATCAGGTGCTATTTACGCCCAGGAATTTTGAGAGAAATCGGACGCTATGATCTCTCTTTGATATGTCACTGTGGAATTTTCAGGTGAAACGAAAAGGTATAGGAAACAAGCCACTGCTGTGACACTGGGTCGAGAAACAAGAATCTTTATATTTCTGCTCGGAACTGGGGCAGTAAATGACCGCGGTATTCAAACACTTGCCCGAGCTCCACAAAAGCTTGTCTTTGACTCCTGCAGGAGGGGATCATAAATGGAGGACAAATAGGTTGTCACAAATAGCTCTCTTTGCTGATATTATGATTAATTTTTCCAATGGTTTACCGAGAACGACAAGTTTAAGAACCTCAAGGATTGCAGGTAGATATAGTGTTTTACCCGAATTCTTGAATATTTGTGCGGGAGGAACTATGATGAAAAATCGGTTTAACCCAAAAACGGAGAACCCTAACCATATACAAAGGACATGTTTACAGATGACAAAAAAACAAAAAAACAAAAAACTAGAATCAAATTAAAGAAAAGGAACAACTGTGGTTCAGTCTGCAGCACAGTGGCAAGACCAGTACGCAGAGGTGGGCGTTTGTCCTCACGACCCTCGCCCTCACCTCACTTTTCTGGGAAAAAGATTTTTCTCACCTCACCTGAAATTTTTTTTTAAATATTTTCCTCGCCTCAAAGTTTTTTTAAAGACCTCATCAGAAAAATTGGCCCTCACCTCACCTCAAATATCATGAGGTGAGGAAACCCTCACCCTCGCACGCCCTCGTGAGGGTGCTCACCTCTGGCAGTACGTCATCCCTCAGGAAAATTTTTCTTAATTTTAACGAAAAACACATTTGATACTTTCTGGTATGCTTTAGACAAATGCTCGGCCTACGAATTTTGCGCATTAAAGTGATTTTGTTAAAAACACCTCCTTTGTACATTTTTATTTCCATAACAAAATGAGGTCAAGATGCCAAGTTATTTCCTTGAACTAGCCACTAGTACTAGACTAGTCGTCAAATAGTAAAGTCTAGTAGATGCTCACCACCAAAGTAAAAATAGCCAGTGAAATCCAGTTTGCGGATACACTGTTAAATTCCTGAGGTTACAATGAACTGACTTTTGCGGCACCAGTTTTCGCGCCCACACTGGGGCAACAAGAGCCATGACTTTGCTCAGCCATAAACGTAAATTTCCTGCACCAGAACGCAACAAGCTGTAATGCTCTATGAGCTCTCAGTGAGTAGCAGCTGGCCCTAGATGGTATGATTGTTTTCTGGATACATGACGTTCAGTGGAACCTGGTGTCTAGACAGTTAGCGTAAGAGCAGAAAATACTCTATTGTGAGGTATCTTGTGTGACCTAGGAGCACCCCACTTTTTCATCCAGAAAGAAAAGACAAGGTCAAGCAGGACCTTGATGTTTTCGTGTAATATTGCCCACCTACTTTCTATGATGGGCTCTCTTAATTTTGGACTTCAACCCTCTGGTGGTGGAATGCTTCAGAATTTAAAACAAGCCTTATCAATCCCACAGATGGAACAAATATTCGTGTCCAAATTTAATGGTTCAGCAACATGACCAGGCCTACTGTTATGGGATAAGGGACATAGGAAGCTCACTGTTTAACATAATTTCCTCCCCACAGGAATCTTTACTAAGCCCTATTCCCTCCCATACTGTATTGAAGCGACTTATGGCGGAAAACAAATCGTGACAGATGAGATAATGGCCACCAGAGCAGAGCTTTGCCAGCCTATCTAGTGCACAGACCGCATTGAAATCAGAAAGGAAGCATTACCTATCATGTCTTGCTGATCCGCAACCTTCCGTTCAAGGTCTTCGTTCCGTTTCTGCAGGTCTTTTACTTGGTCAACGTGGTTGCAGCAGTTGACCTGCTGTCAAGAAAGTTCGACTAATATAAGTTTCAATTTATAAATAACACTATATTGGACATATTTGATTCTATGTGTATCTGGCGACACAAGGTTGATTCACTTATTGCGTTTAATGGAACGGATACTTACGTTTCATGAAAGTCAACCCTTTGTCAGTACGCACTTGCTTTAATTCAAAGTTATAACACACCTGTGATGCCTGGGTCGATGCTCGCGCTGCCAACCTGTTTCGACGCCGCTCCATTTTTGATAGTTCTCCTGCAAAGCACCGTATTTAGTTCAGTTACTGTTAGTGTTGATCCGGTACTATCCAGTTTTCGAATCACACAGGACAGACGCCTACGCTACGTTCAGACAGAAACATACGAATAATTACAACAACTGTATTACACCAGTTCAACTTCTTTAATCAACAAATGCTCACCTGCAGCTATAACATAGGCTTCTGCTGGGGGTTCCTTGTCCTTCCAAGTTACCATGAATGTGCGTCCCGCAAGCGTCTCCACTACAGTCGGATCAGTCATAATTTCTGTTGCCGTCGCGACATCGGTGATCTTTCTTGTGGGGTACACGTCCCACGCCTCAGCCGTTGCCCATTTGACGAGAATGTGGCTCATTTGTGTTACGACAGAACTAATCAATGATTAAAAGTGGCCCAGACGCCCAAGAGCGAAAGAGAAGTGCAAAGCGCGGGAAGTCCAGACGTGGATTCTTAAATGGCTTGGCTTGTCTTGCGATACTGGCGATACCATCCACGACCTACTACTATACTAGAGACCTGGACGTCCGCAATGCTCCCAGCACCGGGGTCGTAGTTCTGGTAATCGCCGCTTGGCTATGGGATTTGGCGCTAGCTCGCACTATTTGTTACCACGTGACTTGTCGAAACCGCGGCGATGTATGGTAGGCTGTGTTGACAACGACGAAGCCGAGAGAGAATAGCGCGTGCTTAGCGACGGGCTTAGCAACAGCCTGTGTATCCCTAGCAGACTAAAGACGGTGGCAAGGGTGATTCCCTCTCCCCAATAATGCTATGTGGCGCTTGCAGCGGTCAGTAACGTAACTAACCCATGACCCGTCTCTGCCATAGGGGAGCGCCAGCTGTCCAGGTCTCTAGTATAGAGTAGGTCGTGTACCATCTGGGGGTGGAGGGGGAGGAAATGTTTTAATGGTTTCAGTCATCCCTGGACGAAAAAAAAACATATGCAAAGTATGTCTGTAGAAATTATTATTACTACCAGTACTTCTCGGTGCTGTCGATGACCGTGACCTAACATCTCCCGACCCCGACTGCGCAGCTTTCGCTTTCGTCTGCTTTGCTATCGCGCCTGTCGCGTCTGCAGACGAGTTCGTTTGTTGTTTCAAAATGTATGCATTATCTGCGACGTGGTAATGTAAAGAAAAAAATTCACGTATGTACCCCATGCTGAGTGTTCTTTTTTTTTATTCAATACAGAGTGCTTCACAAACACAGTGAGAAAAAGACGAGCACTACTGCAACTTGAGTTATAAACTTGAGTTATCAAAAATGGAGCTGGTTTGTAGGTCAAGTAGCAGAAAAGTAGCACATTTTTTTCTTTGTGTTATTGCTACATTGCTATTGCTGTCTTTGTGAAGTGCTGTATATCAAACTAAAAAAAAAAAAGAACACCGTCTGTTACTTCATTCAGAGTTCGATACGGGCCAGACATAACGAAGGCGCAGCCACAGGCCCCTCCATTTCTTCTCAGTTTTCTAAATTTGTGTTGCACAGGTGCACAACTGTGAAAGGTGTGAGGCAGTTTACAGACAAGTGCCAGCTGCTGCTGCTTTGTCAATGTCCTGTTTGTTTCATGTCATTACATAACTGTGACTCATAACATTGGTATTAAAAATTGTTCCACTCACTGTGATGCTCTAATTTCTGTGGATTTCACTTATGCTGCCCCATTGCATAAACATCTGCAGTCCTTAATTGTAGAATTATTTGTGATAGAACTCTTAATCAGAAATTTAGAACCTTTTTCTTAGTGAATATAATATTTTATTTGTTTTTGAACGTCTCGCTTTTACAAACTCAGCTCAAGTTAGCTTGCAAGGTGTAGGTAGACTGTTTGTATACCTGGTACAAAGGAAGGAGCAAACCACAGGAAGGTGACATGGTATAAAAAAAGTACATAGGAGGACCACTAAAAGGTGAAAACTGTTTTTGTAAGGGTGCCGACAGACCACCAGCCTTGAAACAGGACATTAAGAAACTTGGAGGTCATGCAGCACAAAACTGCTGTTTGTTACGTTTTCTACCACTCATTGTAGGCAGCCTTGTTGATAAAAGTGACAACGTGTGGAAGCTTTGCCTTCAATTGCGTGAGATAGTGAGTTTCGTATTTATGCCGAGGGTATCGGTGTCGCAAGTTCTGCAGATGAAGGAACACATTGAGCTCTACCTGGAAAGCAGGAAAGAAGCTTTCCCACAAAACAGTTTGAAGCCAAAGCATCATTTCCTTCTTCACTATCCGAGCTTGTTTCTGAAGTTTGGTCCGCTCATATGGCTTTGGACAATGCGCTTTGAGGCCAAACACTCATTTTCAAAGCAAATTGCACGAGTCTGCAACAGCTTCAAGAACCTTACCAAGACACTGACAACTGTGCACCAACTACTGCAGGCATATTTGAGTACAGGGACACTGTACGGACATGAGCTCGTCATATCTGAAAGTCGTTCAGAGTCTTTCTGTATCAGGGAGAGTGTGGCCCAAGCAGCTCAAAGTTTCTTCCAGCACTAGGACTTCCAGTTGTTCCATAGGATTCAATATTGTGGCACTGACTATGTGTGTGGCATGTATGTCGCATTGTCAAGAAAAGAGAGCATAGTTAATTTCGCATGTATTGATGCAGCTGCTGTTGCTGAGCAGAACGAGCCATACCTTTTTGTCACTCCGGTACTGACTACATACTTGGATGATGTAGGAGTGTATGCATTGCACATGACACTTCATTTGATGCACCCACATGTGTGAAGCTAAGAGCTTTACTTGACTTTTATCCTCTCCAAGCCTATGTGCACCATGGTACAAGTGTTCTTGTTCTCAAGCACGCTGTCTTTGACGCATATGTTATAGAAGAGGCACTGGACTGAAGCAGACTGAAATAATTCTAGAAGGGAGACGCCAAAGTGATGCAGTACCTTCACACAATACATTTACCTATTTTTTTCATCAAGTGCACCCTTGTGAATACTACGTCATTACCATGCTTGTGGCTTCATTTACTTATAACTGACTTTGTATGAAACTTCAGTAATTGGTCTCTCTGCTCATCTTGTCAGATTGTGATGTCTCAGTTTCCTATTACTGTTAAGGATGTGGTGCAGCAAGTTCTGCCAGACCTCACCGAGGAAGAGCGAAAGAGTCTTCATGACAAATTGTGGGAGCTGGGTGTACGCACACCTGAAGACTTTGAATATCTCGACCCTCCTGAACTGTACAGCACGCTGACTCTTGTGAACTCTAAGAAGCTTTTGAAACGCTGGCGTGATGGTAAGGAACCCCGACCAGAGTTCTGAAATAACTATTTATTAACTAACCCAAAATTAATTAGAGTAATGAAGTTATCCCAATTACTTTTGAAATACATAATGACTATCACTCAACGCAACTTTCGGTAACTTTTTGCTTTGTGTTATGTTCAGAGGATGAACATCCATTCGACTACAGTCTTAAGAGATGCGAATGCTGACAATGTTGTGCCGTTGCAGATAATTGTGTGAGCTGGATCAGATTGGCTCCCAGTCGAGTTAGCATCTTGATTGTTGTAGGAATGCTTAGTCAACAGATGCTGTGATTTACATGCTGCCGTATAGCTGAAGCAATTGAGGTTACCTCAGTCACATTTTCGGATAAACTGTAACTGTGACTGAGTTAAAATTCATGGTCATCAATCTTTCCTATCACTTAATTACTTTCAGAGTCATATACCTGCCATTTAATTACATTGTGTGCATAATCTGCACAGCTCTGACCCTTACATTGCATTATTTTAGCGTTAGTTTTGTTAGTGTTAGTGAACAACGAGAATTGACCGAGTCACTGTTTCCTCAGAGTTGTTTGAAGTCTTCAGTGTCAGTGTTTAGTTATTTTATGACTTCGTGGTCTAGTTACATTTAGTTTACTCATGGTTTAAAATATGGCTTCATATATCCTGTGTTTACTGCTCATGCAGGGGTTTCACTTAAAGTGCAAAAAAAAAGATACAAAAATCAACCGGTCCTTAATCGATTGGTCAATGCGCTTTATCTCCAAGTGGTTTCAATACCCCGAACAGTCGGTTTGAGTGTGATAGGGAGCGTCATGGAAAAACTGTAGAGAACGCCATCGTGTTGGAATGTAAAAATCAATAATTATAATTACAAAGCATACTGTAAGCTACACACCATAGAAGTTCGACGTCTGGTATAGTGAAGATACATATGTTGAGGTGCAACTGTACTTTGAGTGTATGCTAGGCAGGCAGTCGTTTCGTTCCCGTGCTTAACAGCGACACATGCTATAAGCCCTTGCAGCATTTGATGGCGTGAAAAATGTACATATGAAACGCTCCGCAAAAACAGCTAACCTTATGTGATTTTAGGAGAAATAGTTCGCATATTACTTCGACATTAAGCTGTAATTGACAAAGCTATACTTGACATGTTTTTCAGCTATTGAGGCCACCACAGCACCCATGGAACCGAGCTCCCTTCAAGTACCCACTGAATCTCAGCCTTCCGCCAGCAACTCAGCATACACTTCAGGTTTGCATGCGACCAATTGGGCAGAAGCCTTTCAAATTCCTTATAGTAAGGCTCGAAACAGCTTCCTTGATTCTCTCAAGCAGAAGAAGGAGCCGTCAAAGAGGGACCTGCTAGATTTTGTTCGAATTACTGCTGGAGATATTCACAACATCAGCAAGAAGCCTGGTAGAAAAGCGATTGCGTTGATAGCAAAAAGGATTGTTCTAGATCACATGGACTCACTTGCAGACAGGATAGGCGGCAATGTCATTGGCTGTGGGTATGCTTCACTTGCATCGAAGCTTGAGTACCGCATCGATAACCTTAACCGCACCACGTCCTCACATGTAGAACAACAGCCAGAAACGCAAAAGTGTGCTCCTGCAAAGCGGGACATGTATGGTTGTGTTGCATGGAACCCTAAGCTTCCTCCTGGCGACACTGTAGAAGCACTGAGGACCGTCCAAAGTGAACTGATGGCGTTTTATACATGTGGTGAGACTAATACTCAAGAACTGATGAGCATGATGCAGAAGACATACTATCTACAACGACAAGACATAAATGCTGGTATATCGATGATGCGAGCTGAACAGGAATGGCCGTGGTTGCTGTCGAGCCCATACCTCTTGGCACATTTCCGGACTCTCACAGGCGTAGATGCCTATCAAGCTATAGGAAACTGCATGGCAGAGAAAGGGCGAGGAATCCTGAGTTTCTTTTCTGAGAACCCTAATGCAAGCATGAAGTCCAACCTAGAATCAGCTCAGGAAGCACTCTCCACCACTGCAGAATAAAAGCGCTAAAAAGACGAGGACAACGGACACACAGTCCTCGTCTTTTTAGCGCTTTTATTCTGCCATGCCTTACCAACAGGCCCAGTCTGAAGTTTTAAGTACTCTCCACCACGGGAACTGGATACGGGAAACTGGTTGCTATTTTGCTCGGCCTCATCATCTTTATGCGTGAGGAGAAGGACCTGTTTCTTCTTGAACTTGATGTATGTTACATTCTGATTAACGAAACTAGATTTAGTGTTTTATGTTGCGTTTTCACTGCCCTGCCCATTGCTATTCGCCAAAGTCTAGTGAAGCTGTATACAGTGCATTTGCTTGTCTTCCAGCCTAGTCAAGCCATTCTGGAGGCAGCACTACCCCCAACGCCACTCATCCTCTCATGTGGTATGTTTTGTGCCTGTGTGGCATGTTAGTAGCACTCTGTTTTTTTGTTTTTTTTTTAATTACGTTAATACTAGACCTGTATGAATAGTCAAATTTCCAGTTGTGACTCAAATAATTTGGGATATTTCACACTGAAATGCTTTAAAACATTGTGTCCACTAGATAAAGCGAAAAAAGAAAAACACCGGCTTGACACAACAGGAAGCAAAATTTAGTTGTAACATTTCGACACGTATGCGGGCGTCCTAATCAGACAAACGCAAAGCAAAATAGTACAGATCCGAGATCAACCTTATGTCTTTGTGATGTCCCTGTAGAATTCCAGTAAGGGCCCCCTGTGGCTGTGGTAAGGGCAAATCAGCATGAATGTACCAGGATTCCAGAATTTTTCATACCCCCCCTCCCCCTCCCACATACATTTATGTTCACGTGCCCAAGTTTATGCCTCTTCGAAGTTTAATGACTTGTGAGCGCGTGTTCAACCGACTCAGTGCCATGATTCCCTGTTGGTGGCTTCCTTATCTGTAGTTGATGTTCCTGTAGTCGAGTGGTATTCTTTCTCCCGGTTTCGCCTATGTAGCACGTGTCAAACTGTTTGCATCTTTATCTGTATATAACACCCGACTGATTCATGTAGGGGACAATGTCCTTGGGGTGGCATGACATATACAGAGTTGGAGAAGGTTTGAAAGTGGTGCAGATGGCAAAGAGATATCAAAATTCTTCTTACAGCTTCAGACAGGCGACTGAGATAAGCGATACATACAATGTTTTCGGGAGGAGGTGGCTTATAAAATTCATGGGACATCTTAGAAATTGTATCTTTTACAAAATAGCCAGGATAGCTACACAATGCTTGCAACAGCCACAAGGGGCCCCTAACGGAGTGCTACAGTAACATGACGAAGGTATGAAGCTGGTCTCGGATCTGTACTATTTTCTTTTGCATTTGTCTGCTGAGGAGGCCCGCATAGTCGTCCAAACGTTACAAGTGAATATTGTTGCCTGTTGTGTAAAGCCAGTGTTTCATCTTTTTTCGTTATGACGTCTCCTGGCTTTTGATCTATCTTCATTAGATAAAGCGTTGTACCTAATGTGTGAGCTGTGTCTGTTGTAGTGGTCCATGGCAGTACCTGCAGTACACTCTTAGAAATGAACTTCACCGCATAGCACGCTTCTAGCCAACCATGATCTCGAATGATATCGTTATCTGCCCTGATTTGCTAAAAACGGGAGGCGTACGCCTTTTTTGCGACAATTATGAACAGCATAAGAGTCACAAAAAGGCGTACGCCTCCAGTTTTCAACAAATCAGGGCAGATAACGATATCATTCGATATCATGGTTGGCTAGGAACGTGCTATGCAGTGAAGTTCATTTTTAAGAGTGTAGCAATCCTGAAAGAAATATTAGTATTAACACCCACCACTGATGGTCGTGAATGCTAAACCATGTTGTCGAACTACCAGCACACTTCATTGAGGTGCACTTCTGCAAAACTGGACTGCAAGATCAGTTTTCGGGCGTGCCTTGTAGGATCCGAACGCTTACTGGCAAATATGAACTCTGTGTTTTTGTATTTTGCCATGAAAAAACTGCATGCAAACACATGTTGACATCCCGCCATGCTTTCAACCTTCATTTGTGCACACCAGTATCTCTTGATGCATATTCACGGGTGCAATCCGAATTTGGGAACGATGCTGTTTGTATTAGGCACATTTTTGACTTGACTGACAGCATAACAAATGAAAGAGAAAGTATTGAAAGTGTGTTTGCACTAATTGCTGTATACGCTGCTTGAATCTGATAATATGGTTACATAGATGGGAAATTTTATGCAGGCAGTCCGTACGAATCTTCGGCGTTCTTTCTGGCAGCGGACCAGAGGGTTATGACCAACAACCTGCCTGATTTTAGGACGGCACTTGCTACACTCCTTGGCGTGTATTTTGTATTCAACATTGAGTACCCTTCACAGCTGGAATGTAGTCTGGAGTTCATGCAAAGGTGAGTTATGTATTGTATGTTTCGATGCATGCCGTGCTGTTCTGAATTATTACGTTAGGTTCAATTATTAGGTGACTGCCTAATAATGGGCAGCAGTTAAACTACTTGTAGTTTAATTATTATCTTAATATTTAATACTATTTAATTACTATTAATAAAATTTAAATAACTGAAGTTAAATTACTGTCAGTGTAGTTAATTACTGTTACTTTAGTAACTGAAGCTCTTGCAGCTCGACATACACTTTATGGAGTTTAGGTGGGGCTATGGTCTCTAGTGTTTGATTTTAAGAATAAATATATTACCCTTTGTCAGGTCAACACTGGATTAATACATTGAGAAAGAGAGCCTCCACCAGCTTGCACCAAACCGATCCTCGAATGTTCTGTTTGCTCCTCCCTTCTACCCCCGACCTAAAGTCATAGTTCGCTACACATTTGGCTGGCCTCTTGTTAGTTTAATTAAGCAAATTTGCTAGCAGTCTATATGCATAGGAATTGGCAGCCTGTCAGTAACAACTAAGATCGGTTAGATGCTCTATATGTATTTGTAGACGTTGGGATAGCTATACCTTTAAATTATATTGCTTTTTCAAGGGTTCAGAGAGGCTAACAGACACTGATTCTTTGAATGTAACCCTGCCATTATTCTGTCAGAGGGCCTTAACAGCATCTTTGCACGCTGCAGATGTTTCCTGGGCATCAACTCGCCTGTACAATACAGAGAAAAGCGGAAGAGAAGCAACATGGGTGGAGCAACAGCAAGGGTGCTCTCCTTGTTTACAAAACTGAAGGACTTTGAAGCGAAAAAATGGGTTCTTACCTAGGTTCTATTTCTGTTCAGCATAGTGAACGAGTGCAGGAAAGCACAGATGAACAGCAACAAATTATGGGCGACAGAATGTATTTGCTGCTACACTCTTAAAACGGTCATAAGCGTTACCTCTTCATACCTATTTACGAGTGACAGTTTGTTTACAGGTTACATCGAGCGCATTGTGATCATGTGACTCTTGCGGTTGATTACTACGCTGCCTGTAACCTGTGATCACGAGAGAGTTTCTTCTAAACTCGTTACCAATTCCTATGTAACCTATGTAGCAGGATTTCCGTTTTTCTTGAGGTTACGTCTGCAAATGTAAGAGTAAAAACTGGGGCTGGTGTACTAAAAAAAAGGGGGGAACTATACTTGACATTTCGAGTGGACGCTCTTCATCAGAAAAAGGGGGGAAAGGGGGCTAGTGCCGGAGGATGTTAAGCATACTGCCCAGCCCGCAAGGGTGCTGCACGTTAACTTGTTTTACCGTTTTGAAAATGTAACTCTTGCTGTAGAGATTACATGGGAATCAGTAAAGAGTTTAGATGAAATTCTGTGGTGGTCAGAGGTTACAGGCGTCATGATCATCTGCAAGAGTTACACGAGCACAATGTGCTTGATGTAACCAGTAAACAAACCATTACTCGTAGACAGGCAACACTTATGGTGCTTCTAGGTACTGTGGCAACCCTATTTCATAAATATCTGAGCACAAGCATTACCGCGTACAGTGCAGAGAAAGAGCAGATTTGATAATTAATTTCAGTGTATTTTTTGCATATACTTTCGATCTTGACAGCCAACCAGATTCTGGTATTACGCACCGTTGTGCAATGACATGTCAGTGCCCAGCTACGCTAGTTAAAGGTTATCCCATACCCTTTGCTTTTAGAGGTAAAAGCATATATAATTTTTTAACTTCTATTAGAACTGACTGTTTTACGAGTGTAATGTGAGCTTGCAGTGAGAAAATACCAAGTACTTGGCTTAAATTATCATCAGAAAAGTAGAGGAGTAATTGTTGTAGTCATAAGCTGTTATCAGAATTTTTGTGTATCTGTCTGTCTGGGATTTCTAGTGCACTCGCTCACCATGCTGTTAAACAGCATGCACTATGTTGTGATAATGCTTCTGTGATATGCAAGAGGGCCCAGCAATATGTAGTGTCAACATTAATGTATAACTGTTACATATTTTAAACGTAAGCGATTGCAAGAGGTGTAAAAACTGTCACAACACAAACGCGAACAAACTGCAAACTGCTGTCCCAGTAACCGTGTAAAAAAAATTTAAAAAGAATGCGGCCAATCGTATGAAGTCCCACAATGCTTTAACCGCCTCATGTGAAGGACTTCATTTCGTTTGAGCTTTAGCTTTATAACTTTTCAACATGCAGTTTTGTAAATTGTACAGTCAAGGCCATTGAAGGCCAGTTCCATGACACCAAAGAGAAACCGCGCTGACGTTACTCCATTTTCCAATCGGGCAAACCGGTATTCATGAGCCTGCAGCTTTAAAAGAAGACCGAGAAACTACATGTGTTGTGACAGACTAAGTTATCATGCTTTTGCTTCCTGTCTGACGAGGAGAGGGTGACCAGCTTAGTCTATGCAAATGCAGGAGCGGAGAACAACAACTAAACAATAAAAAATGTGAGAGGAAGGGTGAGGTGTGTAATTGCCGCAGATATAATTGGTGTAGATCAGCATGCAGCAGCCCCCTGATTTCATATATTGCCCTGCAAACTTTTTTGTGACCACTCCCCCCATGTTTGTGTGGACTTCCTTATGACCCCTCATCTTAGCGCACATGGAGTGAAGGCATGCTACATTCCCCATGTACGGCACGGCAGGGCTGCCGAAATGCATACCTCTTTTAGTATTTTTATCACCACCTGTTTTGTGAATTATGATCAGCATCGTGGAAGAATGGAGTAATGTACTCGATAGGGTTCTCCCTCGTGCCATGAAAATGTGTCCTTACTTAGGCAAATTGCATTCCCATAAATGATAGTACAGCTATCAAGAAATGAAACAAACATCACGAGATGTCAAAACAAAATGTGTCAAAATCCTAATGGCGGTGTTTGTCTACATAGCAATCTTCCTTTCTTTTTTTTCTTTTTTAAGATTTTCTAATATGGAAATCTGCCACCCCACGTAGTCTTGCAGCTTTTTCTTCGTGTTTGTGTCATCAGGACTGTTTTTGCAATATCCTGCCTTATTGTTTAAAACATGTAGAAGTCTCAACAATGACTTTGTTGCTTCTTTGTCAGTAGAAAACATTCCTTTATTTGTAATGTACCTGCGCCAGTATGCTCATTCACTTCAGCTAACTCTATTTATATATTGATTGTTACAGGTCACGTTTGGATGTATGCGCCAGATAGGTGTGAAATGTTATGTAAACTCTCTTAGGAAACTGTTCTGACGTTTTGTTCAGTTTCAGTATCACTTGTTTTACTCATTATGTACCTCAGAGACCATGATGTTCCCGTTCAGCTGCATTAGTTAATTTTCATATTAGACGTGTTTGTAAATGTGCCTGACGAGCATAGATTAGTAGTCAGTTTTTTAGTGCAGGTTACTGTTTGAACAACAGAACTTGTAGTCTTTGTTTTCACTCTTCTACAACAGACAGTGTTGTGGTACACAATCTACCAAAGCAAGAATGCTAGTTCAGTGGCTCATTTGATTCATTTAATGGTATAGTTTATGTGCCATAGAGTCACAGATATAGAGTGTAACATTATTGTATTTTATCTTTACTTTTTTTATAATGTCTTGTTTGTAAAACAGTCAGTGTGTACAACAGTAACCAATTTTATTCAGTTAATGGTACAGGCTATGTGTCATATATTGCAGAACCTCAGAGTGTAACATCGCCTTATTTTGTCTTCACTTTTTTTTATGTCTTATTTACACAAGCGTACTTCATTTGCTAGAAAATATGTTTAAACGTAACCCTTTTTGATACTCTTCAGCCTTCTACATTATGCCTACTCAGTGCCTTTGTGCTATAATGCACTTACGGGTTTATGACTGTGATCAGAAGAGCTTGACTGTGTCCAATCTGCACACGAGGATGACAATAAAGTTATCTGGACTTTGTCTTTTACATTACAGATATATGGCTATATAAGCACGCCAACATAGGAATTTCTCTTAATTTACAAACTGCAGCTCAAACCTCGTTTTGAAGCTGCTGTTAGACTACTGACCACACCGAATTGTCAGGCCCAGGCCTGGTGCAAGTGCATTTTCTGTGAGATACCTGACCGAGCCCTGCCCGCGTGTGGCCCGGCCCAGCCCGATTTTTGGACCTAGCGTGGATGCTTCGTGCATGGCTCGTGCCTTGCCTGTGCCCACAAAAACTGTGGTCTTCCCATTCTGAGCTTGGCCTAGCTCAAACTGGTCTAACCTTCTCAGTGTTCTGCAGTGAAGTGTTCTTTGCTTACTTAATAGTGCGCGTAATCTCACAGCCCGCTCTTTGCATACCATATCACATGTTTTGTGTCAAAGCATGCTACAGAACCGTGTATGTTTGGATCAGGACCAGGTTGTGTGTTGTTGATTTTTGGTGCAGGACACCGGTTTCACACCTCAAAGCTTTGGACAGAGATTAAATATGAAATAGCTTGGAACAATGAAACATGCACAGTGTTTAAGTGACTCGGTAACTTTCGGAGCAGAGGCTCCACCCTAATCCAGGCCCATATGATGTACTGACCCACACCCGTCCCACAATAGGCCCACCACGATGACATACTACCTTACCAAACCCAGAGTATTACAGAGCTTTCTGGTTCTCCTGAAACCTCCGTATTGAATGCCCATGGAGGATTGCTTTTATTTCTTTTTCAAATACATGCACACGTATTGCAGCACACCATAAGTGAGACCATTTCACTGTATTACTTCTCAGGTCCGTCTTGAAAGAAAGATAAAATATTTTCTTAAAGACAGATCTCAGAAGTAATACTATGAAATGAACTCACATTTATGGTAGTTTGCAATATGTGTCCATGTATTTGAAAAAGAAATAAAAGCAATCCTCTATGGGCATTCAATACGGAGGTTTCACCAGAACCAGGAAGCTCTGTAATACTCTGACCATACGGAAACGCTCTGTTATCAAAAAGTACGGATATTCTGTACTTTTGCTACACTCTGAAAAAAAAAAAGGAGTCGTACCGACTCCTTTACGGGGGTAAAACGTCCTAACTCCGGGGTGCAAAATAACACCCCTTTTGAAGAGTATCTGCAACTCCGGAAACTACTGAGTAAAATTTACTCCTATGGTACAGAGTAAAAGTTACTCCCATACAGCTCCCTATTTACTCCAGCATATCGGGTGTAAAAGTAACTCCGTTCATGAGGCTAGCATAACTCCACTGGGGAGTTCTTGTTATGCTACATAAGGCATAAAAGTTATGCCCTTCACCTGTAGTGCACATTACTCCAGTCGTCTCCTCACCTTGAAGATCATGCAAATAAGTGTTGCAAAACAGTATATCTAAATAAG
Source organism: Ornithodoros turicata (assembly GCF_037126465.1). Lineage (NCBI taxonomy): Eukaryota > Metazoa > Arthropoda > Arachnida > Ixodida > Argasidae > Ornithodoros > Ornithodoros turicata. The sequence continues at coordinate 53,113,767 of NC_088203.1, read as the reverse complement.
AAACATTTATTGTGTCTCTGATACAAATTGGCAAGAACAGAAAAAGGAAGCTTTCAGTGCTTAATATGATCCTATGAAACCAACTGGTAGGATGCCACAGGTACAAGTACATTCTTTCATTATAAGGTTGCCACACACCCAATGCAACTATCACCTGGCATATACTTCCAACTCCTACAAACAGGAAACAAAACAGTTATTTGAAGTTCATCTGTCACTATACATTAACATATCAGTGCATAGGAATTTGGCATATCGGCACCCACTTTTCTGCTTTTTCATGAGAAAGCAGGGGGAGACGCGCCTTTTGAAGTGCATCTGGCTGAGGCATAAAGTGCAGTACATGTACTTTAGATTTTTCTTTTTTCTTGGCAGAAGAGTAGTTGCCTTATATGAGAAACTGCTGTCATATGCAATTCACAATTTGGAGCCTACAAGAATATCTTGCCTGAAATAGATGTGTGTATACACTTCCCAATATATCTATTGTAAAACACCTGTAATAAGATGAGCACTTACACAAGTGAAAAGGTCAGATGCACCTCCTTCAGCAGATGAGCAAGGGCATGAATTGCTCATGCTGGGTAATAATCTGCAAGATAAATATAGGTAATGGAGTCCGAGCAGTGGCGATATGTTATGTTATCATAAGTCAAATACTTTCATAACTAACAATTTCTTGTGCCAAACAAACTATGCTAGGAAAATGAGTGGTTTGAATCATGCCTGTGCGTGCAAAAAGTGCTTGGTGCTATGTCGGTTACTTACTATCTTGTCCATCAATAATATTCTCATTTATGAGCTGATCATTACTCTAACTAGTCCCTTTGTCTTCCTTGCAATGTGCATCCATCCTTTGTGGAGGTGGAGCAGCACTTTCTTTTCTCTGTCTGCCCAATGTGCCGTGCAAACGACTCGTAAATCTGAAACAGTAACAACAGCATTAGAACTCAACACTGATCATGCAGTGGCGGATCCGGGGGGAGGGACGGTTGGGCGATCGCCCCCCCCCCGGCTCAAAACAGTAGGTTTAGCAGCGGTGTCCCCCCCTCGCCCCCCCCACTTAGGGGCTTCGACAAACAAACAACAACAACAAAAGCGACACGGACTGGATCCGCCCCTGCACGGACACCACTTGTCTTCGGCAGGATACACGTGAATGATAATACAGAACGGCGGTAATACCTACCCCATTGAAACTTACCAGTGCAGGGTACCTCCTTACCACAACCTGCACAGTTCACTTCTCATTCCAGAGACATGCCGAGTGATGCTAGCCGTTAGGTAACTTGCCACCTTCGTCATCTGCAGTGCGTTCCATCAAAGCCAGACTATTCTGCAATGCTGTTCACATTAATTAACAAAGCGTCCTATCCAAAATACGATTTCACTTATCGTCAATTTGAAGTTCCTGTTCTTCAAAGAAGTTAGACTTCTTAGGATACAAAGGTTCCATTTACGAAAAGAAACTCTCTTGAAGAAGCATAAATGTGAACAGATACCACATTTTCATAATTCGTGTACGTAACACAGGACGCATACTTACCTGAAGTACATACAGGACGACACTCAGACACATGATTTGTAGTTGTGGCATTCATTGCACTTCAGCACGCCGACGTTGTTCTTCGACGATAATCTTATTCAGCTTTGATAACATCATTGATACAGTTTCAAGTTCCCGCACGACAACGGCCAACCGCTAAACGACCGCACGATGTCAGTGTTGCTAGACTAGGCAATGAAAAGAACGAAAACGGTCCAAGAATATGAAGACGCCTCGCGCTCAACTCTTACCACGGAGTAAAGCGCTGGTTGAATGGAGTTATTAGAGCATGAAAACATAGAAACGCAGAAACAGGGAGTTGCAATGGTGTTTGGTGAGAGTTAAACTGCATCAAGGGGTGTAAAATTGCCTAATACTCTCGTTCGACTCCTTTTTTCTCAGAGTGTATGTGAGCTGTAGTTTTCACAATGCTTCGGTAAATACTCTGAACGGAGTGTCTGTAAAATAATACAGATTGCTCTGTTATCAAAAACTACAGATACACTGTATTTTTACTAAGTTTTCTATAATTTTCACAAGGTTTCTGTAAATAGTCTGAACAGACATGCTGTAGAATACAACAGATCGCTCTGGGCGTTTTTTTTCAGAGCTTCCTCTGTAAAAACGGCCCGATATTTTTTTCAGTGCAGAAGGACCGATGGGCCTCGTCGATATAGAGGCTACCGACCTGAAATCTGCCGCTCTCGAGCTCATCGCTCTTTACCCATTTTTCGATACCACTTGCCTACCGAAGGAGCAGCTATGGGAACAGGCCAGAAATGAGCACTGTGTTGGACTCGCAGTACAGTTGATTTTAGAGGTTCATGGTTTTGCTCCATCCACCTTTATCACGCGTTATGTGCAGCGCATAGCACAGGTTATCGTAACGGTTGCTACGTTTTGCGATAGCCACCGCTATCCATCACTCCGCTCATCAACAGAGACGAGGCTGGTTACGATCGAGACTACACGCCGCAGCAAACCGATGTTTGTTTATACCACCGAGGAGAAATAAGGACCGAGAGACCGAACTGAGCTGGAGAATGACGTCCAAATTCATCGAATCATCTTTCGCCGCGGTTCGGCTCTCGCGTTCCCCACGGTACTAGCCACGCAAGGCTTGCTGTCCGGCAATACGCCCTCTGTGTTCGAATACTCTACTAAAAGGCGTTCAAAAGGAGTTACTAAGACTTGATTAGACTAAGACTTAGACTAAGACTTACTTAGACTAAGTTAAAATATGATTTGATATGCTTTTTTTGCTTACGGGCGGGCTGTTTGCTCCACGCTAGTCTTCCAGATTGCCGCAAAGTATATGTGATACAGTGGGCTTCTTCTGGGTGTCAGTTTTCCGTATCAGTTATGCTACGTTGCATTTGTTTCTGCGATTGATGCTTAGGTCCTGCCACAGCGAAGGACATCCTTGAAAGGATCGTCAGTGGAGAAGATGTGAGTGACTTTAGTGACCTATCTGAGAGCGATGATGAGGAATGAAACCCCGGAAGCGATTGTGCTGATGACGACGAAAGCAACGAAAGTCAGGAGGAAGCGGAAGTGAACGACTACTATACGGTTCGGGCATCGTTTCTTCGTGGCTGCATAAAAGCAACTGGCAGAAGGAGTTGCTCAGGTGTTCTTACGCAGAGTTTTTCCACGAAGATCTACACTCTACTGAGTTGTGTGAAGATACACTGAGAAAAATAATGTACAGTATTATCGTGTATGTATTCTTATTCATAACCCGCTGCGGGTCTGGGAAAACTACCGGGCAGCAATGTTGGAGAAGCTGCAGGACAGTGCTCTGCAGTTTTCGGGAACGTTTCGTTAAATACATGATTTGGAGACTCTAATAGCCCTCTTCAACACGCTGCTAACAAATGAAATGCTTTCAATGTTGCTGGAGAACACCAACGTTTACAGCACATAGAAGTACGGGACAAGTGTGAGCACAACAGCTTCCGAACTTGAGCGATATCTTGGCATGTATTTACTGATGGGTCTCGTCAAGATGTCCAATGTCAGGTGCTATTGGAAGAATGGCACCAGACATCCTACCATTCCAGATACGTCTCGCAACAGTTTTCAAAAGCTCATGAAGTGCCACGTCGTGGGAAAACTTGCAAGCAACTGAAGAGGCAAAAAAAGACAAGCTCTGGAAGCTGCGGCCGTGGCTTGCAGCGCGCTGCACGGAAATCTTGCACGAAATGAACAAGAAGAATACAATGCCGTTGATGACATAATGGTATCCTTCACTGAGAGGAGCTCGCTGAAACAGTACATACCGAACAAACCAGCGCCCTGGGGTTTCAAGCTTTGGGGCCGAGCTGCCACAACAGGCATCCTCTATGAATTTGGCGTGTACCAAGGACACTCGAAAGACCAGTATACCTTCGGTCGAGGTGGCGATACAGTGCTGAGTATGTGCTCTAACGTGCCTGCTAATCACGGCTTCAAGGTAGCTGCAGACAATTTTTGCAGCTCCTTAGATCTCGTCGAGGAACTCACCAGGAGGGGCATACAGTATGTTGGCACATTGTGCCAGAATAGACTCAATGATTGCAAGGTCCTTGACGAGAAATCTATGAAGAAACGTGGGCAAGGGACACATGATCACAGAGTAGACAACAAAAGATGTCTCGCTGTTCTGCGTTGGTTTGACAGGAAAGCCGTGACATTGGTTTCAAATTTTGTCCCTGTGTTGAGCCGGTGGAAGGTGTCCAAAGGTACGACAGGAAGGCTAAGGCCCACGTTGATGCGCCACATCCAGCCATTGTACCGTTGTGCCGTTTACAACAGCTTCATGGGAGGCATCGATCAACGCAATATCAAGTTTCCTTGTACAAGCACAACATTAGGTTTCAGACAATGGTACCTATATATTTTCCACCGCACCATCTTCATATGTGTTGTAAATACATGAAACCTCCACAGGGGGCAATGCAACCAGCTCAAGATGAAGCCAATGAAGCTAAGGATCTTCACTGCCTCAGTTGCGGAGAGTTTGACACTCTCAGGGAAAGCATGGAAGGGACGTCCACCTAGCTTGCCGACACCTCCTGCCAAGAAAAGAACAGTAACAGCAAAGGGTCCGCAAGAAGATGTGAGGGAAGATGCAGCCGGTCGCTTTCCTCTTGTTACAAAGAGCAGGCTCATATGCAAGCAGAAATTTGGGTGTCGTCACCGACATCAACATCGAAACACGTTTTTCATGTGAATTCATCCAAAGTTCCGCCATTTGCTAATTTGTTGCAATGCAGTTGACACACGACATAGAGCAACAGTGTATCAAAGAAGTAGAAGAGCTCCCGATCATATGGAACATTGGATTGCGAAAGGCTCCATCAGGAAGGCTAACCTTCCCTACCCAACAGGCATTCTGCACATTGCGGAAAAACTTTTACCAATGGTAAGACCTTAGTAACGTTCCCTCGGCTTCTTGAAGACAAAATAATAAAATACACAGAAAAACGATATGCGTCCGGTCTCTATATGCAATTTGACGTGCAAGATTGAACACTCCGTTGACTGCAAGTCCGATGTCTATTTATGTTTGTTTTTCACCACCACATTGTTTTCATAAGTTTGTACCTGGGGTATCGAGTGCCCCTGAGTCATATACAGGGTGTCCACGCTAAGTGTGAACATATTTTTTAAAAATATCTACAACACTTTTTCCAAGATGAAATCAATTGCAATATAGCATATGCTGAAGGGCACTCCCTAGCAGGGCATTAGCAAAGTCCAAAGGCAATATCTTAATTAACTTTCATTAATTAACTTTTTAATTATGAAAGCTACAAAGTTGTCCCAATGAGAACATCTGTTTCTTTCGGTCACCTGATATCGTAGCCGTTTTCAGAACAAAAATCCGTTCGATAGATCGCCCGCAAAAAATTCGTGAAAGAACGCCATTTTTTTTCTTTATTTTGTTCATTGCGCTTCTTAGAAGACGCGTATTTCCTTCATCCCCAACGGGAGAGTGGGAAGGAGCACAGTGCCGCCTCATGCGTCGAAGATGAGCTTTAACTTGCGGAAAGAAAACAAAAACAAATGTATCGGGTGACTCTATCGGAACAGGCCTATCTTGGGTTGCATTTTCTATTTCCTTTTAATCTTTTTCCAGGACGCGAGAGGCGATAGTGTGCTCTTTCTCCCTCTCACATTGGAGGTGAAAGAAAGACGCGTCTTCTAAGAAGCGCAATGAACAAAATAAAGAAAAAAATGGCGTTCCTTCACGAATTTTTCGCGGGCGGTCTATCGAACGGATTTTTGTTCTGAAAACGGCTACGATATCAGGTAACCGAAAGGAACACATGTTCTCATTGGGACAACTTCGTAGCTTTTATAATTAAAAAGTTAGTTAATGAAAGTTAATTAAGACATTGCCTTTGGACTTTGCTAATGCCCTGCTAGGGAGTGCCCTTTAGCATATGCTATATTGCAATTGATTTCATCTTGGAAAAAGTGTTATATATATTTTTAAAAAATCTTTCACACTTAGCGTGGACACCCTGGATACTGAGTATGTGAGTGGCCTATTCGCTGATCGGGTGACTGCCGCCAGCGTCATTCCGGGACCACGCCATGGATGGAGCCGTTTCAGACGAAATGGCAGAACCTCTTGCTGAACAGCAACTCACAGCACAGTGTGTTCCACGCCCACGACCTCCAAAGATGCCAGGAGCTCAGCCTCGCACTTCCTAAACTGCGTCGGTTCCTTGCTCACTCTCTCCCTCAAGGTCACTGTCACAGGTGCCAAGAAACCATGAAGCGAGGGCCAGAGAAAGTCCCACGAAGTCTTGTAAGTACAGCTGTGACAAATTATCTCTTACCGTGTAACACTTATCTTCAACTGCGCTTTTAAACGTTATGTTCACGTTATAGATGCGATTCGTTTATATGAGACCATATCAGCCGGGTTCCTTTGTGTAGAGATCGAGTTGTACTGGAGGGCAAAGAAATCTTGTTGCCGTCATTAGCTACGCCTACAGTTAAAAGCCCTCAGACACTGCATTGTTTCGCAGTCTCAGCTGGGGCATACATTGTGAAATGTCATTCCTCTGTCCTTTGCAGCATTAGAGCAAAAGGCTCTCAAGGTATTGAAGGGGATAAAGACACAACTAGCTGTACAAGCAGGGAGTCTGAAAAGAATCGAAAAGGCGCTCTCAGCACACATTCCACCAGCAGCACCTGAGCCACCAGACAGTCAAGTGCTCGAACTGCTACCTCTAGCATCCAGCAGCAGTCTTGATGAGCTTGAGAAACAGCTCTATGCACCCAAAAGCAGATCTGATCTTGTAAGGAAAGGCAAACAACTCTTTTTGGGCCACAAGCTGTTGGACGTCGTCACTGGTAGGTCGTCATCACAGTTGCCAATAGCCCACTGCAGGCAGTGTAGTTGTGTGCATTGCTTTCAAGTGATCTAACATAGCATTCTTGTACGACATCTACTGAACTGCAGGGATGTAAAAGGGAGCATTAGTTTCTCTTAGTGGTTGGCTGCTGTTCAACTTGGACTCAAAGCTCGCATTGGTATCTGTCGTAGAGCTCCCCAGCTAGCAGGTTCTAAAACATTTATGACAAGCATACATAGTGTGGGTCCAGTTGTTAAAGCGCTTCTACACAAAACTAAACGCGAAACCAAAACAAACTTGAAGGTGACTAAAGACGTTCTCCTTGTCTCCAAAATCACAGCCACAGCTACTAGAGCTTATCTTCAGAGCAGAACAGTTTTAAAATACAGCGAGCTCCCTTTAAGTCATAATCGGATAAGTTGAAATTTATGCTAGACTCAAACCCACCATGATTTCCCTGGTATGTCTACGTTGTTGTACAATGCATTCAATAACTCAAATTACTGTTTAACTTAAACAAACAGTGGTGGATACTGGAGGCGTTGAGTTGTTCAGAGTTTACTGTATAGTCGTTTTTCGCTCTGTATAGTAGGTTTTGTTTTCGAATTATTTATGGGGAGTATGTTGTCATTGCCCGTTTCTGCAAGCTTTGACTTCCTGGCAAGGTTGATTGGGTACTGGACAAGCAGCCTATTGTGTTCTCTTACGACTGAAGTGAAACATCCTGATTTTTACCTGGTTGTGAGTAAAGGAGAAGAGGATAGAAATGGCATGCGACTTCACGACAAAGGTTCTGGAGATGTTTGGGGCAACAACTTTGCCCTCCGCAGATAGGGCAGAACGTCAGAAACTGGTTCAGCTTCTGCTGTGCAGAAAGCCTTTAACTGAAGGTGTGAATTCACAAAGGCGGAACCCACACATGGCATGACTATGTTAATAGAGTGCTTTTTGGGGGTAAATAGAAAAAAAGTACACATAATTTGTGAGCTGACTTCGTTCTTTTTTTTTTCTTGACAATAGAAGGCGCAGTACGGAAGCATTTCCCAGAGGAAACTGACATGCATCTGAAGACGTACGTTGCAGACTGGCTACGCTATGCTCCATCAAGGGTGAAGAAACGGTATGAGAGATATGTACTCATTATGATGCTCACTCCTCATTTCCAACGGGAGCAATCGGATGAGTGCAAGCCCTGCTGTATGTATATGTTTAGTGCCACATGTATAGTGATAGCGTATGAAACATGAGAAGGTAGACCCGTCCAAATAGTGCATTGTCTTATCAAATCGAATAGGTCTGGTGTTAAATCACGTTCAAATTGAAACGAGTAGTTTTAAAATAAATAACGAACATTTCGGTTATCCATCCTGTTCCATGACATAGTTGCGAAAGTAGTTGTCCCATCTTCTGAGTCTCACATTGCATGAGACATTGCCGTGGTGCAACTATTCCATTCAAACATAGGTAGACCTATGCAAATGATGATTTTGAGCTGTAGTCGAGTCCGAGTGGAATATTGGAGGCCATCAGATTGATTACGAAGACAGAGAAAATAGTACAACAGGTACGAAAAAATTAAGATTTGAGCTGGGGAAATCAAAGCACATGTGTTATAGCTGCTTCTACAAGTGTTACACAGCTAATTGTGCAGCAGGTTCTGCCAATGGGTCATGCAGGAACTGCGACAGTGTTGCTGCAAACTGGAAAACTCTTGCCATATAGTTACTTTCTGGTTGAGTTACTTTCTTCTCTCTTGTTTTGGGTATTGTGAAGCTTTCGTCTGGCCTTGCAACTCTGAATGTAATAGTGAACAGTTTATCTCTTTATGAAATAACAGTGTCTCTCCTTGTAGAACACATGTTGAAACTTTTGCAGCATAAATAAGAAAACTTCTGATTTTGCAAGCAGAAAGCTACCACCACTTTTGCTGGAGAAGTGAATTCCAGGTGCACCTGTAAAGTTGGCTTTCTGCTGTGCACGCTTGCATTAGGTGAGGCCTACTTTAAAGGTAGAGTACATGGGGAAGTACCTGAAAATATATTCAAAAAATTCGAATAACTTTTGGACATTGCGACTCAATTTTGCATTGAATTGAGTAGACGGTTATTTGATTTGATATTCAAAAATTTTGAATATTCGCATAGGTCTGTTAGAAACAAGAAAAAAGATGCGGTGGTTGAAGGGGTCAGACACGAGAAGGGCACAATCGCGCAACCATCACATTGCGGGTCCGACGCTCTGCCAGTTGAGCAACCCTGACATAACCTTCCAACCACATACCAAGCACCTTGCAGCATCTGCCTGCCTTATCTCTATGAACACGTGAGTGAGTGAGAAAGCATGTAAGAGAGTGTGTGTCGAGTGAATGGCTACCTGTCCTGATGCCACAAGGCGCTTTGTATGTGGCTAGAGGGCGGTATCAGAATAGCTCAATTGGTAGAGCATCGGACCGGCAATCCGAAGTTTGCGGGATCGTACCCCGCTGCTGTCTGACCTTTTCGGTCACAGCCGTTTGTCCAGTCCATTCGATAGAGGGCATTGAGGCTTTGTCCATGTTGGAAGTTGGAAGTGTTGGAAGTTGCCAGTACAGGGGGTCCCTTCTGGTACATTTTATGCATGTTTCCTTCAGTGGTTACATTTCTGGGTGGGTTGCTATCACTGCTGTGGGTGTTTCATTTGCTCGCCCAACATTGGCGTTGCATTTTGCGTGCACCGTCATGTGTTGCTTTAAACTAAGGCCATGTTTCACATTTCCATTTCAGGAACAGCAACCCTGACGAACAAGCACCATCAGTGTAACTGTACACATAAATAAAAAGCTTTGCACCATAATCTACCTGAGCGCAATTAGCCTGTCATAATCGCATATCTGAGCCACCCACAAGTCCCACGGTGGACCCAGAATATTTCTGAGGACCGTAAACAGGGGCTGAGGGCATGCTGGGATTGGCCCGTAAAGGGTTTCAGACAATGCTGGCGCACAGCACGCGGTGGCTTCGCATCCAAATCATAGCACACGCTGGGAGTGTCTGCTCGGAAAAGTGGGAGCACTACACTGGTTTCCTCTTGGCCTTGCATTGTAACTATAATGCCTCTTCCCCATGGTAACATAGCAAGATGAAGGGGGAACTGATGCAGTGTTCGCCCTTTTCCCAACATAAACTCTCAGCATGTGGTTCAGTTCTTGCATGCGGAGACACTGTGCTTCATGCGCCGCTATTTTGCGCCGCCATCATCCTGGTGGCAACATTCCTGTAATGTTACCTGAACGTTCAGTAATAGTGGCTTTACTGTTGGGGCAATGTTGGAATAACGTTGGCTCCTCGGGAAAAATTTATGCCAGTAACATTGCAGCAATGTTGGAACAATGTTGAAAACATGTTGTCATTATGTGGCAGTATCATTGCAGCAACGTTGCAGAGCTAATTTAAACATTGCGGCAATGTTGCAGCAATATTCACATGTAACGTTACTAGGATGTGGCTTCAAAAGGACATGAGCCACGTTTTGACAACGTTTGGGGGCAACATTGTAACAATGTTCCGGCAACATTTTGTGTTACTAGGGAGGGTCCACGAGCCTCCTGCCACCTTTCACAATCTATGGCAACAAATACCTGGTTTGCGAATATCAAAATGCCGCCTGAGCAAGTTGTTCTGCTCAAATACTGCTTTGCAACGAGAAACTCACTCAGCGACACAGTGTGGGAGTCATCCATCATACCCGGCCAGACAACTTCAGAGAACACTGTCGTCGATTGTTATTCTTATTGCCGATAAGTGTGCATAGACGCCTTCGCAAAAAGCCGCGAAGGTAAAATCGGCGGACTTGTTCACATAGTCAAGATTGACGAGTGTAAAATAGGACGTCGAAAGTACCAGTGTGGAAGAGTAATAGAGGGGCCCTGGATCTTGGGGATGGTCGATGTCCACACGAAGGAGCTTTGCTAAGCTGTGCGTCCTGACAAGCGAGACAAAGCTACCCTGCTCTCCCTGCTCAACCAGAATGCACAACAGGGTACTGCACTCTATACAAACTACTGGAAAGGCTACTTAGGGTTGACTCTCGAGGGATTCCAGCACCTCACAGTTAACCACAAGTACCATTTTGTTGACCCTGATACATCGGTTATGACAAACCACATGATAGTCAGTGGTGTCCACTACGCCACAGACTCACCAGAGGAGTAAACCGCCAGGAACGCCTTGTCGAATACATGTGAAGGGCAGACTGTGAAAAGCATGGACAGCCTGCATTTGAAAAACTTCTAGCAGACATTGCAAGCCTTTACCGCTAAGGACCAGTGGACATAGACTGTAAATACCATATATATCTGTACATAACTCCACACCTGACGAACCCTCAGAAGAGGGGGACCGTTTGCAGTTGGGACAAATATGTTCAATGACCCATATTCACCCCTGCACCGCACTGATGAGCTCCAACTAGAGTGAAACGGTCACCAACAGCATGTCTAAAATGTAGACAAAACTAACCTTTCGGAATACATAGTAACCCAACCTAAAATGTTGAATTTTTTCAAATAAAAAACATTAAGAACACTTTAACGCAACGGGGCGATTCCACGCGAAATGACCCAGCGGACCTGTTTGGCCCTCGCAAAACTATCGCAAATTTTTACGGAAATTTTTTAGCAGTCCCTAATAGTGCAAAACAACACACCATGAAACGTTTCTCCCCAGACCTCAATGTGGCGGGTGCTTGACACCAGCAAAGCTCTGAGTGCTGGCGAAAACCGTGCCTGGCGTGAACGGCAGCTGCAGCTCATAGAGAGCACCTAGAAGTGTGCGGTTTTCTTTTGCGTATAGAGGGAACCATGCTCTATACCGCGTCGCAAATCCTGGTTGTCATGCTGTAATCGGTGCTGATATACATAGGTCGGAAGTTTTGCAACTTTCTTCCTATTTCGCGATTTTTTCGTGGAAAACCAAACCATTAAATTTTAATGAATATTTTCCCTTCAAAGTCTCATGGAATACTTCAACACTAAAACTCGCCAGACACATAACTTTAGTAGTCATTGGAGGAAAAATAGGGGAAGTATGCCATTTCTTCTTAAAATCGCTACAATCGAGCGTAAAACACGCAGTGAAGAGGTTGGAAGAGACGTCTCAAACCAACGTAGTCTTATAGAACGACCCTTCCTCTACAACATATTAAAAATCCTCGATGTTTTTGTTTTCTTTTTATACACGATAAAATGCGTTTTTTTCGTAGTAGAGGGAATGAGGGTCACAGTGACCCACGTTGCATGTATTCGGTGGGGCGCTATATTTGTTTCTTTGGCTCTTTAACAAGAAAATAACATAATAGTAACATGCATAACATAATAATGTTTTTACAAAAAGATAGCCTTGGGCTATGTTCTTTGTTCTTGTTGGTGGACTGTCTGGAGAACAGAAGGCAAATTTGGTAAAAGTGGGGGCTTTCACTTGCCCACGAGCCTGGGGCAGAGGTTGTGTTGCTCACGTGTGACGGAGCATCTTCTAATGCCCTTTGTTACAAAGTTTTGTGGATGAGAACGATAGGAGGATATGCGGGGACCACATTCAGAAGCTGCACCTTCTCCAACAGAAAGAAGGAATTCATGCCAGGAACAGGTTACGTACAGCACATCTCCACTGGCAGAAACAACCTATGAAAGTGAAGCTTGCAGCCCAACTGCTCAGCTCATCGGTTGCAGATTCACTACAGCATTGCTGTGAACTTGATGTTCCAGGCTTCAACAATGTGGAGCCAACAGAAAAGTTCCTTCACGTTGTGAATAACTGTTTTGATATTTTATACTCGAGAAATATCGGACAGTACTCATGGAAAGAGCCTGTGTTTAGAATGCATCATACAAGCCTGGTCATTCCTTACGGATGCATCATCCTATGTTGCGGCACTGCGACTCGCCAAAAATGGACAACTGCTGCTAGACAGCAACCGAAGAACAGGATTTATTGACTTCCTTATTTGTCACCAAAGTGCACTACAATTGTTTGAAAATCTCATTCAAAGGTCATCAAAGCTGCAATATCTACCCTGTTACAAGGTAAGTCAAGATCATTTAGAACTACATATTCTTCGGTGCAATCCGTGCCCACGGATCAAGTAACAACAACCCGACAGCCAGACAGTTAGCGTCAGCATTCAAGGCACTGATTGTCCAAAATGAAGTAGGTGATACGACCACTGGTAACTGCATACCGCTGGAACGCATCAGCATACTTACTGTGTCCAGCACAGCATTGCCACAATCTGAGGACATCATCAACTGGTCTGCAGGCAGGCGGCAGCTAACTTTAGGCGAGGAATATCTGGAACTTGAACCTAATTTGGATCAGGACTATACGCGTATACCGTACTCCACAGATTTGTTACCATATGCCGACACAGTCGTGGCATACTTGGCAATTTGGAGCACCAACTTGCAGCAACTTGGCTAGGAAGCCAAGATGCTGAGGTAGATAGTGCACTTACACGCACATCATTGATGATTGAGTGACGCACTTACACGCACTTCGGCATTCACTGATCCCTGCAAAAGTCTGGGGGTGGCTTGTGTATCCATCACAGGATGTCATTCAAGTATGAAAAAGACTGAAAAAGTATATAGATTAACTATGATAGCATCCAGACTGTCAACTGAAGCACTAATGCAGAAGATGCTAGTGGATGTGCTCGACGTCACTGTTTCCACAAACATATTTTCAACACTTCGAGGATCCCACACGCTTGAACAAGGTCCCTTAGAGAACCATTTTTTGCATCTGATCAAGAGCATTGCACACAAATATTTAGATGTACGCCTCCATCATGCTGCAAAAACAGCTGACCATCATACACAGAGGTGTCGTCAGATGCACACTAAGCTGACATTATTCAAAGCACAGTGAGAATGTGTTTTTGTTTTTGCAGCATTTTGTAGGATGCAATACAGTTGCTCTGCAAAGGTTGTGGGCACACTACACATATTAATCTAAGTTCAGTGTGTCACCTGTTCCCTCTCAGAAGGGGAGAAGGTACCATCATGGAAAATGCTCATTTTCCTCTGATGGTCTTCTATTCTGCAGCCCCATTATACTTCTTTAATCTACATATAATTAATGCTACTGTCCCATGTTAGCAGGGGGTAAGAGTATATATATATTTTCTTTGCAATATCTTAGACTTGTGTTGTTTGCAACCACGTTAAAATGTCTCATCTGATTTATAGGGTATTTACCATGACGTTTTGCATACCTTTATTACGAACGTAGACGGCTGCTCGCCGACTCATGTGTATTACAATACTTATACAGTATTTAAGAAACATACTTATACAGTATTTAAGAAACAAAGTCGCGTCCAGGGGGTCAATAAAGTAAGGGCACTTCGCATCTACGATACCTTTCCTGCAACAAGCAAAGCTCTCTAAACCATCTGGCATTTCTGTTAGAAATGGGTACTCCAAGCTAAGGTAAAGTCCACACACAGTACACCTGAAATTTTGATGGTTCTTGCACTCTGTAGAGACAGTGATGGGCAGAACTTGAAGTACCAAGTACTCAAGTAGTACTTTAAGTACATTTCTGTGTACTTGTACTTTACTTTAAGTACATTTTCAATTGTGTACTTTGTATCCGAGTACTTTCCTATCAAGTACTCATGTACCCGAACTTGGACTCCAGACAAAAAATCACAAGAGTATCAAAAATGCACCCATCTAAAAGTGCTAAAATGACAACAAGAAAACGAAAACACACAGATAACGCTATCTGTCTGTTTGCGTCTTCTTGCCGTCATTTTAGCGCTTTTAGTGGGATGCACTACCAAGAGTCCCAGTCTGACATTTTACCAAGCTGATTTTTGTGCTGTTAAAGAGCATATTTGCTGAAACAAATTTATTGATGAGAGGCTTGAAATGTTGAAAAAGTATCAACGCTTCTATGATTATGTAAAACGAATGGAATGCAAAGACACGCACACATTATAACACTGCAACCGGCAGCACAATGTCTTGGTCAATTGTCATTTCAGTTCTCCCAATGCATGGTTCTATGCCTTTTTATATTGTTTCCTTCACTGGCACTTAATAATGATTTTATATCACAGTGTGTGATTGCATTACATGTTGAACACTCTGAAAGACACACATGCTTTCATTTTTACATTTTACGTTTTTTTAATTAGTCACATGGATTACATTGCTGCAGACCACAGTCGTATAAAAATGCTTACATGGCTTACATTGTGCTCATCCTTCTTTTACTGTCTTCATATTATTTTTTTAAACATGTTGTATTTCAAAAAGCAGCATGCAATGCCCAGAAATATATAAGCTCTGTTGGCCTGTATTTTTTTTTCCTTTGAAATTTCCTAGCCTGTTATAACAGAAGACTAATACCGGAACGCCACACTAGGCGGGTGATCTTGGATCAGTCAGGGTATAATATATAATCACAGCACAGCTGACTGATTACCTCTCTACATGTTACTACAAATTATGTCATCTGATTAAGTTCATATTCACGGGTTAGCACTTAACCTAGGACTTTATGGCTTCAGAGCATTTGTCAAGAATGCTCCCTAAAGTTTTGCCAAAAAAGCAAGACACAGATACTAAACAGTGAAACGCAAAGTGATACAAATTAAATTCGCAATGTACGTGATGAATACTTGAAGTACTTTCCCAAGTGCTTTGTACTGTACTTGACACCAGGTACTTGGTACCTTACTTTAAGTATAATTTTGAGGTACTTTGCCTATCACTGTATAGAGATGTACGCTCTAAGTGCATCTTTTTCATGGTCTTTGCCCCAAGTGGTACCCGCACTTGCAAACTGGTCCTTTGAACTGCTATTCGACTATGTCCCAAAACGTCCAGAAGAACATCACCACTCTCTGACAACTTCGTCACTCACAGATCCGTGCAAAGTACACATGTGGAAGCTACTTCAAACTCGTTAGAGGCTCAACTACAAAGGAAGGGCTTGTACGACCAGATCCATCACCCGCATGCATTCGAGATCAGTGATTTTACAAAGATTTGCCGACAGCAACAAATGCTCGAAAAACTTGGAAAACTCGCTCCTCGATTTGAAGGCATCTATCACCTTGTGGATCGCCCTACTCCATCCGCATTTACAGTAGCCATGTTAAATCAGACAACTAGACAGACCAGCACGCACCGAACTGTGCACGTTTCACAGCTCATGAAGTACATGCCGCCAATACAGACACAAAGCATCAAGGACTTACAGGCCTCACCCCCCCGGCACCTTGAGCCGGAGGAATCACGCCAGCCATCGCACAAAACGATGGATGACAGCAGCTGTCTGTAGGAAAATGCACCACCGGAACAATCGACCGTTCTGTCACAATGGTCTGAATGACAACACAAGCCTCAGAACTATTTGAGAGACTATAAACTTTAGTGTTGAGACTGTGTTTACATGTACTCCATTGTATCATTCTTTGTAGTACCCAATTTGCATAGCAACTTTTGTTGGTTCATATTTTGTACAATCAAAAGGCACTTTGATTTGAAAGAAGGGGTCCGATGTGAGAGCACCCTCTTCACCTGCCCTCACCCTTCTCCCTAGCTAGTACGCTCAGGACTCAAAAGATGGCACCACCACATCATCAAAGCTTCCTGAGGAGCTACGTGCGCGAACTGTAAGTATACGCAGCAGAATGACATGAGCAACCATGCAGGTACCGTGCCGGTGCATCGCCAACGCCGTGCCCCATCTCAGCCATCCTGTACTGCCATTGAGTATTAAAGTGTTGATAGCTTCGTGCTTGCCTCGTCTTGGTCCCCTCACCTCACAAAGTGATCTCAGTGGTGACGAAGAGTACGTGCCCAATGTGCAGGCTGTCGTCTCGGATGACAACGCAGATCAGGTCTTGAACTGATCTGACGAATGTGGTGATGACAGTCGAGGCCGGTGTGCTGATGGTGCTTGTGCTTAGCGTGCACGGACAGAGGACGTTAGAGGAAGCAGTTGGTGGACTGCAACTTATCATCATTCACAGAGACACTTTCAAAGCCCTCATCATTGGTGTCCCCACTTGCCTACCTCAAGTTGACTGTCACAGCTGAGATGGTAGACATAGTGATAAAAGAAACAAACGAGTAGAGTACTCATACAACGTGCAAGTCATTGAACATAACTGCTGCAGAAGTAGAGCAGTTTATCAGGATGTATGTCCCTTGTTCCCTTTTCAGAGATTGTCCCTTTCAATTCCCAGAGGTATCACTCACTTTAATTGTTGTCGCCTACTACATTGCATTGCGATTTGTATTGGCACTCGTACGTTTTACCCAGCTGCATTCAAGCGCAAGGTTATTGAGGCATAGATGTGGTCCATTACATCATGAACGCATTGTACTGCACGCCAGAATACAGAGAAAAAAAGAAGTATTCTTCTACGTGTCGTACTCAACGAGATACAAGCCCTCAAACATACTCCCGAGCAAAACGCAGTCATTACAGAGCTCATCCACCCGTTGCATCCATTCCCATTGGCAACCGTAAACACGCGACTCCTCATGAACTGCCTCACTGGCGGCGGCAAGGGCTGATGTCACAGCTGCACGAGTTTTGGAATTTGTGGTGGACATTTACTCGGCTTCTATTGCCCTCTTCGCTGCGAAGCTATCGATGCTGGTTCACATCGGTGCAAAGAAGGGTCTTTTACGTTTATCTGGGGTAACGTGAGGTGACGTGTCGCAACCCCTTTAAATTGTGCATCACTGAGTCAACTGGTGTCATGGATTTTGGAAGCGTGGTATGCCATCCTGGAGACAGTGACTGCGCACACGTTCAAGTGTGGCGTCTCGAACGCATTGGACGGCACAGAAGACGGCGCGTCGTGGGACGATTCCGACAAAGAGAACAGTGAATGCCCACGATGTAGTTGAATGAATAACTCAATGTCAAGCATTGCACCAAAAGTTTTTTTTCCTCATTTTGGAGTTTGTAGAGTGGGGGTCGTCTTGAAATCGTGGAAGTACGGTAAGTGCGCTCTACTTGGCATTAACCTACTATGTGATAGAAAGCTATGTAATTACAGTGAATCTCGGTTACAATGAACTTCGGGTTACACTGAACAAGTTAAGGATATGACAGTCAAAATTCCCATATGTTCAATGTAAATTTCGAACATGCATGATGAACGAAGCAGAGGGCAGACATCGGTTACGCCGAATGCATTTTACGATAGCGGCACCATAATAGACAAGACAGCACGATACAACGGTTCTTTTCCTATCTCTTTTTACCTCTCTCGGAGAACGAGGGCCTGGTCTGTGGCCGGAAGGCATCAGTCAGAGCCAATCGCGTAGGACACAGCTTTCAGCCTCACCACCCTGCTGACCCCGCTGCTGTTCACGTGGTTCGCTGTCACCCGTTGCAGCTTGTTGCACTAGGGTGAGCAAATGCGTAGTCCTTGTTCTTTCAACTGTTCCAACGAAGATAAGCCACGAGGGTAGCTGGTCGGCGTGGAAGCACCGAAGAATTGACCTCGACATGAAGATCATTGTCATCAAAGAACTTTCTAGAGGCAGCAGAAACAGAGAACTGGTAAAGAAGTATGGTTTGTCAAAGTCTACGATTTTAACTATCGCAAAGGATAAAGAGAAAATCCTTGTGACGGACAGCGCCAATGAAAACAAGAATAAGAAGTGTCTCCGAGAGGCTACCTATCAAGATGTCAAAGACGCTGTGCTCAAGTGGCTTTTGGATGCTCCTGCAAGAAACATACTGATCAGTGGACCGCTCATCAAGGGACAAGCAGAGAAGTTTGCATTTCTCCTGGACTATCCAGATTTCAAACCAGGAGATAGGTGGCTGCACAGATTCAAGGCCTGCCATGGTGTCATTGGCAAGGCCATCGTCGGGTACGCTGCTCCCGTGTATGAGGTGACTCGAGGAGCACATAGAAGTCATCAGCCCGTAGAGTGGCCGGGACGTTTATAACGCCGATGAAACTGGTCTTTTGCTTTCAAGTGTTGCCATCGACTACGTATGCAGTAAAGGGTGACAGGTGCGTGGGTGGAAAGAACAGTAAACTGAGGGTAACTGTACTACTCTGCTGCAATATGGACGGAAGTGACCATCGCCTACCCTTCGTGATAGGCAAATCGAAGAACCATGAAGAAGACAGAGAGACACGGACACAGAAGACGACATCATGTCTTCTTCATGGATCTATACCAACTAGCCTGCACCCCTTCCCTTGTTTCAAATCGGAGAACCCACGCGAGTTTGGCAATTACGCGCCTGTCAGCTATAGGCACAATACGAAAGCGTGAATGAAGCGCGACCTGTTTGGTGAATGGCTGATAGGTCTGGAATGAGATGTTGCATGACAGGGCAGGAGAATCTTACTTCTGCTGGGCAACTGTACAGCGCACCATGTGTCTCTGCCTCTCCAAACTGTCACTGTGCTGTTTCTACCCTCAAATGCCATTTCGCGGGTACAGCCACTGGACCTTGGGATAATCCGCAACTTCAAGGTATGCTACCGCCATCGGCTGGTGGAACGCCTGCTACTCGGCATTGGTCAGACAGCAGCTGCTTTGCCTGGTATGAAACTGCCGCTGTCAATGGCCATACACACGATAAAGGCATCTTGGATGGAAGGCCGGTGGGAGGCCCTTCAGAATTGTTTTAAGAAAGCTGAGTTTGCTTCACCAGATGGCAGTACCTGCGACGACAGTCACAAGTACTTCGGGAGGTGTGAACGCGACACACTTCTGTGGGAGAGAGCTGTGGCTGCTCAGCTGACTGGTGACTGTGAATATTTCGATTACTTCACAGCAGCTGACGATGATGCTCAAGCTGTGTCCGAGATTAGCCACCAAGCCATTGTAGACGAAGTGTGCGCAATGTTGCCGGCAGTGGATGAGCTGTCAGAACCTGAGGAGCTCTGCCTGAGCTCTACCTTTGCCCGTCATGATCACAACGGCAGACACGCTCAACTGTATTGCTTCGCTGCGGCAGTTTGTGCAAGCAAAGGCACTTGACGCGTCCCACATGGACAACTTGAGTGATCTGGAGAGTGCCGTTGTTGCCCCCAGCCTGTACAACCAAAGTGCAATAACTAGCTACTTTCAATAAACCGCTATGTGAGCGACTTCCCGTTTATTTTCGATTATAGCGGACCTGTGTTGTACCAAACTCAAAATGACGATCGAGTTTGTTATAACCGAGATTCACTGTATTCCCCAGGAACCAGCACTTGCACAGTTTTTACACCACATTATGGGGAGACATGGTGGTGCTCGACAGATGCTGCAAGTAAGACTGAAGGGCGCTGTAAGATGTATACTGTCATTACAGGAGAATATCCTGTATATGTGTTATGCTCATGTCACAAATGTGTGACTTACAGGCATAGAAAGTATATCCCACAGCGCTCCAGGGGCTCAACAAGTACTGACACAGCAGCTTATTGAAAACCTGAGACATCGGCCATCATTGAGAGCATATTGGAAAGAAAAGGTGCTGAACATTTGTGGGAACTTTGCTACAACAAACCACCACCAGCATTTCAGGATTCACTGTAAAACTTGCTCACAGTCCAGTCCAACGTCACTTGTTTCTCTGCAGTGTCACGGCAGCATCAGTTATGCTATGGAATAAAACTTACAGGGAACATGTAGCTGTTTGATGTTCAGTCTTTGTTACCTCACACTTGTCACTACAAATTCCATCAGCTGTAGCTAGCACTGAAGACAGATGCTCTTGAAACTGATAGACTGTACCAAACTACAGGTTCTGGTACTCGACTCTCATAGGTGTACCCCACTGATGTTGCTCAAGCAGTTCCGAACTTTGGAAGGCCAGCACCCCTCATCATAAAAGGCCACAGATGCTGTGGTTGAATCTGTAACGAATATTTTGAAATCGCATAGCATTTGGCTTGCCAACAGGAGGAAAGCATATTACATGCCCATTAAAAACCTCATTGGAAATTTGCTGAAATATCCAAATGTGTATAGTTGGTTGTCTGTTAGCATTAAAAATAGACTGTCGACAGACATGCTTAGAGATTTTTACAATGGCTTGCAAGTTAGTCCCATCCAGCCCTTGGCGACAGCTACAGAATGTCATCAAGATAGTGATTTACTGTAACGACACTGAGGTTGCAAATCTTCTAAGAATGAAGAGAGGACAGGGGAAAGCTGTCTCTATTTTAAGTTTTATTTGTAGAGATGCCTGCTTTTGTGCATTCTCAGGTCTGCAACATTTTTTTTTACTGGGTCTGGGCAATTCACAAAGTTTGACGTCCATGTAGTTGAAAGAAGTGCTTCTAAAGGACTGCATACAGACTGTAAACAGCTTATCCTCAAAGGGAATGTAGACATCTGTAATGTCAATGTAGACATATAGCAGGGGAAATACTGATTTCTACCAGCGCAATGGGCGAATCTTGTTTTGTGAAAGTAACACGAATCATATGCAAGCACAAGTATATGTTCACAAAGCTCATGGTTGAGAAGGAATTTAAGTGGAAAATTAACACGTTTATTCTTCAGCAAACACAGCATGCATTATATCTCCTGAGCAACTCTTATGCCCATCACCTTGCTTCGTGCACCATAACAGTGAAGGAATAATTTGCATACCTCATGGGTTGCATTTTGTGCCATAGCTGACCCTTATTTGCACAAAAGATGGGCTTCACCATTTAATGCTTGTGTCTCTGTACACTGTTTGATATCTAAAATAATAAAAGCACCTTCTGAGCCCATTCGTTCATGGGTGATGCTTTCACCTGGCTGGTTTTCCTCCGTCATTGGCAGCAATTCCAGCTGCCAGTGTTCCCACCCAAGGTTCAACAACTCCTGGTCAGTGAGCTTGTCACTGAACACATGGAAAATATGTTGTAACAGCAACTTCAAAATGAACTGATTGAGTTCAGTATGTATAGCTTACCACCTTGCTGGGCTTTGAATCTCTCGTCTTACACATCTTTCTGAATGTCTTCTGCCAGTTTTCTGAGAGGTTCAACATTACTAAACGTAAACTCAAATAATTTTCATTTAGCTCATAATCGTGAGTCACATTCATATCGCTCTTGTCCATTTTCTGCGCGCACAATGTGTCACATACCCCCCTAGCTCTACATGGTTGCCACTATAGCATTATAATTGAAAAAAAATCTCTGCATCTCTGCAACGTAACCCTACATCTAATGTGTGCTTAAAGGGACTGTCTCATACAGATTCAGTGATTTCAAAACTTATCCGAAACTATATTCACAGTGTGGTGGCGCGACTACCAAGAAGAAGATGCACGAGAGCACCATATTCTACACTGGCGTGCGCCAGTTATTCTTTGAGTTCTTGGGCTGTTGAAGCCATGTCTGTTTCCTGTTCAGCCTTCTATTAAAGAGGTTTGTTGAACCCACCCTACGGTTATCTCAACTGGCGACGGGCGAAGGACTTCACGGAAGATGCTGGGGGATGAGTCTCGAGTTATTTCAACCGGAGCAGGTTCGGTCGATTGTGTTCGGCGGTTTCGCAGCCCTGGAACGTTTGATCCTGACAAAGAAGATTGGAACCTCTATGAGATCAGGTTTCTAGCGGCTATACGTGTGGCAAGAGTCACGGACGATGCGGACAAGAGTGGACTTCTAATTTCGTCGCTGAGTCCGGCAGTCTTCAAGCCGCTGTATAACCTGCTACAACCGAGGAACATCATGGAGGTACCTTTCAAGGATCTTACTGCAACGTTATCTGACCATTTCACTCTGAAACGGTTCAAGGAGTTTGAGAGATACAAGCTTTTCTCAAATCGTCAAGAGGACGGTGAGTCAGTGAAGGATTTCGTTGAGCGGTTGTTGGCAATCATTTCCCGCTGTGAATATGAAGGAGAGTCTGACGTTCGAGCATGTTCCCTGATGACAGCGTTCATCGTAGGCCTCCGAGATCAGCGAATCCGCGCGCGACTTGTTCTGGAAAAGACCTTGACAATGGACACAGCGATCTGGCTCACTGAAAGTTTTCTGGCCGCGGAGGCAGAGTCGAAGCAATTGCATGCAGAACCCTCTGTGCACAAGGTGACAGTCAAGCCGGAGAGCAAGGAACGATGTTTCCGGTGTGGAAATTCAAACCACTCGCAAGAAACGTGCAGATTCCACAATGAGGACTGTCATGCCTGTGGCCAAACCGGACACATCTCGAAAATGTGTCGTTCATCCGCTTCACAGGGAACGCGGAAGAAAGGTAAACATTTTCTGAAGGTGAAGCTTGTGACCGACGTGTTTCTTGCGGACGACCAAGCACAGAGTCATTCCTCTTCAAGTACTGAGTCACTCCCCATGTGACCACAGGGCGTCCACCCTGTGAGCTTCTCAATGGCAGACGCTACCACTCTGTTTTGGATCTTGTGTGACCACCTGGACCAATCCCTCCGGTGATGTTTTCAGGTGCCAGGGAATGTCAAAAGAGATGTCATGACAGCCGAGCGCGCGACAGGTCGTTTGGAAGCAACACGAAGGTGTGAATGCTGGGCCCTCATCAGAAAGGTCATTGGAAATGTGGCACAAAGAAGGATCAGTCATTTTCAAGGTTCGGGATCTTTCTGGGAAGGTACAACGGGTACACAAAGACCATCTCAAGGCAAGAGAGTCTTCCGATACCTGGGACACTGAATCACTTCCCAAACCCCCGACAGAACATGAGCCACCAGAAGAACCAACATTTCCTCTACCCTTCCCGGAAGTTGAGGACACTTGCAGTGAGGACGGCCACCACCGTACGACGCAAGATGCCCAGCCGTCTCAAGTGGCAGGAGCTGCTCCTTCAGGAGAAAATTCTCCTCCTTTGAGTACCACCACACGTAGGTATCCGGTCAGAAGGCGTCGGCCGGTAGATCGGTACCAACCGGCTTAAAGGGGGAGGTATTGTGGTGGCGCGACTACCAAGAAGATGAGCGAGAGCACCATATTCTACTCTGGCGTGTGCAGTTATTCTTTGAGTTCTTCGGCTGTTGAAGCCATGTCTGTTTCCTGTTCAGCCTTCTATTAAACAGGTTTGTTGAACCCACCCTACGGTTATCTCACACAGGTACTATAGAAATACAACCGTGAAGGTTTTATTTGGAATAATGAAATGGTTTTTGAGAAATTTGTACAAACATATCACATGAGCAGACGACGGAAGCCACCTCACTATCATGGAATGTCATGCATGACGTCATGTTGGTTAAGTTGCCCATTGGTTAAGCAAAACACTTGTTTTCGGTTGCCTTTGTTGCACAATTTCGGGAGAGTTGATCACGTGCAACATTGGGAAATGACCCGTCTCTGTCACTGAGAGGTTATGAGGGTAATTTCATCGACTTCGATCGACTAAATGAAGGGGGATTGACAAGGTTGACCCTTTCCCACCATAACACAAGTGGAATTGGTGGATGCACACAAATCAAGGTCCGAGAGACCACATTGGCCAACCAATTTTCGAAACACTAAATGTGCAGTCTTGATATCGTCTCAGCGTGACTTTAACATACTTGTAGAAACTTCACAGGCGCATGAGTAGCCAATCCTCGTCTCAGGACTTTTATGAATGTGCCGCATGACTGTAAATATAGTGTCTCTCATCAACGTTGGTGGTGTGCACTGCATCATGCAATATGTACTGTGCCCCGACTTCATCACACGCCGGGAATCTTTGTGAATGGCGCTACGTATTGGCGACAGTAACAGGTTTGTCGTTCTGCGAATTTTCATCCAAGATGACATACGTGGACAAAAGGAAAAAAGGCAGAGGACTGGTAGTGACTGTTGTATAGACTGTCATGTTAACATTTATAGTCTGATACTGCGTCATTACTTTTCACTTGTGAATAACATATGTAGCGCATGCATACTTGAAAATTGAACATGGAGGGACCTTGGTCAAAGGAGTAGGTGTCAGACAGGATGTCGTGAAGTACGCCTGTTGTATGCGTGGCACACAGCGAAGTGGATAGTGTTACAACAACAGTAATGGGCACCGCGAATAGAAGCTACAACAACAGTAATCAAATGGTTGTTTAATGCTTTAAGGTTTAAGCAGAGGTTGGATGGATTTATGCATGAATTTCAGCAAGTGTAATGCCGATGTCGTTCATCTGTCAGCGTTCTTTTTTTCCTTTATTTTGTTCACTGATCCATTATGCAAGTGATGCAAGCAAACAGACACGAATACAAACCCTAAAGTTTTCGGGGTTTCTTTTTGCTTATTTGCTGTAGCGCCAGTAAAATATGATTGTACAATCGCACACGTGTGTTATTTACCATTTTCAACCATGATTCTGATGCTTTTGCAATAAGATAACTTAATGACTTAACATGGTGTGGAAACAGAAAAGGCAGAAAAAGTACCACCATTGTAAACGGAGAACAGAGGACAGTAAAATTCCTAAATTATTAGTATGTAAACGTCAAAGTTATTAAACCACCCCCTGTTTTGATTGTATAGGGGTGAAGTTCCGTTTTTTTTTTTTTTTGTTTGGTTCAGATGTAACCTTGATTAATTTTGAACAAAACTGCACAGTTTCATTAAAATATTCCTAATCGTTGTTGAGAAAATATACCTTAAAATGTAGAGCACAATCCAAAGACTGGACGTTGGCAGATGCCAAATCAAGCTGACATTTAGCGATATAGGTTTTGTAAATGAGTTTCTGCGCACAAGAGAAGAGGGAAAGAGTGGAGTGACGCGCGCAGTGATGTGGCGTGCTCCTATTCATGGAGAGCCCATTGCGCCACGTGCGAGCAGTAAAAAAGGTAAACAAGCTGGATCGGTCGCTTTCATGCTGCAAGTGTCTGATGCTTTATGTCTTTTTTAAGCGACGAAATGGTAAATACGTGTAATGAACACTTGGATGGAGTATCTGTATTGTTCCAAAAGACAGACAGAAAGGTTGGCTGTGAGAGATGGTGATCAGCCGTCGCTACTGGCAAGCTACAGATACCAGAGTTGTTTGTAGTCGTTATTTTGATGCCGCAGTACCAAGGCACCATCTTCAGGGCTTTTAAAAGTGACTCGTTACTTTCTATATACTTTGAAGTCACAGTTCAACGCCGGACTTTCCTGCCTACAGGACAGTCCAGCCTTTCCGACGCCGGACGACACCGGACTGTCCTGTCCGATAGGTTCTGTATAGTTTATCCGCATACCATTCAGGACCTCCTGCGTGCCCCTAAACTGCCCAAAAGCAAGGCCCCGTAGGCTACCCTTTCCCAAGAGGGACCGTGAATGTCTCAAATATGTCAGTCGCTGAAGCATTATGTACATGACGCACGGCGGTGACAAAGACGAATCTTTCTTTCGCTTGACCTCCGGGTGACGCACAGAGCAGTATCTTCAAACTAACTTCGAAAATGGGTATAAGTACAGAAAAAGTATTCAAGTTCGATTACTAAATTCGGCTTTTTAAAAAATATGCTTAACTTAAACACATTACTTTTGGGGCGACGTATCTACTGTTGCAGTACATCAGTCTGACACGTCCTTGATGGCAGCATACAGCAATGTAGCGTGCCATATGACTACATTTCCCATTTTCGTTGGGGCATTCACACACAGCAGACTGGATTCGTCCATAAGGTGACAGCGTCACCTTCGCGCTGTATGAACCATCTCTGAATGAAGCACACGCATTCAAACTAATACAGACGTCCAAGAAGTCAAACTTAACTTCACGTTTGTTGAAACAGCCAAGATCATCACGAAAGAAAAGCGACACTTCTGATGTCGATATCAAAGCCATATTCACTGCTTTACCGCTCCGCTTGGGCTGTACGCTGATTTGTTTACCTTTTTGGAGTGAGCACATGTCTCCTCCAGCCAATCAAAGGAGTTTTGACACATCACTGTTACGTCATGCGCGGTGACCCCGCGCGCTTACGGAGCATCTTACATAAAGATGTCATCTTACTCTCAAAGGCATACTCTACGACCATACAGAACTTCACACTGAAATATTCGTTCATTTCCACTACATTAAAAAATAACTGACATGTCCCCTTAAAGTGTCAGAGCAAAGCGTTCAGTTGTGTTCGTATTATATAATGTTCGTTATTGTTAACAAAGTGTGTGGTGTCATTCCTTCTTGCCTCTGCAGGTGCACATGTTGACTATATCCCCTTTTCTTGATTAGTTTTTTGCTCCGTCCCCTTTGGAAACGAGGAACGTCACAACTGCAGCTTTATTACACAAAAATCACCCCATATTCATTCCGCCATCTTAAAGGGAAACTTCGGAACCAAACGGATTTCAAGCTTGCGGTATTCCCACAATCATTTACACGAACGGAACCACAGTTGTGAAATGTCTCACTTGAAAACAAAGGTGGAATCGTAAAAACGAGTTTCGAAATTTGAAAAAGTCCGACTCCCACTGAGTGTCGATGGAAGTACTTCTTTCTTTCTCTGGTCAGCCAAACTCACCGTGCACTAGTCATATCATTCCTATGCTGTTTCCCCGACTCTCAGGAAAGCAGGTGACCGCTGTTTCTTACCATTTGTGTCTGAGTAATCTGATCACGAATCTTCGTCCATTGTTTTATTCCGGGAATGTAACACAGCGGCTACGACTGGCGTGGTATACTACTTGTCCGCTCCATGCAGGGTGACGTAGAGCATTGTCTCCGTAGAGCATTGACGTAGAGCATTGAGAGTTTTTTAGACTCCTCTCCACATTTGTGTTGCGGTTTGATTGCTCGCTTATTTGAGGCATAATTCGTCACATGAGAAGAAACAAAGTTGATGGCAGGTATACTGTCGATGTAATGCACCACCTACGATGTGCAGTAATTTTTGCACCGATCATTCCAAAGTACCCTTTTAAAGAGCAATGCGTGCTTTGTGAAAGTGTTACACTTCCTGAGCCAGTTGATGCAATCTGCACATACAAAAGCAGCACAGGATTGACCTTCATGATTTCTGACAAGGAACACCAGTGTACTGAGTCCCTCTCTATGCACCTGCAATGTAAACACATTTTTGGTGTGCGTCGCAATTTCAATATGGACATCGCTCTCGGGAGATGCTAAGTTCTAAAAACCATGCAGGCTTGAAGCGAGATTAGTACAAATAATAAAAAATCAAATAATCAAGCACGTCTTCCAAGGAACATTCCGAATTATTAGATGCGGAAACACATTGGCTCTATGGGGTATTTGACGGTGCCAATTATTAGCTGTCAAGTGTACTTTGGCCTATAGGTACCCCTAAGTTCCTATCTTAGCAGGAGTGTGCACTCATTTTCTATTTTGTTGTCACACCAATCTTCATCACCAAAATACGGTTGATGTTGTTCCTCCTTTGCTCATCTAACAACTCAAGCATGCTATTCATAAAAGCGGTATTACATACCCACTTGAAACTATTTTAAGTATGAGTTAGCCTATCCCACTGTAACAACAGCTGTCACATAGCAGACTGCTATCTTGCCGAACTTCGCAACTGTCGTAGAGCCAACAAACAGGCAGAGAAAAGTATTTTCTAACCAATAACAGTGCCTGCTAGAACTGGGAAAGTGGCAGGCTGTGGCTTACCTGACAAATATTGTCATACTTGTGTAATTCTTCCACAACCGATCTATATGATGCACAAGTAGCACACAACACACATGGATATCCAGGAACAGTGATGCATCACAATCTCCCTAAAAAAATAGTTAGTTTTGTCCACACTGCACTGCACCGCACCACTACTAGTAGCGTCCGCGTTACACTGTCCCTCACGATGCACTGAAAAAGACGATACACTGTCATACAAAGGAATACAATTGTCCACATGTACTAAATATTTGGGGATTTTTGTCTGCCTTTGTTAGATTATGTCTGTCATAGACTGGGTTAACTGGTATCATCAAAGTAACACACCATAAATTCTTTTTTAAATTAACATTGAGCATATTACAATGTGGGTCGGCTCTGTGCAAAAAGCATTTGTGCAAAAAGCAAAAATGTGTTTGTTTTACTGACATATGGGTACCGCTACAAATATTAGCAATGCAAATATTGGTTAGTAGCTTACAATTCAGTCTGGCACTCTTACATAATTTATGAATATGCCAAGGTCATTGTGCATGGGCTGAATATGCACACGTGCAAGCATATGTAAAGAAGCTTGTGCAAGCGTGGGCCACCGCAGGTTAGAGGGCACCACAATGCTGTGTGAACGATGTAAAGATGACTGAGCAATGATATAGCTAGGGTACCTGGTGCATTCCACGCCAACTGATCCAGCGATGCAGCTCGACCATCACAGATTTTTGTGGAAAGAATCAGGATGCTTCATTGTGGTGCGGGGATATCGAATACAAAATGTTAGTTCCAAATTTTCAAGTGTTCCACCGCTAGAGGGGTCCAGATTTAAGCCCGGAGGAAAAAACATGTTCACATAGGTAGTGTTCGGTGACCGTTATAGTGCACCAAAATAGTCAAATTGAGAAGTTATTCGAAGAAGCCCTCTACTTACGTACGATTGAGTGTCATTGATCTGTCACAAAAGCGAGCGTGTCTGGCATGTCAGAGAAACAACACTAAAAGTACAAAAGTTTGACATTTATAAAAATAACTAACATTTCTAGGCAAACCAAATCCTGCCGATAAAGAGCTGACCCTATATACACTTCAATAAAAAATATTGTTGCTCTCACAAAAAAACCTAGCTGCCAAAAAAATTTGGTAAAGTCGAGAATCTCGCTCAAAGGCGTGTACTACATGTGCGTGCTATAACAAGCTAGTAAGGTTTGCTTTACACAGAAATGTGGAAGAACACCTTGAGAATACACAAACAAAAATTCAGACAATTTTTTTTTTCTGTGGCACACCCGGCGCCACACACTCATCGCAAGAGACTGCACACTATCATCGTTCTCCATTGAGGCGCAATGAAAAATTGAAATTATCACAGAATGGACACTAAAAATGCAGCGATTTATATCCAAGTGCAAATTAGCCGTCGTTTTGTGTGGTTCCTGTCCGTGTTTCTGCCTTGCTGCTGTTTTTTCACTATATGCAAAAAGTATAGTTTTATGACACTCGATGTGCCTTACCATGTTTATTGTGCTGCAGCTAGTTGTGAGTCAATGATCTGAAAATAAAGTGGCTTGTGTGGTTTTCTGTGTGTGTGTAAGCCATTGGATGTAGGCAAGCAAATTCTGAGGGTCCATGGGGTTACTCTTTTTCATCTTTTGCAAGGCCAAACAGTGCCTGTCATGTACTTATCTGGTGCATATGCTTACAGTGTGATAATCAATTGTTCAACCACTTGCAAATGCATGTTGTTACTCAAGAGTGTCATAGGTGTCGGCCGTAATCAGGTGGCCGGATTCAGAAACGCTGACGACGGCTAGCACAAGCACAGAGCGTGTACCAATGTAAGTGTTGTCGTGTCGTGTTGTGTGTATGTGTATGTGTGTACTACTCTCTCTTTATTTGTCTTGTGTTGCATACTGTGCCATCAAGTCGCAGGGATATTTTACCATACTTAGGCCAGCACATCTTCGCCCTAGTTTCATAAACAGTGAAACTGCAATACATTGTTAGTGAAGTCCTATACTGCTGTCACACAGCAAGTTCAATGTCATTCCCAGCAAATGATATTTGTACCGAATGACACATTCGTTCTGTGTCACATCATGAAAACAAATGGCATTACGTACGAATAGCAACTGCCCAGCGAATGAGTTCAAGGAACTTTGTCACGAATTTAATAACTTTTTACATGAAGGAAGGTGTGTATTGTGGTATTATCTGTTGTATAATCTATATAGATAATGACTGAAAGGTTCAACAGCTTCACAGCTGAAGTAACACGAAAAACAAAAACGTGTAGGATCTGTAGAGCTTGAGACAAAGGTTTACGGAACATGGCACTTGCATATTTCTTCAATGGAGTGGCGCCCCTGTTGCTATCAGGAAGAGATCGAATGAGGAACGGGCTATTTTATTCACATCTCAGTATCTGTGTCCGCTGCACTTCCCTGTGAGAGTGTCGCCCCGGTGTTCCGTAAACTTTTGTCCCAAGCTGTACGTATACCGTATTTATCGCCCGGGAAGACGTTGACCCGGTTGTGGAAGAGCATTGCGTGGAACTTCCCCATGACCCCCTCAACCTCCAAAGCTTCAGGTACCACCACACTGGTGTAGGAAGAGATTAAGGAGAGTGACCCATAAATATCAGAACATCATTACAATGACCTTCGCTTGCTATAGTAGAACGGCCCAACAAAGGCTGACGGTACGAGGGGCTTGACTTCGGGCAGAGCATCTGAAAGATAAGTTAATTTCTGCCGGAAAAGTAATCAATTACTGAGTAATCGATTACTCAGAAAACTAATCGATTACTCGAAAAATTACTTTGATAGCAAAGTAACTGATTACTCGAAAAATTACTCACAAAAGTAATTGATTACAAGTAACGCAATTACTAGTAACGCGTTACGCACAAGTCTGCCTCCGAAGTATGCGCTTTCAAGCGATTTACTTGACTTTACTGAATTTTTTCGGCAACTAAATCTTTAAAGAGAGCAACAATATTTTTTTATAGGAATGTACGTCTGTTCGGCTCTTCACTTGCAGGATGTAGTTTGTTTCGACAGCCTAGCTATTTTTTAAAAGGTCAAATTTTGGTGCTTTCAGTGTTGCTTTCCGACATACCAGACACGCTCCCCTTGGTGCGATATCAATGACACTCAATCATACACCAGTAGGGAGCCTTTACAATGTGCCCGCTAATTTGGAACTATTTGTGTGGGCCTTTAGGTGGCAGCTCGAAGATGATGTTCAAACACCGCCTTTTCACATTATACAGTGGACTCCCACTAAACGAAACTCGGTTAAATGGAAATTACGGATAAACGGAACAATAGGGTCACCTTTGGTTGGTTTCCTATATATGCAAGGCTAAAAATCTTTGGATAATTGAAACAACCCGTTTTATGTACTTCGGGTAAACGGAACAAAGTGGGGGTACCGACATACTGCCAAACCTGTAAGATTACCATTCACGTCTGACAATCCGGGCGGAAGTCATAGCCAGTGCAATCCAATCCATCAGTCACTCACACAATGTTAGGCTTAGCTAGCGTCCACATGTGTCTTCATGAAGTGTAACAAGAAACAGCCACATGACGGGGTTTCCCTTGCGTCAATGTTGCGGAGAATTCGGGGACATGATCACGAGAGCAAATCAAAAATAGAAACCGTGAAATTTGATATGCCAAAGTCAACGCTGTCGTCATAGCAGGCCGCGCATTGAATTTTGATGTGGATGATGCCACATGATACTGGCAGGTAATATCGGCAGTTTTCCCGGCAGAACAAAAAAATAGACCTCATTGTAGAAGATTGAGATGTGCATGAAATTTTTTCCAAGTCTCAGGGATGCAGGTATATTTTGTAAACAAATCGAAAAATGTGAAGAGAACATCTGTTAATTTTTTTCCTTGCTACCTACAGTATTAGTGGAAGCTGATTATCTTGAAATAAAGTTGCATTTCATGAAAGCTGTTAATCAATTGTTCAACCACTTGCAAATGCATGTTGTTACTCAAGAGTGTCATAGGTGTCGGCCGTACTCAGGTGGCCGGATTCAGAAACGCTGACGACGGCTAGCACAAGCACAGAGCGTGTACCAATGTAAGTGTTGTCGTGTCGTGTTGTGTGTATTTGTATGTGTGTACTACTCTCTCTTTATTTGTCTTGTGTTGCATACTGTGCCATCAAGTCGCAGGCATATTTTACCATACTTAGGCCAGCACATCTTCGCCCTAGTTTCATAAACAGTGAAACTGCAATACATTGTTAGTGAAGTCCTATACTGCTGTCACACAGCAAGTTCAATGTCATTCCCAGCAAATGACATTTGTACCGAATGACACATTCGTTCTGTGTCACATCATGAAAACAACTGGCATTACGTACGAATAGCAACTGTCCAGCGAATGAGTTCAAGGAACTCTGTCACGAATTTAATAACTTTTTACACGAAGGAAGGTGTGTATTGTGGTATTATCTGTTGTATAATCTATATAGATAATGACTGCTTCACGAAGAGCTCACTCTCTCCGGGGGTTCGTTACCGACGAACAAAAAAGCGTGTAGCATGTGCGGGACGCATTCATTCTAATCTATGCCTGTCAGTTAGTTGATGCCTGTACCGAGTATGCCATGCAGCCGTTATGTGCCTGTGTGGAATAAAGATCTTGTTCTCTTGTACTCTGCCTGATTCAAGGCATAACCGAAGGCTTAACACTGTTTCTCAAAGAACTACCCTGGTTCCCTCGCAGCGTTGCTTGTTTTCTGCTCGTCTCGGCTTCTGATACTTAGCCAACTGAGCATCATCTGAAACGCAACAATTTTGTGAAATAATATAATATGTTGCTGGTCATAGGATGAATTGGCGAAGCTGTCTTGTTTACTTTGCATCTAGTGGACTTATATAAGAGTGCTCTACGTGTTTCTTATCATAGTGTCTATTTTTCCTGTACCCGTTCCCGTGAGGGCAGACGTTCCCTATAGACGTTCCCGTGAGGGCAGTGTTGGCCTAGTTTTAAAAAAGAGCCTGCGGTTCATCCTGCTGTCTGATCTAGACAATGTGGAGTGTTTGTGATGTACGGTATATGTAGAGAAATTGTCTTTTGTTGTAGACTTATGACTACTTATTGTAGACTGTAGACTTATTCTACATATTGATTTTAATCTCCCCCATATATATTGGGGTTCACTGCAACCTGAGTACCACGATAAAACTGAAACAGAAACACCAATAGACATTGGCTTTGCTTTCGAACTGGTACAGATAAAGAGCCTACCAAAACTGTTACCTCGCAGATTCCCTCAATGTTAGATCTTACTTTCCTATCCCCCAATCTCTCCAGCAAGGAGTATAGACCGGAAATGCTTGAAGGCTTGTCTGGTAACAAAGCTGTGTTTGTTAGTATTAATATCCCCATTTGTGTTGCCTCTTCTGTTACCACCTCTATGTGCGATTTTGGGGAAGCAGATAACATCTCAATACTATACGAGTTGAGTTCTTATTTTAAATCATTCATCACTCTAGCAAGAACCCAGGATGCTGATTTATTATACACAGAGTTTCAAGCTGTTGTGCAAAAATGCATATCACTATTTGTGCCAGCTAAGTTTAAGAATAAGAACTTACAGCAAAATTGGTATACCAGAGCGATCTTGCAGTTAAAGCTGCGTATTGCAAGGGTAAGAACTTGTCTCTCAAAGAAACACTGCACATTACTATAGTCGGAATTTAGTATATTAAGACGTACTCTAAGGCAAAGGCTTTGAGTCTTCAAAATCCTTTTACTGAAACGTATCACTGTCAGTTTTCTTAAGCCCTACGAAATTTTAGAATTCTATACTGCCCAAACACAAGGATTCTACATCACTTTTAGTTAACAATTCCGCTGAAGATGATCCTTATGTTATTGCAACTGCGCTCAATGAATACCCCATAAGTGTTTTCTCTCATGATGATGGTGTCTATCCTGAATACCAACATTGTATATACTCTATACTGTGGGTTGGGACAATATTTCAATTGATCCTTCCGGCATGCTGAATATTTTGCTCAAGCTGGATTCTAAAATTAACAGCGGGCCTGACTGTATTTCTAATGTTTTCCTCTACAGTTTTGCTGAAAGGTCGTGTAAATATTTGAGGATTACCTTTCAAAAATCCCAGGAAACTGGTCTGGTACCATGAAGTTGAAAAACAGCTAAGCCAACCCCAATACATAAGACTTAAAATAAGCAGCAACCTGGTGACTACGGACCGACATCACTAGCGTGTACATCGAGTAAAACACTTGAACATATCTTGAATAAACATATAACTGATTTTTTGGAACGCAACAAGAATCCCAGACAGCAGACTTTCTGTCGTGGTCTTTCCACTACTACCCAGCTTCTGGAATTGACACACTTTCTTGGACCTGTCACGAATAATAGAATTCAGGCAGACAAAATTTTTATAGACCTGGAGTAAGTAACTCGATAGGGTATCACACGAAAAATGGCTCTTAAAAATGATCGCATTGTAGCATCGCACCAAACGCATCAAACACGCCAGACGCATCAAACTACAGTGGACTCTCGTTAATTTGAACTCGAGGGGGCTGGGATATTTGTTCCAATAAAGCAGAGTTTGAACTAACGGTAGACGCTCTCCTGGAAGAGGGCCTGGGCACAGGGAGCGCGTGTAGGCGCACTTCGAGTCGTGTTCTACGTTCGCAGTACCAGTGTCACTTTAAGACGTATTTACATTGGCGTAATTCAATTTGTTACTGTT
This sequence comes from Ornithodoros turicata, assembly GCF_037126465.1. NCBI lineage: Eukaryota > Metazoa > Arthropoda > Arachnida > Ixodida > Argasidae > Ornithodoros > Ornithodoros turicata. The sequence goes on along the minus strand of NC_088203.1, from coordinate 53,078,557 downwards.
GCCAAATTCTGCCGCTACCGTCGTTATATTCCTGATGCCTAACCGAAGTTACGGCGGAAAAAAACTGAAGGAGCGTCATAGCCATTACAATTTTGAAGGAAATACAGGTCTTATATGGTCACAAGAATTCACTTACAGAAATTATGAAGCAAGTTAGGGTTGAAAGCAGTCAGTAATTCGCTCTTGCAACCGTTTCCTAGAGCAGGACTGTTAGCATCGCTTTCGATTTGGACGTAGGTTCAAGCATCGTCTGCATTTTCTTCAGAAGCAAAGTAGCGTGTTGTCATATCCAGCGCTGATGCTACATCAGATGCACTTCGTAAAGGCACTGGTTCACGGTTTGGGTCATCCGAATCTTCTCCGTCGTTACACTCCGCAGAGTCCTCTGGTCTAGTTCAGCTGGCGCACGCGGCGTCGATGATGACCGCATCGGTCAAGAGCCCAGTCTCCGCGACGTCGTCGACACGGACATGGTGCCAATTAAGGAAATAAACTATAGCAGTGAACGATATTGATACTAGTTGCGAAGTCACAAAAGCAAGTGACAGCAAGCGAACACAACCCCTCCACCCTTGATGGCCTCAAAAGGAAGCGAGAAAGAGGAGAGGGATGGAGGGAGAACACAAGCGTTCACATAAGCTCCTTGCTGCATAAAGAGGTGAAAGCATCTTCGAACAGCGTAAAATGCGGTAAGAGGACGAGAAGAAGAGGACATATGAAGGTAGATAACTAGAGAGATATGGGGCACTGTGACCCATTCCGGTAAGGCTCGCGAGCGCCGTTGGTTCGAATTAAGCGGTGTAGACACTTGTCCGTTCGTATTAACAAGAGTTTCTCCCCATTGAAATACATGTGGCTTGGACGGGACCCGGAGGAGAGTTCGAATTATCCGAAGGTTCGAAATGAAGTAATTTCGAATCAACGAGATTCTACTGTACTTAACACATCGCACTGAGACTGTTTCCTTCAAAGACAGGGATTCCCCAATGTGTTATATATCTTGCTGGGTGTTCCTCAGGGTTCCATATTTAGGTGGCTGCTCTTCTTACTGATGTGGTGACACACATGCCTGTAGAGCTAAGACTATGCGCTGATGATTGTGTCTTGTATGCTAAAAAAGAATCAGATGTAGACCAGCTTAGAATCAATAGATCGTTTGAACTGTTTCACGATCGGTGTATGAAATGGCAGCTGGAGGCTAATTTTGAAAAATGAGCATGAGAAAAATGAGTCATGTCATTTACCAATAGCAGGAATCCTCGTATACCAGGTGGGTGATTCCACGCGAAACGATCCAGCAGATCCGCTCGGTCCTCAGAAAACTATCGCAAATTTTTCCGAAATTTTTTCTAGTAGTCCCTAATAGAGCAAACTAACATACCATAAAATGTTTCCTCTCAGATATCAATGTGGCGGGTGCTAAACACGAGCAAAGCTCGCAGCGCAGCACCTAGAAGTGTGTGGTTTTCTTTTGCGTATAAAGGAAATCATGCTCTACACAGCGGCGCAAATCCCGGTTGTCATGCTGTAATCGGTGCTGGTATATACAGGCCAGAAGTTTAGCAATATTCCTCCTATTTCGCAATTTCTTTATGGAAAATCAAACCATTAAATTTTAATGAATATTTTTAGATTCCAAGGTCTCATGGAATACTTAAACAGGAAAAATCGCAATACACGTAACTTTCGTAGTCACTGCAGAAAAATTAGGGGAAGTATGCGCTTTTTCCAAAATTCGCTACAGTCGGGCGTAAAACACGCAATGAAGAGGTCGGAAGAGATGCCTGAAACTAATGCAGTTTTATAGAACGAGCCTTAGTCTACAATTCAGTAAAAAATCTCGAGGGTGTAATATTTTCGAGAGAATTTTTTTTTTGTAGTAGAGGATTTTACAGCCACAGTAACCCACGTTGCTTGTATCCGGTGGGGTGCTATATTTGTTTCTTGGGCTCCTGCTTTAATTCTTTTTATTTGCAATTTTTTCTGGTCTGGTTGGGTTTCAATGTGCAAGCAGTATGCTGTGGCACGAACTGCCGCAAGGTTGCCACAGTCTTTTCTTTGGTAGCGTAACGTGCGTATTGCAGTCCTGGGTGGTTAAGTTTATGGTATTGCTGCCGGTGTGCACGGTGCTGGTGACGGAGATTGGAGATTAGCGGGGATGGCCAGGTCTAAGTAATACTTTTTGTCGTGTGAGCTAAAGCCATGCGCAGATGAGCTTTTTGACATCTGCATCCTACCCACAAAATCAGCGTCTTCCACGGCACGCAGCGATAGTTCCGTTTTTGGGCTCGATATATCTAGTCAATTTTCTAGAAAATAAACGTCAGCACAAAACAGCACAGAAAAAAGACTAACAGAAACAGCTGTCACCGCATCCACACGGGAGACTTCCTTTCTCCTGTTCTGACAGTGGAAACACCGGAGTGGCATAGCTTTTGTATCGAGGTGAGGTCTAAGCGTCCATCATGCCATCAAAGGATACACGACAGCAAGCACAGATTTAGTGCCACGAACGAATACACTGCACCAGGCACAGCGACACATTTTGCAATAAATGGAATAGGTAGAGTTTGCTGCAAGTGGCACGCAATATTGGCGCCGAACGCGTCTCGACTCGACACACCAGAGACCTCCCCCAGAGGAGCGAATGGCTTGCGTTCACCTGTGTTCACCTTCATTGTGTTCGGTATGTAGTGCGAAGAAACTTGATGACGCCATCTCGCGGTTTAACCGCATCCAGTCCGCTCCTGATATGGCGCCATCCGCTTCCGATCTGCGGATCACAACAAGCTTTCATATTTCATCCGAACCCACAAGTTTCTAGCGGATATCCGCGGGTGTGCAAAATATTTCATGCATTGTCGTTTTGCACTATGAGGGACTGCTAAAAATTTTTCAGAAAAAGTTGCGATAGTTTTCTGAGGGCAGAGTAGGTCCACTGAATCGTTTCGCGTGGAATCGCTCAGGTGTTCCGTATGGCTCTTTGTAATTAATCGAGTTTGAGTTCAAGTACTTAGGAGAGTTCTTTTCTTCTGACCTTCTGACCTTAGTGGAGAGCTCACACTGATTATATGACGTCCAGGGCTCTTCAGAGACTTGCCTACTTGAATCATACTCTAAAACTGGCCTTTGTGAATTCTAAGCTCTTGGCATACATGGCCCTTGTGCGACCCATCTTAATATGCCTCCGTTGTGTGATATCCCCGTGCTAAGAAAGATGCCATATTATATCGGTCCAAACCAGGCAATTACATTCATCATGATGCGTTATGATAGATACTTCTCACCTACTTCCGCACTTGACTTGCTGAACTTGGTCGCTGTCGGTAAACGAAGATCGCTTGGAAGGCTGAAGTTTTTACATTTATTAGTGAACAAACAGATTTGCCGAATAGATGTTTTCAAGATGTTTTCGAGTACAGTTTTTTCCCCACAGACATTTGCGAACTGGAATGCTACTGATGGTCGAATTATGAAATTTGATTTGAGAGAGTTTTTCCTGTCTGTGAGCCTGCTGCTGCCCTAGCCATCTTAATGGCTGCAGTATGTAAAACAACAAAAATAAAGAAATGAATTTTTAGTGCACTATTACTGTCACTGCACACTACCAATGTTAGCACCTTTTTTTTTTCTTTTCTCCGGGCGCTAATTTTGGAGCCCTCCAGCAGAGGAGCCGTTCAAAATCTGGGACTAATACAGTCGCCGACCGTTAATTCAGACCCTAATAATTCAGACTTTCCAATAGTTCAGACAAAATCTTGGACTCAATCAATAGCCTCCATAGAACCAATGCATTTCAGCTTCCAATAATTCGGACTGTTTTCGTGGTCACGGCTCGATAATTCAGACGGATTTTGGCCGGCTTTCCCTACTTTTTGTGAAAATCCACGCTCCTAAATTCAAAACCGGAACCTCGAGCTTCAGATTCCCGCTCTCCGCTGGGCTGCCCCTCCAGTAGCTCCCTCGGAGCGCCGCCTGCGGGGAGGAGAAGTGCGCGTTCATGTGATCGACGTTGCTGTTTAGATGCGCACTTCGGATGCGACAATCGAAGCTGTGGAAATGTCGTCGTCTCCGTCAACTGACAGTGATGACAATGCGATCAGTGGCATTTTGGATATCAGCGATGTGGACGGCACGCCGTCGGAGACTTGGGGGAACGTGGAACCAGCTGCCATAGCAAGCACGAGCTCTGAACCGTCAACATCCTCCGCGCCCAAGACTGGAACCACAACTCGTAAAAGGGGCAAGTACTCGGGGCTCACTCTGGAGCAGAAAGTAAAAGCTATTCGCATTGTTCATGGCGGACGGAAGCAGATAGATGTTGCCAATGAGCTAAAGATCAGTAGACAGACCCTGTCAAGTATCATATGAAGCAGAAGGCCAAGATATTAGCCGCGTCTGAGAGACCTCATTCGAAATGCCAGAAAAGTGTTCGCAAGGGCGCACACCCAAAGCTCGAAGAAGCGCTTGTACTATGGATAAGGGGAGCGGTGAACAAAAAAGTCCCGGTGTCTGGAGGCCTCTTAAAACAAAAGGCCGAAGCTCTCGCCATACGTTTGGGCGTAGATGAGTTAAAGTTTCCTGACGGCTGGATGAGAGGCTTCAAAAAGTGACATGGACTTTCATTTTAAAAAATCAGCACACGACAGCACGGACAGCACGGTCGTCGTTGCCTACAGGAAGGACCGTCTCGACGAGCTTTTGCGCACGTATAAGCCAAACAATGTGTTCAACTGCGACGAAACGGGTTTATTTTATAAACTCCTTCCCGATTGCACCCTGACGTTCGCTGGAGAACAGTGCTCTGGGGGCAAGCATAGCAAGGACAGAGTAACTGTACTTGTTGGGGCTAACATGTCTGGCTCCGAGCAGCTCCCCCTTCTTGTCATCGGCAGAAGAAATGAAGGCCGCCTATTTAAATGCTTTACTCGCCCAGTGTGGTATAAAATGAACAAGAAGGACTGTATTCTACATTCGATGTCTGTGCCACGATGAAGCATCCTGTTTTTTATCGCAAAAATCTGCGATGGTCGAGCAGCATCGCTGGATCAGTTGGTGTGAAATGCACCAACTGGTTTATGGGATTGAGTAAAAAATTAACGATAACAGAACCTCTGTATGCAATAAGGGGATAAGTGGAAAAATCACAAACTGAGAAAAGGGGCCTGATCTGACGGCCGGTCCCATTGACACGCATGCATTTCCCGTTTTTTACCGTCCTGTGGCGGGTCAATAAATAGCAATACGGTCCTAAATTTTTGTTGGCAGGTACATACTGGTATGTATATGTCATTACAACAAAAATAGTAAAAAGAGGATAAATCGACTTATCTCCTTAATGCATACAGAGGTTCAATTGTTCAAAGCAACTTGTTCATGCGTTCAGCGCAAACGAGCGACTGCTGGTAACCGCCACAGTCACACGTACCCACCTGAGGATTCTCTTGTATGTCCTTTGGGTGAGCATGACACGTGTGAGGCTGAAAGTGGGTCAGTAAGAGCTCAGTTGAACTCTGTTGCAGAGTTCTAGACTTCATGAAGGTAATGGAATCAGAGGTGCCCCTCGTGACAGACATGTTTGATAGGCTCGGTCTTCTGTTAGAAGCGAAGTTTCAGAAATAGTCATGAAGAACACTGAACCCAGATTTTGATGCAAGGATGACATCCCTCTTGAAGTGCACCAGCACATCAGGCTGCACAAAGTCTGTGTCAGCATTCCTACCTCTTTCTGTGATGTTGTCCACAAAAAGTTGAATTCTGTAAGGGAAATAAAACTTCCAGTAACAATCGACATTTCCATTGGTTGCCTTTGGGAGAAGGTAAGAACATGTCATCCTGTCAGGAAGTTAGAGTTGGGAATATGAAGTTGAAGAAAGTGGTCTGTGCCTTACAAGTCCCTCAGTGCTGCAAATCTGCACCAACACACTCACGTTCTAGATGTGCTTATCTTACCTGTTACATTATGAACATGTAATTCAATTCGAACTTCCATTACTGTAGGGCAATGTAGGACAACTTAAGATGCAAGGTAAAATGTGAAATTTTTTGCTTGACACCACATATCTGATAAATGAACTGCTTCATAGACCTCACACTTTAGAGAGAGGTGCCTCTATGCGTCAGCTTTATGTGACTCTGGGATTGTCATGACAGGTGCATGTGCCCAACAGGCAAAAAGAAGTATCCCCATGCCTCCCTGCCTGGTGAGTGAACACTCGCCTGAAAAGGAGGAATTTTCCGTAATTCATTTTCGTTTAACCAGTGAAGCGGTGCTTTACAAGTTTACTATGTGGAAAGAATTTTGTATTTGTTTGTTTATTTATCCAGCTTGGTTTGTAAAAATTATTTGCTCGCTGGAATTCCTATCTTTGAGGAAAAAATTTAGGGCACGCATGGGGCGTAACCCAACAGTGTTTGATTTAGCAGCAGTAGCTGACAATAAGAGAGTGGTGGTGGTGGGACTTGAACCCACACCTCTCTGACTGCCATTCAGATGTGCAGCCCTTACACTATTGGGACATTACACTCATCAATATCACCAAGGGCTCATTCAGGAAGACATAGACACACATTCACTCTGGCCTCCCTCTTATTTTCTTCCATGCATATTCACAAGATCATGATCCCTAAGAACACACCTGTTTTTGTTCTTTTTCCAAAATGGAAGTTCAAATAAAAAAATCATGCTTAATTGCACGTTTTGTCTCATTTTGCCCCACTTTACCATAAATCGGTTTTTCACCTATTTTTCCTATGTCAAACTGAATTAACATGCTGCTAGGTTTTTGAAAAAAAATTCATTTTTTCTCAAATGAATTTTGCAAAACATAATCGCCCAGCTCCAGAAACCCGAGATACACCAAATCATGATGATGATAATGACGATGATGATTATTAGTGTTTTTCGGGCGCATCGACAACTAATGCCATAATGCGCCAAATGCTCATAAGTACATGAAACTGAGTTAAAAATATACAAATGCAATTAAACGAAAACTACAGTATGTCTGTAAATATTTGTATATACTTATGATAAAACAAACTGTGGTAGTCAAAAATGGACAAGCTAAAACCTCAAAGCTTATTGAGAATATTAATGTCTTGTAAAAAGTAGAATACCTTTTCAAAACGCACAAATGGTTCACCCTGCAACAGCCCTGGATGAAATGGCAGGAAATACTTCTAAAATTGTGGAAAGTGCACCTTGTGCTGTTCCTCAAAAGTGAGACATGTACAGAGAATGTGTAAAACAGTCAGCTGAACTCCAAAATGCACACATTCAGAAGGGTCCTCACGTCGGAGTAAGAAGCCATGTGTCATGTACGTGTGCCCAATTCTCAGTCGAGAGGCTAATGTGTCATGTAAACAGTTTGATGGACTTGGCATGGATGTTCTCACATAGGGTTTTACCATGTCCAGCTTATTATCATTTTGTGTGGTCCAAAATTCCTTCTACTTATGATTCATCGCCCTCCTCAGCAGGGGGTCTCAAATCCTGTTGAGGAAAGCCAGCAGGAGTGACCTCTCCCAAGAGAGCAGCCTCGGCTACAGCCCGGTCAGCCTTTTCATTCCCCTGTATGTCTACATGGCTGGGTACCCAACAAAAGGTCAGGCGATGACCCCTGTTGAGCACAGTGTTGGCAAGACATCACGCTTGCTGAACAAGAGGGTTTTTTGTTTGCTGCAGTCCACAAATAGCATGCAGAGCACTGAGTGAATCTGTGTAGACTACGGATGATTTAATTCCATCTTCAAGGATGAAGCGCCCAATGATTTCAGCGCTGAAAATTGACAAGTTCTCATGTAAGCGGCTAGCCTTTGTGACGTTTTCTGGCACCATGGCGCACAATACACCCACTTCGCTCTTCGGTCCATCTGTATGGAAGGCAGCATGGTCGCCGGAACTTTCCCTCAAAGCCCCAAACACCTGCTTCAAAACTGCAGTGGTTATATTTCTCCTATCGTATAGTGTTAAAGAAATCGTTGACAGCATAACTACCTGCCAAGGAGGTATTCTTCCGTTACATTTTCAAAGTGATGAATAATGAAGCGTAAAGCCGTACAATTCAGCATTCTGCCGTGCTCGCAAACTAAATGGACAAATTACTCTTGGCTTGTTCAGGAACATTTGTTCAAAACGAGTCTCCCTAACACGTGAGAGTGCAGCGTGTTCTGTGTAGCTCGAAAGTTTTAGTGGATAGAGGATCCCAAGTTAGGCTAGTTGTCTTTCGAGAGACCACTCTCTGCATTGCACATAGAGACTTTGCACAGGCGATGTGCGGAATGCTCCCAGGATTAATTGCAAAGCCTGGTGGTGGGCAGGATCTATGCATTTCAGAGCAGACTGCCGGGCTGGCCCATACACAATGCACCAGTAGTCAAGTTTAGCCCTGACAACACAGCTGTAGACGCGGTGCACTGTTTAACGGTTTTCGCCTCAGGATCTGTGGGCAACAATCTTAAGAAGGTTCAAAGCCATCACACATCTAGTTTTCGAGTCCTTGATGTAGAGAACAAATGTAAGTTTTTTGTCAAACATGGCACCAAGGTATTTGTGTTCCCTCTTCACAACAAGTTCTTGACGGTTCATTGTAAGCGAGGGATCGGGGAACATCCCTCTGACTCTCGAAAACAGGACACAAACAGTTTTTTCAGCTGAGAACTTGAAACCATTCTCATTTGCCCACCTTACGAGATTATTGATGGTGAGTTGAAGTTCTCTCACATCTCACTATGCTAGCAGAAGAGCATGAAATCTGAACATCATCCACATATAGAGAGCATGTAACCGATGGGGGAATGATGCTTGCAATAGAATTCATTTCAAGAATAAACAGGGTGACACTGATCCATGTGGGACCCCATTTTGTTCCATGATACTACGTGTGCGCCCCCGAAGGAAGTCAGTGATACATTGCAACAGCTTACCACGTATTGCACCAGAGTACAAATCACGAAGCATACTATACCGCCACGTAGTATCGTAAGCCTTCCGCAAATCGAAGAAAACCGACACACAGTGCTGCCTTCTCACAAACGCTTATCTAATGGACGTTTCCAAGCGAACAAGATGGTCAACAGTGCAACACCTCACTCTGAATCCACATTGGTATTTGTCTAAAAACCCATTTTGTTCAAGGTAGTGCAGCAGACGATGGTTGACAATTCGCTCGAACGTTTTCCCTAGGCAGCTTGTGAGGGCTACAGGCCTGTAGCTTGATGGATTTGAGGGATCTTTCCCTTGTTTCGGCAATGGAATAACTGCAGCCATCTTCCATGATGCTGGCATCTGTCCCTTGTCCCAGACCTTGTTGAAGAGTTTGAGTAGACATTCTTTTGACCCATTTGACAGGTGCATAAGCATGGAATATGTGATATGGTCTGGGCCAGGAGCACTGATTTCTACTGAAGGCAGTGCTCCCAGAAGTTCCACCATTGTAAGAGGCTGGTTATATGAATGCCTCTCCCCACCTTTGACTGGAATGACATATCTTTCAGACTGTTGCTTCATGAACAGAAAGTTCTTCCTGTAGTGAGAACTACTTCATACATCATGAAAATGTTGACCAAGAATGTCAGCCTGCTCACCCAAGTTGCTACACGGGACGCCACTGACCTCGAGCAAAGGAACTGAAAAATCATTATAGTCTCCTTTAATCTTCCGAAGTCTATCCCAAACTATCTTGGATGGATTTCTGCATGTCAAAGAGGAAACAAGGCTACACCAAGAGGACCGCTTGTCCTGCTTTCTGGTCCATTTGGCCTTTTTAAATGAAAGAAGGTTTGCTGGCGTCAGGTATCTACGAAAGATGGTCCATGCACGGTTTTGTTTCTTGCGTGTTTTCCTGCATTCATCAGTCCTCCAAGGTTTGGGATGCTTGGGAAGACATCCAGATGTTTGCAGAATAGCTTGTTCAGCAGCAACTCTAATTTTAATGGGTGACAACATTATTTGCATCCTCGATTAACATTATCTCAAGAGACAAAGGTGCCAAGTTGGCCTCTTCTCTGAACATATTCCAGTCTGCCTCCGACAGTTTCCACCTAAGTAGCCGTGTCATGAAACTGTTTGTGGGACCACGGAAATGTAAGACTACAGGGAAGTGATCACTCCCCCGAGGATTGTGTTCAACTGTCCAGTCAAGAAACTAGAAAATAGATGGGCTCCAGAGTGAAATATCTATGGAAGAAAAATGTTGTGTTGCAGAGTTCACACAGGTAGATAATCCAGTATTCAGAAGACAGTGTGACCCCGAAAGGAGGACCCTTTCCAACATTTTGTGCCATGCATCTAGTTTTGCGCTTCCCCACAAAGGATTGTGGGCATTCAGGTCGCCTAAAATCACAAACTACTGGGGGGAGCTGATTGCATAGGCTTTTGAAATCTCTTTGCTTATTACCACTGATGGGGGCAGGTAGAGTGAACATACCGTGAAAGTCCTGCCAAGGCACACTTCAACTGCTACTGCCACTAAGTCTGTAACAAGTGAAAAGTGTTTTGCAGGTATGTACTGTGGAAGAACTACAGCCACACCACCAGATGCACGTGCGCTCTCTGTGCGGTCCTTTCTGAAAACATTATGGCGACGGAAAGGGTTTAAGTTTTCTTCATGTAGGTATGATTCTTGAAGGCAGAAGCAGTCAGCTCTGTACCTTTTAAAAAGATTGTGTACATCATCTAGGTTACTGTAGAGGCCTCGATAGTTCCATTGTCCCATAATGAGAATGGAAATAAGGAAGAGCAAAGGGACCCTGCACACTGTGTGTTAAACGAGCAGTCTCATAGGTGGGCATTTTCCTGCGGCCTCACTCATCCTCACCTCACGAAGCACGGACTTTATCAGCCTCACTCACCCTCACCAAATTTTCCTCACCAGTAACTTAACCTCAGTCGCCCTCACCCTCACATTCCATTTCAAATTTTTCCCTCACGAACCTCACTTCAGGGCATCGGGATCCCGAAAGGCCTCACCATCCTCATTCTCACGTGCCTTCACCTCATGAGGCTATTCACGACCCTCATGGCCTCACGTATCTTCACCTCATGAGGGCCCTCATCCTCACTTGTCCTCACCTCACGAGGGCTCTCATGGCCTCAGGAGTCCACATCCTCATGTGCCCTCACCTCATGAGGGCCCTCATGTCCTCACGGCGCCTCACGTACTTTCGCCGAATGAGGACCCACATGGCCTCATGTGTCTTCAAGTCACTAGGAGACATGTACGTGAGCCTCAAAAGAACTTTCCGTCATGTTCACATGAGACGTCGGCGTTTATCTACTGTGTCGGTAGTTGGTACTAATGATACTGCGCGGCATTAAACTGTTTACAGGATTTCGTGCTGTGCTTGGATAAATGTGCTGACAGTTGTTACTGTCACAGTGAGGTTTAACGTTAGTGTTTCGCATCAGAAAAGTTGAGCCCGAAATACTACAGTGCAGATGTACCGTTACGGAAATGACCGGGTGGTGGCGGGGAATAGTGCTTGAAGAGATCCTGTACTCGATTCTCAGAACCGTATGACGCTGCTGCCAGAATCGGAGGATACGCTCACAGCTGAAGTGTTTGGGCACAACGATGGTACTTAATTACTTAATCGCACCTGCAATCAGGTCGTGCCTTTTTGTTGTTGTTTTTTCTTCTCCTTCTTTTACATTTCAAAGGCGCGCTACAGTCACGGGGATGCGAGCTTTCCTGGCTTTGTTTTGAGGAGACAAAGAAACATTTTGAAAATTCTTACAACTCCATGATGAAAAACCCGAGACTGGGGAAAAGACGAAAAACAGACGACGCACACAAACTCTCAATTTCAACGTCTGTTTTTCGTCTCTTCTAGATCTTTTTGATTGTTATTTGTTTGTTCTGCTTTGTTAGTTCCTTCCTTAGTACTTCCTTCATTATTGCTGTCGCACAGAGTTTGGGGACCCCGGTAAAGGCTGCTTTATATTAAGCTTTATGCTGTTAAGAACAAGAAATGTCAAAATAAAAAGAAAGCCTCGTTACATTCCCAGCAGCGGTAACATTTGTTTAAAAAGAAAATACAAAAACACCGCACATGGCACCTTTGGCACGACACAGCACGCGTGTGTCCAGTTGCAATCATCCGAAATTAGCGGGGGAAAGCAGCTGCACGCGCTTTCGAAAACGCGGTACAGGGCCTCTCCAAACGAGGCTGCTATTCCAGTAAACAGGCAGAAAAACGAATCCACAAGAGGTAGTGTGGTGCTCAAAACACGACTTCGAAATCGTGTTCCCTATTCTCGGGGTTTTATCTTATGCAACAACATAAAATGACCGCCTAAGAGAGTCATGACTTATCTGTAAGGTCACTAATGAAAAAGTCGCATGCCCCTTTGAACTGAGATTCTTCATGGTAGCCTTCATACAGGGTGGTCCACCAACCCTGATAGAAATTCATAGTAAAAAACGTAGGCCCCTATTCTTTGCGGAAATTGGTTCCCCGTCGTCATTTTACTCAGTATAGCGTATAACCTCACTCGTAATGCAATGGCAATTGGCGAAATAAATTCGCCGAAAATCGTGGAAATGAGAGCCCTTGGCACCGCCTCTTTTTTGACGGCTCTAAGTTTGAGCGCAAAGCTGCGAAGAAAGGAGGTTACATTGACACGCCACACGAGGGGGAAAGGGTTACAAACCCAACCCACAGAAGAGTTCCGCTGCCAGGTATCAGCTTTGCCCACGTCAGTTTCAGGGTCGGGCTGTTTTTCTTTTATTCGTGTTTTGCTCAGTGTGTTTGCTTTTGGGTGCGTACACGACTGTTTTCACTATGACCGCTGATAGCGGTCTCGTAGTTTTTCTGCACCACCTTATTGTCATGAACCTGTGTATGTGTGTGTGAGAGAGAGAGTTGTATGCACAAACGCCAGTCAGCTCTCTTCTTTTTTTCAATTAGTTTGTTTCAACCATGCTACGGATTTCTTCACATTCAACACACTTCCTGTTTACTTTGATTAGGTTATCATTAGCGTAACAGCGTTCGAAGCGTTCGCCATCTGCTGCAATGCACAGGTGGGCTCTCCGAATTGTATCTTCCACGGCCCTTTTTATTTCGGATCTGGAAAGCGACGAGCAGAAAGCAGTGATTTTCCCCTGCTGGTCAGCCGGCGATCGTGGTTCGTTTTCGTATACTACTCTTTGATGCGACCCCAGAGGTAAAAGTCCATCGGCGTTAAGTCAGGAGACCTGGCGGACCATGACACTGGACCAAATCGGCCAGCCCACTTCTCCCGGAACATGTGACGGAGCAGCTGTACTGCACGCCGGGCGCGGTGAGGTGGAGCCTCATTGTGCTGAAACCACACCCTGGTCTGTTCATCAAGGGGCAGGTCATCAATAAAGCTGAACAGGGCATCTCAAATTTCGCTATAGTAGCGGTTGGCATTTAGGGGTCCCGTGAAAAAGATTGGCCCAATAATGGCTCCGTTATAAATCCCGGCCCATACATTCAATCCCCACTCGTACTGATGCTTGCAGTCCCGTAGCCAGTGTGGGTTTGTTTGGCTCCAATAATGCGCGTTGTGTCGATTCACTTGAGCGCTTTGGCAGAAGTGGGCCTCATCAGCCCAAATAACCCTGTTCACAAAGTTTCTGCTTTCTTGGGTCCGACATCGGATCCGGTTACAGAAATCCAGCCGTTTCTGGTTGTCGCCCGGCTGGAAATGTTGATGAAGGCTCACGTAGTCCGGGTGGAGTTGTGCTTGTGTAGTATCCTCAGCACACTTGACTTTGATGTCTGTACTCACTTTACCAGGGTGCGCAGACTTTACGTGGAGATCATCTCCTACTTCTTTCAGGGCCTGGTCTGTTTGTGTCGACTCACTGGCAGAGAATGGGTGCGACCGGCTCTGGGTACCGGAATGGAAACTTCCTGTTATGGACAGTCTCACAAATGCACGCCTTATGGTACAAGAGCTCACCACTCTAGTTGCTGGAATCATTTCACTGTATTTGAGGACTGCTCTGTCATAGTCCATACCTGCAGCCCCCAGAGCAGTGATCATTCTTGTTTTTTCTTGGTTGGAATACACGGTGCTTGCCATCGCTGCCGTTTACTTGTTCACTGCATTCACTGAGACTGGAGTGCAAAACGCTCCAAAAATGTATTTCCTTCCCTACATGTCAACACGTCGGGTGACCTCATTTCTGATAAGATAGCTCTGATTCCCGTGGGTAAGGCTTGTAACCCTTTCCCCCCTCGTGTTGCGTGTCAATGTAACGTCCTTTCTTCGCAGCTTTGCGCTCAAACTTAGAGCCGCCAAAAAAGAGGCGGAGCAAATGGCTCATCTCGTCAAATTTATTTCAGCACTTGCCATTGCAATACGAGTGGGATTATGTGCTATACTTAGAAAAATCACCACGGGGAACCGATTTCCGCAAAGAAAACGTCATATTGCCTTGGAAAATTTCGGAGTTCAATTCAAGAAATTAACTTTCCTACAATTAAAATGAAATAAAAATGTTACCATTATGTGGCAAAAGTTATTGGCAGAAAAAAAAATCCCTTGACCGCATGTCTCTCCGGGGCCAACGACTTTTACTATGAATTTCCATCATGGTTGGTGGACCACCCTGTATATGGAGGAATGAAACCTAAGAACGGAACATGGCGATCCTCGAAGACCTTCGAGTTTCCATTGGCCCTTCGCGCAGAGTGATGTCATCTGCCGCACACCTTCTCCAAGCGAGGGGATACAGTGGCTTCCCCTTCATCCGTGAGACTCTTCACGAATGGACCCATGACCTCATCCGTGAGGTTCCTCACGAAAGGCCTCACAGCCTATTCCGTGAGGTTCCTCACAAAGGGCCTCACGGCCTCATCCGTGAGGTTCCTCACAAAGGGCCTCACGGCCTCAACCGTGAGGTTCCTCACAAAGGGCCTCACGGCCTCATCGGTGAGGCTCCTCACAAAGGGCCTCACGGCCTCATCTGTGAGGCTCCTCCCGGAATACGTTGTACCCTCACGTATTGATGGCCTCACGACGACTGGCCTCATGAGGGCCCTCACGGTGAGCCTCATGAGGGACAATGCCTCACGACTGTCCTCATGAGGAACTTTCAGCGTGGTCTGGCCTCACTCACCCTCACCTCATCGTCGTGAGGTGAGGGTGAGGCGTCCTCATGAGGGTCCTCATGAGTGAGGCCGCCCAGCTATGTCTAAGACAGAGAAAAAAAAAAAAGGTTCTGATCGTGATGGAATGTCCAGTCACTAAATAACTTTTTCACGCAAAAAAATATGAGCATAGGAGAAAAATATCGTGCGCACCAGTCAATTGATTCTCACGAGTGCAGAGAGCTCTCTCTTACTCTTGTGGTACTCTTAGACACGTGAGAAATGACGGGCACCTCAGTCACGATGTCACATTGTACGTTGCGTCCACTCCTCGGGCTCGCAGGTGACCTCGGCTACGATCTAGCACAGACAACAGTCAAGGTGACAGCGGGCGCCTTTTGCGTCCATTGTTCTGCCGAGAGACGCATGAGCATCAGATATGGCTGCATTGTTTGTTTGTTTTTTTGCAGAACATGGTGTCGGAACATTGGTCGTCGATCAGTCTGCCGCCAGTGAACTTTCTTCGATTCTTTTCTCCTGCACGGCAAAGACACACAGCGCAACGAAATCGGGAACTCGCGTGTGGATTGAGGTCAGCACTCCTCCAAAAGGGAATGGGGACGTGCAGGTGCAGTGCCAGTAGAAGTTGCCATCGTTGAACTAGTTCAATAAGTTTCAAACAGAAAGAACGCACTTTGTTTGCCTTGTTTTCCGGGAACAAATACGAGGTGAGCCGTGTCATGTTGCATCCCTTCGCGAACAGCACGAACTGCCACCATGCGTATCACATCATGTGAGACCCTGTCACTTTTCGTTAGTTGGAGACGTATATAATAAACAAAAACAATGAGTATAAGACACACGATCGCATTACCATTACGAGCGTAATGTTTTATTGTTTGTTTGCACCTCAGTTTTATGCCTTAAACCAACAGAACATAATCAACCGCTGTCAACAAGGAGCATGCGGTGTCCGAATCAAACAATTTTTCCATAGCGAATGAGAGCACTTTTAACGTTTGACGTCACAGTCAATGGGGAGTGGCTTGTGGCTCGAGCCTCCCGCCACGGGAGCGATTTTATAAATCGAGTCGCACTGTAACAAAACGTGGTTCAGCCGAAATATTTTACGAGAATGATTTTTACACGCTGCTTGACAAATTAAAAACGGTTTTCAGCCATTCAAATTTGCTTTCCATGCTCCTTTAAGGGGGTGCAGGGGCGGGGGGAGAGGCGAGGGAAGCCTCTGTTTCTCCCTCGACTTGCCTCTACCTTGACAGTGTTTTTCTCTTTTCTCCTTCCCTTGGGAAGGGGCACTCTGGTCCATTGTACCTGAAAGACTTGATGATGATTTCTGCGACATGCAGTCATCATCGTCACGCTCCATTGTGGCAGCCTGGGGTGAGCTCCCAGTGAGCCCATCCCAAACTGAAAGTCTCCGTACAGATTGTGGGAGGAGCCGGCAGAGGCGAACTCTCCGCAGACTTTTCTTGCGTTTGAGTAGGGTGGAGTGGAAGCCCAGAAGTTTGGATCCCCATGGATACTCTGAGTGATGCCACTCCCCGGCGCACCACTTCAGAGAAAGATCCTCTTTTCTGAAACTCCAGCTGTGCCTTTGCTACTTTGTATGTCAGCTGCTGTACAGTTTTACTTCTCAAGGTTTCTTTTTCATCGCTAAAGCGTGGGCAACTTCTTGAATAGGAGGGATGGTTGCCTTCGCAGTTGACACAACGGAAACAGTTTTTGCACGACTCTGGAGTATGGTCAGTGCCATCCCACACGCACTCGGGGCTGATCAGGTGCCCACGGCACACTTGGGAATGGTGGCCAAATCTCTGACACTTGAAACATCGGCGCGGGTTGGGTATATAGGCTCGGACGTGGCAGTTTACATACCTGGCCTTTATTTCGGCGGGGAGTGTGTGCAATTCCCCATCTGGCCAGCGTAGGTCTGGTTGCAGCAGTTGCCAATTCCGGCTCTGTTTAAGTTTTAGGTTAATAGTATCTGCATTATTCCAGTCAATAGCAAGTTCATACTCGACCTGGTAAATGCATTAATGCCTAGGAATGCACTAGATGCTTAGAAGATCTCTTCATGGTTCCTTTAAACATGCTGCACAGTGATTCTGAGCATAACGCAAAGGCATATGACTGACACCTGGTTTGGGTCAGCTCTGTCACATACGTGTTAACTGCTATGGGTACCTTGCAGCTGTGTTTGAAGAATCTCTTTGATTTCCTTTTACTCTGCCTAAGATATCTGTTACGTACTTGATGCAATACGTAATGGCTACCACACCTGCACTAATGGAGCGTTTATAAATACATATTCTGTTTCAATTTCTGCATTACTTGCTAAAGAATAATCCTTCGAGTAGCAGGAATAAGGAAAAAGTGAAAGACAGGTTCGAGCAGTGACACTGAAGTCATCGAGAGTGCCCTCGGTAGTGACGTGCCAGAGGCACATCTGGAGGATGAACAGCCCCACGATGCCCCGACCTCATCCGAGACAAGAAGGATGCTTGGTTTGCTCCGTAACAAGATAGAGTGCAGCGGCAGTGGCGAGCATCTCATGCGTTGCATTAAAGTGCTTGAAGATGCTTTCTTGCTCCCAGACGCGAATGCCAAGCAGACTGCTATTAGAGAGTTCTTCCCTCTCAGGTGATATTGAAAAATAAATGGTTCCGGAATTGTTTACAAGCCCTATTACTTTCCAGGAAAGCTTTTTTTATCTTTTTTACATTTCATAACATAGTGCACTGTAGTAACATTTTGCCAATGGAATTTTTGAACACAAAATCCTGCTTATCTCTAAAGTTTTTCTGGATTTTACAACTTCCGAGGTATCGGGGGTATACTGTAATTGCAATTAGGTAGCTGAAGTGGCACTGTCACTGGTTCAGATGGAATCCCTGCATCATTGTGAAGGGACATGCTGATGTGTTTGGGCATTTGCTTGTCCATATTTTTAATGTATATACTACAGTGCCCCCAATACCGAATTGTGGTGATCCGTGTGCTGTAACTAACGACCTATTTTGCTCTTGTGTGCCTTCTCAAAGATATTTGCGAAGGTAGTCCCTGTGTCGTTACATCATTTTATGCAGACTAAAACTTGTGATAAACAATTTTTTTAAATGGAGGTCAGTTGAAACAAACCCGTGTTCCTTCTGAAACAGTGTCATGCCACATGTGGTGGACCGATCTCACATCAACATAATATATTTTGACCTAACGAAAGTACAAACATTGAATTGTTACTTCCCAAACTTCCACATTTTGGGCTTTGCCCCACCTACATTGCTCTCCTAGTTATTTAAGAGTAAAAACTGGGACTAGTGTACCCGAAAGGGAAAAAAAAACGCATAGTTCGAGGGAACTCGTTACTGTAACTAATTTCCTTTTCGGTAACTGATAACTTAACACGGTACTTTTACGCCGTGGTAACTTTCGGAGGAACTCGTCCCTTTTTCAGGTAACTTTGCCAAAGGAACTTAAACAAAGTTCCAACTTACCTTTAATTCGCTTTTCACTCACGTCCACATATTTTCATTCTTTCTCTCCGGTTCTTTCATGGTAGTTTATGCCATAAAGCGGGATATTCAATCAATGACAGTATTCTATTCAGGAAGTAAGAACCGCTGCCATTGAAATGAAGCTGAACCATTGTTCGCCCACATGAAGTAGGATGCAAACCGTTCTAAGTGTTGGACATAAATGAAACCGATCTAACAGTGCTGCAGTCCTTCGCAGGCAACTCAAGGCCTAACTCAACTGCTCACGCACGCTGCACCTGTGTTGTGCTATTTTGTGTTCTAAGTAACTTGGAAGTAACTCGTTCTTTTTTTAAGTAACTCCGTAACTGAGACGTAACTCGTAACGAGTTCTTTTTGATAGGTAACTTCTCGATCTATGGCTTTATGTTTCGAGCGGACGCTGTTCATCAGAAAAGGGGAAAGAGAAAGCTTTTTTGTTTTCTAAGTATCATTCCCCCACTTTTTTCCCCTTTTGGCTACATTAGTCCCGGCTTTTACTCTTGTGTACCTGGCAGTCCTTTTTATCGTTTGTAGTTATTTAAAAGGCAGGAGAAATGTTGTAAAGCATCAGGGTGCTGTAGCGAGACCTTATCCAATGTTGTCATGTGTTCCCCAGGGATCTATCCTTGTACACTTCTTGTTTCTTATGCTTCTCAATGATTTGCCGCAATATATTAAGCATAGGAAGGTACCTCAATATGCAGATGATTTTTAAAATTTCCGTTCAATTATGTGCCTTGGCAATTGTTGTCTATTGCAAGGAGGTCTGTTGCAAGTTGTTTATTGCAATCTACAAAATCTCACCGGATTCAATGGAACTGAAACCTCATTCCTGTGCGACGAATTCCACAACTGGAAAAAGGAAACAGAAAAGCTGAGAGTACACGAAAGAAGAATGTTCCACACAGAACCCACCGATTTTTTCGTACAGGTGAAGCGAGGAGAGTCTGTGGATGTATTGATAAGTTGTCAACTAAGTGACGAGCAGGAACGTGCGAGACTCGTAATGAAGACAGTAATCAGCTCCATTCAGTACCTAGCACGAAGTGGCCTGGCCCTCAGAGGACTACACGATGACACTGGTAATATGTACTGCGTATTAGAGGAAAGAAATGAAAATGTTCCTGCCCTGAAGCACTGGCTCATCAAAAGAAATAATTACCTGAGTGGGGATATTCAGAATGAAATTTTGGAGATCATGGCCCACACCGTTCAGCGCTTTCTTGACGTGGAAATAAGGAGCAGCCCATTCTTCTCTCTGGTGGCAGATGGAACCACGGACATTTCCAGTAAGGAACAATTTCTGCTCTGCATCCATTATCCACGTTGATGAGAAGACGCTTAATGTCACAGGATTCATCGGAATTTACTGACCACCGGCAACCATGCTCTATCTATCAGTCAATAAAGCAACCATGCTCTATCTATCAATAAAGGACATGCTAACTCAGCTCATCCTCGATTTGAAGTGCCTGCGCAGACATTGTTTTATGGAGCAGCCAACATGTCGGGAAGATTGAACGGCGTGCAAAAACAAATATCAGATGAACAGTCAATGTCAATTTTCGTGCATTGCAGTAACCAAGCTCGTGATCTCGCTCTTCAAGAAACTGCCAAATCTATTGAACTGGTCAAAGGTGCGGTGAGTCTAGTCAAGAATGCTTCCAAAATACTAATTCTTGAATCGCCAAAGCGAAGAATTCAGTACGAAAACGTCGTCATTGAACTGTGTCTTCATGACACAGATGTAGCTGGTGCACAACATACTAGTCTTGTGCCGTTACGTAAAACAAGATGGGCAGTTCATTGCAAGGCAATCACTAGGTTCATTGAAAATAATCAAAGAGGCATAGAAACAGGTGACTGCATCCTTCAGGAGCCAGACGCTGTTAGGCACGATAGGAGGATAACACTGAAGGAGTACCAATCGTTACTGAGGAAGTTTGAGACAGTGCTCGGAATGCACGTGGCTCAAGAGGTGTTCGCTCCCTGTGAGCAACTTGCATGTGCTTTGCAGAAAGAAGGATATCCAGCTTCTGCAGCCAAAGCATCAGCAGAAATATTAACCATGAGCTTGGAGGAAAAACGCACCGACAACGGCTTCTAATTCCTCTGGAGAGATACCGAAGAAACCTGCTTCTGTCTGGGTACAGGACCACCAACTGAACCCCCCCGGAAAACCACCCGAAGGCGGTACGAACAGGCCAAAAGCCAGGGAAGGATAACGGACATATTTTCGTTACAGTTTCCATTTTCGTTACTGCTGTATTTTCGTTTCTGTTATCTGTTTCCGATACCGGCCTTTCAATTTCGTTTCCGTTACGTTTCCGTTACTGTTTCCGGTAATGGAACGGTTGTTACAAAGCTGCGGGAGCTAGGCCCGTCCGGCGCTATCAACACCCTGTTTTGCCCAAGTGCTGCTTCAGTATCACGCGTACACACTACACAAGTAATTTTATGTCGTTGGGGTGCGCACATCTTGCAAGATAAAAAAAATGCAGGAACATGTTTTCAGTCACTCGGAGTCCAGCAACTCAAGATGGCCGTAACCTTTATTCAATATCGCATTTATAAGCGGACACTCTCAGTAGTAAATAATACTGCCATGGCCACGGTGAAATGAAAAGAAAGTACAAAATATGTAACTAAAAATCGTAGGCTGTCACCCTCATGCTATGGTGGAGTATAGTCATGTGTTTATGTCATGGAGTTATGAGGGCCGGGACGAGGTAAGCGACGGATGCTCCCTCGAGATCCAATATTGCGCTTTCTTTTCATGCTCTCGTGTAGTATTTAGAGCATTACAAGGAATGGAGTCATCATACAAAAACAAAATATGAGAAGTCACTCAAATGTCATTGCACAACAGGAATAGCCGTTACCCGAATTCAATACATGACGATAAATTCGTTCGCGTTTCTGTTTCCGTTAACATTACCGTTACCCTTCCCTGCCAAAAACACTGCACCTACAGCACACCTGGGCACAAAAACTTCATTGCGCAAGTCCTATTTTGCGGTAACTGACGTTTATGCTGCCGCTTTTGCCAGCAAAATATGGAGATCTTGTGCTGTTAGAAAGGATAATAACTGATTTGGCAGAAGGAAGTCCTCCCTTGCACGTAGACCTGTCTGCACAACTCAAACGCTACAGCGGAGATTTCAACTGCCAGAAGCTAGCTGCGCAGCTACTTCTCCTCCCGACGATTGTAGGACGAGAATTTTCGTTCACCAGCATAACCAACATCCTCGGCTACCAGACAGAAACTGTTCACAGCCTACTCAAAGTTGTGCGGCTACTTTGCCTCGTGTTGACTGTGCCCGCTTCAATCACGTCGTCTGAGCGTTGTTCAGCACGCTTCGCCAAATCAAAACATACTTGATTTGGCGTGAACCTTCCATTTTTCTGTAACCGGTCTGTAGCCTAGATCACTACGTTCACATAATCCCCTCCACACTCTAACGAAGCAGCCATTCACTCCGGCCGGAAAAGCCCGTACGGAACCTTTCTTCCCTCCGGGCTGTTGACCAGCAATTCGCATGAACCTTTAAACACGTCACACCTAACCCTTTAAATACCATGCCAATGATGAGGACGGTGCCCAGAAGAAGAACAGTATCTGTTCGAAATATCGGCGGCTTCTGTCCTGAGGCAACTCCCTTCCTACATTCTACCGGTTCGCTGGATTTCTACCCATCTACGTTCGCTACTGACGATCCGATGGCCTCAGGAGGTAAGCAACCCGTCCTCTCTTTCTCACATGTCGCACTCCTCGGGGATAGCTGTTACAAGTACATACACGAACACATCCCACACGGAGAACACGGACCTCACATACACTTTTCAAGCGGCGCAAGAATACGAGACATCACGACACATGTAACCGCCGCCCCACCGAACATCACGCACTTCATACTCCACGTAGGGACCAACGACATCGCACGGTCGACAGCACAACATGTCATCCAGGAATTCGAAGCACTAGTTTCCTTCATCACAAACAACAGACCAGGCGCTGAAATAGTACTGACAACGATACTTCCCCGAAGACAGAACAAACACCGAGCACACATATACCAGGACACATGGCTACACGAGTTCGACAGGAAGGCGCACGCTGTCAACAACCACCTCATCCACATGCGTCAGGTACACACCAACGTTATGATTATCACACACGCAGCTTTCGAATACCACGCTGAAGCACACCTCGCTCGGGACGGCATCCACCCAAACCACGCAGGCGTACGAGCTATGGCACACAACATCAAACACCTAATGGTCCATAGATGCCGTCCTGCACTGACAAACGCTCAAACACAACAGCATCAACCAGCTTACACTTTAAGTGCCAGCACCGCAAACACGCCAGAACACACGATGGCATCAAAGGGAACCACAACGACCACTGCACCCACGCATACACACGCGGCAAACGACAACACTCCGAACACAACCCGCACACACACAAAGTTCACGCAAACTGTGACACGGAAAACCACAAGCACGCAAACACAGACAGATGACATCGAGGAACACAGCGAGTCTCCACAGCCACCGACCCCACAGACACGACGCACGCGCACATCACGCAGAAAACACCGTTGACTATCTAATCACCAGTCTACCATGCAGTCAACAAACTTTCTACGAATGCGAAAACTCATGGAGAAACGTAGCCGATACCTACATCATCTACGGATCTACACCCACCACCTGGCTAACAACACAGTACCTAAAGGCCTCACCCCTAAAACAGTTCCTGCATTAGGAAAACTGACACCTGAACTAGAGCTAGAGTGGGTATCAGCCCTTAACAACACAGCCCGTACGTTTCTAGAAATATTAAAGAAACAGTGCACTGTTGCAGTGCAGTGCAGTGCAACGCGCTACGATCCAGGCCCATATGAACAATATCAGTCTCACCGACGCGGAGGCAAACACTCTCGAACTACACATTCAACAATTCAACCGCGAGCTAGCTAACAAGGAACACTCAAAACTCGGAAAACCTAATTCCAACAACGACACGGATACCGGACCCACTAACACGACACACGCAGCAGCCGAACAAATATTTTCCAGCACCACAACCACAACTCTCCGCAACATCGCTGAGTCACCCCGAGAAAACGCTGACGCAAGCACCGTAATAGATATATCACGCTCACTAACCAGCGACGAACTACAAGTCCTCTCTAGGGGGTTAACATTCTGCCCTACACTCAATTCTGTTAACGAATACGAAATCCACAAAGACATATCAGACTTTGCGAGACGACTACGCCTTAGAGAATTCTTCGCTCATACAACACAAGAAAACAACAACGACCTCCGACTACCATCAACCTGGACACCAAATCACGGCCGAGAACCCGCATTAGACCTGTACATTAAACAAGTAAGCAACGACATCCTTCGCGGTATTTCCCAAAGCTCGCGTGGTCACAACCTCACTAAAACACAGCGTGACATCATCAAAGCGCTAGCTGACAGAGATGATATCATTATCAAGCCCGCAGACAAGGGTGGGAGTATCGTCATCTGGCCCACAGATAAATATATTTCTGAAGCTCAGAGGCAACTCAACAATACGCAACACACCCTCAAACTGGACCATGACCCAACAAAGGAGTACACGGCGCTAATAACCCATACCATACAGGACCTCCACGAACGAAAGCTCATCACACGTGATGACCTCAGATATCTCACCCCATCAAACACAGGCGCAGGTCGTTTCTATTTACTGCCCAAAATCCACAAGGTACACGCCAACGAGCTGTATACGGCTGACATCCCCGGCCGGCCAATTGTATCTAATAACAACACACCAACAGAAAGACTCTCGAAATTCCTGGACCACTATTTAAACCATATTCCGACAACACTGCCATCGCATGTACAAGACACACCCCACCTCCTCAGAATAATCAGAGATATAAACAACACTCGTACATTTGGTAGGGACACAATACTAGCCACGCTGGATGTGACATCACTGTATACTAACATCCCACACAACGACGGAATCACAGCCCTCTGCAATACCCTTTCTACATCAAACACCAGAAAAGACACGGAAACCATACTCGCTCTAATGGACTTGGTCCTTAAACTGAACTACTTCGAGTTCAATGGCGAACACTACCTACAAGTACACGGTACAAGTATGGGCACACCTGTTGCACCCACATACGCAAATATCCTTATGGGCTTCTTAGAAAACAAAGTTCTCAGCGCCCTCTCATTGAAACCCACGGTGTACCTTCGATACATCGATGATATACTGATAATATGGGAACACGGGGAACATGAATTTCAAAAGTTCATAGATCTACTCAACACCGCGCATAGCAACATAAAGTTCACATCACAACAGTCAACTCACTTAATTAACTTCCTCGACACCACAATATCACTAGACAACGGCAACCTCATCACAACCCTGTACAAAAAGCCAACTGACAAACAACAATACCTTCACTTCACCCGCGTCACTGTAAGGTTGGAATTCCTAATGGGCAGAGTGTAAGACTACGCAGAATTTGTTCAAACGACACAGATTACGCTGAGAAGCTTGACGAACTCTGCAGTACACTTGCCCAAAGGGACTATCCAGACTCCCTCCTAACCGAATTCCGTCGCAAGGCACTCACACTCGATCGAGACGAGGTTCTGGAAAACCAAAAAAATCCTGACACGTGCCAAATAAGCTTCATCACAAGATATTCCAACGCACTTCCAAACATCAAAGCCATTCTACAGAAGCACGAGCCCCTCCTTCAAAGCAGTGACCGACTTAGCAATATATTCACAAATCCCATACAGGTGACATACCGACGCGCAAAAAACCTGGCAGACTCCTTGGTCAATGCCAAAATCAGCAAAACAAGCACCCCGTACACGGGAACACGACCCTGCAACCTCCCGCGCTGCAAAACATGCAAGCACGTTCAACACGCTAACTCCATCAAAAGCACTGCGAGCAATTACACCCACCCCGTTAACCACGCATTCACATGCACAAGCTCCAATGTCATATACTGCATTGAATGCGGCGACTGCTCTATGCAATACATTGGTGAAACCGGCCAACAAATGAACAACCGCCTTACCGGACACAGAACCGACACGTCCAACAAACTCCCCAAAGCAGTCGCCGAACACTTTAACGTTCCTGGTCACAATTTTGACAACATTAAACTATATATTCTAGAAACCGGGTTTAGATCCACACGTGACAGACGTGATCTGATCTCATATACAAGTTCAACGCTCTTCACCCGTCCGGTATCAACAAATCACAAGGCACCCTAGAAACACTACACAAATAAAATATGCTTTTCCCTTCTACCTCCATTATCATCTGTTATGTTCTGCATGGCCACTGCTTTCTACTTTCTTTATTGCATGCCACAACTTTGCATTACAAATATTAAAAAAAAGGAAAAAAAAAACCTTTGCTGGATCTGGAATTTTCCCCACGTAACCACTAACCTCCTTATCTTTCGCTATGCTTGCCAATTCTTGCCTGTTGTCCCGTTTCGTCCACGTGTTCGTGAACCTTCCATTTTTCTGTAACCGGTCTGTAGCCTAGATCACTCCGTTCACATAATCCCCTCCACACTCTAACAAAGCAGCCATTCACTCCGGCCGTAAAAGCCCGTACGGAACCTTTCTTCCCTCCGGGCTGTTGACCCACAATTCGCATGAACCTTTAAACACGTCACACCTAACCCTTTAAATACCATGCCAATGATGAGGACGGTGCCCAGAAGAAGAACAGTCTCTGTTCGAAATATCGGCGGCTTCTGTCCTGAGGCAACTCCCTTCCTACATTCTACCGGTTCGCTGGATTTCTACCCCTCAATATTGTATGGTTTCACAAACATTTTTAGGAAGCGCATTGAAATAGTGGTATTCGTTTTAACCGTAGCCGTGCACTATAAGAGGTACGGGGGGAAACAGGTGCCGTAGTTGTTAGGCGTCGCGTGCGTGCCCTTCGGAGACGCCTGTCTATGCCAAGCCGTGTATAGGTAATCGCATGTTTTTCTTATCTTTATCCAACTACGCAATTTATTTGTACAAATATCCCCGTATGTACAATCCCCGCTTTGCATTTATTGTCATTATTACCATCTCACTTTATTATCTTCCTTACAAGAAGACATACCAGAAATGTCTAATGACCCCCTGACCCCCCCCCCCCCATCTGAAAACGTGCTGACGTCCCTGAGTGGATCCTCGCCAAGCAGCCGAGGATATGGAGTCTAATTTGGAGCATTAAGCAGATGCTCCTTGTGGGGTTAGACAGAGTCACTCCTTTTGGGGTGCAGGAGTCACGAAAAACACGCACTCATTATGGTCACAAGAGTGACCATATTCTAATCGGGACCAGCGTTTTCCGCTTTTTATTGTTTCGTTTCTCTCCCAGTTCTCCCTGTGTAGCAGGTGGCGTGTCTCTAAATCAATCAGCAGTCTGTAACGTAACTAACAAAGTCACCCGAGCACCTAGTTGTGGGCATTGCCACCGTTGCGCATGGCTGAGATTTTTCAAATCTAATTCCGCAATATTTATGCAGCTTGTCAAATTAATCACTCCGCATAGTGCATGTTAATAGGCATGTTAATGTCTTTGTTTAAAAAAGGGCAGCGAGTGCAGCGCTTTCTGTGCTTCTTTAAAAGACTTTCATGATACGTTAGGTGATGCACTCTGCATGAATGGATGCTGCATTATGCGATGAAGACCACTTATAGTCACCCTGTATAGAGGACCAGCACTGGACGCTGCCAGCTTAACCGTAATGGGCAAGGATATGTAGAGAGCGGGAATGACTACAACCGAATATTTCAGCACCATGCATAGTTACTGCTATACAGCACCAAGAACTTCACTCTTCAGTTTTCTTCACTTCAATTCAGCCTTTCTTGTTCATTTTGTGCGAGTAATCACGCTGTGACTGATGACAATGAAAAACCCAAACAGGAATTCAAACAGGTGAAATCTGAGCCCCCCACTGCGGTAGTTAATCTGGAGGAGGATACCGTGACATTACCCGTTTCGTGACTGCAGCAGGGTCCCCTTCAAGTCCTACACTCTCAATTGCATTTGGAAGACAAAAAAGGGAATGTCGCTGCCACCGTGGTATAGCAAGATCTCTTGTCAGAACCACTTCTGAAACGTGTTGGCCTGACCATTACAGTGTCAATTTCAACGGGATAAAAACTAATACGCTTTAGAAAAAGTCCATGTTGTTTGCATTCAAAACTCGAGCAGCACAAAAGAAGCAGTGTCAGGAAAAGGCTCCCAGTGACGCGAGCCCGGTGTTACATTGAGAAACTTCTTCCTGCAGAGAGTCGGCGCGCTCACATCATAATAGGTTTATTATAACAGAATCTGTAGTTAAGGAGGGAAATATTTTGTACACATGCTGCTGATAGACGAAAGGTTACAGATATACCACAACCTTTGTAGTGATTTTGTGGTGGAGCCCCACTTTTATTAGTGCCTAGACAATGGGACTG
The DNA here is from genome assembly GCF_037126465.1 of Ornithodoros turicata. Classification (NCBI taxonomy): domain Eukaryota; kingdom Metazoa; phylum Arthropoda; class Arachnida; order Ixodida; family Argasidae; genus Ornithodoros; species Ornithodoros turicata. The sequence continues at coordinate 53,050,424 of NC_088203.1, read as the reverse complement.
CGCACACCCACATTGATATTATTATACTTCATTCAACTCCTGGTTACTGCCCTACTCGATTCCCAGGGCAGTTGTCGTCTCTTCACAATAGAAAAATACTGTGGAGTGACTTTGTTGGACAGCCGCGGTGCAGCCAAAACGTGTCGTAACTATGGAGGTTTTCGAGGTAAGTTATGTTAGGTTAGGAGCTACGTTAGGGCCCGAATATGTTGGGCAGTTATTCAGCATACGCTGCAACCAAATCCAGCATTGGAGTGAGCATACTTGAATGCAATTTCAATTTCAAATATAACGCTGAAAGCCGCACATGTAAGGAAACAGAGATGCTTAAAACAACAACCTGAGCATTAGAACATCCTCTTTTAGAAGCCTGTTCACGAGTATATCTACGTAACCTTGCTTACAGCTTAATTTGACATCCGCGCGAGGCTGCCAAGTCCCCTTCACCCAGTCATCTCAAAGACAGAAAGTACACTGTCACTCAAGTCATTCACTGTCAAGTTTAATTTCGCACGTTATCTTTCATTAGGAATGCTGTCAAAGAGTATCGACGGTCTCGCATTTCACCGAAGCATGAAGTTTGGACCACAATCTGGCTTACGGGAGACAACACGGAACACGGGCAATACCCTACAAGGGTTGTGACAACTTGATATATATCGAAATTGCATTGTTAGAAACTAGGAAGTATCGCTCACAGTTATCAGATCTCTGCAACACAAGTACGAAATACTACACCTTTTACACCAGCACTTCAGTACACAAAACTTCGCGCACAAGCACAAAGACGCCCTCAACAGCACAAGTTTGTATTGGATTTGGATAGTGGATTGTAACCAAAGTCACATCCAAAGAACCTCTGCTACACTGTTGCCTGTCAAGTCGTGTTCGTTTTGGTACCTTCCAATTTATTTAGTTTAAATAACGCATAATTTTGAACCCATCGTCCAAAGCGTTCTCTTTTTGTTTAAAGCCTGCTTTAAAATCCATAAACATGCAGCATCTTATTTTAGTAAGACCTACACATTTACTTTGTGTTGCTAGGTTCTTACAAATCAATGCTTTGAAGAAGACAGGAAAAGCTAGAAAATTGTAAATAATCTTTCACACTAGAAGAACAATGAGAGTTCCGGAAATCGCAAAAATTGTGAGACCATTACCAGGGGAATGAACGTGTAGTATATTTCTATTGTTGGGAAAAACTCACGTGTCCTCTGACGTCGGGCCAATCGTTGTTCCTCGGTAGAGTAGTTTTTTGCTTTGTTTTATTTTGTCTCCCTGGGTGACGGGTGACATAAAGCGACGCTGCCGAGGCGTTCTTTTTCCCTTTCCCCTCTGTTCTCTCCCCCGCTTTGGCGGTTCTGGATTTTCGTTCGCATCCAGTGAAATAAATAAAACGCGGAAGCGTTTGCTCTTTCTGTTGCACAAGGTGCTTTATTTTTCGGGATTGGTATTTCCAAATCACACATATGCAGTCTTCTGTATCTGCGCCAAACACAAACTTCAATGAACATTGTTTCTGAAGTTCGAGTAATATGCCAAAGCAACTTCGCATTCACTGTTAACTGATATGTCTCACGTGGAAGATTTCACAGTTGATCAGTAAATTTACTGCACAGGCACACACATTCACAAATCCAGCATGACAGAAAACATGTCCATATCCCTTTGCTGCTTGTGTAGTGTCACATGTCAAGGCTGACCCGTCACAAAGGAACCTGTGCAGCTGCTAAGCCGAAAGATGATGTTCCAACCACTCAGAGTGGTATATCCATTCGATTGCGTCCATGCAGATGCATTTCTGAAGTAGATATCAGTTGAGCAGTACCTAGTTGATACATGAGCAAGAAAGACCAGAACAAGGATCAGAAAACGTGAAAACTAAAAATTCTACCGGCCGAAATGTTGATATACGCCACAGGTGCGGTGCTATGCTATGCTACGCTAAGCGGCAGAATGGAATAGGAACTGACTTACCTGCCATCGAGTGGAAAAACACAGTATTGATCCTTCTTGAATCGTTGTCGCGCCAAGCAAGCGAAGCAGACCTGCCTTCCACTTATCTATCACTGAATTTGCTTGCAGAAGTATCCAAGAGGATTCGAGTTTTGCAGAGTCGGTATCGACGGGCACTAAAAACCATCCAAAGCGATACCGGCAAAGATGCTTTGCGTGCGTCCCCGCTGCACCATATTTCGAAACTTTACGGCGAGCTTCTCTGGCACCCCAGACAGTTTCCCCCCAGCACCCCAGCACAGTTTGGCACCCCAGCTTCTCTGGCACCCCAGGTGCCGGCTTACGCGCGCCACGAAAAGGTTAAAATTTCAAACCGACCAATGAGCGCTCGCATACCAGGGGAGCGGCCGCAGGAGCCAATGGGATGCTCTCGGTAGAGAACTCGCGCTTCGACGTAAAAATTTTGACGTTTCATGACGTTTGATGACGCGAAAGGCTCGCAGCGCCTCACTTTAGTCCGCAAAGGAACTCGCAAGTTTCATCCCCTTGCCATTACATTCGTGTAACACACAGGGGTGACATATGTCCGCCATATTTGTAACTACCCTCAAGCGGTCGCTTGGTGCAAAACCGCCATCTTGTCCTGGTCGCACGTCACTAAACGTCATTAAACGTCATTGCTCTACGGACCAATCATGTGCATCTACATGTTTTGTTTGTTTGCTTCGACGTTTTTTGACGCAGCGCACAGCTGGGGCTGCCGTGTACTTCGGTAGTTTTGTTTCTCTGTTGTCGGCATGCTATTTGTAATTCACGGTGATATGTTGCTATTTGGGATGCGCGAATCGCTCGACATTCGCCTGCAAAGAATCTGGTATAACATACCACTGGTAAGTGACATGTTCCGCGAGTTTCGAAACTCTTCGTATTTATTGCCCTCGGCTCTTCGTATAGTTTTCCTCGCGATTCCTCCCTGCGGCTGGCATGGGCACATGCAATTGGACGTCCAAGCTGGGTCCCAACAAAGAATAGTGTTGTCTGCTCGAAGCATTTCAGGAATGACGATTTTGACAGGACATCACCGGCACGAGTCCGCCTACGACAAGGCGCTGTTCCCGTTGCACACTCTTCGGTACACGCTCTACAGGTGCGTAAAATAAAAGAAGAAAAAGTAGTCGGCGCGTGCATGAACTACATTGATATGCTGCTGATATCACTTATAGCGTTACAAGCAAGCAGACGAGAACCAGGTGATGTAAACTAGTCATTTTCATTATACAGTACCACAAAATGCTTGTTGCTTTAAGTTCACGAAGTTGAGGACGTGCCAACCGCATTAGCCGGCTTATATTTATTACATTGTGCTGCGCGCATCATTTATTTATGTTGCCTTGTTTGTTACGACGTATGTAGTTCCCGAAATCGAAAAATGTGCATGGTACCAAATACAATATTGTTCTCATTTTCTTTTTCGTGTAGAGCACATCAGGTCCCTCTTTTGAACAGGAAGGCACGTTGGGCCCACACTGCTCTGCGCAAGCTCAGCAGGTGCATAAAGAATTTCGTTTTGTGCATAGAAGTAATTGCAAAGCTGAATAATGTGCCATGTGAATCTACTGCTGGCCTACATTTCTAACATTAATGTGCTACATTATATCTGTTGCCTTGGTTACTTGGTGCCCTATATTAAATCCCTGAAAGTGGAAAGTTCCTGCATGTCATTATGTTTTTTGTGTAAGACACATCATGTTCCTCCTTTGAACAGGGGTCCAGTACGGTCAGCCCGCACTCTTTGATCCAAGCTCAGCAGGTATGTGAAAAATTGTGGTTGTGTGCAGTGGTGCATATATAATAGCTGTTGCCACTGTTGTCATTGTAGTATCTACAAGAAACAGTAGTGCCACATACTGTGTCTGAGCCTGGACCAGAGCTATGTGATGTAAGATCTGGTTATATGCATTCCACTACGTATCACTAAAAATTTTGCATTACAGGTGCACGAAGCTATGGATGTGTTCGCCTCGTCAACTGTGGTATATGTGATTTAGTCTTCTCAGTTTAATATTCAGGTGTCGGCTATGCATTTCAAGTCACCTGTGTACACAGTAGCTCGATTGGGCATGATGTGTTTATTTCCTTTAGCTGGATTATGTACATAACCATATAAGACATTCTGCTATTTTCTCCCTTTAAGGGCACATCAGGTGGTCACTTGGATACGGCGCTGAGTGGTGTAAGCATTGCTTTGCTTTCATATGGACGCCGTCATTGCTGTGTACTGCTAAAAAATATAACCATATTGTAAATGCGATGCCAAAATGATTAGGTTTCCTGTCCATTACTTCTGCTTTACCGTATTGACCACATAGATGTAGCTGTCTTGTGTGAGCATTTTTGCATGTGCTTTTGAACCTTGCTTGAATGAAGTGACTGAGCACATCAAAGTCCCAAAAGATCTGTATGCTTGCATCATCACAAAAATCTGGAGCTTGTTTTTAGTTTTCCGACTGTTTGGATAAATGCTAATCGTATTGGCGTCAATTTTAGGACAGCACTGGATTTGACTGCGAGAATCTTTCAGCTTTTGATGACTGGAATGAGGCAACATCACCGGTAAGAAGTTAGCACGTGGAAATTGCTGTATGAATGTTAATTTGCTATGCAATAGCTATTGCTCTCTGCCCCTCTGTGGTAGTATATGTGGTAGAGCTCATTAATTCAATTTTCATTTACCCACCATGACAAAAAACATATTTTGCTCTATTCTAAACCACTTCGAAGCATAATCCTGCATCTCTTAGTACATTTCCTTTCCAGAGTCTTTTGGAAAGCAGTACCAGTGCTGAAACTCCAAAATCGTTGAAATACCCATCTCTGGTAAGCCTCATAGAGAAAGATCGGTAGTTCTGAGACAAAAAAAAAAGAGTATAGCACCCATGCCATTCTTCCAGCTATGTGCTGGTCACTTCATGATCACAAAACACGCTTCGTTCACAGCATTATTTAAACGTGAAAAAAAAAAAGTCCCACCCTCTTGGTTCCTTTATATGAAATATACGCGAGTGCTCTGAAAGCGTGTAATTCAACATTGCAAACCTGTAACATGTAATTTATGTTTTTGTTATTTCTGTATATTTCCAGATCACTAGTTCCTCCAGCATTACCTTTTCTACCCTAAGCACCAGCAGATATGCGGTAAGAGTAGTGACCTAAGAATACTAAGAATTGCATGGGTATAGACTGTGAAAAGATTAACCAGTGGATATGCAGGAGAGATAATATGTCATACAAGTACAGGCAAACTGCTTGTAGACGGCGAACTCCACACTGAAAATAGCTTAGCTTAGGTGCAAAAAAAAAAAAAACATGCTGAACATTCGGTGCAAAGAACAAAGTACAGCTGAGCATGAGAGCAGAGGGGGGGGATATAGGTTTATTGCAAAACAAAACAAAACAAAAAACTCGAAAGAGGGGAAAGGTTAGCCTGGCTCCAGCAGCCGACTTGCTATTCCCGCTTACAAAAAGGAAAAGCGTGAAGCGCAGTTAATGAAAGTCATGAAAGTTTATGAAAACTCTGAAACAGGGGGATGCAGTAATTTTTAAAGTACATATTTATCGGATGTATATACGACATGCTGAAGAACACAGTGAGGGATTGGCCACACACTGGTGTTCACATTACCGATAGTATACATGAGCATTAATGTCAAGATTTCATAAGATATTCGGTATGATACTCAGTTTCATTCCCTCTAATGACAAATTATCCACTGCATACCACTTTCTGCATGTTGTTGATTACTTACAACTGTAACACAAACCACAATGAATTGTACACATTTGACGAAATAAAGATTACTTTAGCCATCCCACAGTGGTGGGCTTCCTGTGATTTGCATGCTTGATTTTGTGCCACCTGCTGTGGCAACTACGACTCAAAGGTGCAGCACTCCTGTACTCTGTGAGTATCACTATATGTATTCCGAAAGATACAAGTTTGTTAGGTCATCACATAGTTCAGGGTAGCACTGCGTACAATTGAGAAACAGCAATGAAGCTTCCTTAAAGTTATTGCTAGCTTTGGCATGGTGCAGAGTGAAGGGAAACATCACCAGGTACAGAACGAAAGGAATCTGTACAGGAAGAAGTGTGGAAAACTTGTAATTAATTTTAGGAAGCTTCATTGCCATTTTTCAAGTGTCTGTTCTACTACTAGACCTGACTTTCCCACTCTACCGGATCCTCATGTATATATATATATACCTCATCTGCATTCCACTGCATGTAAGTGTTCAAATTAGCCAAATGGCATGGCTCTTGTACTGAGCATATGTTACCGTCCTTTTATTTTTCTTTACTCAAGGAAGAACCATTTGTTAGAGAATAAAGATAAGTCTCCCTTGCCCTTGATAAAGTGCAAGCAGAACACTACTATTACATGAAAGCAAAATAATAATCAAGTAACAATAGATGCATGATATAAGATAGCTGCATGGCCATTGCTGTGATCTATATCAAAACAGGCCCAGAGATGTGTTAATATAGATGCTAAATACTGTCCTAGGAAGCATCATCTGAGGATACACCTGTAAAGGCTTTCCTCAAAAAGGAAGTAAAAAAGTAAAAAGAGTAGGAAACCTTCACACTGTCAGCAAGAAGAGGATTAAGGCTCTGCAACAGGCACAGCGTCGCATAAAACAAAAGGTTGCAAAGCTAGAGCATATAACTAGCGACCTCACATCCAAGAACACTCTGCTGGAGGAACAAGCAAGGTGTCTAGAAAATATTGCTGGAGCGAACAAAGAGCTCCTTATGCGACAGGCAGCTAAGGTTGCAGGCACTAGCTTACCAAAACAGTACAGTCCAGAGCTGCGCGCTTTTGCTCTTACTCTGCACTATCTCTCACCACGTGGGTATGACTACGTACGTCACACTTTTGACACATGCCTTCCTCATACCCGTACTATTAAGAGGTGGTACCAATCTGTCGATGGTGAGCCTGGCTTCACAAAGGAGGCAATTGCAGCACTACACATGCAGGCAATGAGCAACAAGCAAAAAGGTGTGCCATCTGTGTGCAGCCTTATGGTTGACGAAATGGCTATAAGGCTATAAGTGTGGGACCAAGCTGTGATGATACTGGCACAGTAGCTAAGGAAGCGTTTGTCATCCTGCTTGTTTCCCTACATGAGCAATGGAAGTTACCCATTGGCTACTTCCTAGTAGATGGCATCTCTGGGGAACAGCGCAGCAACCTCGTGAAAGAAGCATTGGTACTTGCTCACGAAGCTGGAATAGCAGTTGTGTCACTTACCTGTGATGGTGCTGCAGCTAACCTTTCCATGCTGCAAAACCTTGGATGCTGCCTACAGTCGAACAATCTAAGAACAAGCTTCCCCCATCCCAACACAGCAGAACCCATATTTATATTCCTTGACGCATGCCATATGCTAAAATTAATAAGAAATGCCTTTTCACATTTGAAATGCTTTGTTGATGAAGATGGCTGCACAGTTTCGTGGGACCACGTTGAAAGACTACAGTTACTGCAGGAGAAAGAGGGGCTTCATGCAGCAAACAAGCTACGAAAAGCCCACATTCACTGGCGGCGACAGCCTATGAAGGTGAGCCTTGCCACAGAGCTTCTAAGTACGTCTGTGGCAGATGCTATAAATGAATGCCGTAACCTGGCCATTGAAGGTTTCATATTCTGAAGCAACTGAAAGGTTTCTTAGGATCATCAACAATACGTTCAATGCCCTTAACTCAGTGAATGTGCAACACAAGTCTTGGAAAAGACCACTGTGCCCTGACAACATTGATGATGTTCGTACAATGTTTCAAATTGTGACCTCCTACATATCTCGTCTTCGAAAAAGTGAATCTGGGCCTCTTCTTCTGCAAACAAATAGAAAAACTGGGTTCCTTGGTTTCCTTGTGTGCTGTAAACGTGTCACTGAACTGTATGACTCTCTCTTCTCTAAGTCTCTGGTGAACTACCTCCTAATGCATAGAGTGAGCCAAGACCACTTAGAACTATTCTTTGGCATCTTACGTTCACATGGGGGCTACAACAACAACCCAACTGCAAGGCAGTTTGCAGCAGCATATAAAAAGTTGATTGTGAGTACTGAAGTACAAAGCTCCCGGAAAGGAAACTGTCTCCCACTTGAAAACGTCACTATACTGCATGTCAGTAGTGCAACACAGGTGCAGTCAGAAGACATAATAAACTGGACGTCAAAAGGGAGGACTGTCGTGACTGAAGGAACAAGCCTGCACAACGACATCTCTGATCATGACTATTTTTCAGATCCTACAGAACCGTCCATTTTTGGTGACAGAGTTATCGTATATATTGCAGGACACATTCTGTCCTACCTACAGGGATACCTAAAATGTGAGACCTGTGTCTCCCACTTGACAGTTCTTGTGCCTTCTCTCCACCATTCTTTGATACAACAGAAAGAAAGGTTTTACAAGCTTCCTTATCCATCCCCTCATGTAATCACGATATGCAGAAGATCAGAGAAGGTGCTACGCGAGGCCCTTCTTAAAGAAGGAATGGCATCAGGAACTCTCATGCAAAGAATGCTCCTGCAAGTGCTGGATTCTGTGATGGAGAGTGGGTTCTTTCCTTCTCTACGTGAACAACATATGCTCGAGCAGTCTCCATTGGAAAATCATTATTTTCATTTGATAAGATGCATTGCACACAAGTACCTCAATATACGTATGCGGCATGCCAGCAAGACACGCACAGAGGAGCTGCATAAAGTCAGATGCAGGCAACTGTTTACTAAGCTAACTCAGTTTAAAGGACAATAGTTTTATGTAACTTCGTACAATATGCATATTTCCAGGGGTTTTGTACATATGCGCAGTAAGTCTTTTAATTGCATACTATTGTTCAAGTGCAATTACTATTAGTTTAAAGTACAATCGTTTTATGTGATTCCTTATATAGTATGCGTATTTCCTGTTGTTTTGTACATACGCATAGTAAGTACTTTAATCATGTACTATAGTTCAAGTGCTATTACTATTTGAAAATGTAGTTCAGTCACTAGTGAAACTACATTTCTATACCATTAATTAAAGCCATGACTACTGCAACTGTGTCATGTAATGTAAGTATATTTTCAATTACTCACCCTTTTTATTGTTTATGTTTTTTCAGTATTCCCATGCTCATAACACCCTACCAGGTCTTACAAAATATCATACACAAAGATCACTGACAGTACTCTGTATCTTGGAGCGTGCCCAAGTAGTATATAGTCAGCTCAAGAAGCCGGCAAGTCACACAGTCATCTGGACGCCATTAATTAGCAATTAGAGCTAATTGGGACCCCCCACATTAATCAGCATCATCCAATGAGTCATCACACTAATTGGGGAGCGTCTAACTAGTGCCCAGACCACTGTGTGAGTTGCCGGCTACTTGAGCTGATAAAAATAAAAAAATAGGTAGAAAATAAAATAAAAAGATAGAGATAGAGTGGAGAGAAGGAGTTTAGTTGAAGATCAACGACGCCATCTTGAAGAAAGCGGTCCGGAACGGCCGCTGACCGTCGCTCTGCGACGGTGCACAGAGGCAGGTTGCAAAGCATCGCAGCCATGACCACCAGTTCCGACATCCTGTGACGTCAGCTGTGATGTCATCATGGCATGTCTGGGCAAGTTAGGACAGCTCTGGACATGCAAGGAGAAAAACACTCATAATGCAGAGGCTGGGAAAGCAAGAGTATGCAAACCATCAATAGCTAACAAGAAAATAGAATTAGTTACACAACAAATGAGCCCACCAGAACAGGAGCGCAGAACGATGCGACTGCTCCATCCGAGAGGCAGGCAGAGTACTGACTCGTAATGGTTTTTTTCTCCTGTATAAAGCCCCGCAGCTGCATCCCCTAGCGGGTAGTTACTCAACTAATCTCACAAGAAAATTATTAAGAATCTCGCTAGCGCTACTCCCGTTCCCAAGGCAGAAGAAGATAGAAAATGGCGGGGATGCCCGGGCAACAGCAACCGGCACCCGACGTGCACTGGCACGAAAATCGCAAACAAAGCGGGAAGAAAGTTGGCGAAAGCACTAGTTACACAACAAATCAGCTCACCACAGCAGGAGCACAGACCGATGCGACTGCTCTCCGCGACAGCCAGCGAGAAACTGACTGGGACGCCGCTCCGCGGCCGCTACGCATGCGCGCTCCTAGCGCCCTCTGGGGCAACCACCTCTGAGAGGCTAAGAGAGAAGAGCATTCCTGCGCCCCCTGCTGGCCGTTCTCATTGGTCGTGAGGCTAAGAGAGAAGAGCATTCCTGTGCCCCCTGCTGGCCGTTCTCATTGGTCGTGACGTCATCCTATTGTCTCAGGGCTACCCTGCTTTTTTCCACTAATGCTCCTCTAGATAAGGTCAATCTGCAGTGAAGCCACGGCATGACGTCATCACGCACCTGCGTGGCTCAAGGGTGCGTGTGCTCTAGACAGGGGACCTATTATTTATTGAATCACTATCCCAAGATTATTTCCTTTATTGTTCTATAACGATTGAATAGGAAACTATTGCAGAAGAGCGCCATGCATGAAAGCTGATCGTAGGAATTCCAAAGTCTTACTAAATGAGACTTGCAAAAGAACAAAATATCCTAACACGTAACTCCATCAACGGCAAATAGCACTAGGCACTAGACACTAGGAGACTAGGCACTCAACAAATCAACACAGAGTACGGGTAACCAGGAGCGCAGAACTCAGGGCAGCACTATCGTCAAGACAACAATGTTCCTTGTCAAAAAAGAAAAATACAAAGCGCAAACAAAGGAAAGCATGCATGTTGGGGCATGTCAGAACGCGTCAGGACAAATTGCACGACTGCTGGGCAACAGAGGAAAACAAACACTTGAACAGAGTGAAAAGACACTCACCATCATTTTTCACGTTCACAGCATTCCCCCATTGTAAATCCACTCGTCACAAAATCCACCTGCATCGTCGAACACCAGTCACCAGTGACGAACCACACACCCTGTTTTTTTCCACCACACACTGTTTTTTTCCACTAATGCTCCTCTAGACAAAGTCAACCTGAAACAATAGTCTCGTGGTATGACGTCATCATGCAGGTGCGTGGCTCAAGGACGCATACGCTGTAGACAGGGGACCTGTTATTTATTGAATCACTATCCCTAGATTATTTCCTTTATTCTACTATAATGATTGCATAGGGAACTATTGCAGAAAAACAACATAGACAAGAGGAGATTGTAGCATTTCATTCCCAAAGTCTTACTCTACAGGAAAAAAAAATGGTTCAGCAAGACATGCCCATCCCAGCCAAGAGCCATGCACCTAACTGAATAATGACGCTTTGTTCCTCCTGAATAAAGTCACACACCTGTCCCTCTCGCGCTTACTCTCTGAACTAAATAAATCGCAAAATTATTAAGAATAGCTCTACTTCCATTCAAGGCAGCACTATCGTCATCGTCAAGAATATTCCTTGTACAAAAAGAAAACTACATGTAGAAGGAAAGCATGTCTGAACAGACCCAGGCATGTCAGCGCATGTTTGTCAGACAACAAGAGGGAAAAGAAACAAAGAAGAAAACCAGCATCAAACTATTTCTAAGCACACGCACTCCTCTTATTCAAAAACAGTGCTCATCAGAAATCCGTCCAGGGCAATACACACCATTTTTCTATTGCTACAATTTTTTCCAGTAACGGTCAATGCATTGCTACAGACTGCGTGACGTCATCACATCCTGTCTGAAGCAGAAGACAGCGGCAAAGACTCCTATTATTCATTGAATCGCAAGATTATTTCCTTTGTCCTACTCTTAATGACATTCATTCTCTCATTAAAATTCAACAAAAAAGCACCCTGCATATTAACGATTTTCACCCCAAAGGATCATCATGGTCATTAGAATTACAGTAAACTACCACTGCTCTTTTAAAATAATAAGTGAGACCACTCCACATCACCTCCAGGCTTATGTAATACATGACCCTTTCTATGCTCATACATTCGTTGTCTGAGGCTACACCTGCGAGCAAAAAGGCGCGGAAGCCGGGGGGCAAAGTTTCATTCGCGCATTGCGAGCAAAAAGGCGGGAAAGCCGGGGAGCAAAGTTCCATTCGCGCACGCCAAAGCACAAGACAGAACGCCTTTACGGGAACATGATGGCATTCTTACCATATTAATGATTTTCTACCTTGCATTGCAGTTTAGAAAAACTACTACAAAACTATAATTTTAGGAGCTCATTAAAATTCTACTTTCTATGGAAACTATAATTGCCCTATTACTTGGATCGCTATTAATGAAGCGCTCCAATTTTTTCTCTCTTCCCATTTCAGTCTTGTCATGCAGTGATGCAGACTCACATCCAAAATAATTAATTTACACTGAGGGTGCCGTGAATTCAGGAATTCCTATCCTGTGCTCAAATGCAAGCATTTCTTCACGGATACAGCTGACTTCCTCAACATACCGAGCTCCTAACAACATCTAACAAACAATCAGAGAAACCCTCTTCTCAGCTGTACCATGCGACTTTCTTCTGCGTAAAATCGGTGATTTGAGGAAGAGAGCAGCGAAAAATTGCGCGCACTTGTGCTTGACTTAAAAACCCGAAGCATATGCCAATAAACCAAGAAAAAGACACTCATGTCTGGTATCTGATAGTGCCACATACACAGACGCATTGTCGCAAAGAAAGCACAGGACAGGGATACACAAATTTCCTTAGGTGAGCAGGGAAAAGGCTTAAGACCTCAGGAATAATAGCAGAGTCACTGGACATCGCTACGCGGCTAACACAAGATAACAACAACAAGATAATAGCGGCGGGTAAAATTGCAACACTGCTAAACAAGCCCCAACATGCCATCATGACGTCGCAAACCAGGAAAAAGAAGCACGCGCGCACACACAGCAGCTCAGGAATGCACAAGGAGAGGTGCTTTATAGGAATTTCTACTCCACACACTCAGATACCAGCATTTCTGCACAAATACCTATAACGGCTGACTTCCTCAACATATCGAGGAAAGCGAATACTGACACTCAACATATAACAAAAAACAAACAAATTCCATTCTCATGAACTCTCCTCTGCCGAGCGGCTTTCTCCTGCTCTACCTGGATGCTGACTGTTTCCCCTCATCTACATTCTGAGTAAAAGCAGTGAAAGGAGAAAAGAACCGCGAAAAATTACACGCATTTGTGCTCCAATAGCTGTAACTGCAAGAAACTGTAGCGCACGCCAATAAACTGAGAAAAAGACACCCATTTCTGCCACCAGATAATCCTTGCATAATGCCACATACACAGCCGCATTACCCTTGCGTAAAGAAAGCACAGGACAGGGATACACAAATTTCCATAAGTGAGCAGGGAAAAGGCTTTAGTCGAACCGCTCAGAAATAACAGGAGAATCAACGCTTATCGCAACGAAACTCGACGGCTAGCACAACATGACACCAACAAGATACTAGCAACGGGTAAAACTGCAACAAGAAAGACACTGCTAAACAAGTCCAGACATGCCGTGATGCCGTCACAAATCAGGAAAAAAAACACGCACGCACGCACAGAGCACAACGCATTAAACACATGGAGCGCTCAGGAATAATCGTAGCGTTACCGCACATCGCTACGAAGCTCAACGGCTAACACAAGACGACAACAACAAGATATTAGCGGAGGGTAAAAATTGTAGCAAGAAAGACGCTACTGAACAAGTCTAGACATGCGACATCGAAAGCGAAAACACTGGTGATCGGGGAACAGGCCTAAGCCTGCGGCGGATCATCATAGAGCATACACAAGTTCATTTTTCTATTTCGCGTAAACTAAACGCGGTCTGCTTGGAAAACGACGCACAAATTTTCGCAGGAAGCAGAGAAATATAGAAATTTCTACTCCGTGCTCAGATACCAGCATTTCCGCTCAAACACCTGCAAGATTAAGCACTGCTTACTTCGATCAAGATGTCGAACACCCAACAAAATCAATCAAACAAACAACCCCACTTCCACTTATAGAACACTATTCAGGTTTTACCAGGAGGCTTTCTTCTGCGTAAAAGTGGAGAAAATAAGAAAGGAGCAGCGAAAAATTACACGCACTTTTGCTCGCATGGTGATAAGAGAATAAAATAAAATAACGAGGCACACGCTAATAAACTGTGACAAAGACACCCATTTCTGCTATCAGATAATTATTGCATAATGCTAAATACTCAATTGCATTGTCCCTGCGTGAAGAAAGCACGGGAAAAGGACACACAATTTATCTTAAGCGAGCAGGGAAAGTCACTTCTACTCGGACAGCTTAATACCATAAAGTCTGAATTTTTGCAAAGAAAACAAAGCTTGAACAGCGCCACGAACGTGACACATACATACTAACAAACAAACAACAGCAGGACCGACGTCGGGCACTCATAAAATACCCTCTCCAAAACAAAGACCTCACCGGGTTGCGTATTTCCAAACCCGCTCCTGTACAACAGATCGGCCGCCGCCGCCTGCAGTTAGCGCGGCGGCGGCGGCAGAAAACTCTGAACATGGCGGCTGCTGTGCTATGTTGCTATGTTTGTGGTCGGATCGTGTGGACGGCTGGACGGTTAATGAGTGAAAAGTAAATGATAGATGTGTTTAGGCGTCTTTGGATGACGACAAGGAACGTACAAGTTATCCGAACATTTATGTGCCTTGCTTTTGAGAACGTGAGACCATGGATAGTCAACGTTTTCAGTGAAAGTGACGATGTGCTGCTGCTTCGTGTCTCTAGTTTGCGATGGCATGAATGCCCATTGTCGTTCAAATTATTGTGAGAAACAAAGCGCGAAGACTGAAAAACCAAAAATAGGCTAAAGCTTTGTTGTGTGTCACCTTCGATGGAGTGTATCGATATGAAAAATAACACTTTCCAATCCCGTCGTAACGTTATTTACTGCGATTGTTCATAGCGACCACTCTCTCTGAAGCTGTTTACAAGGAACATTGGAATTAAGTCATTAAAGAAATAAACCGTCGTCGAGTCATGGCGCATCTTCAAAAACAGCAAGACTTACTGTATGTACTGAAGTCTGTACATAGTACATCCACAAAAGATAAAACTTCTGTGTGTATGGACACCTGTGCGTCCTAACTTCTCGGGTTCGGCGGGATGTGTGATTCGGGTTGTATTTTCCAACTTCTAATTCGCTGTGAAATGAAGTCCTGTTAATACATTCAGATGATGTAATTTTCTTTCTACTTAGACTTCTTTGCTGATACTTCTTGGCCTCTTTCATGTTGACATAAAAATCATGTCCACTAGTTATAAGTAGAGACACTGAGGCACTGCACTATCTTTACGTAACTAATAGTTTTGACAACCGTACAGTGTACTACAACAAAGAACCTACTGAGCTTTTCTCCTGATCAGTGTTTTTACTCAGTACTTCTGACTACAAGCAGGTAATTGTGGCAATGAACAGGAGAAATAGCATGCATAATATGCAAAAACATTGGTATGCTAAATACAGCAAGTGTACCAAATAGCAACAAAATAAAACAGAATGAAAGTATACAGCAAAGACAAAAACCATTGAAAGAGGTAACATTTCCTCGAGTTTGAGGAACACACCATACGAAGAGGACAACACAAGACTACAGGTACTACATATCATGATGACGCTATGAAGCATGCTGCGTTACTCACCTCACAGTGAGGAATGCCATTCACACTTTTTGTTGTTTGGAGAAATATGTTCATTGTTTTTTTTTTGTTTTTTTCAATTCATTATTGTGTAGTTAGATAATACATTACTTGATTTTCTGTCTTAGCACAAGCCCCCACTGCCCATTCCACAAGGAATATTGAAAGCTAAATTTAATGGCCATCTGTGATGTTAACTACAGTCTGTCAATTAGATTTTCACCTTGTATCTCATATGTCAGATCAATTGTCATGATCATGTGTCAATTTCGGATCTGCCTGTATATCTTCGCAGCGTGATTTCCACTGCACACTCCACAGTCAACCCTTTGTCACTCGCCATGTGAGCCTGCATGCTCCTTTGCATGCATTTCACGTAAATTAATTCTGCTGAGCTTCCCTCTTGATTTTCCTTCTGATATCCCATTCTCAATAGCAATGAATTCATCAAACACTGAGGAGTGCCTGCGTTTAGTGCATTACGTCATGTTGTACTTTGTCTCGCTGGTTGTTTTGATCAAATTATCAACATCCCTTCTGCTGTCAGTTCTGAATCATGTAGGAAATTCAATACAAGACGGGGATTTGCTGGGATTTTCTTCTTGTGGGAATGTTGGGGCTCAAAAGGAGCTTGGAACGTACCCCAAGTTACTTTGACAAAATAACCTAAAAAAGGAACAAGTTCTTCAAGAAGTTACCGGAACTCAAAATCGACGAATTAGGTTTAAAAGTATACAGGGGGACCCGCAATGTAGTCAGATTCTCGTCAGCTCTCTGAATAAAGAAAGGTAGCTTTACATTAATGAGTTACACCCAGCACTGATCCTTGTTGTTATTATTAGAGCATGAATCAATGTGCACTAAACACTGCCAAAATATGCATCCAACTATGCAATGAAATTCTTCGAAATATGCAGTAAAAATCCTTAATATGTGCACTGTTTTGCATTGTTTGTGGTACAAAAGTAATGCACCAAAATCTTTAAAGTTGAAAATTTTTTAAAGAAAAGTGAGTATTTTGTTAGGGATAATAAGGTAAGATAAAGCCGCATTCGTTCTGCAGTACACAGCAACGGATACTTGCGCCACAGGTATAAATCATGGAGCTAAGGTATTTGTGATTGATAAGCTAGCATAAAGCAGTTACGCAAAAGTTCAGCAGATAAACGCAGTCTAGGTATTGGACGAAACCCCTGACGAAACAAGCTTGAGTATGAGCAAAATGAACATACGTGTATGTTCGTGAAAAACCCTGCTCAGGTTATTATCCAGGAAAGAAGTGATACAGTGGGCAAACAAACCTCTAGGTCTACATGTTTACTGGTCAAGGCCGTAGGGGGAGGGGGCGTATCTTTATTAAGAAAATAGATACGAAAAGTTAGCCAGGCAAAGAGCCGGCTTGCTATTCCAAAAAAGAAAAAAAACTGAAAAGAAAAAGAAGGAAAAGGTAAAACACAAAGAAGGAAAGAGAGACAAGAACAACGGCACATGCAGTTCACGAGTCCTGAGATTCTGAGAAAACCGAGGAGAGCGGCTGTGACAGTCCACTTGTTGGGGTACAAGACAAGGTCAAGGAGAGCAGCCAACGAAAAGTTGTTACGGTCAATCTGGAGTGATGGCAACGAAGGGTGTTCCTATGGTGAAAGTGTTGCTGACAATGTAGTCATAGTCAATGTGTAAGTGGTAGTTTCGGCCCGGAACTGCAGAGCACATATGGCGCACCGACAGCGAATATGTAAACGGCGTAGGGGTTAAATAAAAAAAAAATCCAGTACCGGTGTTCACACTCACTTGACCTCATCTTAATCATACTCAAACCATCATGTCGCTACTTCCTTACATCACGTACATGTATGAATGTAAATTGAGGTTTAAGTGCCAAAGGATGCTGTGTTTGCAATTCCAAGAGCACTGCAGCCCTGTAAAAAACAGCATGCGCTACCTTGCTATGAAAAAAATGCATAAGTATTCATGTCAGATGAGTAACGTGTCATCTTTGTCTTTGTCACTTCACCATGGTTCCTAATGTATGCCAGCTTCCACAATCTAAAGTGCTGACAAACTGATATTGTAATGTTGCACAGCTGTGTCCTTTTCATAAAATCACTATATGTTGCAGAGTGAATTACTTGCTGGTCTACATGCATATGATAGTAACTGAAATAAAGTTGTTGTGTTAGTAACTGAAACCTTATTGCACACACCCTCCAACGCTTGAACAGCCTTCTCCCTATCTTGCCACTACAGTATCTTTTTATTATCACAGTCTGATGGGCAGAACACGGCACGTTAATGATGGTAGTATTGCATGACTAGAGATACGGCTTTGGTTTTATCCGATAAGCTCTGAAAACACCCACCAGTAATTTTTAAAATGAAATTTTGTACAAAATGTTGAGACTATTCTGATCCCCAACGCCAAACTTCCCATGCCAAAAGTCATGTGTTGGCTTGTTGTAAAGGGCCACAAAGGGACCGTGATGAGCTTTATGAAAGATTATGAGAGATTGTGGCGTTCAGCCCTTTCAATTGTCCTGCCAGGGAGATTCAGGACATCTAATGAGAGTAGACCATTGTTGCACGAGCAAGCGTGAATATAAAAATGTCCAGTGGCCGATGCTAATATTAGGCATTTACCAAGTTGAGATAACCAAATAGAAGTACAGGTCCCAGATTATCAACACTGACTTTTAACTTGTCTAGTACATACTTCACTTCAGTATAACTGGGTATTTTACATATTGTGCCGCCAACATGCAATGTCAATGTGCAAACAAAAAAGTTGCACGCTGCATTATAAGTGTGGTGCACACGCTCATTTTGTTGTTTAATATTTGCTTCTGATTTATATGAACTTCAACGATTGTGACCATTTGCCCCGCTTCCTGGAACCTCTGAACGAGTGGATTTTCTAATGTCAGCCACTGCCATGTAACCAAATTATTGTGTTTTGTGTATCAGGGCACTAAAGGTAATCGGGTTGTTCGATCGGGTGCAGGCTGTTCGAAACGTATCCGTACACACTTAACTGTTGTGCTTACGTCACCGCGGTAAACACTTCAGTACGTGCACTACGTCTTGCTGTTTTTGCAGGTACGCCATGACCACGTCATAATTCAACGACGGTTCATTTCCTTAATAACTGAATTCCAGCGTTCCTCATCAGCAACTCCACAGAGACTGGTCACTATGAATAACTGCAGTAAAGAACGTTACGACGCGATTGACAAGGGTTATTTCTCTTACTGCTACTCAGTCCATCGAAGGTGCTTAAACACAACAAAGCTTTAACCCAAATTCTGTTTTTCACTGTTCGCGCTATGTTGCTCAAAATAATTTGAACGACAATGGGCATTCATGCCATCGCAAACCGGAGACACGAAGCAGCAGCACGTCGTCACTTTCACTGAAAACGTTGACTATCCGTGGTCCCACGTTCTCAAAAGCAAGGCACATAAATGTCCGAAGGACTTGTACAGTGCTGGACAAAAGTTTACGGAACGCGCGAGCGGCGTATTTTCTCTGGGCAGAGACACCCTAGCGGCGAGCAGAAGCGGGCGAGTCCACCCGTTCAGAGCGATGGAAGAGTGCGCTTGTGGCGACCCACCGTGGTAGTAGTGGTAGTAGTGTAACGAACGCCAAAATGGTTTCGTTTTCGGTCTACTGCACCGAGCGCGAGTGGCTATCGCGGGAAGGAAGTCTCTCCGCTATCGGAGAGATAACAGGGCGCTAAGATGAATTGAGGTGACAACGGGCGCGCAGTGCCTAGCTTTTTTCTTTTTTTATTAGACAAAAACAGAAGAAAAGAGCGTATACCCTTGAACACACACACAAAAAAAAAGAGGCAGGGGGAGACGATACTTTGTCGGCCCCCTTTCGCAGCAATAACTGGGGCCATACGCACAGGAAGGGAAGCGTATAGCCGACGGACAAGGTCCACGTCCTCACGTAGCAAGGAACACTCTGCTTCTATAAATTCCCAGAGTGCGTCCTTGCTCCTTGTAGGCGTCCGTCTCTTGCTCATCCTATTCTTCAGGCTGCCTCAGACGTTTTCGATTATGTTTAAGTCCGGGCTCTGCGCAGGCCATGTCAGCTGCATTACGCTGAGGCGTAAAAAAAGAAAAAAGCTAGGCACTGCAGCCCGTTGTCACCTCAATTCATCTTAGCGCCCTGTTATCTCTCCGATAGCGGAGGGTCTTCCACTCGTGCTTGGTGCTGCAGACGGAAAACGAAGCCATTTTGGCGTTCGTTACACTCAAAAGCAAAGTTACCACTACTACCACGGTGGGTCGCCACAAGCGCACTCTTTCATCCCTCCGAACGCGTGGACTCGCCCGCTTCCGCTCGCCGCTAGGGTGTCTCTGCCCAGAGAAAATACGCCGCTCGCGCGTTCCGTAAACTTTTGTCCAGCACTGTACATTGATTAACGTCATCCAAAGACACCTAAACACATCTATCATTTACTTCTCACTAATTAGCTGTCCAGCAACGCGTTCGTAGCCACCGAACACAAATATAGCGGCCGCCATGACATTTTCTGCCGCCGCCGGAATACGCAGTATTGCGTATTACGCCGCGGCGCGCCAACTGGAGGCGGAGGCGGCGGCGGCGGCGATCTGTTGTACAGGAGCGGGTTTGGAAATACGCGCAGCAGAGCTCACCATTGTAGTACCCTCGCGATAAATCTTTTATTCCAGCGCCAGCAGACCCAAGCAGGGTACCCAAGCTTGCAGCCAGCGATGCTGGAATGATTATTTTATTTGATTTGATTTCATTTTGACTCGGCTCACCTATTTAGTGAAGACCTATGAACACATGTTAAGTGGTTTGGTTTAAAAATGATGAGAGCTACAGTGTGTAGCGAATGATGTTCACATTTACCCGTTCTGCTCTATAGTATTCTTGCAAAATATATGGGTGCAAGGAAATAAAAGTAAAAACGAAGGTGAATTAACTCGTGTACAATGATCGCTGCGTAGAAGCACGGCACCGCTTTCTTCGGATGTATAGCGAACATGCATTCCATTCTTTTTTGCTTTGCGACGGTCGACCGGTGATATCCTATTACATCCGGAACGAAGACCTTTGCGTGCGCATACATCTGTGAGCCGTCTTTTGACGCTGGTTGGATAATTATTGACCTGAAGAATAATTTGGATTGATGTGGCTATGAATAGACTTTGTGAGACTTTGTGAGAATAGACCCCACTTGACAAGTAAGTGTTTGCCTTTTCGTGTGACACGAGTGATACATTTATGTACTATGGCGTGAAATAGTGGTCTAAAAAATAAGGGTAGTCGCGTTTGCATTGCTATCTGTTGGATAGGACGAGCGTTTTTAATGGAATTGCCTCGCGAACCCGGTGAGGTCTTTGTTTTTGAGAGGGTATTTTATGAGTGCCCGACGTCGGTCCAGCTGTTGTTTATTTGTTAGTATGTATCTGTCACGTTCGTGGCGCTGTTCAAGCTTTGTTTTCTTTGCAAAAATTCAGACTTCAGATGGTATTAAGCTGTCCGAGTAGAAGTGACTTTCCCTGCTCGCATAAGATAAATTGTGTGTCCTTTTCCTGTGCTTTCTTCACGCAGGGACAATGCAATTGAGCATTTAGCATTATGCAATAATTATGTGATAGCAGAAATGGGTGTCTTTGTCACAGCTTATTAGCGTGTGCATCGTTATTTTATTTTATTCTCTTATCGCTATGCGAGCAAAAGTGCGTGTAATTTTTCGCTGCTCCTTTCTTATTTTCTCCACTTTTACGCAGAAGAAAGCCTCCTGGTAAAAGCTGAATAGTGTTCTATAAGTGGAAGTGGGGTTGTTTGTTTGATTGATTTTGTTGGGTGTTCGACATCTTGATCGAAGTAAGCAGTGCTTAATCTTGCAGGTGTTTGAGCGGAAATGCTGGTATCTGAGCACGGAGTAGAAATTTCTATATTTCTCTGCTTCCTGCGAAAATTTGTGCGTCGTTTTCCAAGCAGACCGCGTTTAGTTTACGCGAAATAGAAAAATGAACTTGTGTATGCTCTATGATGATCCGCCGCAGGCTTAGGCCTGTTCCCCGATCACCAGTGTTTTCGCTTTCGATGTCGCATGTCTAGACTTGTTCAGTAGCGTCTTTCTTGCTACAATTTTTACCCTCCGCTAATATCTTGTTGTTGTCGTCTTGTGTTAGCCGTTGAGCTTCGTAGCGATGTGCGGTAACGCTACGATTATTCCTGAGCGCTCCATGTGTTTAATGCGTTGTGCTCTGTGCGTGCGTGCGTGTGTTTTTTTCCTGATTTGTGTGACGGCATCATGGCATGTCTGGACTTGTTTAGCAGTGTCTTTCTTGTTGCAGTTTTACCCGTTGCTGGTATCTTGTTGGTGTCATGTTGTGCTAGCCGTCGAGCTTCGTTGCGATAAGCGTTGATTCTCCGGTTATTTCTGAGCGGTTCGACTAAAGCCTTTTCCCTGCTCACTTATGGAAATTTGTGTATCCCTGTCCTGTGCTCTCTTTACGCAAGGGTAATGCGGCTGTGTATGTGGCATTATGCAAGAATTATCTGGTGGCAGAAATGGGTGTCTTTTTCTCAGTTTATTGGCGTGCGCTACGGTTTCTTGCAGTTACAGCTATTGGAGCACAAATGCGTGTAATTTTTCGCGGTTCTTTTCTCCTTTCACTGCTTTTACTCAGAATGTAGATGAGGGGAAACAGTCAGCATCCAGGTAGAGCAGGAGAAAGCCGCTCGGCAGAGGAGAGTTCATGAGAATGGAATTTGTTTGTTTTTTGTTATATGTTAAGTGTCAGTATTCGCTTTCCTCGATATGTTGAGGAAGTCAGCCGTTATAGGTATTTACGCAGAAATGCTGGTATCTGAGTGTGTGGAGTAGAAATTCCTATAAAGCACCTCTCCTTGTGCATTCCTGAGCTGCTGTGTGTGCGCGCGTGCTTCTTTTTCGTGGTTTGCGACGTCATGATGGCATGTTAATTCGGGCTTGTTTAGCAGTGTTGCAATTTTACCCGCCGCTATTATCTTGTTGTTGTTATCTTGTGTTAGCCGCGTAGCGATGTCCGGTGACTCTGCTATTATTCCTGAGGTCTTAAGCCTTTTCCCTGCTCACCTAAGTAAATTTGTGTATCCCTGTCCTGTGCTTTCTTTGCGACAATGCGTCTGTGTATGTGGCACTATCAGATACCAGACATGAGTGTCTTTTTCTTGGTTTATTGGCATATGCTTCAGGTTTTTAAGTCAAGCACAAGTGCGCGCAATTTTTCGCTGCTCTCTTCCTCAAATCACCGATTTTATGCAGAAGAAAGTCGCATGGTGCAGCTGAGAAGAGGGTTTCTCTGATTGTTTGTTAGATGTTGTTAGGAGCTCGGCTGTTCAGCTGTTAAAGGTCAGCTACGCCGATTCCCCGATGTGTTGAAACGGTTGTGATATTCAGAACGAGCACATCCAACTGCCCCCGAAACGCACCTTCGTTTCTCAATTTTGTCTTCCTATTACGAAAATTAATTCATCAAAGAATCCAAAACAAGCCATGGGCGCAGCCATTTTTGTGACGTAGATCGGATAAACCTGCTCCATCTACGTAGATAGAGAATCGTGTGTCTGATTGGATTAAAGCTGAGGCTTTCTCTGACTTCCCTGGCGTCTTCTCCCGTTTGCGAGGAAATCCAGTTATGGCCGCCGGCTACGATGAGCGTTTCGTTCGAGGTAATCCCGAGAACTATTGAACGATGGAAACAACAACCGCGAACTCACCTCAACATCATTTTCGGCGTGAAATTGTGATTGTGTGCTCGAGAACTGTGCAGTTCAACCGTTCAGCTGCCATTCACGTCAACCCGTTTGCTGCTTTTACTACAAGTGCAGGAATGGGAGCGATTGAGCAACAACGTGAGACTTGGTGATCGTTTGAGCATATACCTGCGGAGGACTGGTCTTCAAAGAAAGAAGGCCGTATTTCTGCCCATGCATATTGCGCGATTGCCAGGCTTGTTACACGAGATACACATATTGTGCAGAATGATAGCGCGACTGCAATGAACGACGTAGCAATGTATCGTGACCACTCGAACTGCATTCGTTGAACCATTCGTCGGTTATATGAAAGTGCTCATTAGAGTTGCCCCGCACAAAAAGTGTTGGATGTAGTTTTGTAGTGTGTTGTTTATCTCGTAGAGCGCATCGCGGCATGTAGGTCGAGAGCCCTTATACGTATTTTTTGCATGTTTACTTGAGTGTGCGCATTGTTCTATACCACACAGGCCATATTTCATTCATAATAGTTTCGCAAATAAACACGTACGGGTGGATCTCCTATTGCTTTTGAGTTAGGCATCGTGTCTTCAGATCAGGGTATGTGTATCCTGTTTGCAGGGCCCAACAGATGTTATTAAGGGTGGTGCAACGTTTCCCACTTCTTGAACCATGCTAACATTGCCAGAATAAGGAACATTACACTGGGCTGTGTATTCCACACTCAGTTGCCTCGCGACGTAAACCCCCAATTATTATATTGGGTACTCCACATGTTCAACCAGTCAGCACTTCCCATATCCTATTTTTTTAAACATGTGCTTAAAATTGCACAACTGCCACTCAAGTAACTCTGCCACCAAATTAGTCAGTGACAAAAGGTATATGTACTTTATCACAAATTTAATAACCTTGGTGGAAATGGTTGATGGTGTCCCCTGCCTTGTACGGTGCACTTCATAGCAAAATACACAATAGTCCAAATGTTTTCCTTGTCCACAAATGCTCTGTAAAAGCTGAAAGACTCTTATCAAAATGGGGAAGCGGGCTTGCTTGTCCAGAGGAACAAATATGAAACTGCAGTGCTCAACGTAAATAACTGCATGCTCAGCAACTAAGGCTGGTGATGACGAAGACCTAATATTTCTAGGTTAAAAGGAACAAAGGAGGAAAGACCACTTCAGCGGATTAATGTTGTTTCAAAAGTATAACACCACAAAATTTGTGAGGGTCAGTTGGTGTATTTAGTTATGTTGGTCACCTCCTGCACCAATTTTTAATAAGATTCAAATGCGTTGCTACCAACCAGGACCTAAGCCTGATCTATGATCTAATAATAATAATAGTATCTATCTATGACCTATATGGACCTTCACCACTAGTTTGGTCTAGGTTTCACACGTGGCTTCTAGTGAAATTCCAAGCTGCTCTGTAAAACTGACAGAAGACTTGCAGAGTAGAGAATTTTTTATTTATATTTTCCAAAGAACATGTAAAAAACAATGTGCTGTACCAACTGTATTCAAAGAAATACAAATATACTTTGTTTTAGCTATGTGCATATTAGCAGATTACAGGTGACCGATGACACACAATGGGCATCAAGGGTCAGAACACAAGAATACTACCACTGCAGGCACTGTCCTGAAATTAAAAGTCACCATTTTTCAGAAAGCAATGACCACGCACAGCCTAAGGATCATATTGAGCTCCTTCCATTATTCTTTTTATTGACAGCATTTTGACTGCCATCCAGTCCATCAAAGTGACCCTTATCGTTGAAAAAACGGTTCAACAGCAAGCGAGCTGGTGATAGTGTCCATGATGGCGAGATCTGAAGAGGAGATACAAGAAGGGACATGAACACGCTATGGTGAGACATTGTGTATGTCCCTTCCTATCCCTCGTCTCAGGGTTTTTCGCTATGGACCTTCACGATGTTTCCTTCGGCAAACTTTACATATTTTTATGTAGAATTGTGAAGGTACAGCCAGGTGCTGTTAGCAAATCACACAGTACTTTTCTTGAATCAAGAATCCATAGAAGGTACACAGTCATCTTCAGCATTGCACACATCTATGGGACATGTTAATCACTTTGGAATGTCACAGACATGTCATGGTGGCCGGCACATGATTAGTGGTGCTGAACAGACAACTATTTGTCATAGTTTAGGCATAAAAAGCAGTTTTGGCACCTGCATGTTGAGACAGATGTATCTCTATATACTTTGCCATGACACAAATATATGAAGCAACAAATGTACTCTCTACTTTATTATGGTTATTAGTCGACACTGCCAAGAATGTGGAACACAGTCTTGTACCACCTACACTCTTCAAAATGACCTTCACACACGACACATTGTAGGTCAACGAGACTGCAGAATGATGTCCTCTCCCTCCCCATTAGCTGAAAACATTTTTCTACAACCTTGCATAAGGGGAAGTTAGTACAAGAAACGCACACATTCTTTTTTTGAGCAAATCAGTATTGAGAGCGTTACCATACTGTGGTAGGCCTGCAGTGCATTACGTGGTACAGCACACACTGTAAAAAATTTCACCGTAGAATACGTCCCCCATTCTAATGACAGTCTTCTCCAGTTTTTCAAACTGCCATTTCCCATAGTGCTTTATGGTATGACACAGTATTTCTAAATCTTTGCTGTAGTTTACTGGTTGTAGCAGAAAAAAGACACCACTGTTTCCGATCACAGGACGCAAGCAATAAGTGCTATACGGAAACAGTACATGCTGCTCTCTAGCAGTTGTTCGTGTTTGGACATGGTATGGTGCATGCAGGGTAAATTCCATGGTTAAACGTGAACAACTGTTAGATTACATGATGTAGAATGCTCTATAGTACAGTAAAACCTCCAAAGTCGGACACCTCCCTACCTCGGACAACTCCCCATGATTTCATTGCACGGGCAGGCTCCCATTGAAACAACATGGGGACGAAATTCTCTATGTCGGACACCTCCCTATCTTGGAAGTAGGATAGGGTTTTCCCTGCAAAGTCGGACAAAACCCTGGCCAAATTACCTCAATATCGGCCCATCTTTGCACCAAAAAGACCCAAAATGAGCCAGTGGCCTTGACTTTTGCCCCTGTTTTCCCCTATACTGGTCTCAGCATTTTGTTGCTTTAGTTTTTAGAGTCCAAATACAAGTGCTGTCAGTCTACATTGTAATTCTTTATGTGAGCACTTGTCTTCAGTGTGTCTAGAGCCTTTGAACGAGCACTGCACCAAAGCTATGAGAAGTGGGCTGACGCTTCAGAGACAAGTCCTTGCTGCTCGAAAAGCTCCAGAGGTAATGCCATTGAGTAGAATCGGAACGGAACTGAATATACTAAAATCTGTAATAATTATCAGTGAAGAATGGGTAGAGGTACCACTACCAGGCACCACCACCAGGTACCACTAAGGACCTTAAATTGAAGAAGGGGGACATTTCTCACAACTGTGATCTCTTCCATTTTTTGTTGCCGTCATATTCTGCAACTCGGACACCTCTATAAGTAGGAGACGCTTCGGCTGCACCGCGGGTGTCCAACATAGGAAGGTTTCACTGTATGATTGTTCCGTGTCATGTGACCACAAACAATATATGCTTTTGCTCATGCTGCACAGAACAGGTGAATTGAGCTGCATGCGAGAATAATAACATGAAACCCGAGGCGCGGAGGAAAAGGCATGACTTTACGGTCTCTGTGTCAGTTGTTTCATGTTGTAATTGCGTACCAGCTGGCCTGTACCTGAGAATAGGTTTGATGCATTGTACACGCACCGTAGACATGCAGTATGTGGTGTGTTGTGATAGTAATGCCACTGCCAATTGAAGAATAATGCTCCAGGTGGATTGTTTCGGTGCAATCTTGAACTATGCATACCAAGGGGTAGGGCATCTGCGTGACAGGTTTACCTGGAAGTAAGAATGTAAATGTTAGCTGAAGTCATTGAATAATTAACATTATCAATATACTGCTGCAGATGATACAAACAATAGCACACAAGATGCATGTTCTGCAGGAATGTCTCTGTACCCACAATATTAGTACTGCAGCTACAGAAAGGCATAAAACAAGTTTTTGTATACATGATACCACTTGAATGCAACAAAAGCTTCTGCTGCACTGCCAGAACACCACGGCGGACAGATTTACCTTACTTCACCTGAGAAAAAGTATGTACTGTTGCACACATGATGCTGTTTGAATGTCTCGAAAAACCTAATTTATGACCGAAAGACATGGACTGGAAGATTTCGATTTACCTTAGTCAAAACTGAGAAAAAATATGTGCTGTTGTACACATGAAACTGCTTGAACTGCCCTTGAGCGCTATGGAAGAATACCTTATTTGTGACCAAAATACAACAGCTGAGCCAACATTGAATTTAAACCTTACTCAAAATACACAAGATGTGCTGCCGTCCATATGACACGATGATACTGCTTAAATGTACTCTGAAAGCGCTGGAGTAAGAACACAAACACCTCAGGCATCGTTGCTCTAAGCTAGCGAGCAACAGCAAGGGTATACGAACACAAGAAGTCGAGCACAAGTGATGGAATGCACTTGATTAATCAGAAAATGAAATGTCTCAGTACCAGGTGTCACTGTTCCGTCAACAAAAACAGATGAAATTTTGAAGGGGCGTCTGGTTGGCACTGGTGACAGCCTTCAGCTTGAAACCCAGACGGTGATAGTTGAGACGTGGATTGCAAGCTTTTCGGTGGTGCCAGAATGCCTGCGAAATCATTTAACAAATAAGGCAATTCCAAATCTGTACTGAGAATACACCCGCTGGGGCGTAATCTCAAAAGGATGAAGGAGTAACTGACAGATAGCGTATTTTTCTCTTCTACGTGATGCAATTTGCACCGCATGACTGACTTGTCTAACATTATGTGTCTTACCTTTATCTGCTGCCTAGTCCTGCCCCTGCAATCTCCTGCTGCAGATAAGGTTGGCACAGCATCCCGGACGAGACATCTTCGGCTTCTTGTGAAACAAGTTGCGCATTGCTTCCGTAACATTCGTATGAGCCAGATGAACAGGTCAAATCGCTGCTTTCGAAGGTGGCACCCAGTCGGTGTTGTAACCGATTGTTGCACTCAATAGATTTCTCTTTCGCCTTTCGGAAAATTGTGGTTTGAAACATTGGAACATGCGAAGTGTTCTTGCAGTAAGGAGCAAAACGCTCACGCATCCTCGGCACGCAGCACAGAACACGAATCACACCAGGAAGTCTGTACTGGCCTAGCAAATGCTTTGCAGTCGAAGGAAGCAAAACTCACGTTCCTCGTGGGTTTAGTGGAGTCCAGAAATATACTGGCTCCCTAATAGCGAACTGTTTATCACTTCCCCAATGTGAATCTGCGCAGCTGACGGCTCGGCAGAAGAAACTGGCCGGCTTGGCGGAAGAAACCAAGTCAAAAGGCATGCCAAGCCGGAGTGCGGGCAGACCACGAATGTGTCGTCGACACAGGGTTTGCGGGCCACAAAATGGGATGTCAGTGAAACTAAAAATTCACTTTTTCGGAAAACCGCGAGGAGTTTGGGATAACTATTTTGCATACATAATCAGTGTTCCCTTATGAACACATCGTGTGAATACCATTCCATTCTGTAACACTCGAAAATCGGCGTAGCTGAGCTTTAAAGGTATCCGTGAAGAAATGCTTGCATCTGAGCGCAGGATAGGAATTCCTGAAGCACGGCACCCTCAGTGTAAATTAATTATTTTGGATGTGAGTCTGCTTCACTGCATGACAAGGCTGAAATGGGAAGAGAGAAAAAATTGGAGCGCTTCATTAATAGCGATCCAAGTAGGGCAATTATAGTTTCCATACAAAGTAGAATTTTAACGAGCTCCTAAAATTATAGTTTTGTAGTAGCTTTTCTAAACTGCAATGCAAGGTAGAAAATCATTAATATGGTAAGAATGCCATCATGTTCCCATAAAGGCGTTCTGTCTTGTGCTTTAGCGTGCGCGAATGGAACTTTGCTCCCCGGCTTCCGCGCCTTTTTGCTCACAGGTGTAGCCTCAGACAACGAATGTATGAGCATAGAAAGGGTCATGTATTACATAAGCCTGGAGGTGATGTGGAGTGGTCTCACTTATTATTTTAAAAGAGCAGTGGTAGTTTACTGTAATTCTAATGACCATGATGAGCCTTTGGGGTGAAAATCGTTAATATGCAGGGTGCTTTTTTGTTGAATTTTAA
Source organism: Ornithodoros turicata (assembly GCF_037126465.1). Taxonomy (NCBI): domain Eukaryota; kingdom Metazoa; phylum Arthropoda; class Arachnida; order Ixodida; family Argasidae; genus Ornithodoros; species Ornithodoros turicata. Next base: position 53,020,770 of record NC_088203.1, on the reverse strand, counting down.
TGAGAGAATGAATGTCATTAAGAGTAGGACAAAGGAAATAATCTTGCGATTCAATGAATAATAGGAGTCTTTGCCGCTGTCTTCTGCTTCAGACAGGATGTGATGACGTCACGCAGTCTGTAGCAATGCATTGACCGTTACTGGAAAAAAATTGTAGCAACAGAAAAATGGTGTGTATTGCCCTGGACAGATTTATGATGAGCACTGTTTTTGAATAAGAGGAGTGCGTGTGCTTAGAAATAGTTTGATGCTGGTTTTCTTCTTTGTTTCTTTTCCCCCTTGTTGTCTGACAAACATGCGCTGACATGCCTGAGTCTGTTCTGACATGCTTTCCTTCTACATGTAGTTTTCTTTTTGTACAAGGAATATTCTTGACGATGACGATAGTGCTGCCTTGAATGGAAGTAGAGCTATTCTTAATAATTTTGCGATTCATTTAGTTCAGAGAGTAAGCGCGAGAGGGACAGGTGTGTGACTTTATTCAGGAGGAACAAAGCGTCATTATTCAGTTAGGTGCATGGCTCTTGGCTGGGATGGGCATGTCTTGCTGAACCATTTTTTTTTCCTGTAGAGTAAGACTTTGGGAATGAAATGCTACAATCTCCTCTTGTCTATGGTGTTTTTCTGCAATAGTTCCCTATGCAATCATTATAGTAGAATAAAGGAAATAATCTAGGGATAGTGATTCAATAAATAACAGGTCCCCTGTCTACAGCGTACGCGTCCTTGAGCCACGCACCTGCATGATGACGTCATACCACGAGACTATTGTTTCAGGTTGACCTTGTCTAGACGAGCATTAGTGGAAAAAAACAGTGTAGCCCTGAGACAATAGGATGACGTCACGACCAATGAGAACGGCCTGCAGGGGGCGCAAGGATTCACTTCTCTCTTGAACACTGACGGGTCTGGACACGCAAATTCTGCTCCTGGTAATTGCATTGGCCATCAGTGGAAGAGCGTAGCTTCGGTGGGGTTGTGTCTGCCTCTGATGGGGTGCGGATGTGTGGTTCGTCACTGGTGATTGGTGTTCGACGATGCAGGTGGATTTTGTGACGAGTGGATTTACAATGGGGGAATGCTGTGAACGTGAAAAATGATGGTGAGTGTCTTTTCACTCTGTTCAAGTGTTTGTTTTCCTCTGTTGCCCAGCAGTCGTGCAATTTGTCCTGACGTGTTCTGACATGCCCCAACATGCATGCTTTCCTTTGTTTGCGCTTTGTATTTTTCTTTTTTGACAAGGAACATTGTTGTCTTGACGATAGTGCTGCCCTGAGTTCTGCGCTCCTGGTTACCCGTACTCTGTGTTGATTTGTTGAGTGCCTAGTCCTCTTATTTGCCGTTGATGGAGTTACGTGTTAGGATATTTTGTTCTTTTGCAAGTCTCATTTAGTAAGACTTTGGAATTCCTACGATCAGCTTTCATGCATGGTGCTCTTCTGCAATAGTTTCCTATTCAATCGTTATAGAACAATAAAGGAAATAATCTTGGGATAGTGATTCAATAAATAATAGGTCCCCTGTCTAGAGCACACGCGCCCTTGAGCCACGCAGGTGCGTGATGACGTCATACCGTGGCTTCACTGCAGATTGACCTTGTCTAGAGGAGCATTAGTGGAAAAAAGCAGGGTAGCCCTGAGACAATAGGATGACGTCACGACCAATGAGAACGGCCAGCAGTGGGCACAGGAATGCTCTTCTCTCTTAGCCTCACGACCAATGAGAATGGCCAGCAGGGGGCGCAGGAATGCTCTTCTCTCTTAGTCTCTCAGAGGTGGTCGCCCCAGAGGGCGCTAGGAGCGCGCATGCGTAGCGGCCGCGGAGCGGCGTCCTAGTCAGTTTCTCGCTGGCTGTCGCGGAGAGCAGTCGCATCGGTCTGCGCTCCTGCTGTGGTGAGCTGATTTGTTGTGTAACTAGTGCCTTCGCCAACTTTCTTCCCGCTTTGTTTGCGATTTTCGTGCCAGTGCACGTCGGGTGCTGGTTGTTGTTGCCCGGGCATCCCCGCCATTTTCTATCTTCTTCTGCCTTGGGAACGGGAGTAGCGCTGGCGTGATTCTTAATAATTTTCTTGTGAGATTAGTTGAGTAAGTACCCGCTAGGGGATGCAGCTGCGGGGCTTTATACAGGAGAAAAAAACCATTACGAGTCAGTTCTCTGCCTGCCTCTCGGATGGAGCAGTCGTATCGTTCTGCGCTCCTGTTCTGGTGGGCTCATTTGTTGTGTAACTAATTCTATTTTCTTGTTAGCTATTGATGGTTTGCATACTCTTGCTTTCCCAGCCTCTGCATTATGAGTGTTTTTCTCCTTGCATGTCCAGAGCTGTCCTAACTTGCCCAGACATGCCATGATGACGTCACAGCTGACGTCACAGGATGTCCGGAACTGGTGGTCATAGCTGCGATGCTTTGCAACCTGCCTCTGTCGCAGAGCGACGGTCAGCGGCCGTTCCGGACCGCTTTCTTCAAGATGGCGTCGCTGATCTTCAACTAAATTCCTTCTCTCCACTCTATCTCTATCTTTTTATTTTATTTTCTACCTATTTTTTTATTTTTATCAGCTCAAGTAGCCGGCAACTCACACAGTGGTCTGGACACTAGTTAGACGTTCCCCAATTAGTGTGATGACTCATTGGATGATGCTGATTAATGTGGGGGGTCCCAATTAGCTCTAATTGCTAATTAATGGCGTCCAGATGACTGTGTGACTTGCCGGCTTCTTGAGCTGACTATATACTACTTGCCCACGCCCGGGATTCTGTCTACTCTGATTTACCTTGTACAATGTGCATCTTGTCTTTTCCAAAATGTGGTCTTACAAAAATTGGGCCAGTGCAGCAGATATTTTTCATTACTTTTCCTTTGCATGAGCAAAAACTTGTTGCACTTGCAAACAAGTTTCACAATGAAGTTTTATGCATTGTGAATCAAAATCAGTGAAATAGATCCGATTATGACAGTACTTTCAAGTGGCTCCCCGAGACCTTTGGCATCTCCATGCAGTCAGAACTTATTCATCATAGTTCTGATAACTTATGATTAGTTATGATTTTTCTTAGGCTGCACTTTCGTAAGTTGGCTGCAAAGTTGTAGGTCCCTAACAAGCATGAAAATGTCACGCCGTGCTTCACTAGGTGTTGTCAAGCTCCAACGGAGCTTTTTGTCCTTGGCTCCCCCACAATATTGTGGAAATAAATACTATTATTATTACAGCATACAGACAAAAAAAGAAAAGTAAAGTGAAAATTAGGACCAGATGTCTTGCCTGCCCATGCCTTTTGGGGATAATAATGCATGAAACGGAGGATAATGTGGTGCTTTTGTCAGTGTTCAGGAAATACGTGATGTGGAATGTTGTATGCACTAAAAAGCACCCAGCAGCATTGTAGAATGATCGCTGTATGCTATATCTGTACCTTCCCCCCGTTTATTTCAAGCGTCAATGAGCCATAAAGACCGCTGTGTATCAACGTGAAGGCGGAAGCTGCAACCAACTAGTTACGCCTTGCAATATAACCTAACTGATGTAGGTAATCAGCAGAAAACATCGCTACTATTGACTACTTCCTATCTCTGCATATAATTTTTCACCTCGTGCTATCTCCCCAGGCAGAAATCTGGAATGGGACCATTTCAAAATGGTTTAACGAACTGGTCCCACTCTGGTCCCACCCTAGTAATGGTCCCACTCTGGTCCCACTTGCCAAGTGGTCCCAAGGGGGACCAGTTCGTTAAACCACTTCAGAATGGGACCACTCTGGAATGGGACCACTTCAAAGTGGTTTATTGGACAGGTCCCACTTTGAGTGTGTCCCACTTAGTGACTGGGACCAGTTGAAAGTGGAACCAGCTTCACGATGGTCCCACTTGAACTGGAACCAGCGGAATTGATCCAGTGGCCCCCTCTGCTAAGTGGTCCGGGATCCGGCCACATAGCAGCTGGGGCCACTGAATGCATGACTGAAAATAATGCGTAGAAATGCACATATTGTTCAAGTAAATGCCGTTTATTCTGCTAAAAGCATACACTGAGCAGAAAGAAATAATCAATACATCTCTACTTGTTCATACTACGCAGTATAAGTCTGATCACTCACTGTGTCTTGACAAAGCATATGCCTGACTGTGCGATGCACTCACGGACCACAGGGAGCTTTCGTTCGTTGGCCACCTCACATCTTGTATTTTCTTAGAGAAGATGACACATGACACTCCTGTTTTCCATGCAGGTCACGACACCCCCTTCCTCTTCACCGTACGTTCGGAATCTTCTTATCCTGTTTCTCTTCAAGTTCCTCCTAAGTTTCTAAAATGAAACATCTATTTAATAGTAATCAAAACATCACGGTCATCACTCATACCTGCAAACATTCGCGACGTGCAGTGCGATTGGCGTTTCACAGTGCGTTTTGCCCCTACGCCGTTTAGGTCTTCTTGGCGTCAAAACTCTTCCGGGAAATCGACAATGTGTTGCACAGGTACTATTGTCATCGCATTGTCTTACAAAGCCCACTAAAACACACGTAAATACTGCACAGGAGATACACCATCCTTGCGACGGCAACTGAAGACCAAACCAACTTGCTGCGACGCGTTCAAGCTCTAACTGCCATGCATGCCGCCATATGCCACCTGCCACTCTCGCCTCTTTCGCCCTTCCTCTCCCTCTCGGCTCTCGCCGTTTGAAGTTTGAATTTGTAGCCGCCGTAGCGTCTTCACATTGCATCAGCCTCTGCAGTTACCCTTTCTTTTTTTTTTTTCGTTGTCTTTCTTCTAGTTATTTAGCTTAATTTTTGTTGTTGTTGAGATGTATTTTGTACCTTTCTCTGGTGCTTAATATGTTATGATATGCACCTTCAGATGGGAATATGTGCTCGAATTGGAGTTACAGGGATACAGCATATATTTGATCGCAGACGCACGCACATGGATAAACAGCAATAAAAAGAGATCATGCATGTGCTAAAATAGATCAGAGTAATAGATCAAACAAAACCAGAAGGATATATGACAAGTGTGGACAAGATGAAATCTCAAAGGGGAAAGCTGGGAAGCTGCCCAACTTGGAGTCTCAAGTGACCATTATGGGAACAAAATGGTACCTGTGAGGCTCCAGCTGGAAGTGCTGGAACCATCTGAGCCCAAAATCGAACCTGCTGAAAGCCAGAGTGGGAACCACACACCACTTTGGCACCCTTCTGGGCCCAGAATGGAACCCACTTAAAGCCAGAGTGGGAACCACACATCACTTTGGCACCCATCTGGGCCCAGAATGGAACCCGCTTAAAGCCAGAGTGGGAACACTGCACCACTTTGGGACCCATCTGGGTCCAGAATGGAACCCGGTTAAAGACAGAATGGGACCACTAACGCCACTTGGGGACCCATCTGGGACCAGAATGGAACCCGCTTAAAGCCAGAGTGGGATCATTAATACCACTTGGGGACCCATCTGGGACCATTCAACTGCAAATGGAACCACTTGGGGACCATTCGGGAACCAGTCCTGATTTCTGCCTGGGTCTCATGCATGTCATAAACATATAGGTACGTTCGTATAATGTCTGTAAGCAATACAGTACTTTTTTTAGCTGTCAATAAGTTGTTCTTAACAGGTGAAATCTGAGGCCATCGTTCCGTTGCAAGCAAAGTGATCATACTACGGTGCCGCAGTTTGACGTAGTTGGAACAAGATGGCATAAATCAACACTAAGCGATATTTTATCTATCGAATCACAGCGATAGTTTATTTCACATATGATGGGTACCAATATGACTCCGTGTAGAAGTGCACCTCCGATCCGATTCACTGAGCGAACCCAAACACCGGTGTCGTCGGCGGTCACTGCGAGACCAATTTTATGAACCTGCATGCTCAGCTGCAATAATAATCATTAAAACTGATTACCGAGGTTGAAAGAAGTCACGAAATACCGCACAGAAGTAGAATCCGTATTGTTTACAAACGTTTCGAAACCGATCACGGGCGCAGCCATGTTTTTGGTGACGTGAACAGTGACGTAGCTCATGACGTGCGACCAGGACCTGTCCAGAATGCATTGCGGACCCCCGACACGCTACATTGGTCAGCTCAGTGACGCCAGCAATGACGCAACGGCCTGTCATATATCCCCCCCCCCTCGGCGTCTTTCGTCTCTCCCTCTCTCTCCTTTCGTTTGCTCGTCAGCTGTGAAGAGGGAAGAGGACGAAATCCGAGCGCCGAGGTGACTACGAGTTCGTGCGTGCCGGCTGCGTGCGACTTGTGTATAACCTTCGGAAAATTTGGTCCTTGCATTAATGTGGAGATGACTTGCAGGGAACTCCAGGCATGAACGTTCCTCCGTAGTGACAGTTGTTATGAGTTGTAACCGTGTGAAATAACTTGCGTGGTGGTTTGCAATAAACACGGTCCACAATTCAACATATAGTGAACTCTTTATGACATTTATTGTCTTGGCAGCGCTGGTGTACAAACGTTGACACTCACGCGTAAATGAAATAGTAGCATTTCGATATTTAGAATTATAATCCATGTCAAAGCCTGTGTCTCGCGTAACGTGTCAATAAATTTTATTTAAAGAGAGCAATAAAAAGAAAAACCGGCCTCGGTGGCTCAGTCGGTAGCGTGTTCGCCTTCTGACCCCGAGATCGCGGGTTCGAACCCGGCCGAGGACGCCAGCAACTTGGTGGCAGGGTACAAGTTGCTTAGACACGCAGTCTACCGCGAGGGACGTTAAATACGGGGTGCCGTGTGATGAGCTTTCATCGCATCACATAGGAGTCATCCTTTGTCGACCAGTTATAAGTCCCTGAAACCCTGAAACAAGCAAGAACGTGCAGGAATCAATCAATATAAAAGTTTTACATGTCAAAATTTTAAATCAAGAAATTAATTAATTAAATTAAAAAATTATATGTAAAAATTTTATATTGATTTTAGTAGGGCTGATATGTGTTTCATCAGTTATTTTAAGCTGCAGCTTAAAATGACTGATGTTCGATTCATTTTTGGAACATTCATACAAGTCCATTATTGATCGACCAAACATGAAACATAAAATGATGCGTGCGTTCCATGCACACATTTGGCATATTACAGTACTTGGCGTTTTTCAACCGTCCAGTGGTTGTTGAACCCCATCCAGCGACATTGCTTTGTCGCTCGATGGCTTTCCGGGTCTAATATCTTGGCCTGCAGCTGTCATATCGGGACGCGGTTTTTTGTGACGAATTCCCGTTTCTTTCCCCTTCGCCTGCATGCTCGTGGCTTCTGAGAAATCCTGACAGTTGCCGAGATATTTGGAAATTCAAGGCTCCCGCCGCTGCTTCCGACACCTCCAAAGTCCCGTACCTCTCGCCCCGTTTGTCGGATCGAGACCAAAATTTAGGTCCGAACAGGTCTGGAATAGCTCTACGATCGCTCAAATCACACTAGCAGCTGATCTCTAGTGGTTTAGAAGTAGTACGAGGAGACGCGTTAGAAACGCCGTTTTTTCGAACTTCGGGGCCCTTTTTCGGAAATAAGCTCGCGTCGGACATGATGTATCTTTGGAGAGCATACTGTTATCGACGCGGTGCACGTGGTAAAATTTACCACATTTTTCCAACTTTAGCGGTTCTCGAGTTACAGGTTTCCGCGCTAACTGGCCTCCCAGTACATGGGACCGACGGCTTTTTTCCCCAAATTGTTCCCCTTGCTGCGACATGGTCGTGTTTCCCTTCGTTGTGACAGTCTCGATGTGCTCTTTCGAACAGCGTTGATCCCGTAGACGCGCGACGTTCCGTTCTCGCGATATCGGCTTAAGAGTATGACGAGGCGACCAGTGTGGCTAGCGCAACTCTGAAACGCTTCCCATTGTTCGGAGTCTCAACTCGCATACCCGACGTCCGATTCAGTCAAAATGTTGTGTGCATGTGCTCTGTTCTCTGCTCTACAACTTTCTCATTCAAACCACCCGTCCATTTCTAGAGTTAAGGCGTCATTCTCGAAATTCCTGACACCGACCACCATTTCCTGACTTTGTCCCCGTTTTCAGGTTCTAAGCCCGCGGCGGATGCGAATTTCCTTTTAATAGATAAACGCACTCGACATAGGCAACGCGTAGAAACTTGCGGCACCTTTCTATCACTCTCCGTTCCCGAGTTAGGACACCGTGGCAACGGCGGCCCTCTTATACATGACCGGGGGCATTTTTCTCGATATCGGGTTTTTGTTGGCGTAGAAAGGCGATTGAGGTCTCTTTTTGACGGGGGAAGCGTCTTCTTTTCGATAGTATTAGTCGCGTCTTCGCGCGACTTTCCGTTCTCTTGCCATAGTGCAAGGAGCGCCTGAACAGCATGCATCTTGCTTCCCTTCCGCCGCCGCCACCAGGCGGGGCTCTGGCCAGTCCTCCTCAGGTAACCGAGGATGCGGCTGTAGAGTATGTACCACTGCGCCAATCTACAACGTTGCAAGTTCATTGGCCCAGACTGTGTGCGCGCTCCGATTGGTCGACAACGTTTTGAAATCGCATTTTGTACGCGCGCATGTGTGTGCAGCGTCCCAGCGGCCGTTTCAGCAGTTTCAGCATAGTTTCAAAATAGCTCGCATCGGTCGGTACGGCGTCAGACCTCTTGTGTTCCGTGTTTTGGTGATGTCAATCGGCAGAACAGTTTGTGATTCTACGCGTGTTGTGCTGTTCATGGACACGACTGTTATCCCACGTACAGTCTATCAACTACGGAACTGGAATGCTTCGTGGGCTGGTGCGGTTGGAGCGTGAAGAACGCGTTCGGGCGCCGTCGGATTTTGAGGCCTCACAACAAAGACAGGATTTCGATTACGTGCCACACAAGCGCCTTTTCCGCTCTGCAAACAACGAAAGAAGATGCTCATCATAAAATCAGCCGGCAAGGCGTCCTCTTGTGTTCCGTGTTTCGGTGATGTCAATCGGCAGAACAGTTTCTAGAAGTGTTCGCTGGTTTATTCATGCGTCGATCTGATTCAACGTGTGTTGTGCTGTTCGTGGACATGACTATTATCCCACGAACAGTCTATCAACTCCGGAACTGGATTGCTTCGTGAGTTGGAGCGGTTGGAGTGTGAAGAACAAGCGCGGGTCCCGTCGGACTTCGAGAGCTGTGTTCTTTTTTTGCTTCAAGTTCGAACTTAGTTACAGTGCGTCAGCAACGCAGTGGACTTTGCACAGTGCATCCATGTATCAGATCTTTGAACCAGTGCTTTGTGTCAAATAAATATTTCTTTTAGCCAAAAGAAGCTTCAGTTATTTTGAGTATCGGGTAACTGCGGAAGGCGTGAAATCCGGTATAAGTCGATGGTGGCCAGAACCGGTCGAAAGGTCAGCCAAAGTTAAGGCTCCTGATTGGCCGATTGGCATTGCATAATTTCTACAACGTTGCACTCTCATTGGTTGTGTGCCCAGTGTTGTGTGAATTATCTCAAACTATGGGCTGTATGGGGAGCTGTTGGAGCCTGCTCTGGCGCTCTGGCGTCCATTTCGCTTGCAAAGTTCGTTGAGGTCGGACGCGTTTGTTCTCGCATCCGGATTTTCGCGTTTCGTTGTGGCTCTGGGCTCCTCTGGTGCACCGAACTGCTGTGGATGTGTTATTCTGCTCTACAGGTGATGCCTGGACGTGCTTTCTTGTGTGCGTGTTGGAAGATACGTCCAGAAGCCCTTAGATTTGGTGAAGTAAAGGTTAGTTGCGTGCCTGTAATGTCATGTTTCGTGCTTTTTGTTCAATATCCTTTCCGGCATGTGGGTTCCTCCTACTTTATGCTCTCAGTGTGAATATTACCGTTGTGATTCCTATTCCCTTATCTCTATCTGTTAGCTCAGTATCCCTATTGGTAAACCTCCAACGCTTATCAGGTTGAAGATGTCACATGTGATGCTCCAGTGGCCCTGCTACTTACGACGAATTTGTGAATTTCAGATGCTTTTCACGGATCGATTTTCGTGAACAACGCAGATGAGCCAGCACACACACGACGTGGGAAAGTGAACAGATGCGTCACGGAAATGTTGAAAGACATCAAGTAGGTCGCGCCAAAGTACGTTGCAGAGCTCTTCACTGATTTGTGTTTACTGTGAAACAGATGAGGCATACGCCTCACCCATGCAACTCCGTCATCTGCTCCACGGCAGTGCAAGCCTTTACAGCTGTGTCCTTGAATGTAAAAAAATGTGAATGGTATTAATAAATAAAGGGAAGTAGACGGTATTTTATTGTACTCCTCTCTTATTATTTTTGTTCAGTGCATGTGTATGCATGTATCGCCACAGCCAAATTTCATACCGTGTCCCCATACACGCAATGTACAGATCATATAGGAGACGCAGGTCCTACATCTCCTATAATACCTATATTGCTCCTATAAAACCTATAACTCCTGTACACCACTTATAGGTCCTATATCCAATAACATCATATGAGGATCTACATATAGGATTTTTCAGTAGGGTAAAGGTCACTTTTTTACCCCACCAATACGAAGAGCGTGCCGAATTCACTCAAATTCATGATAATTCACAGTGATATTCACGAGCTATCCCATCGAAACAAATAGCCGAATATCATGCTTTTCGGAGCACCGATGACTTTTTGAGCGCAATCGCTCTCGGTGCGACGAAAGGAGGTTCCGAAGCCAGCCCACAGAATGATAGTAGAAAAAGTAACAGTTCCTAAAATTGGGAGAGGGAAAGCATTATCCCAGCGAAAGTCGGACGTGATAAGCCGTGCTTGTTTTATCTCTTTCTGCGATGTCGGGGAGGGCTGGGTTTCCAACCTCCTTTCGTCGGACTGACAAAGATTGCGCTGAAAAATTCATCGTGCGCTATTCTGTGCGACCTCCATAGAGTATGATGTTCGGCTATTTTTTCCGATGGGACACCTCCTGAATATCCCTGTCAATTATCATTAATTTGAGTAAATTAGACACGCCCTTCACATTGGTGGGGTAAAAAAGTGACCTTTACTAGGCAAATTTTCGACTTAAGCTCGCAAAAATTTACATAATTAAACTCACGTTACACGACATTCACATGAGGAGGTGGCAAAAAGCCAGTAAGAACAAATGTCATTTACCGCATCACTCTAGGTGGTGTAGTTTTTTTTTTTTATAATTCAATGACACGTTTTCTGGGACACCCTGTATGTCATATATTATATACTGCCCTTTCGTATTTTGTTTGTGTGTATGTGTGCACATGCCATTACGAACTCATATAAGGTACTGGGTATGTGTACTTAATTGTTTATTCTCTCTCATAGCCAAACTTGCTGATGGTGTTTCAATGAACGCCATACTGAAGACAGTCAGAAAGACAACTGGTTCTGCCCTTAGTCGAAGGCTTCTGCTGTCAAGACAGGACCTACACAATATATGCACCCAATATGGAATCAACCATAAAGAACGACTGCATGAAAATGATACTCTAAGTGTCTAAGTGTGGAAGAATGGAGACATTCTGGGCAAGACTCTTCCGTGCTCTTCTATAAAAAGCAAGGACAAGAGGAGCACAACGACATGACTCCTGTCAATGTATATGCCAAGGATGACTTTGCATTGTACCTTATGTCACCCCCTCAAGCAGAAGCTCTTGCAGCATTTGGCAAAGACAAAATATGCACAGACACAACACATCCCATTAAACCATTTACATCCAGGCAATATCTATGTGATATCCAATTCCGGATATTTGGATATCTGCTGGAGGTTCGTGAGGATCCAACTTACATCTACAGGACGTCCGTGAGATATGCATTTTAACCCTCCTTTGTCATCCCAGATATGTCCCCGCAAGGTATTTTAGTGGATATCTGGACACAGATTGGACGTCACATATATCTGACATAAAGCGTTCGGCCACACTCCGACACACAGTCCACTAAGGTGCTTTCACCTTAAGACCGTTTTCTCCCCTCCACCGCGTACGCATTTTTGAAGGGAGACCAGAGCATTCACAATAGCCTCTGTTCACCAAATGGCCAGAGCATATACTGAAATACAAGTTGCTGGGGCACATTCGTTAAGTGTATTGGGCCGTGATGCATTTGTAACGGTGAGGGGGTGCTTCTTTCCAATTAACCCGTGTCTCTGCAGAGTCAAGGCATAACCAATAACGTTTCTCACCTTTCTTCCTGCCAAGTACTATGTTTTTAATTCAAGCTATTGTCTATAATATGATTAGCTGCTTAGTGGAGCTGTAAAAGTGATCGAATTCCACTGTTGCTTGACGAGCGTTACGCATAGATAAATACTTTCACGGCTAGCGGCACGCGAACGATAAAAATAAATAATGATTTTACTTGTTCCCCCCTCTCCAGTTAGCGTTTACAGAAGTTTTTGCTTGCTTTCAGCACAACAAAAATGTGGCTGTCAGAACGAGATGTCAAACTTCACATTTATCCGTATATCTCCAAGCGACATCCTGGCGACGTTCCTCTGGCGTTCAACCAGTGCCCAATATCTCATGTACTGCATATTACATGGAAATCCCATTGATCTCCAGCCTGCTTCCTAAAGTCAAATATCCAAAACGCGATATCCTGCAGATGTATCTAGGGCATCTGTTATTTACTGGGTAAAACCAAAACGCGAATGTCGTTCTGAGACATCCCGTAGATATCGCATGGTTGTCCAGATATTGAGGACGTCCGCGACCTTATGGGGCTGTCCTATGGATATGAATGGTTTACTGGGATGGCACCACGGGCTATGATTTTCATTTGACGACCCTCCTAACTGTGGATGAGTTTGCTGCTGGGATACCCTGTGCTTACTGTATCTCAAGCAAAGTGAACTCGGATGTGATGGCACATTTTTTTTCCAAGATAAGGGAAAGAACAGGGTTAATAGACACAGATGTGTTTATGTCAGACGATGCCAAGGAGTACATCAACGGCTGGTTGAGTGCAATGAGTGAGCCAAAAAGGAAGCTTCTATGTTCCTGGCACGTGGATAAAAACTGGCGCAAACAAATAAATGAAATCTTGCCTGCTGGTGTCCTGCGTGCAACTTTGTACAAGACTTGTAGAGTCCTCCTGCATTGTGATGACGAGCAAGAATTCACTCATCTCCTCAGTGCCTTCTTAGAAAAGCTACAAGAAAATAGTGACACCCAACGTTTCGGTCACTACTTCTCAAGGACATACGCTTGTCGTCCATCAGAGTGGGCTCTGTGTTTCCGCAAGGGTGCAGGTCTGAACACTAATATGTACCTGGAGGCCTTCCACAAAACCCTCAAGCATGTGTACCTTGAAGGTAAATCCAACCGAAGGGTTGACAGATTGCTTGCATGCCTTGAAAGCTTCACTGAGGACAGGTTGTACGACAGGCTCATTAAGATTTGCAAAGGAAAAAAGACATATCGAGTGCAAGCCATCGAGCCCAAACACAGAGCATCTGCAAGCATTCCGAAGACAAACATTACTGCTTGTGATGATAACAACTTCATCGTCAAGTCACAGACAAACCCAGGACTGGAATATACAGTACATGAGATACATGTACTGTATCTAAGAGATAATGTAACTGAGTGAATGATAAGTAACTGTAACTGAGATAATGTACAGTACGTGAGATATATATATATGGCTACTTTTCCATTGAAAACAGCTGTGGCAACCCCCCTCGCATCCTCCCCCTTGTGAACGAAGAGATCAATAGGCGATACCCTCATGGCTGACGTTTTCACGAGAAATGGGTGCAACGTGATGATCTACGATATGATATATATGCTATGACAATACATCTCTACAGATTTCTTGAAAGGGCTTTCATAGGGTTATGTATATAAAGTACTTGAGACCACCCCTTTAAAGGAGCATTAAAGTGGTATCTAACATGGCCCAAAACTGCTGTCATCTTGTAAAGCAGTATGTGAAAAACATTGCCACAAAATATTTCTGTCCAAAGGTGTATCACCACGGTGCAATTAATTTGGAAAATCGCTGCCGCGGTGACAGGCCGGAGCGCTCCAACTGCAGACCACACCCACTCTAGTGTGACGTTCGTGGTAGAGAGCCCCTCATTCGTTCGTAGGAAAAACCGTCTCCTTCGAACATTGCGAGCTGCTTCTTGTTGACTTCTATTATTTATATGATTTATATCACGTTTTCTTAAAAAAAAAGAAGCATATACGCAGCCTGAGAAAAGAAGATTACGATCACAAGAGTAATATATCCGTGGCTTCTGTGCAATCTCAGAATTCACAGCAGCAGAAAGCTAGCTATGGCGGCGGTATTGTGGCGCCACCTGTTAGCCACTGAACCAACTGCGCGGTGGAAACAGTCGGACAGGCTGCACACTGTCGAGAAGCACGGGTTTTTTGCTGTACAAACGCAGTTAATTTCGGGCTGCACCACTCGTTCTTCCCGTGGTGCCTGCGGTCCCAAAAAATCGTGGTTGTGTCGTGGACACCCTTCAAACCCTCCGTTTCGGACATCACGAAGCCGGAGAACGCATGGCGTCTCCGAAGCGGTAGCAGACGCTCCGGCCTGGGCGGTGTTGCTCACCTCGATCATGTGATCCCAAGTCCAATGAGGAGCGTCCTCACCACTTGCGTCACATGGTGACGTGTGTGGTGGCGCTCATCACGTGCTTATCGTGAAGGCGAAGGAGGGTGTTTCGCGCGCGGGAGGTTCGGAAAGCTATTGCAGGCGTCCCAATTTAGTTACGGTTGCACTAATTGTGGGAAAACTGTTTTCGGCCGCCTAATATTCCATACTGACCAAAAACAGAAACAAAGTTGTGCGCCTCTAGACTGCTCCTTTAAAGGCAACGATCGATTATGAGTGTTTACTTCTGATGGGGACTTGCTTCTTGACCCTATACACAAATTACAATCTAGGTAGTGGTCGTAGATGTTGACACGACAGAAAGAAACTACCCCGCAAATTTGCCTCTAGTTTCACAGGGACATAAGTGCCTCATTTTTACACACACCACAAATACATGTAATTCAGAACACAAGATAATTTTTGAAAGAAGATAAAAGGAGTGTGTTCTGGAAACATCAACTATTGCAATGCCAAAAAATAATGAAAATGGTTCTATGACAAAGATATAAAATCCCACGATAAATAGCCGACTATACATTTAATGCACGTTTTCCACAGTCCGCACCACGAGAAAGCATGTAACAGTGTCCCTAGTTAAACTTTTGGTCCAAATAGATTTAATATGATGCTGGTGCTTGTTATGCGGTACAAATGCTCATTATATGAGACACTACAGTCATGTAAAAGGCTTGCATATGGTATTGCACATATATGCTAAGCTGCAAATGGGACTTTGGCATAGGACTAGGACTGTACCAGCTGTGCAATTCATTTATGGGCATTCATCTATCGCCTTTTGTCTTATACTATATAACGCTAAAGAAGGATTCGTAGCACTACACTTTGTTGAAGAGGACTTCAGTGCCAGAAACAGCTGCACAGGAATATAAGCAGCCTGTACAACCTGGTACGACTGAGTCTGTCCCCGTTATGCATGCATGTAGACAAACAGATCAAAAGCATACTGCTGAAGATAATGTTTAAATTAGCCAGATGATTCTTTATCACACGGATAGCACTGCATGGTAACACACGGAACGACAGCTTCAACAGTGGTGGAAAAGAGAGTATAACAATTATGTTTGGCTAACTTCATGGCACAACCACAGAGTCTAATAAACAGGATGCCTGCCTGTCCTTAATATGGTTTGGGTATTTCACAAATGAGACATGTGCTTTCAATCAAGATCAACGGGGACACAATCTTCATCAAGTGATAATCACGCTGACATGGTCACTGCGTTTGCAAATCGGTACAGGCTTACTTTTTTGCATACGGGATAGAAGTTCGCTCAAATACGACATCGATTACTTCTCAAGCACTTATGCCGTAGCAGCTTTCAAGCAGTCAGATTGAGATTTCAAGATTTAAGCAACAGTCCAGAATGGAATGCAAGAAAACCGAGGTACATAATGTAAAAACCCCGAGACTAGGGAACCTACCTAGTCTCGGGGTTTTTACATTATGCATCATCTTCACCAGCTCGCTTGCTTCCTAGCCATTTTTTCATTGTTAAACCGAGGTAGTTGGGAGATTGATCACTTCTGGGTCTAGGACTTGAGCGCTAACATTGTCTCGCGTAGATACACATACTCGTCACACACATACACACACGCAACACCTCGCAGTCACAGCAACCGTCGCTGGATCATGTGTCTCCCATATCGCACCCCATCAACGGATAATTTTCATAAACACGGCGCACGTCCCACACAACCAAAAACATATACCGTTGAGGGGCCGACGGCTGTCATGGCTGGGTAATCACTCGCGTCTTTTCCCATACACCTCACAGCAAACGTCGCCGCATCCACTCATCGTAGTAATACATAATACTTTCGCCTGGTCCACAGAACCAAGAACGGCTCCAACGCCGCTGACATGCCTCGAAACAACAACAACAAAAAAAAAAAAAAAAAACGAAAGAAAAAACGAATGAACGAAAACAGAAAAACGTCACTAGTGACGTCACTTAGTTGACCAATAGGCGCTTCCGGCCGTTCCTGGGCCCAACTGCTCGTCTTGTAACCACCACAACCTACTACATAGATGGGTAGAAATCCAGCGAACCGGTAGAATGTAGGAAGGGAGTTGCCTCAGGACAGAAGCCGCCGATATTTCGAACAGAGACTGTTCTTCTTCTGACTGAAGAAGAACAGTCTCTTCGAAATATCGGCGGCTTCTGTCCTGAGGCAACTCCCTTCCTACAACCTACTACAGGTTTTCCCGGCGATTTTAATCCAAGTGCCAGCTAAATTAATCCTTGTACCAAACTAATTAATCCAGGTGCCATTTAAATTAATCCGAGTGCCATACAAAATAATCCAGGTGCCACTCAAATTAATCCTATATAAATGTTTGGCATGGTCGACACTTTGCCACAAAGGTGGTAGGGTCAACTACGGGGAACCCAACTTTTTGCGACTCACGTATGTCAGAGTTGCATGAGACACATACTCACTATTGTGGGTTATGGCAACTGTTTGCGACAACTTTCGTCATGCCGAGTATGGCCTGACCTTTTAGGACTTCACCATGTCGCTGCTGTACGGAATGGTGACTTACGACCATTATTGACTACAAAACCGTTTTGCCACAATTTTGACGAAGGCGGTTATGGCGTGACTTTATCGACTACTACTACGCCGATTTGGGGCAACTTTGGTGATCCCGAGTGCAGCATGACTTTTTGCCACTTCTTCATGTCGGAGCCGTATGGTGTAGTGCCTTATAATCATTATTCACAACTACACCTTTTCGGGACAATGTCCCGGAGCAGGCAATGGCGTGACTTTTTGGGACTTCCTCATGTTAGAGCCGTATGGCAGGCTGGTCTATGACTATTATTGATTAGTCTACCTTTTTGAGACAATTTTCATGATGCCATTTTCGGTGTGATGGTATGGTCGTTTACGACCATAACTGATAATTGCACCACTTTGGAACGACTTTTGTGATACGGGGTGTGGGGTGACTGTTTGGGATTTCGTCATGTCACACCTGTGTGGCGCGGTTATTTACAACCATTTTTGACTACTACACCTTTATGGGACAATTTTCGTAATGCTGGCTACGGCGTGACTTTTTGTGGCTTCCTCGTGTCGGAGCTGTATGGTATTGTGGTTTATGACTATTATTGACTACTACACCTTTTTGGGACAATTTTCGTAATGCTGGCTACGGCGTGACTTTTTCTGGCTTCGTCGTGTCGGAGCTGTATGGTACTGTGGTTTATGACTACTATTGACTACTACACCTTTTTGGGACAATTTTCGTAGTGCTGGCTACGGCGTGACTTTTTGTGGCTTCCTTGTGTCGGAGCTGTATGGTATTGTGGTTTATGACAATTATTGACTACTACACCTTCAGGGACAATTGTCGTAACGCTGGCTACGGCGTGACTTTTTGTGGCTTCCTCGTGTCGGAGCTGTATGGTATTGTGGTTTATGACTATTATTGACTACTACACCTTTATGGGACAATTTTCGTAATGCTGGCTACGGCGTGACTTTTTGTGGCTTCCTCGTGTCGGAGCTGTATGGTATTGTGGTTTATGACTATTATTGACTACTACACCTTTTTGGGACAATTTTCGTAATGCTGGCTACGGCGTGACTTTTTCTGGCTTCGTCGTGTCGGAGCTGTATGGTACTGTGGTTTATGACTACTATTGACTACTACACCTTTTTGGGACAATTTTCGTAGTGCTGGCTACGGCGTGACTTTTTGTGGCTTCCTCGTGTCGGAGCTGTATGGTACTGTGGTTTATGAGTATTATTGACTACTACACCTTTCTGGGACAATTGTCGTAACGCTGGCTACGGCGTGACTTTTTGTGGCTTCCTCGTGTCGGAGCTGTATGGTATTGTGGTTTATGACTATTATTGACTACTACACTTTTTTGGGACAATTTTCGTAATGCTGGCTACGCCGTGACTTTTTGTGGCTTCCTCATGTCGGAGCTGTATGATATTGTGGTTTATGACAATTATTGACTACTACACCTTTCTGGGACAATTTTCGTAATGCTGGCTACGGCGTGACTTTTTGTGGCTTCCTCGTGTCGGAGCTGTATGGTATTGTCGTTTATGACTATTATTGACTACTACATCTTTTTGGGACAATTTTCGAAATGCTGGCTACGGCGTGACTTTTTGGGGCTTCCTCGTATCGGAGCTGTATGGTATTGTGGTTTATGACTGTTATTGACTACTACACCTTTTTGGGACAATTTTCGTAATGCTGGCTACGGCGTGACTTTTTGTGACTTCTTCGTGTCGGAGCTGTATGGTATTGTGGTTTATGACTATTATTGACTACTACACCTTCAGGGACAATTTTCGTAATGCTGGCTACGGCGTGACTTTTTGTGGCTTCCTCGTGTCAGAGCTGTATGGTATTGTGGTTTATGACTATTATTGACTACTACACCTTTTTGGGACAATTTTCGTAATGCTGGCTACGGCGTGACTTTTTGTGGCTTCCTCGTGTCGGAGCTGTATGGTATTGTGGTTTGTGACTATTATTGACTACTACACATTTCTGGGACAATTTTCGTAATGCTGGCTACGGCGTGACTTTTTGTGGCTTCCTCATGTCGGAGCTGTATGGTATTGTCGTTTATGACTATTATTGACTACTACACCTTTTTGGGACAATTTTCGTAATGCTGGCTACGGCGTGACTTTTTGTGACTTCCTCGTGTCGGAGCTGTATGGTATTGTGGTTTATGAGTATTATTGACTACTACACCTTTCTTGGACAATTTTCGTAATGCTGGCTACGGCGTGACTTTTTGTGGCTTCCTCGTCTCGGAGCTGTATGGTATTGTGGTTTATGACTATTATTGACTACTACACCTTTTTGGGACAATTTTCGTAATGCTGGCTACGGCGTGACTTTTTGGGGCTTCCTCGTATCGGAGCTGTATGGTATTGTGGTTTATGACTATTATTGACTACTACACCTTTTTGGGACAATTTTCGTAATGCTGGCTACGGCGTGTTTTTTGTGCCTTCCGCGTGTCGGAGCTGTATGGTATTGTGGTTTGTAACCATTATTGACTAATACACCTTTTTGGACAATTTTCGTAATGCTGCCTACGGCGTGACTTTTTGGGGCTTCCTCATGTCGGAGCTGTATGGTATTGTGCTTTATGACCATTACTGACTACTACACCTTTTTGGGACAATTTTCGTAATGCTGGCTACGGCGTGACTTTTTCTGGCTTCGTCGTGTCGGAGCTGTATGGTACTGTGGTTTATGACTACTATTGACTACTACACCTTTTTGGGACAATTTTCGTAGTGCTGGCTACGGCGTGACTTTTTGTGGCTTCCTTGTGTCGGAGCTGTATGGTATTGTGGTTTATGACAATTATTGACTACTACACCTTCAGGGACAATTGTCGTAACGCTGGCTACGGCGTGACTTTTTGTGGCTTCCTCGTGTCGGAGCTGTATGGTATTGTGGTTTATGACTATTATTGACTACTACACCTTTATGGGACAATTTTCGTAATGCTGGCTACGGCGTGACTTTTTGTGGCTTCCTCGTGTCGGAGCTGTATGGTATTGTGGTTTATGACTATTATTGACTACTACACCTTTTTGGGACAATTTTCGTAATGCTGGCTACGGCGTGACTTTTTCTGGCTTCGTCGTGTCGGAGCTGTATGGTACTCTGGTTTATGACTACTATTGACTACTACACCTTTTTGGGACAATTTTCGTAGTGCTGGCTACGGCGTGACTTTTTGTGGCTTTCTCGTGTCGGAGCTGTATGGTACTGTGGTTTATGAGTATTATTGACTACTACACCTTTCTGGGACAATTGTCGTAACGCTGGCTACGGCGTGACTTTTTGTGGCTTCCTCGTGTCGGAGCTGTATGGTATTGTGGTTTATGACTATTATTGACTACTACACCTTTTTGGGACAATTTTCGTAATGCTGGCTACGCCGTGACTTTTTGTGGCTTCCTCATGTCGGAGCTGTATGATATTGTGGTTTATGACAATTATTGACTACTACACCTTTCTGGGACAATTTTCGTAATGCTGGCTACGGCGTGACTTTTTGTGGCTTCCTCGTGTCGGAGCTGTATGGTATTGTCGTTTATGACTATTATTGACTACTACATCTTTTTGGGACAATTTTCGAAATGCTGGCTACGGCGTGACTTTTTGGGGCTTCCTCGTATCGGAGCTGTATGGTATTGTGGTTTATGACTGTTATTGACTACTACACCTTTTTGGGACAATTTTCGTAATGCTGGCTACGGCGTGACTTTTTGTGACTTCTTCGTGTCGGAGCTGTATGGTATTGTGGTTTATGACTATTATTGACTACTACACCTTCAGGGACAATTTTCGTAATGCTGGCTACGGCGTGACTTTTTGTGGCTTCCTCGTGTCAGAGCTGTATGGTATTGTGGTTTATGACTATTATTGACTACTACACCTTTTTGGGACAATTTTCGTAATGCTGGCTACGGCGTGACTTTTTGTGGCTTCCTCGTGTCGGAGCTGTGTGGTATTGTGGTTTATGACTATTATTGACTACTACACCTTTTTGGGACAATTTTCGTAATGCTGGCTACGGCGTGACTTTTTGTGGCTTCCTCGTGTCGGAGCTGTATGGTATTGTGGTTTGTGACTATTATTGACTACTACACATTTCTGGGACAATTTTCGTAATGCTGGCTACGGCGTGACTTTTTGTGGCTTCCTCATGTCGGAGCTGTATGGTATTGTCGTTTATGACTATTATTGACTACTACACCTTTTTGGGACAATTTTCGTAATGCTGGCTACGGCGTGACTTTTTGTGACTTCCTCGTGTCGGAGCTGTATGGTATTGTGGTTTATGAGTATTATTGACTACTACACCTTTCTTGGACAATTTTCGTAATGCTGGCTACGGCGTGACTTTTTGTGGCTTCCTCGTCTCGGAGCTGTATGGTATTGTGGTTTATGACTATTATTGACTACTACACCTTTTTGGGACAATTTTCGTAATGCTGGCTACGGCGTGACTTTTTGGGGCTTCCTCGTATCGGAGCTGTATGGTATTGTGGTTTATGACTATTATTGACTACTACACCTTTTTGGGACAATTTTCGTAATGCTGGCTACGGCGTGTTTTTTGTGCCTTCCGCGTGTCGGAGCTGTATGGTATTGTGGTTTGTAACCATTATTGACTAATACACCTTTTTGGACAATTTTCGTAATGCTGCCTACGGCGTGACTTTTTGGGGCTTCCTCATGTCGGAGCTGTATGGTATTGTGCTTTATGACCATTACTGACTACTACACCTTTTTGGGACAACTTTCGTAATGCTGGTTACAGTGTCCTCCCTTCACCGGCTAGCCTGAAGAGGCAGTCACATATAACCAGCTCTTACTGCAGACACTTTTTAGCAAGCATCCCGACCGGTTGAAAACTGCTGATTCATTTTTGCGACGAAATAAGCATCAAGTTGAAAAGCGAAGAAAGTCAGCTCTGACTGAGAACATATAAGTCGTGAATACTTGTCAAACTCTTTTTCAGAGCACGCACCGAAAATTGTGTTCATCGCATACATTCTAAACATTTAACATTATTTGTCCGCCGGAATATGCTGGGGCACTACTCTGCACCTGTGTCATGCCAACCAGAATCAAAAAGTGATAGAAAGCTTGTCACGTCCGTTTGGATATGAAAATCTGTATTGCATTTTCGTTGTGTCACCTTTTGTCTTCGCGATTGTTATCCCTTTAGGTACACCCCTCATAGTGCTGCCTGTAAATGAGATCAGCCAGGAAACCGTGTGTGTGTGCCAACAGCATAGGCTGTACAACCTTCCGTAATTTGTAAAAAAATATAATATTTCAGGTGGGAAAGTTGTGATGAAGCAAAGACAAAAGTATGGCTTACAAGGGGAGTTTAAAAAAGCATCTGCAGCACACCCAGATACTCTTTGGAGGCAGTTGTAACTATAACTGAGTATGTTTGGGGAGGGGTAACCCTAGCTGTAGCTTAATTACTTTTGAGGCTGACTATCTGTAGCTGTAACTCACTACTTACGAAACGTAATTTTCAGAACCCTGGACAGCACCAAATATTAAAATTGTCGTTGGAAATATAGAATCGCTCTCCCAGTTGATCGTAGTTCTGAAGCCATTTAGCTAGCACCTCCCTGACCTTACTCACATCTGTACCGTTCTTGTCTTGAAGCTACCGCATGAGTAGCTTCGTTGAGTACCTATGGCCACCCAGCTGCGTATCCATAGACAAGTTACTAAAGCCTAGCCCATGCCGCTCGGTACTCAAAGCTTTCATAACCTGGTCAGTTGCGTACGCTCGAATTCTGTCCGCAACTGTGAAGAGTGCCCCTCAACGTCGCCTCCTCGTCTTTTGCAATCAAGTAAAGCGGTGTCTACACTCCAGTGTTACCTTTGTATATATTGCATTCGGAATTCGCCGGGATGCTTTCGAGAACGTCCTCTTCCGAATTTACACCAACGTGATCCTAAGTCATTAATAAGCGGTGAAGAAAAACGGCCTGCGTCGCTGTTGGCGAAATGCGGGGAATGTCGTCTGCAAGGGGCGTCGTCTGCGCTACGCTGCTACTTCCCATGTCTAATCGCTGCTTGCATGTATATTCCATTGATGCAGAAACGATGTCAGCCGCCTACGCTAATATACAGTTAACGTAGTGAGTAACCTTGTATAATACGCGGTTGACAGCGTGAACACATAAATGGAACATATATGCAAGCGGCGATTAGAAATGGGAAGCAGCAGCAGACGACGGTTCTTGCAGACGACACCCCACGCCGCCGCGTGCCTGCAAAAGCGTCGCCTGCTGTTTTCTTCTTCGCTTATCGATATCACAGGACCACGTTTGTGTAAAATGGGGAGAGGACGTCCTCGTAAGCATCCCGACGAACCATCAGTGCACTACAAAAAGGTATCAGTGGAGGACAGACGCCGCCTTGTTGATTGTGACAGACGAGGAGGCGACGTAAGACAGATGGCAGCTGCTCTCAACATTAATATCAATACTGCACGATGTATTATAAGGACTGACCGTGAAGAGCTGCTCCCTCGTGGAGGGCACTCGAAAAATTCTGGAGACGACGTGAAGGAAGCCCTCTCCAAAATTATGGACAAAAACCCTGCGTACACAATTGAGCAGATAAGGCAAACCTTGGAGGCGGATCGTCCAGACCTTACCATTAGTAAGTCGTCCGTAGATAGGCTACTGGATGGCCATGGCTACTCAACGAAGCTACTCACGCAACAGCCTCAAGACCGGAACCGTCCTGACGTCAAAGAGGCACGAAAGGTATATGCTGAATGGCTTCAGGACTACGGCCGACAGGCCTCTCGTATTCTGGTTGAAACTGAGAACAAAATACTGAAGCTACACGTTTTAAAGCGTATTAACTTAATTAGGCTTCGTCAAACTTGTTTGCAGTTACTAAACTTTAACTGAGCTAAGGTGCTTCCGACCGCGTAGCTTCTGTTTCTTGTTCCACGTACTCATGCTGTTGCGAATAGAAAACGAAACTGAAACTGTTGGACTGCAAGTGGATTTCGCGTGAGCTGCATGATGCTCGAGCTTTTGCTTCTTTTTTTTCTTTTTGTTTTCTTTTGTTGGAGCGTGTGATGGGCATTTTTTGCTCTACGTCCTTCTGCGGGAACGGACATACAGGCACATTAAATCTGGGTTGTTCGGTTTTCGACTCTTGCCTTCACTGAGTATCTTGGCTCAACGTATCCAGGAACTTAACCCAGCCGTCGTGAGCGCAACCAGCCCTTAACGAATTTTTCAGAACATGCCTTCACATGTACTGGCTTCAGATAATAGCCAAACACAAAAAGAAAGGCTCACGTTAAGAGTACTGATTTCCGTAAGGGATTAATTACACTTTTAAACATTAAAGTTTCCGCGAATTTAGCAATGCACAAATTCTTCATCACATTGATGGGAAACACCGCCAGCATTGGAATTTGCAAATTCACACCAGCAAATTGGAGCCATAGACAAGTGGAACCAGCAAATTTAAAAAAATTAATTTGACGTTGCACCGATTATATTGGCTTTCAACAGTTTGCTTTTTAGTTTTAGAAGCACATGACTTCAAAGGGAAACAAGCGCTATATTTCTGCTGCTTGAGTTACACACAAGCGTCACGTCAAAGGTAACGCCTGAAGCACAGGCACCTAGAAGATTGCCACCGGATTCCTTGTATAGCTCTGTTCATGAAGCGCTCTGCTTCCAGAAATAAAAACATGGCTCCTGTAAGCTACTGTATGAAGGCTAGTAACACAAACTCAGCTCTGCGTGGCATCCACAGCAGCTCAATCAGTACTGTGCGAATAGGAATCGCGAAATTACCAAAAAGAACAAATAAATGATGATAACGGCAGGTTTTCCGTCCTGTAGGCAGAAGGCTACCCCATTGCTAAAAGATATAGTGTGAGGAATGGTAACGCTGGAGATCAAAGCGTTCCGGAGAATGGCATAGCCAGGGCGATGACAGTGTGACACATGGGGACTACAGCACATTGCCTGGACTTTTTGGCTCGAAAAACGAAACAATGCACCTAAGACGGGCCAGGGTGCATGCGGCGGATCCTCTATTTTTCTTAGGGGGTGGCGCCCGCTATGGACAAGCCCCAGGTGCATGCTGGAGTTGCTCCATGTGAACCCCGTGTCGGAAATCGAGGGGATCAGGACATCTGGGCCCTCCTAAGTCTACTCCTGTTGGGGTGTCCCAGAGGCGGAAGGCCAGGGTGCGACGCGGCTGTCGAAGGCGCTGGGAAGTTGAAGATGGAGATAACGGCACTGGATAGTGTAGACATGGCAATCAGTGGCGTAGCGAAGGGGGCTTTTGGGGCTAAAGCGTCCCCCGGGCAATCGATGACGATGTGTTCAACATGTCCTGCGACACATTCCTTGAACATATGCCCTCCTGTCTATTCGCCAATTATTAAGACTGCAAAGTTAACCACACCCACGGTGTCAGGCACGTAACAAGAGTTCTGGTAAGTGAAAGTCCCAGTGAGTATCGCCGCTGCACGAAAACTGTCCCAAAATGGCGTAGTGGCCGAACAATGGCTTCACCTCGCCATCTTAAACAGTTATCACGTGAAAAATTTGCAGAAAGTCATGCCATACGCGGCATGACAAAAATTGTTCCAAAAAGGCGCACAGCCCACTAAAGGGTGAAAATCACCGTGCCTTACAGCTCCGACGTGAGGATCTCCCAAGAGGTCACGTTGTAACCACCTTCACAAAAATTGTCCCGAAAAGGTGTAGTTGCCGAGCTTAGTCGTAAATCACCATAACATAGAGCTCTGACATAAGGAAGCCCCAAAAAGTCACACTGCAACCAGATTTACGAAATTGTCCCAAAAAGGTGTAGTAGCCAATAGTGGTCGTAAACCACCATACCATACAGCTCCGTCATGAGGAAGTCCCAAAAAGTCACGCCGTAACCAGCATTACGAAAATTGTCCCAAAAAGGTGCAGTATAGTCAATGATGGTCGTAACTCATCATATACAGCTTCGACATTAGGAAGTCCCGAAAAGTCACTCCATAGCCAGCTTTACGAAAATTGTCCCAAAAAGGTGTAGTAGGCAATAATCGCCGTAAACCACCATACCATGCAGCGCCGACATGAGGAAATCACAAAAAATTGCGGCATAACAAGCATTACGAAAATTATCCCAAAAAGTTGTAGCTGTCATTAATGGTCGTAACTCATCATGTCATACAGCTCCGGCATGAGGAAGTCCCAAGGCGTCACGCCGTAACCAGCAATATGAAAATTGTCCCAAAAAGGTGTTGTAGCCAATAATGGTCGTAAACCACGATACCATACAGCTCCGACATGAGGAAGTCCCAAAAAGTCACGCTGTAACCAGCATTACGAAAACTGTCCCATAAAGGTGTAGCAGTCAATGATGGTCATAAACCACATTACCATACAGCTCCGACATGAGGAAGCCACAAAAAGTCACTCCTTAACCAGCATTACGAAAATCGTCCCAAAAGGTGTAGTAGTCAATAATGGTCATAAACCACGATATTATGCAGGTCCGACATGACAAAGTCCCAAAAAGTCACGCCGTGGCCAGCTTTACGAAAATTATCCCAAAAAGGTGTAGTAGTCAGTAAAGGTGGTAAATAACCGCGCCACACAGGTGTGACATGACGAAATCACAAACAGTCACGCCACACCCCGTATCACAAAAGTCGTTCGAAAATGGCGCAATTATCAGTTTTGGTCGTAAACCACCGTAACATCACGCTGGAAATGGCATCACGAAAATTATCCCGAAAAGGTAGAGTAGTCAATAATAGTCGTAGACCAGCATACCATACAGCTCTAACATGAGGAAGCCCCAAAAAGTCACGCCATAGCCTGCTCCAGAACATTGTTCCAAAAAGGTGTAGTTGTGAATAATGATTGTATGGCACCACACCATATGGCTTCGACACGAGGAAGTGGCAAAAGGGCACGCCGCAGTCGCACTCGGCATCACCAAAGTCCTCCCAAAACGGTGTAGTAGTAGTCAATAATGGCCCTAAACAACCATATCATACAGCTCTGACATGAAGAAGTCCCAAAAAGTCACGCCATAAGCGGTTTCGCCAAAATTGTGGCATACAGTTGCCATAACCCACAACAGTGAGTATATGTCATTTCATGCAACTCTGACATACGTGACTCACAAAAAGTTGGGTTCCACGTAGTAGACTGCACCACCTATGTCGCAAAGTGTCTACTATCCCAAGCATTTATATATGATTAATTTGAGTGGCACCTGGATTATTTTGTATGGCACTTGGATTAATTTAAATGGCGCCTGGATTAATTTGTTTGGCACTGGGATTAATCTAGCCTGCACTTGGATTAAAATCACCGTGAAAACCTGTAGATTATAACGACCATGTGATAGGCACCCATTCTCAGCGCTGGATTTGAAAGCTAGCGGTGGCGCTACTCATCGGCCCGCTTTAGTGCCGTGTATGCCAAAGGGAGTCTGGCCATTAATGGGACCTGCCTATACCTGAGGCTCCACCCACTTTTTGAGGCATAAAGCCAATCACAGGTCGAAACACAGTTGTCTAAATTATTACATCCAACCAGTGCTTACACCTCACCCTTATTTACTGGGTGCCACCATTTTGGAGAAACTCGATTGATTTGGATTGAAATAGATATCACTGGTGACAGACGAAAACGACGGATTTTGTGCCCACTTTTATCAACGCCCTCTGCATGGAGAGAGGCATGTTGGGAAGTCGCAGAATTGCAGAAATGGTTGCTGGCAGAAATGATTGGCCAGGAGAGAGGTACAACCGCTTCTTCGTAGCAGACGACTGCCCCCAAGAACACACACGGTCCTCAGGATATCCTCACAGTGTCATCGTGTCCTCGTCCTTCGAGGTCCCCAGAACGTCCTGAGGATGACACTCGCGGACTATCCGTGGAGAATCACTCAGGTACGTCCTGTGCCCGTCTCTGTGGGTAGCTAGCGGGACGAGAAATATTACTTTTTTAGTTACTTGTTCAGACTTCCTCAACACATTTGTTTTGTTTTTGGGCCTATCCTAGGACTTGATTCAGCGTAAAATTATCTGAAATAACAAAGACGGTTAAGAGCATCAACTGTTTACTATATACATAAAAAATACTTTCGTGTAGTAGGCTGCACTTCTTCAGGTTCAACCTGAAGAAGTGCAGCCTACTGCACGAAAGTCTTGATTCTGCATCGCCGGAAACTTGTGCATTGTTTTTTCTTCACGTTCTAAAATTATCTGCCTTGACTGACTGAAGAATGACTGTCTATCATACATGGAGCATTTCTCGTGGAAAGGACAGAAACGCTTTATTCTGTAGCACTGCTTTTGACTTTCAAAGTACATACCTGGATGTCTCAAACCAAAATGAGTAAGAAACATAGACTTTGCAGTGATGCGGAGCTAATGGTTCAATCATTTTCTCGCTTTGGGTATTTACTCTTTCCGTAATCGAAACAAACGTGGAGAGCTCACCGTTCGTTTTGTGTAGCAGCGAGCAGTACTGTCCAACCTACGGAGGGTCATGTTATCAGCAATAAATAGTATCTGTTTTCGGTTTCAGAAGGTAATTCTAGTGGTAATGTGGGCAGAAGGCAATGTGGGCAAGCCAACGCTTGTCCCATCCTACAGTTGGTGATACAAGGTAATTCTAGTACCTTTCGGAGTGGGTTTCTCGGGCATAGTGCCCTTGGTATGATTTTTTATGTCTGTTATACCTGTCTGCTTTCTTTTTAAACCGCTGTGCTCATTATTCTGGATTGCACTACAGGTTTTCTAGCTCAATTTAATCCAATGGTCACTGAAATTAATCCCGTGGTCACTGAATTTAATCCTATAGTCTATCAATTTACTCCTATGGTCAACCAAATTAATCCAGTGGTCAGCCAATTTAATCCGACCCATATTATTGCATCTGCCGCCTTTGGAATCAGTGAAACCCAGTAATTTATAACCACTGCTGCACGATAAGGAGATAAATTGCGAGTACTTGGCCATTTATTACATTGATATTGCGGCATGAGTTATGACTATGCGGGACTTTATGAGCTTTTCATGACTATAACCTATATTATAGTCCATGACTGGACTATTTCGGACCACCCTTGTCGGAAATGGTATAATGACATGAATTATGACTATGCGGAATTTTATGAGGTTTTCATGACTATAACCTACATTATAGACTATAACTGGACTATTTCGGGGTAACCTCATTGCAGAGAGTATAATATCATGATCTATGACTATGTGGGATTTTATGGGCTTTTCATGACTAAAACCTGCATTGTATACTATGACTGAACTATTTCGGACTACCCTTGTTGGAAATTGAATGTCATGACTTATGACTATGCGGGGTTTTATGAGCTTTTGATGACTATAACCTACATTATAGGCCATGACTGGACTATTTCGGACCACCCTTGTCGGAAATGGTATGACATGAATTATGACTATGCGGGATTTTATGAGCTTTTCATGACTATAACCTACATTATAGACTACCCTATTGGAAATGCTGTTATTGGTTTCCAATATGCCAGTTGTATTGGTTATCTATATTGGAACCAATATGTCCGTTATATTGGTTATCTATATTGGAACCAATATGTCAGTTATATTGGATAGCATATACTGGTTTCCAATAAGGCCAACATCATTGGTATTGGAAACTACTAGTAAACGTGCACTCAATAATGGATACGACTGCAAGATTGGAAAGAAGCATCTGTATATTTCACTCTGTTCTTCTTCCTCATAAGGTCACTCAGGAAACAAGTAACACACTTAATTGTCACGCAGCCGCCGTTACTTCCCGAGCTCCTTGAATCCAGTGCTCCTCTGGGATACCCCTACGGCACAGGAAAAAAAAAGAATGAGAGGTGGTCACGTGCACCAGCAGAGAACCAGAACAGATGGAAAATATGTTTTTCATTCAAGAAGCAGACATACAATACAAGAACTGGAGATTAGTGTACTAACAATTCTGAAAAGCAGCAAGCCGGAGCCAACAGAAATAATTGATTTTGGAATGATCGTCTATCTCTACACAGGATGTTATTTTTCATTTGTCAGAATGTGTGCACTTATGCATTTTATGGGGCTGTCATCTGAAGTACTCAAAAAATAGCGACGCATTCGCTGAAGCGTTGTGGAACTTTTCGCAATTGTCTTCTAGAATTTTTTCAATCGAACTTTGAAAATTACCAAGCAAATCTCACTTTTTTTACAGGAATATGAAGTCCTCCACAAGTAACTGCAGACCCAACAAAAAACTATGTGCAGTATTGCAACAGAAATGGTGAAAATTGCTTGAGCCCCGCTTGCTTGATTGTCAAAAAAAGAATGTGCGATATGTGCAGCAAGAAGAGGAAGTGTCCATGTCTTCATTTGTTTTGCTTTCTTGGTGATAAGGCAGTCACCACCAGCATCAAGGTCAAAGCGGGGGAAAGAGGTAAAACAAGAGGCTGGAACACTTCCTCCTTTCACCACACCTTCCGCGCATGTTCTGTTTGCGACAATCAACTAAGCAGGGCTAAAGGAGCACTTCGCTAATTTTTCGACTATTTCTGTGGCTATACTATGCATTGTTCTCGTCGGGTCTGCGGTTATCAATGGAGAACTTCTATAAAATAATAAGGTTTACCATGCAATTTTCAAAGTCTAACTGAAGACAAATATCCCACAATTAAAAACTGCCCAAAGGCTTCCTATAAATGGTGGGAAAAGCTCACAGAGGGCAATTGCTGGAAGCCCTATCGGAAATAACTTTATTGGTTTCCAATTTGTACTGGCATATCGTATTATGAAAATTGGATTCCAATACGATTAACTGTAATTGGAACCAATATACCACATATCGTTTGCTTCCAATAAGGCCTTCCAATATGCCAATTGCATATCGTTCGATATCCAATACGACACTCCAATATGTCACATATCGTAAATTGATTTCTGGAACTGGAAAGCAATGCTGTCCGAACCAATGTAGTATTGGAAATGCAAAGCTACTGCTAGCTCCATCAGTACGTGTTTGTGTACTCCTAACAATGTATGCACTGGAACAGTGACTAAGTGACACAAGCCAAAGTGTGGAACAGATGCATATGATATATATTTCTACTTTTTTTTCCTCATCATGTCTCCCAGCATCTGTCCAATGTATTTGTTGGCCAGTTGGCTCCTCTCCTTTGCTGCCTGTTCGCTCGGGTGCAGCTTGATGTACCTGCGGTAGGCCCCTAATGAAGAGAAAGAAAAAAAAGATCACATCATTAACTATCATATAAACAAATAAATATCCTAAACAGTGCAAGTAACAATGCCACATCATTTGTGCAGACTGCCTCCTGACTACGAAGGTTATTGATGACAAGAATATTCAATGTAGTAAGGATGTCTGTGGGGACACCACAATTGGAAGCACAGCTCTGTATAGTTGAACAGCACATGGCACGATAGTGCACATGTCGAAATATTGCATTTACACAAGTGCCATATATCAGAGCTGAATTTATTTTTTTAGTCCTTTTTCAAATGTGTGTTTCGGGAGTTTTAAAGCTACATGCGCAAATCGTCCAAGTTGGGTGGACAGCAAGTTGCATGACAAGCACTACAGTCACGCATAGAGGAAAGAGTTTGAGAGTATTCTACATCACATGCAGCATTCAGTATTTTCTCACATACACATTTGTGCTCACATCTGCCAAGGCAGTGTAGTAGATGAAGTGAAGGCGAGGAGGTGAATAGGCAATCAGTCAGGCAGCCAGCATTGCTGCAAGAGCTGAACACTTCCCAGTGCACTGCCACTGCATACTGCAGTGTGTTTGAATTAAGCATGGATATCTGTGGACTAAAGAGGCTGCAGTGTATGATAATATATAACTGCAAAGCTATAAAATGAATGAAACATGAAGGCATACTCTTCACTGCCGCCAGCTTCTTTGGGGTCAAGGCACGGTTTGCCTCCGCGTCTTTATTCCTTCGGCAGGCAGCCCCAGTCACACTTCGGCACATCAGCTCTTCCAGAGACCATACTGTCCTTGCCATATCCTTGCAGAATTTTGAGTCGCATTTAACCCTCATTAACCACTGGTACCGCTCGTTCTTGATTTTGATTCCGCTGCCAAGTACGACCTGTAAAAGAGAACACCCTATACTTTAACTGGAATTTCAGGTGTCCAAACAGATCATCCATCATCATTTCATTTGGCTACTTCTTGTTCACCCTGCAATCGCTACTGGCAAGCATCACTTTACAGGCTGAGTCCAGACGATGTTAACATAAAGAGGCAACTTGCATCACGATTCAACATGGAGCCACGCCATCTGACAACCTCAAGCTATTGAGCTAAAAAGAAAAGTGTGCATTGGCCAATTCAATCCATTGAAAGGGGGTGAGTCCCTAAAATGAATATCAGCTCAGGCAAACCATTTAGATTTTCTTTTAAGGGGGAATGCTCCGTCTTGGTGATGTCTTCTTCTTTCACTAGATGGCGCGCGGGAGAAATTTTTATGCTTTGCTTTTTTTTTACCCTCCTTGCTCTCCTTTACGTAAGTGACGGTTTCCTCCTCGTAAGGGCGGAGCCGTCGAGAGCACGCGGGCTTCGGCCTGACCTTGAGCTATGAATCACGTATGGTTTGCTGCTATATTTGTCCATGCTTTATTGTGTTTAGCGGCGGCGCGTGTTTGAGATGTGGCGTGTGGCTCAGCTGCTTCGATCGTCTCGGCTGGTTTGTCATCGCTTCGTAGATTTGCTGAGTTTCGCGAATGGCTTGAAGTGATAATCCATTTGGACTTGCTTACAGAATGAGGGACGCTAATTGGGAAGGCGGAACTGAGCAAAACCGAGCGACCAACTTGTGTCTGATTTTTCGTTCTTCGCAATTTGGGTGATAACATTGTGTACATTTACAGCATGCGGATTAGGCGGTACAAATCTATCAAGTAGCTTTGCGTGGCGTATTACAGAGAAAGCCCAGGATTCTCTACCTGTCTGCTGCAGTCCCAGTTGGTGAGCAGCGATAAAGGTAGGAAGGGACATAGTCGCTGGCCATGTCTCCTGTCTATGTTGGTATCCGGCTTTCTCTTCAACTGCCCACGAGTTGGAGATAGCGAATTTGGGGAACCAAACAACCACCACATTCTGACTATGGCTGGACACACAGTACATGCTGCACAGCGGCGCATTATCGCTATGATTTCACGTGCCATGCGCCTCACCTCATTCTGAGTGTGCGTGCCTGTTTAAGAATAGTGGAACACAAAACAAATAAATAAAAAATAAAATACACACACATTGACACATACACTCACGCATACACGTAATAATGGAATGACGATGGAATGCGAAGTTCACGGAATGTGTGAGCGTTTTCAAGTGCACTGGAAAATGAGTGAACACGAAGTAATCTTGTTCTTCCTTACTGTTTTTGCACTAATGAAACGCATCAATGGTTCATTAACGATGTTGAAGAGGTTGGAAAAAGTAAGCCCACTTCGCATATGTAACCACAAAGGTCAGAATGGAAGAACAACAGGCGCCTGCGAGAGATTTGTCCTGTTCCCGCGGACAGCCTCTGCTTTCGACAATGCATTTTGGAACAATGTACAGGGTGACCTCTTTTATTCCATACATATTTTTATATTATTAACTAATACTAAGCGATTTTTTTTACTTGGGGTGCACACGCCACCGCGGAAGACATGACACAGGGCGAGCACGTAAGCACAGTTCGTTAATTACCTTTCTGAGTAGCGTTCTCTGTTTCTTCGTTTTTTTTTTTTTCGTTTGTAATAATGCGACATAGTCGATTGCAGCCAGGCTTCAGGAACTTGATTATAGTGTAAGATGCTCCGGTGCGGGTCTAGAGCATTGCACGGGCCCGGGCTTACCCGAAAGCCCGGCATGGCCCGGCCCGTGGCCCGGTCCGGTCCGCGCTTGGTGTTTTTTAGGCGGGCCGGGCTCGGGCTCCAGCCACCGGGCCCGGGCCCGGTACGGGCTTGACAACGCCAGACATGGTCGGACGTGTACGCGAACTTATTTCACGAGACTGGACACCTGAATTTTGACATTACTTTTTCTCCCCATTGGCTATAGGATATCAAGTATTCGCATCTGAGAACTATCACTTTCTTACATGTGATCATGCTGATTTCGTGAATTGTTCTTGATTTCACGCGTGCACTCACACACATTTGAGGACGATTGGTGTGGGGTCCAGCACGAGCGTCAGTTAGGTTAGGTGTTGAGACATATTTCGTTCTCGTGATGGTCCGGCACGAGGGTCGGATAGGTTAGGTGTTCTGACATATATTTCGTTGCCGTGAGGGTTCAAGAAACAGGAACTAACACCGAAGCATGTGTCATAGAGTCTCTTTTGAACCGCAATGTACTTACGCCCATGCGCGTACGCTGCGTGCTGCGTTCCCAAGCAAGCCAGCACCAAGCACAGAGCGGCTTGCCGGCAGAGAAACACAGCCGCCGCTGCGTTCGAGTGTACCTCCTGGCTCTCCACCAATTAGCTACGTCCTTTTCCTTGCTGCGCTGTGCTCTTTAGTAAATCTAGTACGCCTCCGAACCTCGAGAACAGATAGAGCAGGGGCGGGCTGGAACCGGGCCTCAGCATGGAAACAACCGGGCCGGCGGAGTCGGGCTCGGGCCGGGCCCGGGCTGAAAATATATAGAAGACGTCAGGCTCGGGCCGAGTACGGGCCGTAGCAGCTGGGACTGGGCCGGGCACGGGCCTGAAAATTCGGCCCTTGCAGTGCTCTATGCGGGTCAACGATGCGCCTTATACGGCCATACTGGAGCGTGTGCGCATTTAAGTTGCCATTTTGAGCGCAATAAATGAGGGTTTCTGATGTGTCAGATCTTTTGAAAAGCTGCCAATTACAAGGTTTATTAACGAATTATTGTTAATTACATGAAGGCGGGGGAGCAATATTATTTGCTGGATGTCCGTCCTTCCGTATATACCAAAGGCAAAGGAAAAAAAAAACATAAAAGACACTTTCTTTCCAAATTGTTTTCGTTTATTCAGAACAGGTTATGAAGCGTTACAAGTATATTCTGAATACAAATTCTGTTTTTGCACACAAAGCACACCAGACTGTCCCAAGAACAGCGGAACAAAGCGGTTCACAAAGAAGCGACAACTGGAAATCTGAGACTAGCTTTGTGCTACTTGTTACAAATAGACGCTACGTCAAAAGTAGCAGTACAAGTACCACAAAGATAGCCCCAGGTTTCAGGTCGTCGCTTTCTTTCTGAACTGCTCTGATTAGCTTTATATATATATATATATATATATCTGAATCTGAAGCAGCACTTGCCCTGCCCTGGAATTTCCCCCAAAACGGACAGGGTCCAAAGGAGAATGACCTCACCACCCGGACTTGACCTTCTGGAATATTCCCGTACCTGACTCACCGACAACCGCCTGTGGCGTGCCTTGTGGGTGTAGGAAAAAAGGTCCCCGGAGAAAAGGTCCCCGGAAAAAACGCCCTCGGAGAAAACGTCCCCAGCGAAAAGGTCCCCGGACAAAACGTCCCCAGAAAAAAGGTCACCGATTCACCGAACGCCGTTTCATCGAATCAGTGGCCGCCGGTTTTTCTTGCGGCAACGTGTGAAATACGTATAAGGCTCTCCTAACCTAACCTTGGTTAGTCTCCCCAACGTGTGAAATACGTAAAAGGCTCTGCTGACCTAACCTTGGTCAGGCGTCGATGAAATGGCGTTCGATAAAACGGCGTCGATGAAACGACGTTCGATGAAATGGGCGGACACGCTATTCATACAAATATAGGAAAAAGATGTATATTCTGCCCTCGATAATATGGCCTGGTCATAGGTTTCGGATGACACATGTCAAAGCTGGTCCACTAATTTCAGGGTGACTGATGATGCTCTTTGTGGCAATGGCCAACACACCTGACGGGGCAGTGTCCTGCGGTTGGGATCTGGATCAGCGGATAGAGCTAACAGCCAGAAGCGAACATATGTCCGACCCGAGAGATAACGCTGAAATAAATAGTAAAAAAGTAAAGTAGTAAATAGTAATAAATAAAATAGGGCATCGAAAAATTATAAGACTCCAAAGATAAAAATGCACTTTAAAATCTAAATCATGAAAATATACATTGTGTCGAGAGCCTCTTTCCATGCTCGGTAGCTGAAAGTTAGCCACTCTGCTCTTTTTTTCTTCTCTCTCTGTTTCTTCTTTAACCACTTGTTACATCTCTGCGGAGCTCTTCAAATCAGTCCCATGTCAACAATACAAAAATGACGTGAAAATTCGCGCTCTAATGGTCACTGATTCGAGTTACGAGCGATAAAGTATAACTCCACGGGAGAGACTCCTGAGGGGACATTTTCTCCGGGGACCTTTCTGCTGGGGACGTTTTCTCCAGGGGCGTTTTCTCCGGGGACCTTTTCTCCGGTTCCCGTGCCTTGTACCGATGATGACGTCACATTCCAAACCTATTTAAGCAATCTGTAACCGCCTGCCCATCTTTTGCCCTGACGAAGACAGTGCCACTGTCGAAACGTCGACCCCTTTCTTTCATTCAACTTTTAATTTCTGGCCATTAAATGAACTAGTGTTTCTAACTTCCCTAAAATCTGTTGTCCGCGTCTTTTTCCGTCCACAACTATGTATATATATATATATATATATAGAAAGAGAGAGAACATGAGCAGAACATAATGAGCAGAACATGATGAACATGATGAACATGATGAGCAGAACATAATACATACACACACACACACACGTGTGTGTGTGTGTGTGTATGTATTATGTTCTGCTCATCTTTTCTCCTGACGAGGACAGCGCCAAAGTCGAAACGTCGACCCTTTTTCATTTAACTTTTAATTTCTGCCCCCTCGCCAACAAATAAACTAGTGTTCGTAACTTTCCTAAAATACGTTGTCCGCGTCTTTTTCCTTCCAGAACTATATATATGTGTATATATATACACACAATACACACACAACAATATATTTTACACAATGCGGACGGCACAGCAGAAATCCAACCACCGAGAGTACGATCCTGTCTTATCATTGATTAACGAAGGTTCCTTATCAACTTCTTTATCAGCGTCTTTTCGAAACATTTTGAATTAAAAATGTTCTTCCATAAAATATAGAAAGATGACAACCTGCATACAGCTGTACATTGGAGCTAGCTGCGATTCAGAGGGTATCTGACGACACAAAGGGGGTTACGTTGGGACAGGTACAAAGACGGCCGATGAAAGACTTGAGATTGTTAGAACAAGGTCTTTTATTTATTTATTTTTTGGCCGGTTTGACGAAATCGTGAAGGCCACCCATGTCTCCCACGCTCCCTGACGAATATGGCGGTCAAGCGTTGTGGTAATCAATTACACAGGCAAGGCTGTGGCAGAAGCACTGAGGCGCCGCCCCCGTTCCCACCCGAACCCAGGCGCTAATACCCAAGGTCGGGCTCTGGGGAGCCGCTCCAGTAATCCCCTTCAATGTCTTGCTTTGGCCTTCCCACGTTTTCCCTTTCTGGTTGACCCTTCCTCGGGCGACAATATATATGGATTCGGTATGTCAGTCCAAAGTGAGTTCGTGGTTAGCCATACGAAGTGTCATCATGCCGAAAGCTAAACCTCGTCTCTCCAAGAAGCGCAAGCGGACCAAGAGGGCGCGAAACATCGCCGAAGCAAGTAAAAGGAAGAGGCTCGTTCCCACCTCAGACAGGTACGGAGTTTTGGTATTTATATTTTTCACGCACCTAAAAATTGAACTTTCAGAACAATATGTAAACAATATGTGCGAATATGAATATTGAACAATATGTTCGAACTGCGACAGAAAACCGTGTGTTGGCGAGGAAACGTGATTTGAACCAAATTAGACATGTGACGTAGCAGGCGGCGGGACTTCGACTTCTAAACTTGGGAAATAAGCTGCATCCACTTGTTCGCCTGCTATACCGTCATTCCCCTGTCCCACCTTCCTATTCTTGAGTTGTGGTTATGAGTTAGTGAGTTAGTTGAGTTGTGAGTTATTCGGAGAAGTACACGGGGGGGATTTTAGGACAGAGTCAGTATATTCGGTATTTAGGAGTATTTACAAGAATAAATACCCGGAAATTGGTATTTAAATATAATTCTAAATACATTTTTTAGGCTGTATTTCAATACAGCATAGACATACGTGTATTTATATTTTATATAGTATTTTAGCTACAATGTATTTAAATACTGCCCATCCCTGCTGCCACCATTGTCAGCCCATCTTTCTTCAACTTTGCAACTCTGGCTGCTCCAAGCCATGAGGACTTTGATCCCCTTGCTCCCAATCAATTTCGCATTAATTTCTCTTCGAAGGACAGAAAAAGACAACACTTGTGCGCGTGAATGTTGGTCGAAAACGCGGTGATGAGAGCAGCGCTCGTTCACACTAAAGAAACGGTCTGCCATTCCCAGCTGAATACTGCATCGTGTTTGCCAAAGTCGTATACCAGTTCCGAAAAAAAAAAAAAAAATGAAAATGTGGTCTCAGACAGAGCTGTACCCCGCAGCATCAAGGGAAAACTGTATCGTGTTCCCTGGCGGCTGTTTCCAATGTCCGAGTATCGTAAAAACTCGGTTGGATAGGGTGCTCTTGCAGTAAAAGAGCTCTTTTGGGGGGACCTGTGGACAAGAGAGCGTCTTCAGCAAACCGCTTTATGAAAAGAAATAGGAGTGTCATGGGCAAGCGTACAAATCTATACAAATCTGTACTATATGAGATAACAAATGATGCACTGGTTCCCATATTTCATTTCGCTATACATTATGTTATTTTTGTATCTGAATTCATTTCCATTCTAAATGCTACGGTGTATTTTTGTGCCACATCCTTCAGAGCAAAAATGAATATCGTAAACGTAGCTGCCACGTTGATAAAAGCGACGACAGTGGTTTCAATGTTATACTATGCCGGACATCAAAAATTTTGTGAAATATTCTCGCAAAACTCCTCATATATACAGGGTGTCCCAGAAAACGTGTCATTTGATTATAATTAAAAAACTACGCCACCTAGATTCATGCGGTCAAC
The DNA here is from genome assembly GCF_037126465.1 of Ornithodoros turicata. Lineage (NCBI taxonomy): Eukaryota > Metazoa > Arthropoda > Arachnida > Ixodida > Argasidae > Ornithodoros > Ornithodoros turicata. The sequence continues at coordinate 52,981,551 of NC_088203.1, read as the reverse complement.
GGCATTTGTTAGGTGTTTGCCACCTCCTGAATTGCATGTCATGTAACCTAAATTTAATTATGTAATTTTTTTGCGAAGTGAACTCGGAAATTTGCCAAGTAAAGGTAACTTTTTTACCTCCCCAACATGAAGAGGATGCCGAATTTACTCTAATTCATAATAATTGACAGTGATATTCAGGATCTATCCTATCGGGAAAAATCGGGAAGCCGAACAGGCTTCTCAGGGCACTTCAGCATAACGCGCGAGGACTTTTCGAGCGCAATCGCTGTCAGTGCGACAAAAGGAGGTTGAAAACCCAGCCCACAGAGCGACAGTAGAAAAAGTGACAGCTCTTGAAATTGGGAAAGGGAATGTATGGTCCCATCTGAGGTCGGACGCGACAAGCTGCCTGTGAAAGATGAACGATGAAAGATAAAGTCACTGAAAAGGTTAGCCAGCTGTAGGACTCGAACCCACATCCTCTGGATTACCGGTCCAGGGCTCTACCAATTGAGCTAACGTAACATTCCTTCTCAGCGACTTCCAGGGTGCGTCATCTGAAGGGACAAACCAGTCACTCTCTCTCACTCATCCTCCTTTCACTCTTACATTTTTGGTCACTCATACACACATTCATACGATAGGGATCGACGCAAGCGGCAATTGTTGAACATGACAGAACTGATGTTCTGAGGCTGGAACAACATAGAAGGGACAGTCACATACAATTGATTATCCCTGTGATTGTCCCTTCTATGTTGTTCCAGCCTCAGAACATCAGTTCTCTCATGTTCAACAATTGCCGCTTGCGTCGATCCCTGTCGTATGAATGTGTGTATGAGTGTGCAAAAATGTAAGAGTGAAAGGAGGATGAGTGAGAGAGAGTGACTGGTTTGTCCCTTCAGATGACGCACCCTGGAAGTCGCTGAGAAGGCGTGTTAGCTTAGCTCAATTGGTAAAGCCCTGGACCGGTAATCCAGAGGATGTGGGTTCGAGTCCTACAGTTGGCTAACCTTTTCAGTGACTTTCATCTTTCATCGTTAATTTCTTAGGCAACTTGAGGCCTTGTATGTGATTGTCCCTTCTATGTTGTTCCAGCCTCAGAACATCAGTTCTCTTAAGCTGTCTGTGTTATCTCTCTCTGCCGTGCCGGTGTGGGCTGGGTTTCCAACCTCCTTTCGTCGGGCTGACAATGAATTCGCTGAACGATTTGTCGCGCGCTATCCTGTGCAGGATCCGTAGAGCATGATTTTCGGCTATTTCTTCCGGTACTATAGCTCCTCAATATTCCTGTCAATTATCATTAATTTGAGTAAATTCGGCATGCTCTTCACATTGGTGGGGTAAAAAAGTAACCTTTACTTGGCAAATTTCAGAGTTGAGTTCGCAAAAATTTACATAATTAAGCTTGGGTTACATAACATGCACATCAGGAGGTGGCAAAAACCTAGTAACAACAAATGCCCTTGACCGCATGATTCTAGGTGGCGTAGGTTTTTAATTATAATTATATGACACGTTTCCTGGGACACCCTGTATACTGTAGCTCACGAAAATCCTTCAGATGAATAATTCATGAACAGGTGGCGTCATCGAAGAAACATCTTTTTGGTAAAGATCCTTGGGACATCGGCCATGATCTGAGTAGAGAGCGACTCATTTGCATACACTCACTAATTCGGTAAACATCCTTTTAAATTTTACTTCGCACGCGTGCGAGACCTGTGTTTTACGCATCGGGACCTTCAGCAAAAAATATTGTGAGGAAAAAACCGCGTCGACGAATCGTCATTTTTACGTGTTTCCGCGCGCATGAACAGACTGCTCTAGTGCAAATTACATGACTTTTCATTGAGTTTCTGAAGACAATTTGCCAGCCGCAAATCCCCTGTAAATCCTCTGTTTACTCACTGTGCGAGATACGAAACCACTTTGCACAGAGAGCAATGGTTATTAATTGCAACGTTCCTGATAATATCATGTTGTCTTGTTCGTCAACTGTACACTCAAGCAACAGTGATTTTGATTGAATGAATGTCGCGTATTTGTTGGTGGTTAGGCCTAGCAAAGCGATCATGCCAGAGCAACCTAAATAAGGTTAGTTTTGGTCAGTATGGTAATGTTAGTTCTGGAAGAGTATTGCAGTACACCCCTGGAGGGGTTAGGCAGGCACAGAGGTCCTTGTCATGAGCAGGGATCAGAACCGGTATTGTTTTCGGTCCGGTTCGGGTTCGGGTTAAGGCATCCCAAGCAGCACAATGTACTGAAAGTCGAGTGCAATAGGGGTGGATGGGTAGATGAAAGGCCCTGAACAGACTCTTGAAACTAAAGAACATTGATAAGACACATACCGTCCACCCCTGTTGCACTCGACTTTTAGTACAGGGTGTATGTCGAAAAGGGAAAAAAAATAAAACACTGTCAAGGAGCCCGCGAAGAGGGAATCACACACGTAACATGAAAAACGGTTAGGAGCAACTAATATTTATTCGAACAAGAACTTTCGTGCAAGAGACTGCACTTCTTCAGGTTACACAACTAGGTTCAGGTTGTGTAACCTGAAGAAGTGCAGTCTCTTGCACGAAAGTTCTTGTTCGAATAAATATTAGTTGCTCCTAACCGTTTTTCATGTTACAGGGTGTATGCTATAAAAGGTCAGTCACATTTTCGTGCAAAAAGTGATACCTCCTTGATGCTATACCTCTATCACGAAAAGACTTTCTCTGCCTCAAAGTGAATCATTTATGCTAGAGGAACCTACGAAACGATTGTGGTTACCTAGCATTGTGTAACAAAATAAATATGACCATGCAAACTTTCACCTCCATCCATCGGTATTGCGCATAGGAAACACATGAAGACGAAAGTTTCCGTGGCCGTGTTTACTTTATTACGCAGTGAATGGTAACCACAATTTTTTCGTCGGTTTCTCTGGCATAAGTGATTCACTGTATGGCAGCACAAGTCCGTCTCTCAAATAGATATAGTGTCACGCGCGAAAATGTCACTGACCTTTTATAGCATACACCCTGTACATTGTTCTGCTTGGGATATTGGTTCGGTTCGGGTTTAGCTCCGCTGAACCGAAATTATCAGCTTGAGCCGGTTCAGGTATATCGGTTCGGTTCGGGTTTGCTTAGGGAGACCCCCCCCCCCCACAACACAACACACACACACACACACACAGACAAAAAAAATCGGTCAGCGGTCGGGACATTTAAAGGGATTGGAACCGTTACTTTTTCGGTCCCGGTTTACTCGTTTCATGGGCAGTATATTTTGCTACATGAAAGCGAGCTTACGCTCACCGACACGGTTGTAAGACAAAGGTGTGAGATAACTGTTTCAGGTGAAAAAGCTTTCAGGAAAGCATGTGAAAACAGAAGACAAGTAATAAACGCATTTATTATTTACTTGATATTTTACTGTATTGTACTCTCGTGGTCGTCTCCTGAAAACGAAAAGCGAAGTGCTGGAATCTTTTTGGCAGAACCCGGTCAGCGCCCTATTTTGCTGCGGTAAAAAACTGGCGCTACAGTCACAAACTTTCACTCGCATCTGGCATCGTACAAAAAATAAATAAATAAACAAAAAAAGGTCGGTCAGTAGTACAATTATTTCACATCTGAACCGATTCCCGAACCGGTAACCGTATGAATTTTTTTTCGGATCAGTTCCGGTTCGGTTCAGGACATGCAAAAAAATTGTTCGGTTTCGGTTCGGTTCTGGTTCGTCAGAAAATAACGGTTTCTTCCGGTTTTTCGTTCGGGTTCAGTTCCGGTTCCGATCCCTGGTCATGAGATTATGCAGGAAATTCGTGGATTTAATGCGGCAGAATCGCAACTTAAATTTATCGACAGGAAGTATCGATGAGGTACACCCGGAAGTGCTTGTCGTTTGCCCTAGAGTGGCATCACGTGAAAATAGTGTCTGTGGAGAGAACTGTGCCCTAAGCAGATAGAGCCATGTCAGTAGGAATGGAACAGGAGACCTGGAAACCAAAATTATTTCGCTTGGCAAAGTTCAACCAGCTGGGCGCCCAAGGTACACCGGCCCCCAAACTTGCTTTTCTGGCCTTGCTTTGACAAGCTCCCTGAGAAAATGCTTTCTGTTGACTCGGTCTAGCTCGACGGCAGGTAGCCTGAAATCCTTTTGAAATTATTGGAATGGAATTTGGGTTTTAAATAAATATCGCGCAAATAAATTTAGAATACCGAAAACGTACATGTACGTAAAAAAAAAAAGAACGGGGTGTTGCCAAATTTCTTGTCATTTGTGCGATTATCAGTGCGTGCCACATTTTGCATGCGACATACTTGTCTGAAATCGTCGGTTCGTGGTTCAGCAGCCCGTGTCTGAATTGTGGCCATCCAAAGTGTTGTACCAAGATTATTTTGAAAAATGCTAGGCTGTATGCCACTATATCACTCAAGGTACGCGATATTGCCTCAACTAATGATTTCATAAATCAGGAACTGCGAGATTGTGATTTCAGACAAGTTGTCGCATGCAGTACGCCTGAAAGCGGGAGGAGCTGAGGTAGGTGTTACAATCTTCATCTCGCGTTAGTGGGCCTCGCCACGCCATAGGGGGATAGTGCGTCCTGGGCCGAATTTTGTGTCCACATTTGTCAGAAGAACACCAAGAAAAGTAACAGCAGACGACCCTAGAGTCGGAGCAACTACCCGGCAGTCTCCACACAGCGGGCTGGGGCGCTAGCGCGTTAGGCCACTCAGCCACAGAAGTTGGTCAACACCTGACCAAAGCCTGAAAACACCATGAGTCCAGGACGGTTTTCCGCCAATACTGGCTGGCACAACTCACGAGACCATCTTACTTGCACCCTGCGGCTGAGACCATGTTTTCCGGAACTATTACATTATAAGAACCAATTTCCGCAAGAACAGCTTCTTTTCTGTTTTTTTTATCGTTTATGTGTTTATTTTTAGGACTCTTCGTTTTCTGGTTAAACCGGGTTTTTCACAACAGTCCCCCCTCCCCCAACCGAACTAGTTTTCAAGTATTCGGGTAAAACCCCATATCTACTCGAGGTCCTTGCGGTCCTTCAACTTGTCCGTCTCTGTAAGCCGTCGGAGAAGTGAATCCTAATATCAGCGGAGAGCTATTTGTGACAACCTATTTGTGCTCATTTTATGATCCCTCCTGCAGGAGTCAAAGACGAGGTTTAGTGCAGCTCAGAGCTGGAACATAAAGCTGTTGTTGTTTGAGGTCTGATTTCTCGTCAAAATGTCGCAGCAGTGGCTCGTTTCATATGCCTTTTGTTTCACGGGAAAATTCCCCGGTGACACGTCAAACAGCATACCGCCCGAATTTTCCCTAACCTGTCGCAGTAGTAGCACCCAATGTTTTCTTCCCGAATTAAAAAAAATCATAAAACCCGAAAACGAATAACCCTGTTTATTTTGCTAAATCCGTCGAGCTTAAGCCCGCACCTTTTGTTGACCACTATTTTTCAAGATCATTATTTTGTTTGATTTTCAACCAGCTCCAGGTCAGTAGCCATAGTTACACCCTCGAATCAGGCTCTGTAACAATGACGCCCACATAACACCCCCATGCAAGCTTTTGTTTTGTCCAGAAGGATGTAACAGGGGTGTCCAAAACTATTTACACCAAAATTACACCCTTGTGCACCGAGAAGGGTGTTCAGGATCTTAAAGTGTACTCCATTGCGTATATCACAAGCCGCAGGTCATAGTCATTTTTAAAACATGTTCTAGTCGTGCATCCTTTGCTGATTCTTTTGTGCTTTCGTCCCATGCAGTGAACCTGGTCAGGATGCAGCACCCGCTTCTACATCATCGGATGAAGGCGGCTCCGCGAAACCAGGACAGGGGATGCCTGTCGATCCTCAAACCGGACCTGACGACAGAAGTGGCCCCATGAGCTCAGAGCAATCTGAGATGCAGGGGAGAGGTGCAGGCGGCCGGGTCCTTTCACCCTCCCTATCTGGCACTACTAACGTACGGCAACACAGTCAGCAGCAGGACGAGGCATCGACGTCCGGAAAAGTCGACACCCCGGAAGGTGTTCGCGCATCCACATCAACACATACGGCGAACACCAGCCACATTGAGATTGAAAGAACGAAGGGAACCAAGAGAGCAGCCTTGGTTGTTGACCTGCCACTGATGCTGAAAGAATACGGAGATGTAGCCTTGACCCACCAGCAAAACTGTCTATTTTGTGGTGAGATACAGTTGTACAAAGAAGTCAGAGTTGGACTTATCGCCACTCTGGAGTATCGTTGTTCGAAGTCACCTCTGTGCAGTTTCACTCACTTCGTGCGGACGGAAAAAATGACCGTCACAAACGACAGCATAAATCTTGATTTTGTTAGAGGGTGCCTTTCCATCGGGATCGGGTACACGCAGGCGCAAGACCTAACAGCGTCAGTCGGCCTCCCATTCCTTTCGCATAAGCTCTACCAGAAATGTGAGAACAAAGTTGGGGAAAACCTTCAATCAGCGACATTAGACTCTATGAAGAGAGCCGCGGCCGAAGAGGTTGAGCTTGCCAAACAACGGAAAGAGTGTCGCGATCCCGACGGCTTTTGGAACATCCCAGTCATTGTAGATGGAGGATGGAGCAAGCGATCCTTCGGCCATGGGTACAATGCGAATAGCGGGGTGGCTGTCATTGTCGGTCGTTACACGCGCAAGATTCTCTACATCGGAGTACGCAACAAGTTCTGCACAACTTGTCGACGTGCTGAGTCGGAGCATAAGGAGCCTCTACCCCACTCGTGTTCTTGCAACTGGAAATCGTCTTCAACGTCCATGGAGCGGGACATTATTGTCCAGGGATTCAAAGAAAGTGAAGAAATGTATGGCCTTAGGTACACTACATTGATTGGAGACGGAGATAGCAGTGTTTTCGTTGCAGTCCAGGAACAGGTTCCTTACGGCCGCTCAGTGAGAAAGGTAGAATGCGTCAATCACATGGTAAAAAACTATACCAAACGGCTGTATAACCTAGCAAAGGATACTAAAACATTCGCCACAGCTGAAGGCAAAGACGCCAGGAAGCTATTGTCTACTGCTAACATCAAAGCCCTAAAAGGTCTTGCCAGATCCACAATAAGACGTCATGCACAATAGAACACTGCAGTATCGCCTGCTGCGGTCAGTAGCCTGCGCCATCAACTGAAGAACGGCCCATACCACGTATTTGGTATCCACAGCTGCTGTCCAAGCGAGCACTGCTCCGTCAAGAGAGGCGATGCTGTGGAACTTGAAAGCAGAACGGAAAAGGGCAATCTTCTTCTGAGATCCAACATGATGACTGAAATCCAGAAAGCAGTAGACGTATTCGCAGACAGATCCGATATGCTGCTCCTCGACGCAACAAGTAATGCCGCTGAGACCTACATGAGCATGGTGGCGCGTACAGTCGGTGGCAAACGCGTTGACTATGCAAAGGGTAAAAGTTACGGTAACAGATGTCGCGTCGCAGCTCTTGCATACAACATGAGAGGTGCGAGATGGCACGACTTCTATCTGCGCAAGTTCGTCGCGAAAAGTCCATCATCCGCTCTGAAGAAACTAATAACATCAAGACAAAAGCGCAACGAACGAAAATGCAAAAGAGCGTTGCGGTTCCACAGGGCTCCAATATCGAGAACACCCAAATTCGCAAGCACCGTTGGGGACAAGGACTATGGAGGACAATCTCAAAAGCCAGATCTGGACAGGACAATTTTTATTGAGAAAGCCAAAGACTTTGTGCGTGGCATACAGATGACCAGCCAGGAAGCTGACAGTCTACAGAAGTCTACACTGGAACAGAACAAGTCTGATCTATGGCACTCACAAAGAAAGATGAGGATACCATCAACCTCAATACATAGTATATGTCGCCCACATAGAAAAACATTCAAGCACTCTTCTTTAGTGAAGGCCATAATGTATCCCAAGTCGTTCCGCAGCAAAGATTGTCAGTACGGCATCGACCACGAGGAAGACGCAGCATCAGCATTCCAAGCCAGATACCCGAACGTTGAAGTGAAAAAATGTGGCCTTTTCGTCGACCCTGATATACCTTACGTATGCACCACTCCTGACCGCCTTATCGACAACGACGGAATCCTCGAAATAAAATGCCCTGCAACAGCACAGAATTACATGACCATCGCAGAAACCGCTCGCAACCATTCCATCGGCGTAAAAATATCGAAAGACGGCAGCTTATATCTTCCAGAATCACACAAGTACTTCTATCAAATACAAGCTCAGCTAAACATTGCGAAGAGGAGCTACTGCAAACTCGCAGTGTGGTCGCCGACGGACCTGCAAGTTGTAACCATCGAGAGGAACCTTGCGTTCTGGCAAAAAATATTGCCTAACATTAAGAACTTTTATGTAGGATATATGATTCCTGAGCTAGTTGATCCACGAGTCACGAGACACATGGAACTACGGGATAAAGCAGTGAACATAAGCGAACTGGACGAACTTTTTTAACTCTGTGGCAACTTCATCATCCTGGCAAGCTGCATAATAATGTTATTCGCGTGCAGCGAGTGTACATATCGTGTGTGTATACAGTCAGTCTAGACCTATACGTATTTGGTGTACTGTACTTAAAATACTGTCTTTTAAATACAATTAGCGGTATTTTGGCACTCTACTTGATACGTTTTGTTTTGTGTATTTGTACGCTATTTAAAATGGATTTCATGGTATTTTGTACTCAATAACCTAATTACATATTTTGGATCTCCCTCTCAAACTTTCTGTGTCTCGTCTTTCATTATCTTGCTTGTTCAGTGGAAATTTCCTGAGTCCCTAGGGCTTGACCCGGACATTGGCCCTTCCTGGAAGCCTCCATTTAGAGATCTTGCCCTGTGTGTACTAATCCTTGGCGGGTGAGGGTTCAATTATGTGTGCCCTGACGCCGAATTCTGACCTCGCCGGGCAGGGACCTGCTAGAAGTTTGCTTTGTTTTGGTCACATATACTTCGTGGAGTTATGTGGTACCTCTTTGTCATCTTTTTGGGACTTGTCTTTAAACGAGTTGTATCACACAGCGGCGGCTAGCGTGTTGCGCGGGGTTTAGGTGATTCATGTCACATAGCAGCGACTTGCCGCATTGACCAGTGACTTTTTGCGTTCAAGGATAAATAGTATCTTAATTGTATTTCAAATACCATTTGAAGTATTTTACTCTATCTTAATTACTTCGATTTTCGTGTACTTATACTCTATCTTAATTACAATCTAACGTTAGTATTTATTGTATTTACTTAAATACATTTTCGAGTACCTTGTACACGTCTGACTCAGTCTGCATGCAATGCAATCTAATGCATGCACAACTTCATACGCTCCTGTTGGTGAGCGCATTGCGGGTACAATCGGACTGTGCGTGGCTGGCGCTTCCCTTTCATTCTTTTTGCAATAAATATATCCGCCCTCACCCATCCCCCAATCGAAATGTTGTGCAAATCACACCATGGAGATAGGGTGACGGCAGGAATATCCCCATGACTTGCCTGCGTCTGTTATTTCACGTATCATAATCGCACAATTCAACATAAGTTCACGGCCGAAAATATGATGTGCTGCACCATCGGTGCAAGCACGCGAATAACTGTGGATGAAGTCGTGTGGTTGGTCTCACACAAATCCTGTAGCTAGACCCGGAAAAACTCAACGGACATCCATAACGAGCAAGGCGCAAGCAAGATCAACCGTCGTCTTAGATGCCCAGTGTCAACAACTTTAGCTGGATTTTTTTGTACCTCTTGTACTTACGGTCACCCGCATGCATGTTATTTGCGCTCACCTGTGTGTACGTGGTGCAACTAAGCAGAAATGAATAACACTTGTCTATGCAGATGAACAGTCCATTTGATTGGCTTTAATTTTGTCCTCTGACAACTAGTACAGATCGCACCGACACTTAGGAATGACCCAGAGTACATAGAAATGGACTTAGGAACGAAGAGAAGCACATGCACGATGAAATTCCATAAACAGATGGTATGATTTATGACGAACAGAACCTGCTGTTGTATATAACACAGCCGCACACGGCGTTCGAAAAGTCCTCATGAGTGGAATGCTACACAATAATAATGGTACACAATTCACGCGTCTTTCCGACACACTTGTTCAAAATCAAGGCACGTCTTCTCGTTCTCAAGCCACATTTCACGGCGATCCTTCCCGTAGCGGCCGCCTAGTTACATCCTCGACACCTCATCACCCACGCATCGACTTGTGTTGGTTGCATGACATGTCAGCACATCTTGACCATGCCAGATTCAGGTATGAATACTGAAAAATATATCGCTCCATATTTGGGCTGAAGCATACACTGGGTCGTGAACCACTGTAATAAAACAAGCGCACTCCCGAAAACATCACGCAACTGACACACAGAAAGCACAAGTCGTACCTTCTCTTCAACACCTATTTGTATCGTGCATTACGCCACGATTACGCCAATTTATGTCCTACTGATTGCAGCCGAGGTCGCAGTAACAGGCCATGCGTGAGGAATATCGATGCACGACGCTGACGCCGGATAGAGCAGGCAAAGTCATTCACCATGATAAGACACGCGCCGTTCTGGCCCGTCGCCAAGGCAGGTTGAAACAACAACCTCACGCAGTGCACGTAGCCGTTTGCCTTCCCTCTCGCTCTCGCACCTCCCATCTCGATGTATCCCCTCTCCCGGAGCGGAAGGCCACTGGGGGCAGCACAATGCAGCCTATGCTAGCAGACGACAAATGTCCACACATTTGTCCCATTCATCTTGAATAATACGAATGTTAACGTTGCAACTTAGCTTGTACTGTCAGCAGGGGACACAGATGCACGTCCTGACATATTTTTCAGGCGGTTATTTCGTCGCTGAAAGGTCTGAGGAAGTAATTTCTGCTGCTCCCATAGGACTCCATATATTCGCATTCACAGAAACAAAAAATCGTCTAAATTCGCCTATTTGCTGTATTCAGATAAAAAATATGTCAGGACGTGCAGAATTTGCCCATGTATTACCAGCTCGGCGTACTGCTCCATTACTGCAGTAGTTTTCGAGATGAACTTCCCAAAGCAATGCCCATAGAGAATACATTGGGTTGATTCCGCCTTAACTGTAAAAATTAACAAAGTTTTGACATGTAGCCATGCATCTATAATACAACAGTATTGTTCAACGTGTTCAATATGTGTGCTAGACGGTAGACATAGGAACACCAAAGAACACAATGGTCACACGTGCCGTCAAACAGCTTTAAAGACTTAGCAGTGAAGCTATGAGGATGACTGTATCGTTCCACTATGTTCACACAGATCAAGCAAAAGAAAAGAGGTAGAAGCTAGTGCACCTATGGAATTCACTGTCGCAGTATTACACAACTGCTGTCGTCATGGACTATTTCCGTGATAATGCATGCGTAGACAATGCTTGCCCGACCTACCTCATTATCAATTACATCAAATTCGACATCTGAGTTATACTCAACATCGGAATCTTCGGTTCGCATTGCCATTTGTGGCAGAGGAGCGATGCCAGTGGGAGTGCTGCATGTGCCACTGAGCTGGCCACCATTGTTACTGTGCTCCTCTTCACTCGTTGATGCAGGAAGAACCATTTGGTTCAGGGAGCACCAAACACTGCTTGGCTCAAGATCCGACGAAGAGGCCTGAGTGACCTCAGCGGTGGTCGATGAGTGACCCACATCGTCACTGTATTGCAGCGGAGGACAAACCACAACGTCATCCAACGTGAACACGGGATGGTCGTCCTGAGAAAACATACACAGACAGAGTTAAATGAAAATGTGAATAACAACTTAAAAAAGCAGTGTAATGCCTATGGGGTGATTTCGAAACGTTCACAAGCAAGAAATACACAGCTGTAGAAGTCTTTCTGAAGAACACAATAGAGAGAGAGAGAAACCTGAAGAAACATGGATGCTGAGTGTCACACACTTTGACTATCCTCCTTTCTTTAGGAGGTCACTGGGAATGAACTAGAATGGACAAAGGCATGCCGACTACAGAAAAGAGGATGTCAGTAGTGTTACAGAGCTCCCTACACGATTTCTTCAATAACCCTCCTTCCCTTACCTAAGTGAGTTTGCAACAGTGTGGTTTGTGTGATGGGCTATCGACTGATGTTGCTTTTTGTTGGGGTGGCAGCATGCAACACGGTCACATTAAAATGTGAGGAAAATATATTACCACAAGTGTAGCTTCCGTTGTCCCTGCAGGTAGCTGGAGGAAGGTGTTCGCTGCTGTTGTGACTGTGGCTGTTGGCTCTTGTGGCTGTGGCTGTTGCTGACTGCAGGTCATTTTATGGCAGCTGCAGTTGGCTGTGCGAAAAAGATATTTTTCTTACATATTGACAGGCTGTTTCAGATCGCTAGATCAAGTAGCAAGGGAGCAACCTACAATATGCCCTTATCAGCTCCTTCTGTACACTACGGCACAGCTGTCTTTCTTCTAGAAGCTCTGCCTCAAGAAGATGCACCTTCTCCTTTAGTTTACGCACTTTATCTTCTAGGTCAGAGGCGTTAGTGCTCCTTTCTCTGAGGATCTCCTTGAGTTCATGTCGACGTGTCTCCGCGTTGGCCTTCTTTTTATTCTTCGAAGATACGTTTCCTGTTTGCTTTTTGGAGACCTAGGAAAACAAGAGCATTTCATACACTGTTTGAAGGTGGCAATAAATTAAAGGGACCGAAAAGTGAATATAAACCTATCAAAACTTTATGTTCAGCGAGAAGCTTGAACCTTCAAAAGTTCAAATATCAAAGAACTCCGCTGAAATCGCTGTAGTTTTTCTGTAATCGAATTTTCCATAATTGCATGTCCAGGGACCTAGTAGGAAACCGAGCAGTCTGTCAACAATTGCATGACCCCGCGCCATCTGTCGAGGACGCATGTAATACGCGCACTTCCGGGCGCTAATCCGGCGAAAACGAAAATGGCAGTGGGCATTTGTGACCACTTTCTATGTCGAAAATGTCGAGCCTCTTGGACATGAGTGCGCTGGAATTCCGTATTCGAGAACTGTCGCTCACACAGAGCTGTTGTTCGTGCGTTAGCGTGCTGGAAAGTGTGTTCTTCGCAGCAGAAGATTCCTCGTCCAGAGATTAATCGGAGTCACATTCGTCCTCAGCAGTAGGTCACCGTGCCGTGAACATGAACTGCTTTGTGAAATTTCCATGTATGAGGGAGAAGCTCTTGTGTAAGCCGAAACAAGCGCTGTTCTTTCGTCGTGCAGGTGTTTATGTGTGAAATGCAAACCGACGGATACTACGGTTTTTGCTGCCGAGGGGTAGAGAATGCGTGTAAAAAGCAGACAGACGATTGCATCAGAACTAACGAATATTTCGAAATACTGTGCCTTGACACCGAAGTACTGCAAGTGTCTTTTACATATGTAGAGGAGGTGGTGTTCCCCTACATGAGTCCTGACCGGCGATGATGGAGTGTCCCAGCGGGCAGATGGACGTGGCCTCACACTAGGACGGTGCCGGTAGAACTGCCGTGCCAGCGCCGTAGCGCGTGGCAGCAGAGGCGCGTCGTCATCGTCTTCCACGGGCCGCCACATCACTCCCCCCCCCTCAGACGCGGAGCGGTGCATGCGGTTGAGGTCCGCGTCGATACCATGAAGAGGAGAATGAGGACGACTCGTGGATGGTGGACGATTGGAGATACGGCTTGCGATTGTGGCTGTTGATGCAGCAGCGGGATGGCGGGAACAAGGGCGCTGGATCCGGGCGGGTTCCAGAGATGAGTTGTGAGTGCTGAGTGGTTGAGTGCTTGAGTGCGTTGCGTGGCGTTGAGTTGCTGCGTTGCTTGTTGCTGAGGGAGTGCGTTGAGTGATCGTTGTTGAGAGCTGTTTGTTGCTGATTGTGTTGAGTTGCTGAGTGGGCGACAGTACCGCGACCGGTACGACAGCGTGAATGCCAGTTGCCGCCAGAGAAGTGCCGGGGAGGACCATCATGAAGCAGGTGGAGGCCGGAAAGTCAGCGTACTTGGTCTCCCTGCGGGTCCCCGGTGGAACAGTGGTCCCGGTGCGCCTTGCCTGCTAGAGGGTGGTTCGCTGCTGTTTTGCCGAAAAATTTAGGATGTTGCATGGCCGAAATACGCCGAACATGGTGTTCGTTGTTCGGGTCACCAAATGTAGAGGAGGTGGTGTTCCCCTACATGAGTCCTGACCGGCGATGATGGAGTGTCCCAGCGGGCAGATGGACGTGGCCTCACACTACGACGGTGCCGGTAGAACTGCCGTGCCAGCGCCGTAGCGCGTGGCAGCAGAGGCGCGTCGTCATCGTCTTCCACGGGCCGCCACACATACATCCGAGAAACCGAAGAGCATGGCAACCCGGCAGCGGCGTGTGGTCTTTACGCGCTACTTGAACGGAAAACCCTTATTTCTTCAGGAACAACATATTATAATTACTAGTTTGTTCCTGAAGGGTTAAGTAACCTGTGGGCATAGATGTATTTGTAGGTTATACTCATGTCTCAATTGAGTCTCATGTGAGGAGTAAGTAAGATAATTTTCATCAGTGTCATTCACCTGAACTGTGTTCATAACCTTTTAGTATACTTCTTATACCCTAGTCAGACAGCATTTCAAATGTCAATTGCGAGAAATGGCCTTCGGCCTCTCAAATGACCTTTGTTCGGGGGCGCCTGCCAGACAGGCGGGAAAGGAGTGCTCCTCACTGACTGCCCTCAGCGGCTCCCTTTTCGGTTTCGTTTTCCCTGTCTGCTGTGGAAATTTGAAGTTGGTCTGTGTGCCACAAATCAAGATACAGAAGCCATATGCACTTCTCTAAATAGTATCTAAATACGTTTACACAGTTTCACTCCATTATGCGCATTTTATAGGTTTTCCTACATTCAGCTACATTGGGCGTGAGGGTACAATGGCATAACACTGTTGTCGAGATTGCTCCTTTCTGCTCCTCAAGTGTCGTTGGGGGCCTCCTTTCGCATTGATGGTCATTTCTTAGAAAGGTCCTTTGATCTGCCGTCTGACACGGCTGTCAGAGGTCATTTTTTGCAAATTACAATTCCCCGAAGTCCTTCGAGCATGCCGTCTGACAGGGGTATTAGTGACCACGTTTCCAAATGTCAACTAATAATTGAACCAAGATTGGGATCTAACACTTAATTAACTCTGTTTTGCTAAACGGAGTAGTACTTGTAACTGATTCATTATCACGTCACCCATTAGACGTCACCAACATTTGTAAAGAAGGACTTGAGGGCTGACTTCAAGTATTATTAACCCTTGATCTGGTTTCAAAGTTAACCATGCACCATTGGTGTGCACAGTACTCCAAAATGGCTAAATAATTTATTGCATAAGTTCTCTGTTACTGTAATTGAGATGTACTTTTGTAAAGTACTTTTTACTGCCCGGCAAATTGAAACTGGCTTCAGTGTACACTACAAATGCATCGTAACATTTAATTGAAATATAATATAACAGCAGAAGCAACATTTTGTCAAAACTCGAACTATATCTTTCTTTTTTATTGTCCAGGGATTTAGGAAACAGAGTAGGACTTCCTGCCCTCTGATGTTTTGACGTACTTGATAGAGTTGTAAAACCTGCAACAAAATAAACAAGAGCAGTATAAACAGTTTCGTCTTTCCCTTTTGAATTTAACAAGCTAGTTATATTTTACCATCTGTTCACTTTTGTATTCTCTGTTAGCGAAAAGATTACAGGAACAATAATCATTTATCATTTATCATAATCATAATCATTTATCATCAGGAAGATCAGAACATTTCTTCAGGCATGCTAAGTGAGACAAAATAAATGTACAATGAAGGTTGTACAAAAACAGCAAATCTCCGTCGATTAAAACTTTATATATGTAGATGTTACCACATCGTGTAGTTTCCATCCAACAGTAGGACTAAGCAAGGTTGTTTGGTAGGTTGTTGGCATGTCGATGTGCTATACCATTACAGCACATCAATATAGATGAGGGGCAAACACAGTAGACAGCATGATAGCTCTCAAACTCAAGTGAAGATTTATTCAACAGAACAAGAAACCGAAAGCATGAGTATAGAGAAAGGCAGTACCCATGCAGTGTATGGTGAACCACATTAATCTCTGAGAAGGTAGGATTGGAACAGCAATAAAGACAAATGACAGTTGCGTCCGAGATAGGGGAACTCTGCAAATTTAGGACCAATATGATGTGGTAACCTTGCATGGCTCACTGCAGCTCTGACACACATTGAACAATTCCAGTAGTGGGACTTCAAAGACAATGAACGTTTGCTGTTTCACTGGGCATTCAAGTGTAGAGTATGCATCTCTAGAAAATTAATTAGCGTTCCTTAGTCATAAAGTCACAACTACATCTCAACAGGAAGTATTCTCGTACCCTTCAAACAAGCTAGTAGTTCTCACCAGTTTCTTCTCCCCTTGTTGACGTCATACTAATGTTCTGCACCTGTCCAAAGACTAAAAAAAATGTCACAATGTCTGCAACACGTAACAAATCTAGTGCTTCCATCTGTGGACTTTGCATACCTGTTTTCAGCTATTTCTGTCATGTCAGTGCCTGGATCACACACACACGAAACAGTTTTGAGCCACTTCAACACTGGAAGGCCCCTAAAATTAAATGTGTTGATGTTGACAATGTTGAGTACGGGTCAAGTAGGATAACATAAGTTAAATGAAATACGTCGTCGCTATATTATAATTTATACATGTGTGACGCCTGTACATACCTAAGACGTTGTGTTGAACTCGTCACCTCGGTGAAGCAAAATCACTGGTTACTGAACGGCAGTTTCCTTCGGACGTCTTCGCAATTCGCCTTCTACGGCATCTTCTTAGTCATCGGCAGCAAAATGAGCTCAGCACACACGACACGACTGCTACATCTAATAACCGAGTGTTTCGAACCACATTCGTTTTCGCGCACTCTCTTCTTGAATCTTGTGGTAGAAAACGCCCGCCGCCGATGGTGAACGAACATGATTTTTGCATCCCCGAACACCAAAACTACACCAGGCACGTGTAGGCCTCTCGAATAATTGACACAACAACCACGAACATGTCATCTCTTCAACATCTCTTCGCGCGACCAACACGACCACCCACGACGTAAACAATAAACGCGATAACACAGACCAGGCGCCCACAGCTCCCCATAGAGCCCATAGTTTGAGATAATTCAGGCAACACTGGACATACGACCAATGAAAATGCGTCGTGATGCCTAGCAGCCAACCAATCAGCAACCACTCCGTTTGGCTCGGCTTTCGGCCGGCCCTGGCTGCCATTGACTTCTACTGGTTTTTATACCTGGCGCCCGTTATTCCAAAATAACTAAGACATTTTTGATAGGCTAAATACATATTTATTGGTGCAACGTATAAACTCAAATATTTGACTCATATATTCACCGTGCGTACAGGACGTTTCGTTCCTTGAATAGACAGCAACCAAACCAAGTTCGAACTTGCAAAGCACACAGACAGTCTACTTCTGGAGGCGAGCGAAGTCCACGAGTGCGTGCGTTTCACAGATGAGCATCTTCTTCTCATTCTGGCGATGCATCGTGGGTCACACAGTCACGGGAAATACTTTTGTCGTTACGAACACTCTCTTCTTAGTCACTGTATTTGAAAATGCGACAGCGCTCGAAAGTGTTCCTCAGGCGTCAGCTCACCAAGCATTCCAGTTCCGACTCGGCAAGAATGTCCGTAGGTTGACACTTTATCGGAGATCAGTACATGGCCAGAGTCACTATAACTCACGAACAAATCCGCGCATACACTTCCTCTTTGGTCGTTGTGGTCAACCGACATCGGCGAGCCGCAGAGACGCAGCGACCTTGCTTGGAGCTGCCCGCCTGGCCGACTGCCCGCGAAAAGTGAGCTGTCAGATATTTCGAAACTTTATCAACCAATCGCGGAGCGCGCATCCTCCTGCGGCCAATGGGCATCCGTCATGATGCCTGACGATGTAATACCACGTGACTGTGACGTGATTTTATTTTTCTACTGCCGCAAATGCGGGGAGCTGTGGAGGCCTGACACAGACGGCCTTGCAGATGGCGCGGCGGATCGTAGCTCGTAGCGGCGAAGTAGCTGAATGCTTTATTAACGTAAAAGCTATGGAAGTGAGCGTCATTTTTAAAATGGCGTTTAGCTGTAAGATAATGTGCGTCAGCTTTGTTCTCTACAAAATTAACTCTCACGTGGTAAGGGTTGACCAATCCCTGGGAGCCCTGGACCTGAAACCCAAGTTGCTCTTTTTCGCCGTTCGCTGGCAGCACCGTCCATGTTCCGGCAATCTTCAAAATATTTATACGTAAAAAATATGCGGAATTGAGAAGTAATGCTTTCTGTATCTTATCAAACAACGATGTTGTGCACGACAGTGGGCAAAAATATGGGGGTTATTTTTCACTTTTCGGTCCCTTTAAGCAAAAGACAAGATGGCATAGATGCAGGCAAGCTGGTGGATCATATCCATGATATGTAAAGCCTAAGCTTGGGCAAACGAAGAAAGGCGAACATCCAGGAATTGTGTAAGGCAGGCTGCAGTTGCTGTACACCCGTCGTTGAAGAGACTAGTGGCCTTGCAGTAGCCCGTTTTTCACACAGGTTTTATGAAATTCAGACTGGAAATAGCATCAACCAACATCCACCAAAAGAGAGCCCCAGCGTTTTGGAGCCCATTCGACTTGTTCAGGGATGACTAAAATGGCCAAGGGAGCTTTTATACTAGCAGATGGTCGTGATGAGGTCAGATGACACAGGCCGTGGGTGTACGCGCTGGGCAGCAACCAGATGGACATTTCCTGGGGTTGATTGCATTTCAGGATTTCAGCGTTCCCGAAGACAACGACGTGGTCACGGCATTGACAGTGTTCCGCCAGCGCACTTCTTTCTAAGTCTGCTTTTCAGACGTCGTTTTTATGTTGACTTAATCTCTCCAGCAGGTTCAATGTCTCCCCCTACATATGATGCATCACAGGTGGCACACAGAATCTTGTACACCACCTTGTGCTCTCTCCTTGAGTGGTAGATCTTTTGGCCGAGGAATGCAATTACCGATAGTGGTCACACGCTTGTGGGAAACATTGATTCCTTCTGTTCCCAAATTTCGGGCTTCACTGATGCTTCTCACATATGGGATGGTGACTTCGCAACAGGCAAAAACAGCCCTCCTCCTCAGTCCTCCCTTTAGACGACCAGCCTCCACATAAAGCTAAGCGAAGTCACCATCCCATATGTGAGAAGCATTAGTGAAGCCCGAATTTTGGGAACAGAAGGAATCAATGTTTCCCACAAGCCTGTGACCACTCTCGGTCATAGCATTCCTCGGCCAAAATATCGGCCACCCAAGGAGAGAGCACAAGGTGTGGTGTACAAGATTCCGTGTGCTACCTATGATGCGTCATATGCGGAGGGAAACAAATAACCTCTTGGAGAGATTAAGACAACATAGAAACGACGTCCGAAAAGCAGACTTGGAAAGAAGTGTGCTGGCGGAACACTGTTAATGCCGTGACCATGTCATCGACTTCGGGACCACAGAGATCCTGGAATTTGAATCAAACCACATGAAAAGACAGTTTTTTGGAATCCTGGCACAACCAATCAACCCCAGGAAATGTCCATCGGGTTGTTGCCTAGCGGATACGTCCACGGCCTGCGTCATCTGACCTCAAAACAACAGTCTGCCAGTATAAAAACAATCTCCCTTGACCATTTTAGTCACCCCTGAAGAATCCGAATGGGTCTCGAAACGTCGAGACCCTCCTTTTGGTGGACTTGGCTGGTGCTATTTCTAATCTGTATTACTATGACCCATCCAGACACATCGGTGTCAACATCTTTACGTTTAAGCTTGCAATTAGACCTTATTGGTTTCGGGCTCAGTTTTGCTGGTCTGGCTGTCTGTCTACTTAAGTGTGTTTGCGTGTGTAATAAACATTCTGCTGGTTGGAGCTTCGTCGTTCGTCAAGTCTTTCGTCGTTTGCAAAAGCTCAGGCTCTATCTATCTGGGAAAAAAAAGGGGAGCCGTTGGTGTCAGCTATTGGCTATGCTTCCGAACGATTAACGAATTGACGGAAGTGATCGGAAAACACAGGAAGCAGAAGTCACACATGCCGATGTCTGACATTTCAACGTGTTATTTCCGCACATCAAACAGATTGTTGTGAAGACTACACGCATATACTTACGGTCTCCGAAGAGGGCACGTACGGTCCTTCAATGATAGCAGGGACACACTGACCACTCTGTATAAGATATGCAATGATGTCCTCTTTTGTTTCTGAAAAACAGGACAAGCACATGTCTGTTTGAGCGGTACATTTACGGGAACGTCACCGGTCTATATTCCGAATTACACCCATATACAGTAACTTCCAGTAACATAAAACTATTATTCGTACGTTAACTATTCGTAAGTTGCACGTGGAGTTCCATGGAGTTCACAACGAGGTAATCCATGCAAAAACAAATTTTTAGATCATATGGTGCTTGAAAGGTTCTTTCCTTACCTCCTAGTCTCAGCACCTGTGCCGTGTAGTACCCTCCTATAGGCTCGTCATGTCCCTGCCAAAACGTCCGCTTCAACGATGCGTCAAAGTCCTCGACGTGCTTCGGTTTGAAGTTTTGAATGAGGCTAACTGGCAGTACAGCTTCAACCTTGTCCGTGTACCGAACGTGCGCGAACATTTTCGTACGAAAATTAAAAACTCAATGCAAGTGTGAGCTGACGAACAACCAACAGGAAAGTACAGGAATGACCGTGACCATGCTGCCGTAGCCGTGGTCGTACAAACAAAAAGCCCCCGTTTACGGTAGCGTCTTTGGCTTTGGCTTAAAGATGAGAAGATGCGGCTCGAAAATCGTGCGTGTCGTCTGCTGTTGCATCCGTAGGTATATGGCTAGGGGGTTACCTCCCGTCTGACGTCTGACGTTATATAACGTCTGATAATGTTATAACGTCTGACAAACTTCTGGTGAAAATACAGACGCTACTTTAACGGTATGAAAACAAATATGTTACATACAACTTACGTGCAACAAGTTAAGGAATGGGAATCGCTACCGGTATCAACTCTTTGTTGTTGCTGTCACTAGTTACGATTTCTCCATGCTCTTTTTTCGTGTTTTGAACGTTACATTTTTTGTGTTGGTACTGGTTCACTTAAGTTATATACCGGCTGTAACGAAAGGCTGATCTAAAAGTCACAGATGACACAGAAGTGAATCACCCGCTCGGAAACATGTCAGCTCCAACAAAACGGCGAAAACTTTACCTACATAACAGCCAGCCTTTTGTGGTACCAGCTACAACGAAGTATCGTCGTTCTCAACAACAGCGAAATACAGAGGACGTTAACAACGGTGCTGGACCCTCAACTATATCTGTCATTTCTGTTCAAGAAGCACCACCGGAAAGTTCGCAGTGCTCAGCTGGCGGGCAAACGTCCCTCGAAGACGACGCTGACGCAGACAACATTCGAAATCAACCAGAAGACGACCGAAATCAGCCGGCCGGTGAAGACGGGAGCGCGGAACAGTTCTCTGGGACATCTTACGATGAAGCACAGTTGTCGTCGGACAGCTTTGCGGAATTCGGAGCTTCAACTCTTCCAAACTCTACGACGACGAAAGTAGAAGCCATCGCAATGATCATGGCGTTCGTTGTGTCTCACAACTTGCCCTGGACTGGCCTAGCTGATCTTTTGGAGTTGATAAATTCATTATTTTGCTCCACAGTCGATGTACTGCCACGCAGCAAGTATGTCTTTAGAAAAATGTGGACATCAAAGGTTGAAGAGCAGTCAACTCATCATTATTACTGTGAAGGGTGCGTATCTACCCTGGCAGTGGAAGGCGACCATCCAGATAAATTGAAATGCACATCATGTTCAAAAGTATACCGTCTATCCGATGTCAGAAGCAAAAACTGTTTCTTCACTATTTTGTCGTTTAGACATCAAGTGAAGAACATCATCGAATAGACCAAAGACGTCCTTTTCAAGAATCTCCAGAAACTTCAAGATACTGAAGCCGATTCCGAGACCATCACTGATATCACAGATGGCACGTCGCACAAGAGATTAAAACATGCAGGGGTACTCCGTTGGAGTGATTTGACATTTACTTTCAACACTGATGGAAGCCCTGTGTTCAGCTCATCTCATTCATCTGTGTGGCCCATACAATCTATCATTAATGAGCTCCCAGCAAGCTGTCGCTTTGCACACAACACACTAGCTGGGCTATGGTTTGGACCTAGTCATCCAAACATGGCTTTGTTTTTGAAGAAGTTTGTGGATGATGTGAAGAATGTGGGCGAAGTGACTTGGGAAGTTAACTCCATGACAATCTCTTCCCGACTGTACGCGTTATGCTGCTGTGTCGACGCTCCTGCGCGCGCTGCAGTGCGTAACCATGTCCTCTTCAATGGAAACTTTGGGTGCCCGTGGTGCCTGATGAAGCCAGAGTATGTGTCAGGTAAGTGCCACTGCAGTTAATTCCTACAATTTTTGTTATAGCGAAGAATGATTTCCGCTGCCCCACATCTGCTCTAATTGTATTGGTGGCACTAGATTTGTTGTTGTTCTTTACGTATTTAACTTAGTTAACTTTACATAGTTAACGATACAGTGCTTGTTGTTTGTGTAGCTTTTCATGTACTTATGATGTATCTTCGTTACCAGGAAGCATGAGGTATCTCGGCACATCTCCATACGTTGAGCGTTCTCAGGCTGGTGTGGTACGGGACATGGAGCTGGCCCTGCAGTTTGATGGCCCAGTCAATGGCATAAAGGGACCATCACCAGTGATGAACCAGCCTCGCTTAAACTTGGTGTGGGGATTCACCGTAGAGTACATGCATGCTGTCCTTCTTGGTGTGGCACGACAGTTCACTGACCTTATGTTTATCTCTGTCAACCATGGCCAAGCATTCTATATAGGTAGGTAATGAGATGAGGGGCTGCGCCAGCTCAGTACATCATCCACAGGCACAATTACTCTTAGAAAATTAAAGCAATTTTTTGTCCAATCCTGCCCATTTATTTTTCTAATATTTCCCTTGCATCGTTAAGGAATAGGATGCCTTACCACATTTGCAAGTGAATATCACAGATTTCATTGCTTTTTTGCAAGAGCTTGTCATCTTTTGGAGCATATATTAATCGAACATATATCAATCGAGCATATATTAATACAGCATAATCATTTCTTATCGGGTTTTCTGTTGTATTTCTCATTTTTTCATGTGTTATTTTATGCGTAACTTTGGTCCTAATTGCCTCTTGTACCATTTGTAAAATGACAGCTTTTATGTAACCCCCCCTCTCACGTAATGCTCGTTGAGGCACTTCAGATAGCCCACAAATGATTAAATAATCATTGCAATGCAGGGAGCCCAACAGATGTTGTCAAAGTGAACAAGAGATTACTGTCAATTTGCCCGCCACACTGTTTCACCCGCCTTCCAAGACAAATCAAAGAGCGTGCTTACTGGAAGGCTAGCGAGTGGCGCCATTGGCTGCTCTACTACAGCCTTCCATGTACACTCAACATCCTTCCTCAACGCCATTGGAAACACTGGTGTCTTCTTGTAGAGGCTATCCACCTGCTCTTACAGGAAGAGTTACATCCCACTATACTTGCACGGGCCAGTAAGTATTGATTTATTATAACCTAGTACACTCTCAGCCTTGTAGATAACCAGGAGCAAGGTCATTTCGTGCCAAGCGTCCCAGGCATGAACTCTACCACAATGAACGGCATTTAAAAAATTTACCAAGCTTTGTTATGTGGTGAAAACATTACATTGCCATGCATGATGTTTTGCGCAAACCACTAGCAAGTGCAAGTAATGGAAGTGAAAGCTTGTAAACAGGCTTGAGTTGAAAACATGACAGTGCTAAGCTAAGGCTTAGATGGATTTAGCATTGTTAACTGTTCATCTCCGAAGTATGAAACCTGCGTGGGATTCAGATAATTTCAGGGGAACAAATAAGTTCAGACTTAGATTTGGAACAAGATATCACAGGCTGCGGCGTAGCAACGGGGGGGGGGGGGGGGGGCTAGGGGGGCTCGAGCCCCCCCCCCCCTACCTGCCACGGACCGACCCACGCAAATCGTGCAAATCCGAGGAGAAAATAATATAAGGGGGGGACCAGTGTGACGATCGCGAAAGTTCTTGCAGTTCATGGCGTCTGTCTAGGAAGCACCCCAGAATGGTTTTCAAAGTACTTATATGAACTTTTGAAACTACTTCCAATCTCATGACACTGCCTCATTGATCATGACGGCCTACATGTAATCGTACTGTGTACGTCTGAATCTTTTCTTTTTTTTTATATCATTGGCATTTTGCTGTGTGCACAAGTTGCATTGTGTTGTCGTACCCAGGATCAGAGAGGGGGGGGAGGGACTTTTCGTATCGAGCCCCCCCCCCTACCTTGGAAGTCTGGCTACACCACTGATCACAGGAGAGAGTGCACATCACTGTCCCATTGCTTAGCATAGAAGGAATGAGGGAGGGGGAATATACATTTATTAGAAGGAATGCTCGTAAGAACAGCATTGGATTGTGTGCAAGAACCAAGTATTCCCTGTGTCAAGAAAAACCATTACTTCCAAAGCTTATCAAACTACTCGTCAATTTTGTCACCTTGTATTTCATTGAAAAAATGTGTGTGATACAATTTTCTCTTTGTTCCTGTTAGGCACATTGCTTCAGAAGTTTGTCTTTATGGTCCCTTCACTCTACGAGGAACGCTTCGTGACATTCAATGTTCACCAATTGCTACACCTGACAGCAACAGTACAGCACCTGGGACCCCTATGGGCTCATTCCGCTTTTGTGTTTGAAGATGGAAACGGCCGTCTCACAAAGACAGTGACCGCAGCGAACGGAGTGGCCCTTCAGATCGTCGAAAGGGTCGTGCTGCATCAGCAGTTAAAGCTTCTGCTTAACACCCAGCAGCTGTCAGCAAGAGTGAGGGAAGTGTGCGTGGACATGCTCCAAAACCGCTATGTTCAAAATTACAGCAGAGTGGATGGAGCAGTGCTCCCCGGTGTCCCTCAGCATGTTTGTCAATTTATGCCTGCTGAAGAGGAAGCCTTCAGGAAGCGGTATGGCAGAGTCCCTAGTTCAGCAAAGGAGTTTCTCAGGGTAGTGTCGAATGGACAGGTGCACCACAGTGTAAAGTACACAAAAGCTAGGAAGAGCAACAGCACAGTAATTTCAACAAAGACTGATGAGTATTTTTCCATTCAACGCATACTTGAAGTGAAACACAATGAGGGCGATAAGTGCATATTACTGTGCAAGAGGTTCGTCCTCGTACATGGTGAGAATCAGCTTCCAGCCCACATCAAAGAGTGTTTCCTCCCATCACACACGGAGATATTCGTGGTTGAGTTGTTTGATGTTCGCCAAACTTGTCTATACATTTTATTTTTATCTTACACAAGTTACACAAGTCTTACCTGTGTGACCTAGCAAACACTATTGAAAGGGACTAACCACATCTGTTGAGCAAAGGCCTGCACTACTGTGGAGTTCCATTCCACGTGGTCGTTCTCAGTGCTTTAGGTGACTGTGTAAGCCAAGCTGTATTTTTCAGTGTATTGCAGAATATGTACAGCAAGATAAGTGGACCCGAGTGCTTCAGAAAGAAAGCTTATTGTATTTAGTGCGCACTGCATGTACATAGCATCACTGTACAGTGTGTCTTCTATTTTTGTGTACCTCAATTTGTTCCTTTTGTGTGTATTTGGTTTTTTTTCTTCCTGGTCTTGTACTGCTTAATAAACAAATGATGCTTGATCGTTATGGTGACCAAGTGTGTTCAACTATGTCTCTTGCTGCTTGATATGTGCATTTAGTTCTTTGGGCATGTTGCTACAACTGAGAAATTAGTGGACTTTATATTAAGAATTGTCATCAACATATGACAGGAGCTTTTACATTTAAACTTCACACCTGCAACCAACAAAGCAAATTTTTTTATGGTTCCAGCTTGGCACAGAAAATGTTTGTTGTCAGAGAAGCTTGAGCATATGGTAGAGCCATATATAGATCCTGTGATGTTTTGCTCATACTTCATCATGCAACTAGGTATTTGCATTATCCACGAAGCTATAGACTGATATACTTCTGTCAAACGGAAACATTTATGGTGTCAAGGACCGTTAGTAGTTTGCATCAAATTCTTGCCATGCGGATAGAAAAAGTCATTTCTGTCAAAATTCAGGCCCTATCTTCTGATGGTTATAAGCCCTTAAATGTTCTGACGGGCATCCTCCATTAACTTCCAATAATTACAAATTAGTGCCATGATATTCATTACATTAGTGGCTTTCGATCAACATGCATGTGCCTGCATTTTCCAGTGTGATTTCCAGTTCCAACATAAACTGGGGCACAGATGCCAAAAATGCTCCCACTTATTGGAGTGGACACAGTCCAACTATAGTTTCCAAATGCAGCATATTGGAATACATGTCACCAATAAAACTTTCCAATTGGAGTGAATTGTAAAAGTTTTTATTTGGAGAGTTCCAATTGCGGTATACTGGAATCCAATCAAATTGTATTGGAGCCCAATCATACTGTATTGGAAAACTAGTTTGCTCAAATTGGCCTCCAATTGTGACATATTGGTATTGACTTCCCTATATTGGTTTCCAAACTAAGTAGATTGGAATTCAATTCTCATGTATTGGATACGATACAACCAATATCATTTCCAATTTGAAATCTTACAAGATTTTGCAATAGGGCGTCCCACAATCCTCCATCGAGTGCGTGACTAGTTAGAATTTTCATCACATCAGGTGAATACACCCTGTATATAAATACACATATTAAGGAGCAAGCTCATCACATGTTGTCTGCAAAGTAAAGAAACACAGTCGCTGCATTTTAGGGGCATCTTGTTTCATTTCATCTGGCCTTACAGTAAAAGCGCCGTTGTATTCCTAATGCATGGCACAGAAGAAACTAATGAGAAACATGTAAAAGAACCGAGTCATTCAATATAAGACACTGACACATACCTTTTGTTTTGCTCCAACAGAAGTGCTAGCGCGCTCCTGCTATGTAGATTGTGTGAAACACTGTGGAGAGGAACCACTTCTTTCATAAGACTGTTAAGGCACGCCACTTGCAACTTGAAGTCCCTGCAATGAGGTCAATACGTGGACATCTTGAGTGCACTTTAATTACAGCACAGCACAAAATCTTAGCCGATAGTGTGGAGCAGGGATCATACTCAAACATGAATACAAAATGCAGCACTATACCGTAGTAGTGCATACTGACAAATAAAATATGAAACAAATTCATCACCTCTGGTGTTTCCAAGGGATCTGGTACAGCCTCTGAAACACAATTTATGAGATGCACGCCATTACGGCATCTGCAGCTAGCTGTAAATACAGATGTTTGGACAATGATGGAGACAAGTGGAATTTGATCTGTAGGAGGCTTGCAAGTAGTGGAACCCAGTCTAGGAATACTTTCTGCCTTTCAATGTATAATTAGCTCATATAAACCTCTTATAACCATATGAGGGTGTCTACCAAATTGCACCCTCCAAATTCCCTGACTTTTCCCGGTCTTCACTGACCATTAAGGTGAATTCCCAGATGGGGACTTGGTGCCTGCTACTAAAATTTGATGCAGAACTCTCATACAAGAGATCATATCTTGAGTATTAATGACGCTGCCCTATACTTTTCTGCCTCTGAGCTCGTTGTATTGGTGAACTGCTATAATCACGGCAACATTGCTGCTGCGTGGTCACTCAACCAGTGATCGGCACTCGCGATTCGCTATGTGTCACCACAGCAGTTGTCTGCAATTTTCCCTGACTTCAGCTGCCTTTTGACAAATTCCCTTACTTTTCCAGTTGCATCAAAATTCCCTCATTTCTCAGTTTTCCAGATTGGTAAACACCCTGCATGACATGTGCCTACGAACAGTGTATGTCGGGGTGAGTAAATAGGAGACAACAAGCATGAAAGAAGCGTATGCAGTATATTTACAGCTGAAAATTACAACACATCAGGCTTTTTCTTTCGCATCATGTCGCTTAGCAACTGGCCTATGTACTTATGTGCTTGACGGCGCCTTTCCTTTGCTGGCTCATTGGCTGGTCGCAATTTTATGTACCTCCGGTAAGCTCCTGGGGCACACACAAAAAAAGGGGAACAAAAAAAGAAACAAATTAATGAATGCACTGCTGCATAATGCAACAGAGAAAACAAATGACTAATTGAACAAACTAGACTAATGACTAGTGCGCTACTGTGGGACGTTATATGCAAAATGTGTGCATTATTAGACCTGAAGACCGAAGAGAATTATGAGCATTAAATTAAAAATTAGGTGACATATGGCTGAAACATGACATTGCTCATCTCTCAAGCTATGCATCAGGGTTTTTTAAAGCTGTGCAGAGGTGACGATGTCTTCTGCACTTTCGATGAGATTGAGGAAGCACGACAGAAGAGGTCTTCCGACAATGAATAACTAATTTTTCGGTCGAAACTTTTTTTCCATTTTCAAAGATCTCGTAGTGTGTGTGCGCGTGCGGGGGTGCGGCGTCAACTCACGTTCGAGTAAATACAGTACATACTCCTCTACACCACGTCTTGTATCATATCATCGACACATTAAAATCATTATTAAAAAATGCTGTGGTGGTGTAGCAGCTCGATTCCTGGTGTCAGCGCCTTTCTGCCCGAATTACGATTTCATTAATGCAACAAGTCTGGCTTCCTCAATTTTCTGGCAGATTTTTGCTGCAGAAATGCATCTTTATATGCCAACGGAACTTGGCACATTCTATAAGAAATGTGTTGAATGGTAAAATGTGTGCATACCTAATCAGCACACACCCTATATATCAAGTGCTGGGACGTAGCCCAAGGTTATTCACTCAGATTGGAATTAGCTGAACCAATATTTTCAATCCTGTTAAGTTTCTCCCGAACTGATGCGGTATGTGTGAACCTGATCCGAAAACAATAGCAGTTCCAATCTCTGTGTATGTCTATGTCGTAGAGGTGCTAAATCATGAATACTTACTTTTTGCTGCTGCCAACTTCTTTGGCGTTAGGGCACGGTTCGCTTGGGCGTCCTTTGTTCTGCGGCATGCAGCACCTGTAACACTGCGATGCATCAGTTCATATGTGCTCCAGATTGTCCGTACGACGTCTTTGCAAAACTTTGAGTCTGATCTTGATGCCATGACCCATTCGTAGCGGTCTTTCTTCATTGTGACACCATCAGAGAGAATGACCTGCATGAAGCAAAAAAGTGGCACTAAAACAATATGTCGCCTACATACCTAATTTCTAGAGGTGTGCGAATATTGGAAATTTCGAATACAAAAAGAATATTTTCATTATTTAATTCAATTCAATTCAATTTTTGCTTGCATCCAGAAATAGACCTCTCGTTTGTAAACAAATGACGTCATAGTGCTCGACTGCGCCACAAATTTGGTAGAATTGCACTACGCTCAAAGAAGAGGTAAACAAGGCCGCGGCAGGAAGCAATGTTCTCGGGGGGGATTGCAATGGTCCCTGAAAGGGACGCGACCTTCGATCCAACTCTTCTTTCAATAGGAGGCAGCGAACAATTGCCCGTTCGTGGAACCCAGCCTGTAATATAAAGACGACGACAAAGTTGGGACATGGCCGTCGCTTGTATGCGCGAGCTGAGCGCGTGGCTTTCATGATTAAAACGTTCTCTCGTTCTTGGAGACGGTCGCATTTCTACCCGCTCGACTACGACATGGTGGCAGCGGTCACACGTTAGTGGAACAGCCCAGTTCACGTACTTTGGGATGTCCACCCAAGACTTAGCAACAGCGGCCGGCGAACCTACGGCTACGCCTGCGCCTGCGCCACCTGCGTTCAACCCGTTCGCGGTAGAACTTCCAGACAAGTTCGATTTTCGACAACCGGAGGGGTGGAAGCGCTGGGTGACGAGATGGGAGCGGTACCGGATCATATCGGGCCTGCAGAAACAGGACAGCTCGACACAGGTGAACACGTTCCTGTACGCTATGGGGACCGGGGCAGAGGACGTCCTCGTTTCCATGCGACTAACGGACGAAGTAGCCAACGACTACGACAAGCTCAAGTCAGCCTTCGACAAGTACTTCGTTCCAAGCCGGAACGTGATCTACGAGCGCGCGCGCTTCAACCTGCGCTCTCAGTTGGAACACGAAACTGTGGAAGAATTCGTTAAGGAGCTACACCGGCTAGCAGAGTTCTGCGAGTTTGCTTCGCTCAAAGAAGAACTCATTCGAGACAAGCTGGTTGTTGGCCTCCGGGACAGTCGTCTGAGTGAACGGCTACAATTGGACTCCCAACTCACACTGGAGAAAGCGGTGACAATGGCCCGCAACTCTGAGGCTGTGAAGGGCCAGCAGAATCTTCTTCGCGGGAACGAACCGCCATCGCAGGCACCGACGGCGAATACCACGCTAGACGTCGTCACTTCTAGCAGGCCAGCTTCACACAAGGGACGGCAGTCTGAAGCCCGGCCTCCAGCTCAACGACCGGCACAGCCAAAGTCCGATCCCTGTAAATGGTGTGGGTCGATGCGATTCCACCCGAGGATAGAATGCCCTGCACAGGGGAAAGTCTGTAGCCAGTGTGGGAAACTGGGCCATTTCGCGTCAGTCTGCCAGACTACACCGGCGCCGAAGCCAGCATCCGGTCGCGGACGGCGTGGTCAGCGCCCCAAGCAATCGCGGAGAGCGCTCGAAGAGGTATTCCTCGATGGTCTACAGCATCCCTCATCGTCAGACGCCTGGTTTATTACGATCCTTGTCAACGGCAGACCAATCAAGTTTAAGGTTGACACCGGAGCAGACGTCACGGCCGTGCCAGAGTCAGCCCTGTATCCAGAGACGCGACGCTTTGCGACACGTCCTACGAAGAGGCTCTACGGCCCCGGCAAGTCCCTGATAAACACTCTGGGTCAAGTACACGTCGACATGAGCTGGAACGGCAAGACGACCAACCAGGAAGTCTTCATCGTCGACGGCCTACAACACTCTCTGCTAGGTCGACCAGCCATCAAGGCCTTGGAGGTTCTCCCTCAACTTCTCGAAATCGGACACGATCACGGACACGACTGCATTGCGTCAATGTACCCCGAGCTCTTTGGAGGCCTAGGACTGATGAAGGCAACATACAGCATTCACCTTGTTCCGGGACCGAGGCCATATGCAGTAACGTATCCAAGACGTGTAGCACTTCCATTGCTACCGAGTGTACAAGCCGAAATACACCGAATGGAAGGGCTGGGCGTAATTCAAAAGGTAGAGCACGCCACGGAATGGTGCGCACCGATGGTAGTTGTAAGGAAAAAGAACGGCAAGCTACGCATATGTGTTGACTTCGGCGAGCTCAACAAGCAAGTCGTCCGTGAGCGCGTGATCATGCCGACGGTAGAAGAGAACCTCAGCAAAATCACGGAAGCTAAGGTGTTCAGCAAGCTCGACGCCAATGCTGGATATTGGCAAGCCCCCCTATCACGAGAAAATCGCGAACTGACCACCTTCATCACCCCGGAAAAATCAAGAACAACATGACAGGCGTCTCCATGCAGCGTTGCGTAAACTCTCAGACGCGGGCATCACCCTCAACGAGGAGAAATGCCAGTTCACTAGGACCAGGATACACTTTCTGGGTCACGTTCTGGACGAACGAGGTATCTATGTTGACCCTGAGAAGACCGAAGCCATACGCAAGATGCGGGCACCGGAGTCTGCTAGTGAGCTACGGTCGCTCTTCGGGATGCCTACGCACTTGATGAAGTTCCTTCCGGGGTTGGCCGAAAAGACGAAAGTACTTCGTGAACTCCTTTCTTCGGATGCCGCTTGGTACTGGGGTCCACAGCACGAGCAATCGTTCAAACAGATCAAGAAGGATCTCACAACCAGTCCCATTCTGGCGTACTACTCTCCGTTGCGACCACACACTTTGTCCGTGGACGCGTCGTCCTACGGCCTCGGAGCGGTGCTGCTCCAGGAGGAAACTGATGGTCGACGTCATCCAGTTGCGTATGCGTCGAGGCTCCTGACTCCGACTGAGCAACGGTATGCACAGGTAGAGAAAGAAGCTCTTGCGGTGACGTGGGCATGCGAAAAGTTTCGTATGTATGTCCTGGGCCTTCGCTTTCAAGTGGAGTCTGACCACAAACCCCTCGTGCAAATCTTTAACACCAAGAGGCTCGACGACCTCACTCCGCGCCTACAACGATTGCGTATGCGGACTCTGGAATACGACTTCTTTGTGACGTTCGTACCGGGGAAGCAGCTATACACAGCGGATGTCCTGTCAAGAAATCCACTTTCGCGCACCGACGACGTTGGCGGCAACTTGGAGTCGGTAGTGGCAGAATACGAAATCCTCACCGTCGAGATCTTACCTGCGTCTCACACCATGCTGTCTCCTTCCGATTTGGTATGGTCTCAACCCGTCTTCCAACGTCGTTATGACTTTTCTCTGGTAGAGGTCTATTCCAATGCTTTGCATCTTACTCCCCGTGGGTGCACAATGGTTCAGCTTCATGTCAATGGCAACGGTTCTTACTTCCTGAATAAAATTCTGTAATTGATTGAATATCACATTTGATGGCAAAAAATGGTGTGAAGGAACCAGAGATAAAGCAAGAAAACATGTGCATGTGAGTGAAATGCAAATTAAAAGTAACTTGGAACTTAACTTATGTTACTTTGGCAAAGCTACCTGAAAACGAAGAGAGCTCCTCTGAAACTTACCACGGCGCAAAAGCACAGAGTTAAGTTACAAGTTGCCAAAAATGAACTTAGTTGCAGTAACAAGTTGCTTATAAGGAGTTATATCGAACTCTGCTACTAATTGCCAAATAGCATGTTGCAAGAAAAATGACTAGTTCAGTAGTGGGAATCATCACATGAGAGCTAATGTTTGTACATTCACCCGCCCATCTTTAACTGGAAAGTCCACGTCCGAATTGTATTCGGTATCGGATCCGTCGTTGGGGCTTTCCATTTTTCTTTTTCATGTCAGAGACGGTTCCAGACGTTCCTTGACTTTCTTCAAAACAGTGTTCCTCAATGGGTAGTGAAGGCAACGGTGATGGCGCAGCACTCTCAAGTCACGGCGTGGAAGCCAACACCTCATGATCGAATGGCACTGCACTTTCCACAATGGTTGTGCTCGGACCTGCAATGGGGTGTGCAATCTCGTTAATTCGGACCTCCACACAATTCAAACTGACAGTTGGGTCCCAGCAAAGCCATGCATCTTTCAATCAGTTCCATTCATTCATTGAGCTGCGGTTGAGGAAACAAATGCAAGCGCCTGTAAGAACATTTTCTGTCCTGAGCCATTTTGGTGCTTGTCTGTAAATAAATATTATGGAAAGAAACGACATCATCTACTTCTGCCGCCCTACAAAGAGGTGTAGCGATGCCATGACACATTTCTAAGGGCTCCCTTTCGTTCAAACAACGCATTATTAAAACAAATCTTTGGCCCCTTTAGAGTTTGAACTAACAGATTGTACTGTACTTGATGGATTTGTCAGGTATTGTACCATGTACTGAACTGTCTTACCTGGAAAAATGCGTCCTGGAAAAATGAAGCAGCTTTAACCTTCCGAGCACAGTTTCTAACAAAACTGCTGCAAACAAAAATAGTCACCTCTAGTACTTCAACAGCCACAGGTGAAGTCCCTGGTGCAACGGCTTCTTTGCTGCAAGTCATCTTGTGACAGCTGCAGCTAGCTGTTAATAAATAAACTTTTCTCATGTTTCAAAAAAGACACTGTACTGCAAAAGTTAGGTAAACTCACAATATACTCTTATAAGTGCACGTTGTGCACTACGACATAGCGTTCTCTCTTGAAAGAGCTCAGCTTCAAGGAAGTTGACTTTCTCTCGGAGCCTGCAAAGTTCAGACTCAGACTTGGGGGCGCTCACATTATTCTCCTTTATTATGTCCTCTTGCTCTCTTCGGCGTGCTTGTGCATGTGCTTTTTTCTTGGTTTTTGAAGATTGGTCATTCTGTAATAGTTATGAAGCTGAATAATCGCCTGTTCGAGTTTGTGTACTATTTCGGACACGGTTGTCTAAAACGTCCAGCCCGTGGCGGACCAATCCCCTATCGGCGACGTTGCTCTCCACTGCTCTGTCTCCTGTCTGTCCACTGCTCGGTTGCCTTTCTCGAAAGGTAGTTGTACATGGCCCTCCCTTGGAGGCTGTATTGGTATAGATCCTTTGCAGTGGCGTAGCCAAGGGGGGGCTCGAGCCCCCCCCCCCCTACCTGACACAGGCTACAGGCGACCCACGCAAATCGTGCAAATCCGAGGAGAAAAAGTAATATATATATATATATATATATATATATGGGGGGGGGGGGGTTCCAGCGGGACGATCGCAAAAGTTATTGCAGTTACCGGCGTCTGTCTAACCAGCATAGTTCAATACTTTTGAACCTATGAGCTTTTCGAGCTACTTGAAATCTCGTGAGGCAGCTTCACAGCTCATGACACCCCATATATAAACTCATTATTAAACGTTCAAATATTCTGTATTTTCATCTCTCATGTAGCTGTGTGCGCAGTCATCAGTTTGTGGGCGTACCCAGGATCAGCGAGGGGGGGGGGTCTACCTTGGAGGTCTGGCTACGCCACTGATCCTTTGTGTGCGACATGGCCAATGGAGGCTGCTTCACCACAGGCTGGAGATTTTACACAACTCTATCCCAAAAAGGTACATACAAGTTTGTCAATATGAGAGAAAGAGAAAACAGACAACCACGACAAATTATCACAGTTTGTTTGTTCCCTCAGTCTTGGGGTTTACGTTTTAGCATGTTTGACCATTCAGTGCGCACCTTGGGTCTTATTCAAGCTTGTCAATTGCAGTAAATCAGCTTTCAGGATATTTAACAATTACCTGCGCAGAACAAAAGCTTGTGGCACAAATAAAGTGCATTATGCCACAAAATGCGGAAGCATAAGCAGAATCACAGTCACTTGTGTTGAAACACAGAGATACATGCTATTACATGCAGTCATGCCTCAATTATCCGGACACATCGGGAGTCGTCTCTTTTCATCCAGATAACGAATTACCAGATCATCGAACCAAGCAAAACTTCAGGGAAACCCAAAACATTTGGGGGACCTCTTTAGAGCTCCAGAAACAACTTCTACAAAGTATTGTAGAAGTTGAAGAAACAATAATTGGGCCGATGAGTAGCGCCACTGCTAGCCTACACATGCGGCGCTGGGAAGGGGTGCCTATGACATGGTCGTTATAATCTGGTAGGTCGTGGTCCGCACACACCAAAAAGGGAGTAACCTGTGAAGAAAGGAGACTAACAGTACAAGGTGCTCCGGTACCCTTTTCCGGAATAATGTGAACACAGCACATGCCAGGGACAAAGGACATTGACAACTTTCCCGATAAGCAAATCAGAATGACCAAAGTCCTGGAATATTGGTTCCAATGCTTGCTTTCCAGATACAGATAATGAATTCCATATAACTGGAACATACCCCAATGGCAACAGGTGTCTTGTAATGAACGCCAGATCAGAAGCTTTGCAAATGTCTGATCTCCTGATACGAGACATGACCATTTATACGAGACAAAAGCAATATAGCACAACTGCGCAGTAAGCGTATGTTGAGAGCAGTCTTAATGAGGCACTTACCTTTTCTTGTGGGGGCACATATGGACCTTCTATCACTGGAGGAATGCATAGTCCCAGGTTTATCATATCCGAAAGAAGGTCCTCCTTTGTTTCTGTAACAGAACAGTGTTCAAGAGAATGAAGAGGCTAATTCTCCTGCCTACACACGTGTTTTTGCAACAACTACGACATGGCAACAGTGTTGGGGTAACTCCTTACAAGTAACTTATAATAGTAACTTACTTTTTTTTAGGTAGCTTTTAACTTAGCTCGTTGCTTTTGAGCTCTAGAAACTTCCTGACGAACTCGTTCATTTTTAGGTAACTTTGCGAAGGTAACTAGGAGAAAGTTTAAAGTTTCCTTTCGTTCGATAACCGTCTACAAACATCGCACGCCAGCGATATGTGCACGACGCGTCTGACTCCTTTGTGGTTACAAGGTGAAGCAACCTGAAAGTAACTCGTGACGTTTCTAAGGTAGCTTAGGAACTTCAAGTTCATTTTCGTTACATGTAACTTCGTTGGTAACTTGGTTACATTGCTTGAACAGTAACTGGTAACGAGTTCCCTTTGCGAACTAACTTCCCCTGCTCTGCACGGCAAAATAACGCACAAAAATAGCAGTTTAAACGGCCATGTGCTGTGAATACATATATCTTACCTCCAAGTTTCAGTACTTCTGCTTTGTAAAACTTTCCATGTGCTTCATCCGGGCCCTGCCAGAACGTTTTCTTCAACGTTGAATCAAAATCAGTCACGTCTTTCGGATTGAAGTTCCGGATTAGGCTGACAGGTACGATCGCTTCAGCCTTGTCTGTGTACATGACGTGCGCAAACATTTTCGTTGCACCGCGGTCACTCAATAAGGTGCTTGCACTGAAGAGGACGAACAAACCGCACAAGAACCGCCGTAAAACCATGCGTAAAACACGTGCAAATTCAAACAAAGAGACAGCTCGGCAGTTTCCATTGGTTTAGCTTGGCTGTGGGCTTTTGGCTAAGCAGTTTGACTTCACGGCGATAGTCAAGCTTGTTAGCAACTACATAATTATGTTAACATTTGTTTTACTTTTAGCTTTTACGAATATTACATAATCTTTGGATGAAACTGCGAACGAAATTCAACTCAGTTAATGATATCATCAGTCAACATCAGTATATGGCCACTGCGGTGGCTGCCGCGCTTAGGCTTGGTTGGCGTGCTTGGCTTGGCCGCTTGGCCATCATTCACATATCGTGTAGGCTTTGTATGTACGTATTTGTCCATTCTGTGTTGTTCCAGCCTCAGAACATCAGTTCTCTCACGTATCGTGTGCTTGCGTAACCGCGCATACTCGCATCTGTTTTTCTGGGCTGTGTAAACGTCGCAAAACAACAACAACAAAAAAAAACAGGGGTGTAGTTCCGACATCCAAAAACAGCTACACCATGTCAACACCATCGCAGAAGAAGCGCAAGAAAATTTACTTGTGTGATGACCAGCCTTTCCTGGTGCCGGCTGCTACCAGGTACCGCCGATTTCACCCACCGAATGCTGCTGCCAGAACCGATTATTCAAATCCGTCACCTTCAATATCAGCGTCGACAGCGTCATCAGCGTCGAATGCTTCTTTTGAAGAAGCACCATCAGAAATCTCTGACGGGAGCGATGAATCTGCGAGCGAATATAGTGGCGACGACGCGCACATCGAAAGTCGCACGACAGACTATGCAGATGAAACTCGATCCACAGATGAGGATGAAAGCATAGAAGAGGTGCTCACAGATCCTTATGACGATGCAGAACTTTTGGCTGAGAGCTTTGCTGAGTTCGGAACTTCCACTCTTCCGAATTCTACTACTACCAAGGTCGAAGCAATTGCAATGATTATGGCGTTTGTAGCGTCGCAAAACTTGCCAATGACTGGGCTTGCCGCATTACTACAATTGATAAATGCCCTGTTTGGTTCAGGAATGGATGTCTTGCCACGGAGCAAATATCTTTTCCGAAAACTGTGGAGGTCGAGGCTCAACAAGGTGACAAAGCATCACTACTACTGCGAAATATGCATGTCACTTCTGCAACCAGATGCTGACCAACCAGACCAACTGACGTGCACACCATGCTGTAAAACGTACAGTGTTTCACACGTTAAAAGCCGGGGCTCTTTCTTCACGATATTGTCCTTCAAGCATCAGGTGAAGAGTGTCATACAACAAACAAAAGATGTGCTCTATGAGAACCTGCAGAAGCTACAAACCGCCCAAGTGAACTCTGATGTCATGAGTGACATTACTGACGGTGCACTCTACAGAAGGCTAAATCAGAGTGGTGTACTAAGGTGGAGTGACTTGGCATTTACCTTTAACACCGATGGAAGTCCCCTTTTCAAGTCATCTCACACCTCTGTTTGGCCTATACAATTCACTATCAATGAGCTACCCCTGAATTATCGTTTTGAACATTGCTCACTAGCGGGATTGTGGTTTGGGCCAACACATCCAAATATGACCGTCTTCCTGAAGCAGTTTGTAGACGAGGTGAAGAACGTGAATGAAGTCATTTGGGAGTACAACTCTTCAACAATTTCTTCTCGGATCTACCCATTGTGTTGCTCTGTTGATGCGCCAGCACGTGCTGCAGTACGGAACCACGTGCAGTTCAATGGTTCTTTTGGCTGCCCATGGTGCTTAACAAGACCCGAATATGCATCAGGTGAGTGCCTGTGCATTGTTCTTTTAGCAGTGCGATGGTTATAATTTCCATCATTGTGACAACAGCCAACTACTGTACAGGGTGTTCAAAATGGAGTTTTCACTAGCACTTTATAAATAGGCGAACAACAGAAAACTGGTGCTATTTTTTCTGTTCCTTGAGTAAGAAACAGGTGCTACATAATTGGCAGCACCTGTTTCTTACTCAAGGAACAGAAAACATAGCACCAGTTTTCTTTTGTTCGCCTATTTATAAAGTGCTAGTGAAAGCTTAATTTTGAACACCCTGTATTTCACAGCCTTCTACACTGCTCCAGCTAGCTTTACTTGTATTCGCTGATGAGAGTGCAAACGTTCTGATGGCCTGCTTATTTTTACAGGAAGCATGCGGTACCTTGACAACAACCCATATGTTGAGAGAACCGAAGCTGGTGTCAAACGTGACATGGAACTCGCACTCCAGTTTGACAGTGTAGTGAATGGAGTTAAGGGACCCTCACCCCTGATCAACTTGCCCCATTTCAACCTGGTGTGGGGGTTCTCGGTCGAGTACATGCACGCAGTGCTCCTGGGTGTGGCCAGGCAGTTCACAGAGCTGATGTTCAACTCGGCTCATCATCAACAGCCCTTTTATATAGGTAATTTGCCTACATTTTAAGAACAAGAAAAATCAGATAGCAACCAGCTTCAAGCAATTTCAATATTTGGGCATACTGGAAGTGAATGCTCAAGCAGTGGAGGCAAAGGACGGGTGGCAAATTATTTGCATAAAAACCTTTGTGCTATTCGGCAAACTGACACACACACTTTCATCAGATGTCTTAATGGGACAGTCTGGACCTCAGATGTGAAGTAAATAGGGCTCATCAGATGATTCCTTATATCTTTCCGAGCCACCATACAAAATATTTCAGTTATATTCGGCTTCAAGAATTTTTAATGCAATTTTAAACTTACATCTTTTGCCCCTGAAAGAAAGCCGCACTTGGACAGTCGTGACGCCAGAAGCGTTCTCTTCCGCTCTTTGCGGTGTCTGCTCGGCTTCTCTCTGTGGGCTGTCTGTTCTTTGTGCGTCGCCGTTCTTGGTTTCCGTACTTTCAATACGCGTGGCATTCCTGCTTTTTGTAAACAGCGACTGTTTACTGCATATGTGATGGTGTATGTCGAGTGATGAAGCATATGTGTTCCTTAGTGCATTGTGAGAACAAGAATGAAAGCACAGCGTGCGTGTCCTTTTTCGGGTTTGCAGAGACTGAATCCCTAAAACAGTTCTGATTAGACATGCGGTATTCACCGTCCTGGATAAAATCTCGGTGCAGTACCAATGCCTTTCGAAAAGACAAGTTTGTGTTGTTAAGTTTCGGCCTCAGTCTCGTCACAGATTTGGCCTACACAGGATAAACATTTGTCAGGCGCATTTCCCTGGGTTACAGCGCCAACAACTGCATAGAAAATTCATGACTTGAAAACCCAAGACGAGGTAGGGACACAAACACGGTCTCAAACTCAGCTCTCGCTTGCTACTTAACTTTCCTTTCGTTAGCATAGAAAATGTTACAAGCTGCATAGTTAGGAATAGCATAAGTTATTAAGCAAATCACCAATCCCAACTGGGTCAAGTCTCAACCGGAAATCTCACTTTGTGCCTGAAACAAGCACTGAGCGTTGCTATGTCATTTTACAAAATTGTGACGTCGGGAACAAGTGATGTCATGGAGAAACTGAAACCGGATATGGTTTAACTGTACGATTTAATTCACTTTCTCTGAAACGGGGAAGCTTTGACCCTGTCTATTTTACGTGGATGATATACGTGTGGAGCACAATCGAATGGAGTCTCAATCCAAATACCTTCCGGAGGTCCGGACTATTGCTTTAAACTGAAAATATTCTGGATGACCATTTGTGGTCCTTTAAATGTACATGTAAGCGTTGTGGTTCCAAGAGTGTAAGAACATGTTCATAGATATTGATTTTGTGTGTTATAATTAATGCTCAGTGTTTGTAATCCAGGGGGTCCTTCAACTGTAACTCGAGTAAACAAGCGACTGCTGTCTATCAGGCCACCAGATTGCTTCACCCGTTTACCACGACAGATGAAGGAGCGAGGCTACTGGAAGGCCAGTGAATGGCGGCATTGGTTGCTGTATTACAGTCTTCCATGCCTGCTGGGAATTCTTCCTCGTCAGTATCGGAAGCACTGGGGCCTCCTTGTAGAGGCTATCTACTCGCTCCTCTGTGAAACCATCGATTCAGCCTCTCTTGCACATGCTGGTGAGTGTGGAATGAGTTTACCTAGCAGTAAGACAGAGTGCTACAAAAACATTCCACTTTTTGTGCATGAATGTGTTTTACAATAATGAAATTTGTGGTGTGAAAACTCAAGAGGCACTGCAAACACATTTCTCTGAGTTGAGGGATCATAATGAGAACAACACACATTTAATTCTTTTTGTTCGCATTATGATCCCCAAACTTAGGGAACGGTGTTTGCAATCCGTAGAGCAGGTAGCCTGCCTACTACTACTTTTTCTTTAATAGGTAATATTAGTTAACCTACCCAACAAAATATAAATACATGTTCGCCTTTCGCTTATCTGCCCGGAATAGAACATACCAGTGGTACGTACCCAGAACCTATCCGGATCACAAATGTCTTTCTTAACAACACTTCTCACGTGCGGGCGCTCCCATTGTGTAGACACTTTCATTTTTCCTAGCAAACCTGAATTGTTTTTTTATGGTTGTGTCATCTCCATGTGTCAGACTCTCCCATGTACAGACACAGACAGCACTTGTCCATTTTAGCACTATGTATTGAAACCTCCCCACACCTGACGCTGGCATTTGACATGGTTCAAGACATTCTACATTTCACATCC
The DNA here is from genome assembly GCF_037126465.1 of Ornithodoros turicata. NCBI lineage: Eukaryota > Metazoa > Arthropoda > Arachnida > Ixodida > Argasidae > Ornithodoros > Ornithodoros turicata. Next base: position 52,940,256 of record NC_088203.1, on the reverse strand, counting down.
CTACATTTTCTTTTTCTGCTTGCAAACGCTGAATTAAACAAAAAGACACACTGGGGTTCCTTATTTCCTCGTCGGAGCAACACACTACCATAGAAGTCGCAAACAAGAATGCAGACACATTATGAGATGAGGACGCATTGCCTGATTACCTGTTTCCTGGTTGGTCACCTGCCATTCACTACTGGAGTGTCGCTCAGAGGAAGAAATATGCCTCCCCAGTGTTTCATGCTTTTCTCGGGATCTGTACGTATTAGCTAGTGATAATGTACCCCGTACACAGGATCGCATGCATAGATGACCTAATGTTGTGACATAACATAATTCTTAATTGCCCCCTCCAGGCACGCTGCTGCAGAACTTTGTTTCCATGGTGCCCTCGTTGTATGGTGAACGTCATGTCACATTTAACGTGCATCAGATGCTGCACCTTTGCAAATCAACAGAGTATTTGGGGCCGTTATGGGCACACTCAGCCTTTGTGTTTGAGGGCGGAAATGGACACCTTTCGAAAACGGTTACTGCAGCAAAGGGCGTGCCTCTTCAAGTCGCAGAAAGGGTGATGCTCCTCCAACAACTCCGTCTGCTGCTAGGTTCCCTGCCACAGAGAGCAGAAGTCAAGAAGATCTGCAGCGAGATGCTTCAGGTGCGGCATGTGCAGAACTTTAGTAGCGTTGAAGGTGCATTGCTGCTTGGAATTGCGCATCATGTGAACCAGTTTACACCAGAGGAGACAGAAGTTTTTTTTAGAGAGTACAATGCTGTCCCAACTACAGCCAAAGAGTACCAGCGGTTCCTTTGGGAAGGTCAAGTTTACCACAGCCAGAGATACACAAAAAGCAAAAAGAGCAACACGACAGTGATTGTAACAGAAACAAATAACTATCTGTGCATTCTGCGAATATTTCAGGTGAACTGTGGTGGCGGGGACAAGTGTGTTCTGGTGTGCAGACGATTTGTTGAAGTGGATGGGGAAAATCAGTTCCCACATCATAAAAAAGAATGTTTCTTGCCATCATCCGGGCCACTGATGCTTGTGGAACTAGGAGATATTAAACGCGTGTGCTTGTACATCTCCCTTTCATCAGAAAACATGTCCTATGTGTGCAACTTGGCAAATACTATTGTACGTGACTAGACATTTTTCCTTGTGGCCCACTTGCTTTTTGTGCATTAGCATTTGACTCATTGAATCAAACACTATTCAGTTAGAAATGGGAAGAAGTTGTGACAACAACAACTTTATTGCGAGATGATGAAGAGTGAGTTTCATCATTTGTAGTGACGTTTTTATATATGTGGTTCATTGCATTATTCACAAATTGTATTGCACACTAGAGTATTCAGAAAGAAAAAAAGTATTGTTCTATGTGTTGTACTTGACGAGATATAAGCGGTTCAACGCGCGTAATGGTAAAGCTCTGATGTCGGAGATTCTACCGTTCCCATTGATGGATAACCTTTTGCCTATCGCGATGTCAGACACGCACGAGATTAGGTATTGTGTGTTTACTATGTGTCTGTTACACCCTTGCTGTAAAATTTGGAATGAAGGCTCACACCTGTGCAAATAATTGCATTTTGCAATTAGCCATGCAGAGTAACTTGAGACATACTGTCACAACCCCTTTAAACACTTTTGTTTCTACGAGAAGAAAAAAAAGAGAGCAAGAAAAAGGAAGAAGGTAGCGTTTGAACGAAGTGCACGTTTTGTGACTGAAGTCTCTAGGTAGACTCCAACCAATCATAATTTTTAGTTTGCTACAGTTTTTCATTTCATACAAAATATATCATGACAATGTTCTCTTTATATGTTGGCTCCATGACTATGTGTGACTAGAACGCTGAAATTCAGGGACTACGGCGTCCTACATTGAAAGCGAGATTCTTTTACAATATAGTGAATGTACAGGTTTCTATTCAGTTTATTGTGGTCTATTAAGCATGAATTGGTTTACAACTGACCATATCTATTGCTGCCCATTAGTTAACTTCAAATAAAATGCCCATAAATTAGCCAGTGTGTCGAACTTGCTTCCAATCACAACTTACTGGAATCCAATGCGTGGAAATTGGTTTTCAGTTACAACCTATTGAGAATCCAATCTTTGTAATTGTTTGCCAGATAAAACTTATTCAATCCAATCATGATCAATTTGTTTCCCGTTGCAACTTATTGAACTCCTATCTCAGTAAATTGGAAATCCAATTGCAAGTACTGGACTCCAATCTCGGCAAATTGGTTTCCAATTGCAACTTTGACTCCAATCTCAGCAAATTGGTTTCCAATTGCAACTTATTGGACTCCAATCTTGGCAAATTGGTATCCAATTGCAACTTACTGGACTCCAATCTCAGCAAATTGGTATCCAATTGCAACTTATTGGACTCCAATCTCAGCAAATTGGTATCCAATTGCAACTTATTGGACTCCAATCTCAGCAAATTGGTTTCCAATTGCAACTTATTGGACTCCAATATCAGCAAATTGGATTCCAATTAGGACATATTGGAATCCAATCTCGGCAAATTGGTATCCAATTGCAACTTATTGGACTCCAATCTCAGCAAATTGGTTTCCAATTAGGACACATTGGAATCCAGTTAGGTTGTATTGGAAACGATACAACCAATATGAATTCCAATTGAGAATGTTATTGGATTTTGCAATAGGGATATAACTGGACTATTTCCGAGTAACTTCATTGCAGAGAGTATAATACCATGATCTATGACTATGTAGGATTTTACGAGCTTTTCATGACTAAAACCTGCATTGTATAGTATGACTGAACTATTTCAGACTACTCTTGTTGAAAATTGAATACTGTCATGACATATGACCATCTGGGGATTCTATGAGCTTTTCGTGACTATAACCTGCATTATAGACTATCACCGGATCAGTTCGGGCTCCCCTTGTTAGAAATAGTCTAATGCCATGACCTATTGCTATTTGAGCATTTTATGACTATAATATGTTATATGGGCTATGAGTGGCTATGGTGCGATACGTGATGAGTCGTTACTGCTATGATTAGAAAGGGTATGGCTATGAGAGCATAAAATGAATATTATTAATGGAGGAATGCGTGTGATAAATACCACATCAAACAGGCCTTACTCCACATGGGAACGGCACTGTGTAAAAATAGAGTTTAGAGTGCAAATACGGTAGAGTGCAAAAATAAAATACAGTGCGAACAAATTGGGTGCGCAGTATGTTGAACAAAGACGCAACGACTTTTCCATTCGTGATAAAGGTCGTTGAAAGTACAATGTGGAATCCACGCAAATATTTGTTGTATAAATCCTCAGTTGAGTGGCTCGTGGAAAATCAACGTTGTTCTTTATGCTCACAATCCACCATTGACCACGTACAGTTGAAACAGCATTGATTCAGCGCTATCTGTTTACATACAACATTAGTCAACATTAGACAACGTAGATTCTGCGTTACACCAAGAGTCGGTGTTGACTGACAGCTATTCTGCGAGAGCTTTTTTATTTGTTTTGTGGGACACGTCTGAAGTGATAAGCTATTTATTTAAAGAGAGTTTATAATATGTTGATTCAAAAATGAAATTGTCGCGCATTCTGAGAATGCTGAAAATGGCTGCTATTGCCACAAGAAATCTTTATTGTAATGTAAAGAAACGTCATTGTAGTGACCCAAAGAACACACGCCGTCCTTAGGATGTCCCCAAAGTGTCATTGTGTCCTCGTCCTTCGATATGAATCCGCAGAACGTCCTGAGGACGATACTCGCGGATTGTCCGCGAAGAGTCATTCAAGCTCGTCCTGTGCGCGTCCCTGTGGGTAACTGACAGGATGAGAAATATTATTTTGTACAGTTTACCTGCTACGATTCACCACATATTGGGTGATACTTTTTTTATTTATTTATTTATTTACATACGTTGAGGACCCCCAAGGGGGTATTACACAACGGAGGGGCAAGGAAAAAGACAAGGAAACAAAGCATGTAAAAAACAACAACAACAAAAACAAACAGACAAATAGCAAAAATATTGCAACAGATGTACAACCAATATAAAACAATAGATTCGCAGTGCCCACTAGAAATGACATTGGATGAATGCAAAAGGAAAAGACGGTCGAGGTGAGAAAATAAAAGAGGTGGCGGAAAGTGACGCTGGAGCGATCATGAGATGTAGGCTATGTTTTGTAGTGTTGGGTGATGGCAGCCTTAAAGTGGGCGGGGTCTTGCATAGAAACGATCGACTCTGGCAGGTGATTCCAGTCCCGAATTGTTTTAGGAATGAAGGAGTACATGAAAGAATTAGTATGACATTGTGGGGTTCTAATCTTGTGAGCGTGGTCGTGACGTGAAGAGATGTATACCGCAGGGGGGAGAAGACCATCACGAGTGTTTCTGTTATAGAATAGCTTATGGAAAAGACACAGACGGGAGACCTTTCGTCTGAATGTGAGATGGTCCATGCCAATGTCTTCTTTTAGTCCCGAGACGCTACAATCCGATGAATAATTGGAGGTGATGAAGCGTGCGGCCCTGTTCTGAACTGATTCCAGGGCATGTATCAAATATTCTTGGTGTGGATCCCAAACAGCAGAGGCGTATTCTAATTTGGGTAATACGAATGCTCGATAAGATAGGAGTTTGATGTGAGGCGGAGCAAGTGCAAGATGGCGGCGAAGATATCCCAGGGTCCTGTTTGCCTCAGACACAATCTTATCAATATGCAGGGACCAACGCATTGTTGAATCTAAGTGAAGGCCTAGGTATTTATACGTGGGAACACATAACAGCTGGGAGCCCTGTAGCTGATAAGATGAAGAGACATGTGAAGAGGAACGTGAGAAGGACATGACCTTGCACTTAGTGATGTTGAGAGACATAGACCAAGTGTTACACCAACGGGACACCGCGAGCAGATCCCCCTGAAGAAGTCGATCTCTGGGGCTGAATGTGATTTCTCATGAACAAAATGCGGTCCGGTGTAAGATTCCTCTTCCCAAAACAAGGTAACTGTCTATGACGCGTGTAGCATCTACCACAAAAAAAAAAAAAAAATGCAGAAATGCGCGATTCTGTTGGACAGCTCTTGACTTCCCAAGGTCCTACCGGATGTCTCAAACCAAATTGAGTAAGAGACACATGATTTACATCGATGGGAAGTTAATACTCTAAGCAATTCATCGCTTGTTGCATTATTTGTTTGCATAATCGAATAAAACTTAGCAACTCACCGTTCGTTTTTAATTTGGAGGCGACTAAGGCTCTCGAGTTTACGGGAGGACGCATAACAAGCAATAAATAGTATCTGTTTCTGTTCAGAGGGAAGTCCAGTACCTTTCGAAGTGAGTTTCTCGGACGTAGTGCTCCTCCAAGTACCTTTTCTGAATCTTTGATATTGCCTTCTGCTTGCTTTTTAAACCGCCGCGCTCGTTGTCCGTTATGGGAAGTACGCTAAACAAATACAAATGAGCAAGCGAAAAGCTGGTGACTAAGGTTGAAAAAGCGCCGGTAAGAGAAAAACGGGCTTGTACTCAAAATGGGCCACCTTTCTCAAAATAAATAAATAATCACTGTAAGATATCCTGTTTTCCTCCAAAAACCCTACCGATAGTGTTTTTGGGACACTTCCTGAAGAGCTTCTCGGGATGGCCCGAGGCGTTGCATTTTAACGCTTTTCTGACAAACTGAGGACCATACGGGGATGTCCGAGGGATGTTCCGGTCCCAATGGAACATCCCTGGGATGACCTGAGGATATCACTGTGTTCTCGTGGGATATTCGTAGTATATTGCCACGTATCGTCTTTGGGGCGACCACACGCAACAACAACAGAAAACGAGGCGTCGAACGACGGGCTGGGGCCCGCGACACGTCGCGCTACATGGCAAGCGATCCTTCCAGAAGTATCTGCTCCTTCGCTCGCATCAATCTCAAGGACGGGTCGGTGGCCTTGGAGAAGCTACGGTATTTCCTTCTCTCCACCGACGCGCGCATTCTACAATGTTCACCGCTGTGTATAAAAGCTTGTGAGCTCCCAGTCGGAGCATTATTATTCAACCTAGTTCTGTTTAAGAACTACCGCTCTTGTGTTAACCAGCTAAGCAGCTGAATAAAGTGTTCGCCGATTATTCGCCGTCTCGCTCGTCTGCTTTCATCCGTGACAATATCCACAGAATATTCACTGGGGGATATATGTGACGTCTCACGGTGTATATACAGCGGACGTAGTGATGATACGCGTGACATCTGTGACGTATGAGACGAATTTGGGAGGTCTGTGGGATATTGATAAGCAACTTCAAGCTCCCGATAAACATCCACGCGGCATCTCGATCTCAAAGCTGTCAATATCCCACGGACGTCTGCTGTACGTTTGTGAAATGTTCGTGGAATGTGCAACAGGGGAATATTTCTTGTCCTCTGGACGTACAGATGATGTCTATAGGATTTGTGTCATACTCCCTGGGACGTTGAAACCTCCGAGTCAGGATATCACATGGATGTTCAGGGGATGTCACTGGTTTAGTGGGTATGCCGCCAAAAATCTGCATTGTTACCGAGAAACTTAATTTTCAGATAATCATAATCGCATTCTCAACACAAAAGTCAGCTGGCGACAACAGGTACCAGTTATGCGGAATCTCAGCTGATTGGTTGTTTGAAAGGCCCCGGATGGTGCCGGAGCAGACGACGTACTGCTAGTGTTCCCGCATCTACTTCTGCTCTGTTTCCGAAGCTTCAAAGTGTTCCTAATTGCTGAACGCAGCATTTGTTGTCAAGGATGCCGGATGATAATGTCTGCAGTGTGCCTTACTGCAAGAACACCTCAATGAGGAATTCGAACATTCCGATTTACCATACCCAAGATGACGAACGCAGCGAAAGTGGTAACCTACGATTGCGTGCTATCATTACTGATTGCCCCAACTTTGCACTTTGGTGCGTGCTATCAACCGTGGGATAAAACTGAAAACAGCGTCTCGTGTATGTTCGATGCACTTCTCAGACGATGCGTACGTAGTACAACGTAGTGATATCTTCGAAGCAAGACTGAGCGTGCCACCGACAAAGAAAAAACAACAACTTTATTTGGAGATGGAGAGTGGAGAGGTTCATCGCCAGAGGCGATACTCTGCCGCATTGCTGGTGGGGATGTGGGGAATAAAGAGCCCCTTTACTATAACGATCGAAGTCCGATGGTGTCCAGAAATGTCAAAAGAGCTTTGAGTGCAGATCGTTTCTGGGCTGGATTGGGCCAGGGACCAAGCAATTTCGATAGAGAGAAGGGGCGAGAGTCCAGCTGACTAAGGGACTCGGAGAGTGCGGTTCGGGAAGGTTGGTAGGGGCAGTGTAGAAGAACGTGCTCCAGACTATCGTGTCCATCCACTTGGCCGGGCTTCGAACGTCCTACGAACGAACCCCTTGCGGACATAACCAGGGCATACGGACGTAAGCAGGAGCTCTCTGGGACGCAGCGTGTGTCACTTTTTTAATTTTTCAGAAGTCAGTATACGCTTTGTAGTAGAATATAAAGCGTCTTTCTGCCATTTTTTTAACATCTGCAACCGTCGCCAGTGGTTTTGTTTCCTATTGCTCCGCCTTCTTTCCCGTACGGGAAAATAAGCACGGCGTTTCAAAAAAGAAAGAAAGAACACAGCAACGAGAGATTGGGCCACTCACAAAAAAAAAAAAAATGAAGTGGCATTCACTTCCGAATAGAACACAGACACAGCTCATGGGTCTTCTCGCAAGCAGACGAGGCACAGTAAGCGGGTTTCGCCGCCGCGAAAATAGTGTCGCCGCTGGCATTTCCCGCCAAATTCCGGCTATTTACTTTCCATTGGCTCCGGTCCCCCACGTGACATTTCTCCATCGTGACTGGCTGAGGCTCATTTGACCGGTGGATTTGCCCGCGTTGGTTTCTCCGAGGCGCCGACCCGTCTGACCGTTGTGTAGCTGGCGTCTGCATATGTGAGCAGTCGGTGATTTCGTTTCGTGGATTTCGAAGATGTTCGAGCCATGGACGAACGCCTGAATGAAAGGTAAGCAGACAAACGTATGATGGATGTCAGTGATCAGACGTTTAATACTGTCGCCTAACTGTGTGAATGGAGGTACGCCTTGTCCCGTATTACATCACTTTCTGCCGGTTATCAGTCATGATCTGGTTGATGATTCTGCGTGGCGTTACTTGTTGCGTTTTGTTCCGTTATTTGAATGTGTCTGATGCTTAATACACTGGTGTGCATGAAAAGGAAAACAGCGTGCATCGCATACGCGGGGCTCCTCGAATTTTGTCATGAGGAGCGTAACGATAGCATGGCTTACAGAGCGTATTCAGCGAATTAACGTTGCCTGTGCTCGGGTTTACCATATCATTAACAGGTTCCCTTTTTTTTTCATTCAGACACCGACAGCAGTTCGTGGCCCTGTCACCAGAAAATTCGACAATTGTGCTGGGATGAAGCGGATGGCTTCTGCGACTCATCACGTACTATACATGTGTATAATAATATATACTTTCTCCAAACCGAATAGGTTCGCTTAAGGATTGTATAATATGATAGTCACGATTTCTGTTACTCGGCACTATTTATTCTTTATTTATTCTGCAGTATTCTGTAATAATCGTGTAGATTTACTTGCATTCAAATGTTGCTTCTTGTTTATATTTGCTGTGTCAATAAATTTGTACATGTGAATTCCTTCGTCTTCTGGATTTTCATTTTCCCGATAATATTAGCAGATGGCCTGGCGAAGCGCTCGGAACAGGGGTTGGGGGGGCAGAGAATTCGAGTGAGAGGGTGTGGAGAGGGCACGCAGCGCACATGCGCAGTTCGATCAGCCAGCGCGCGCTTTTTGGCGCCGTTTTCCGGCTACTTTGTCGTGATTCGTTACGGGTGATCACGTGGTCAAGGGGGGGCGGTGGTTTTCGTGGCGAAACTGTGGAAGCTACAGCTGCACTCCACTGCTCGCAAGCTTCTACCAGCCCCCCACAGCTCTCGCAAAATCTGTATCAAAATGCGTGTTACTGCGAACGGAGCAATCCGTGCCTCTCTATTGGTCGGACGCCACAAGCGTGTCCGGATTGGTTGCCAGAATTTGAAAACGGCACTTCGCGCTTCCTCGCCTGCGTGCTGCGTTCTCCTTCGGCGGTTTCATTTGAAATCTGAACGGTGGGCGCCGCGTTGGCGGTGTCTTTCGTTGGGAGGCAAGTGCGTTCGCTGATCGCCGTTTTATCCGTGTATTATGGTGCCTTTGATCGTGTTGTACTGTTTCTCGCCACAAGCACCACAAGCATCGGTCTACGAAGAGCCAATCGGATTTCAAACTGAAGTGTTGTCGTGAATTCTGGCTCGATGAACATGTTCGAGCGCAGTCAGATCTGCATAGCGGTGACAAGAAAATACGATTCATGAAGCAGCATTTTGTGTTTCACGTGTAGCAGGCAAGGACATGATGATCAAGCGATTGTGCGCAAGTATGTGACAGTTGTTCGTTGCTGGGAATAAGCTGTGTCGATATGCGTATTTTGCAAGTTTGAACTTTGTTCCAGTGTGCTAGGAAGCGCTACGCAATGGACTCAGTACGCTCAGTGCATGTATATGTGTCAACCTGCCGATTGTGTCAGCATAAATAAATTCGTTCATTACGACACTTTTCACGGTTGTTTGGGAATCACGGAATAACTTTACGACGTGCATGAAAGCTAGTAGACTTAGAGGTGAGGGGTAGCCGGTACAGGCCAGTATGGAAAGCAGAAGTCAGCCACAGCCAGAACCGGTCGGGCTGCGAGCCGGACGGAAAGACTTCTGATTGGAGGATCGAGGAAGCAATCGCCGCACTCTCATTGGTCGTGTGCCCAGTGTTGTGTGAATTTACCTATACTATGGGCTCTATGGGGAATTGTGGAGATCTGCTTCTACACATTCGAAAGCGTTGATCGCTTGTGAGTCGGAATCAAGGGTGGGATGCCTAAGTTTAATTCGATTGCGTACACAAACAACAATGAAATTAGAAATTGCTCTGCGTATTAAGTCACTATGAAGGCAGTGTCTCTGTTTCTTACTTATTTGGTCTCAGAAAGTGTGTGGGTTCATAGAAAGTCGAACTTGTGCAGTGCTACATCCTCCGGCGTTTCTCTCTCATATGCAATGCATGATCCATACATCATCCCATCACGGAGCTGATTCGGACAATCCGTGAAACAGCCGTAACAGGACCTTCTGCGAATATACGGCTACGGGTGTCCCTCCATAAATATCCCAGGGGAGTCCCACGGAGGTCCATTTTCGGATATGAAGATTGGAATCTATTTCGGACGCTTGGGATGTCCCCAGGATTTCATGTGTTGTCTGGGTATGATAGCCATTGACAGGAGTACTCCCAGCGACCACAAACGTCCTGGTGATATCCAAAATAAGTCGCAGATGTCTCAGACATCTCAACGTCCGCCGGATATCGGTGGGCTATCCATGGCTTGGTCCAAATTAGGTCGCTAACATCCTAGACATTGTAACGTCCTTTCAACATCGATTGGACAACCCAAGTTCATGTCATCACAAAACACATTTTGGTGCACTGTACAGATCTAGAACCTGCTTTTGGAGAACAGTACGAGACCAGTGCATGGCGGATGAAGCTTTGACAGCTTTGCGTAGCAAAACTTTCTTTGCTTTACAAAACTTTTTTATGTGCTCCAACGACGCATGCTTTTTAACAACTGTCAACAGTTGTCACATATTCAAATAACATGATGTTGAAGGCGCAATCATTACTTGTCACTTAGAACCGTTGCTGTTGCGAATCACAAACAGCTAAAAAAATCGCAGCAAGGCAACACAAGCAAATAAAATAAAAACTCGCACATCACTGTAATTTCATTTATTATATATTCTATGACCAATAACTGATGCTGCATATCGTCCTCTAATGTCGTATCTCAGGGCTCAACTACAATAGCGTATATTAGCATAAATTGTGGGGTAAATTTCACACTGCACATGGTAAGATGTGTCGACATGGTACACAGCGTCATGAGTAGAGCGTGAAGTTTTGGAGAAATAATTTTTCCTAATTTTCGAGAGTAAATATCGGGTAAAACGGGCTCTAAATTAATGCAAATTCAGGTGGAAAAACTTCCAGTATGCGAAGTCATGGAGAAATCTGGCTCAGTTGCTCCAATTAACTGTACCGGTTTGTTACAAACGGTTATTTAACTGCACTTGCCAAACAAGTTAGTGTGCATTCCTCCAGATGTGTCAATGAGAGCAATTTGATAGGTAAAAATCGGGTTTCAGCCTAAAGAGGCAGTCTTCAATTCAGGGTGCAAATTCGGTGAATAATCGGGTTAAATCCTGAACCTTCAGGCCCTATAGTCATTAGCTGTGTTTGGATGCAGGGGATAAAAACCTGTGTTTACAACTGGTCACTGCAAACATGGTACTTGTTTAAAGTAGCCACAGAAGTCATTTTTAACACCCAGTTTTCTTCCTATAAAACTGTTAGGTAGGCCAGTAAGATGCACCATGCGAAGTAATTTACACCACAGAGCCATAATTATCGCAGAAATTGAATTTAAAATACGCCGCGAAAAGCGACCGTGCGCAACGATGGCGAAGAGCAGTACCCGCCTATGATCTGCCTGGAACCTCGCGCTTACGCTATAAGGAGAACGCTCGCTGATTGGCCTAGAGAGATGTTGTCTGCTACTCCGCTGTCGTCTGCTACTCGGCTGTTCGGGGTTTTGATAAAGCCTTTCTCCTTGCTCGGTAATGCTTCGGCCGCTCCTTCTATCCACAATTCTCCAGGAAAACTGGCAAAACAGGTTTACGGCGGCAAAGGGACAAGGCGCTGACCCCCACTGACCGGCAAACCAGAACGAGTCTCCTTATGCCGTCATCGGTGACGTGCCATCATACCTCCTCATCCTCGTTATAGCTGGAGTGGCGAGTTAAGGGTGAAGGCGCGGAGCTATGTTTATGTGAGTTCTTTTTCTGGGAAACAAATTGCACACATCAAAACCTTTCGCGCTATTCGGTATAATGACGCACGCACTTTCATCATATGTCTTAATCTGAAATTTGGCCCTCTGTACTCCTTTAAGCCTGCACGAACAAGTCAAGTGGGGACATTGCACTCGACAATGCGGGGAAAATTGATACACTGTGCATTCCACATGGGGACAATGTTATTCCACGCGAATGGCCAGTGCAATGTGTCTTACGAATCATGTGGGGTTAGAAAAGCTATTACAGTAAGATAATGCTGAATCATTCGCACATGAGGAAATAAATGTTATTATTCATTTATTTACCTTTTATCAAAAATGCTACCTGGACATTGTACTCAAAAGGTTTATGCCGAGCAACTGCTAATATTGTAAAACCTATTATTTAATGGTTCGAAAGTTAGCAAGTGAGCTACTCATAAGATAAATTTTACAAACTGAGGACTGTAACAATTTAGACACATGGTCAACTTGCGGTAGTCAAGCAGTTGCTGGTCTTTTTGTTAAGAATCTGTAATGTATATGAAAAACACCCTTCAGCAGCACATCATTTTGCATTTGACTCATTGCATTGGTAATCATCTATGTGAGTGTTTTTGTCCATCGATTGTAATACATGCTGCAGACCATCTGATGCAGTAAACACGACAACATTTAGTTCCTGCATATATAGTATTACGTGACTGTACAGGATGCTGCACATGCAGATATGTTTGTATTAATATACAGGGTGTCCACCCTAAGTGTGAACAGATTTTTAAAAAATATATGTAACACTTTTTCCAAGATGAAATTAATTGCAATATAGCATATGCTGAAGGGCACTCCCTAGCAGGGCATTAGCAAAGTCCAAAGGCAATGTCTTAATTAACTTTCATTAATTAACTTTTTAATTATAAAAGCTACAAAGTTATCCCAATGAGAACATCTGTTCCTTTCGGTCACCTGATATCGTAGCCGTTTTCAGAACAAAAATCCGTTCGATAGATCGCCCGCAAAAAATTCGTGAAGGAACGCCATTTTTTTCTTTATTTTGTTCATTGCGCTTCTTAGAAGACGCGTATTTCCTTCATCCCCAACGGGAGAGGGGGAAGGAGCACAGTGCCGCCTCATGCGTCGAAGATGAGCTTTAACTTGCGGAAACAAAACAAAAACAAATGTATCGGGTGACTCTATCGGAACTGGCCTTATCTTGGGTTGCATTTTCTGTTTCCTTTTAATCTTTTTCCAGGACGCGAGAGGCGATAGTGTGCTCTTTCTCCCTCTCACATTGGGGGTGAAAGAAAGACGCGTCTTCTAAGAAGCGCAATGAACAAAATAAAGAAAAAAATGGCGTTCCTTCACGAATTTTTATGCTTAGTCAACATCAGACCAGGTTCTCTAAAAATATCCCATAGTTCAAAAGTTGTGAAAGGGCCTGTTATCTTAAGTGGTGATTTTTTTGCTTCTGTCGGTCCAGTAAAAACATCATGGGCCATTGTCCCTGTGATGGGGACTGCTGCCGTTCGTGGAAAAACTTCAGCAATTGGATGAGGACACAGGAGAGACTAGAGAGGCACAAACTCCGGCCTCTCTCTTGTGTCCTTGTCCAATTGCTGAAGTGACCACGAATGGATATGTACCAACTACCCCGCATGACTCCCTTGGCTGCCTGCCAGACACACTGACCCTGGTGAGTACTCTTGGCAGCATAAGCTGGTAGTTACACCCACGATACTCTAGGTCACATACGTTGCCCTGAAACTGAACAAGAATAGAGAAGGAAGCAGATTTTGAAAGTAAATTAAGTGCACATTATTTCACAAAAGCTGTTTTATTGTAAGATGTAACAAAATGATCTCACTAATAAACTTGAGGAACATAGTATGGGAAACACGGACATTCACAAAAAGAGCAGCATAACAGGATCATTCTACACTGAAACTATACCATTTCTGCATGAATAGACATATTGGCATAAAAATTGATACTATGATCTCCACACGTGAAGCAATGGCTTATAATATTTGACTACGAATCATTCTGTTCATTTCATACTAAAGTAATGTAGAAGACATAACATTCAGGCTAGCTGGTTAAATATGGTGGAAGAAAACCCAGAGACAGAGGAAGATGCAAAACCACTGTATTGGGTTGAGTCTTGTCTCAAGGGGTTTCTTCCACCATACCAAAGTGAAGTTACGAGGGAGAGGAAATATATATATATAAAGAGGGGAGAAAAGCCATTAACAAAAAAATAAGTAAATGATGCTAGACGTGTTTGAAATTCAAACTTACAGATTAAAATGGCTTCTATGGCTGCACGAAGAGAAACAGATACTCATTGAACGATGCGACAGCACCAGAGGACACGTGTTTCGCCGTGTTTGCGGCTCATCGGCCCTGGGTAGCTGCGCATCGTTCGGGATTGGCAAACCAGGGGTCACTCAGCGAGCGATATACACCTGGGAGGGTGACTGAGCACTCCTCAATGCCACAGTGCAAGCCAGTGATATATATATATATATATATATATATATAGGGTTTCAGAGTATTCTTGTACCGCAATTAATGAATTAATTAATTAAGGGAAAATTAATTTTATAACTTTCTGGTTACGAGGATTACAACGAAGATGTCAATTGTGAAGTTGTAGGCGCTGCCATGAGAAAACGAATCCAGTGCCTTGCAACACTCGAGCTCTAACGACTCGTTTTTCCAGGGTCTGCAGAAATGTGCCCGGACTTCCGAAACTTGGATGGAGCATGTTTCCGTCACGCCAAAAGAGCGCTCGATCGCAGCGCCCTCCAACGTCCACTTGACGAAAAAGGAGGGTATGCGATCCATTCCACCTAATACACTCTTATCTATCATCCTTGCATGGTGCCGTATCTGCTAGACGACAGACGGCGCAGTCAGGATGACAACGCGGCGCTTTCTCTTTTTATTGTTTGTTTGATTCCCTCCTGTTTTTTTCTTCTTTCGCCGTGATGCAACTGAAAGTACGGGAATGTTATCTTTCAACCGCAGCACCAGGATTCTTTGTTCACTGTCGTCTCCGTACACGCACTCCTTGTTGGGTGCTCTGCGGGTCAAATAATGCCCTATTCCAACGAAGAAAGAGCTGACATGGTGCTTGCCCAAGGTGCTGCACAGAGCAATAAGAAAAAGGCAGTGAAGATTTTTCAGATGTGGCATCCCGGCAGGAGACCAAGCCCTGCGACGATTGTTCGTCAGTACGAGACGCTAAAAGAATTTGGCAAGTTTTCCGGAAAGCGTCGTAGGTCATCGACACCTTCAGACGACGTTCGAATCAACATGCTGGCGTTCTTTGAGGCACACCCTCTAGCCAGCATCCGCGAGGAAAGCAGTCAGAGTGGCGTTCCGTTGTCGTCGGTGTGGAGGGAAGAAAAAAGGCCTGCCTCCGTCCTTACCACATTCAACTGCATCAACAGTTGCAGTAGGAAGACTTCGAAAACCGGTTGCACTATGCCAACTGGCTTTTGCGCACTGTCGATCAGGACCGCAATTTTTGAGTAACGTCACCTGAACGGACGAGGCAAACTTCTCCCTGGACGCGCAGGTGAACCTGCACAATGCTCATTATTGGAGTACCACCAATCTCCATTATCTTCGCAAGTCCCATCATGAATACATATGGTCCCTCAACGTCTGGTGCGACATTTGCGAGGGGACCCTCATTGGACCCGTTTTCCTTGATGGGACATTGACCGCGGACAGATACCTAAACGAGGTTCTTCAGGGCCCTGTGGAAGAGTTCTACGCCAACCTCCCACTCGCGCGATATGGCCAGCTGTGGTTTCAGCACGATGGCACTCCCGCACACAGCTCCAGCCGAGCTCGCGCCTATGTCGACCACGCATTTCCTAACCGACACGGCGACACCACGACACGACAACATCTGATGCCGTCAAGGCGAAGATCACTCAAGTTTGAAGTCACTCAAGCGTATTACGCCTCGTGCACAGACTAAAGGTGGCGCTTTGCGTGGCCACGTAGCAGTGGGAAAGCAAACTTTATGTGTGAGTCGTCCGACATCAAACCCAGCCAAAAGTGTATGTGGCGGGCGTCACGAAAATCAAAAAATATGTGAATCGGTTGTGTAACTTTGCCGATTTCAATCACTTTAAACTCCGAACGAGTAATCTCTGTCCTCAGCGGTCAATAAGGCATAAGACTATATGCAGAAGCAGGCATGTCAGCGTTATTACAATTCTTTGAGCTTTTCTTCGTGCGTACCGCACTTGCGTGTGTTTTCTTTTGTACTTCTTACAGCAACCTTCCAAACGTTGCACCTACACCAAAGGGATGCAGAAGTCTCATTACCTGAGTCGGACAAAAAGCGACAAGGTCCAAGCTAGTTGGAAGTTCATGTCTGAATTGAGAACACACATCACTCAACACAACGCGAACGCTATACGATCTGATCAAGATACCAAGACAGATAGAATCCACGGACTAGCTTATTTTGTGACACGTACGTTTGACGGCCGACACCCATCTTCTTCCCCTGCCCACTTCGTGTAGATTTGGCGGGAAACTGCAGAACCTTGTACCAGGTGGGGCATTCTCGGGTCCTGAAAAAAAATGGTCCCTGGTTGCGTGGGCGGAAATAATGGTCCCGCGGGGTTCCGTGCGCCCAAAAATACAGCAACCGTTCTGGAGAGCCGATGAAACGGATCCTAGCCGACCAAGTGCTATCATTCGCCCCCCTGATTTAGTAAAATTGGGAGACATAGGCTTTTTTAAACTAACATTGATGTTAATTAGCAATAAAAGCTGCACGGCCCGCGTTCTTTTATAACAGGACGGATTCCAGAGGACTAAGCAAAGAGGAACATTACCTTCTGTATTGGTACCAAGAAAATAAAACACACATAAACGCTTTGCACTGTGCTCACTAGCCTGGCTCTAACCCCACACTCGCTGTGCGGGGGGGGGGGGGTCGTTGGATGTAGTTCCCAATTCAATCTGGATGCTAGTGTCTTCCTAATGTTGGTCAAGCAGGTTTTACAGTTGTTCTGTCATACAGTTTCAGAACAAGCGGAGTTGAAAAGCTTGTTGTCACTCGTTGCCTATCTGCTGGAGTCTGTTGCAGGGAGGGGTATAGACCGTTTACACCAGAGTTATCTGGGCGCAGCCATCTTAGCGCACGTGACCTTGCGCGCCACTGCTTGCCTTCTCTTTCGGCTGCCTGTTGGCACGGCGCACGTAGTACGGCGGTGCAAGCCGGAGACGCTTTCACCGATTTTAAATTTTGCAATGAATTCCGGATGGAAGGATGGCACGAGGCTTTGGCCCAAGCTTCAATGGTCAGGTGAGTGCATTTGCTTGATTTACCTCTACAGAAAGCTAAGCAGTGCTTAGATTTCTGTCCTCGTGCGACCCAGACGATCGACCCCACTATGCTTGAGTTACTACATA
Organism: Ornithodoros turicata; assembly: GCF_037126465.1. Classification (NCBI taxonomy): domain Eukaryota; kingdom Metazoa; phylum Arthropoda; class Arachnida; order Ixodida; family Argasidae; genus Ornithodoros; species Ornithodoros turicata. The sequence goes on along the minus strand of NC_088203.1, from coordinate 52,922,824 downwards.
TTTCGGCGGGTTTTTTTCCCTCTTCTTTTGTTGTGGGCAATTTCATAATGCAATATTGTGAGATCGTGATTTCTTGCTTTTTATCGCAAGAGTTAGGGTACAGCGACCTGAGAAAGATATGCATGTAAGGGCTGTAATGTTGTCCTTATGAAGTAGCATACTTTTGTTGTTGATTTCAGATGTATGCAACCACATGATCAACGAGCTAGAGGGATACGGAAAGCCTACGCTGAACTACAAAGAATTTGCAAAGGGAACGAAGCTGTTTGACAGCTGCCATATCGGTGTAGTACTGTGCCAGCGCAACGATGGTGTATGAATTTTAAAGGCCGACATCAGGTCGACACAAACAGTGCGAAGACCGTGTTGTACAGAGACTCGCTTCGGGTCCACATTGGCCGCAACATGCACATGTAAAGCGGGTTTGAGCACCAGCTGCAGTCATATTTGTACACCGCTCATCAAGGTTGTAGAGGCGACAAACAAGGGGCTCACGAATGCTTCGTGCACTGACAAGGCATGTACACGGAACCCTTCAACTACAAGGAACGTGACCCCTGCTACTACGGGGAAAGTTTATTCTCACAAGCAGCAGCCAACGCCTACAGCGGTGTTTGGAGCTCACACGGAAATGCTGCGCCACTTTGAGGGCTGTATTACTTACCCTCGCTGACTCTCCCGGTTTGAAATCCTTCCTCTAAAGATTCGATTACTACTGTTGTCGAATCAGCTTGTTTTTCTCTCTTTGTGGAAACCCGTTCATTGCAAAAGGCCTCGAACGCGGGCAGTCTTTGTATAGCGACGGCTCGTGAATTTAACAAACAGCTTCGCCCCACACGATCAGATCTCTGTCACAGTTTGTACACTCAATCACGGAACAAGTCTTCCCTCTGCTTTTCTAGATTTTGCACAGAACTGTAGCACAGCGACAAAAAAAGGTCGGAAATACTCACATAGGCAAAGGCACACAGGCACTCCCAGAAGGCAAGCAATGGCGTGGCTACTGTGGCGCCATCTATTAGTGCCCGAAGCAACTGGCTGCTGTAAACGGTCTATAGAGTCGCGTTGCCGGAATCATGGCGAGTGCCAAAGTGGAGCAGCGGATAAACCTGAAATTTCTAGCGAAACTGAAGAAATCTTCGAGCGAGTGCTTGAAGCTGTTGCAAGAGGTGTACGGTGATAATGCGATGTCACGTACGCAAATGTTTGAGCGGCATAAACGGTTTGCCTAGGGACGGGAAAACGTTGAAGATGATGAAAGACCGGGTCGGCCCGCCACAGCAACAACGGAAGAAAACGCTGAGAAAATTAATGCAATTGTTCGACGACCGCCGCCTGAGCAACCGATGATAGCAGAAATGGTGAATGTTGACAAACAAACCGAACGACAAATTTTGCACGAGCAGTTGAACATGCGCAAGGTCTGCACCAAACTCGTTCCCAGAAACCTCAATGCTCCAGCTCACAACGCCCTGTCGGTGAAGCAGTTTATGGCCGATAAGAAGATCCCTGTGCAAGGTCACCCTCCTTACTCGCCGGGTTTAGCTCCGTGTGACTTCTTCCTGTTTCCGAAGGTGAAATCCGCATTGGAAGAAACACATTTCCAAACTGTGGACGACCTGAAGACCAGAGCGGCAACGCTACCGAAGTGGCTAGCACCTGGGGGACTCTTTTCGGCTGTAGTTCGAGTCACACAGGCTCCGCCTCATGGCGTGCGTCATATGTCACGTGAGGAGGGAAAGAGAGAGCTAGGGATGGAGGCGGGAGGACTAAAGACGGGGAGGTCAGATTGGTATGTGCCCGGCCACAGAACTGTTTGCAAGTAGGGCAAATTATGCGATTTCTTTGGGAGTTCTAACTTCAAAAAGGGAATTAAGAGCGGTTATATGTCCGCAGCCCGTCAGACTGAGAACAGGATAAACATTCCTTGAAATGTTCCGTTGAAACAGCACTTCCAACACGTCATGAAATATTATTTACGCCGTTGCGTGTGTAGCGCTGTCGGATGGCTTCTCGAATCCAGCATTATTTATTCGATGCACGGCGATTTTCACATTTATTATACTTCACAAAATAGTGTACATTATCATAGCTATGTGTAACTTCTACGTGTTTCCTCTCATATTAACATCTGTGAAGTAGGGCAGGGTCCTGTGGCTAACAGTGGTAAACATCCCATGTCATCATAACTTCTCTATCATTTATTGTTGTTGTACGTGCTTGCAAATTTCGAGGGATAGATATTAACAACAGATACAGAGAAACTCTTTCGTTAAATAGAATGCATTAATGATATATTTGATGATATATATTGCTCTCAGTCTATTATTTTGCTATTTTTTTATTCTATGTTTCAAGCGATTCGAGCACACATTTGAATCACACATCACAGGCGCAACTGCTTGGTCACACGTGTCGCACTTTGTCTAAATTGTATTATGCTGCAGTTGTCCGGGTGTTAAGGTGACGTGACAGAAGACAAAAGCTCAGGGAGTTCAGAACAGTCCTCTTGCGATCTGTAGTTGTTGATCGCAAAATTTTTCGAAGTTCAGCAGCAGGCACTTGTTGCCATTGCATGGCGTTTTTCTGCAATACTTTTCTATGCGATCATTATAGTAGAATAAAGGAAATAATCTAGGGATAGTGATTCAATAAATAACAGGTCCCCTGTCTAGAGCGTAAGCGTCCTTGAGCCACGCACCTGCATGATGACGTCATACCGCAACACTATTGTTTCAGGCTGACCTTGTCTAGAGGAGCATTAGTGAAAAAAAACAGTGTAGCCGTGAGATAATAGGGTGACGTCACGACCAATGAGAACGGCCTGCAGGGGGCGCAAGGATTCACTTCTCTCTTCGACAGTGGCGGGTCTGGACACGTTAATTCTGCTCCTAGCAATTGCGTTGGCCGTCAGTGGAAGAGCTTAGTTTCGCTGGGGTTCTGTCTGCCTCTGATGGGGTGTGGTTCGTCACTGGTGAATGGTGTTCGACGATGCAGGTGGATTTTGTGACGAGCGGATTTACAATGAGGGAATGTAGTGTACGTGTCCGATGATAGTGAGTGCCTTTTCACTCTGTTCAAGTGTTTGTTTTCCTCTGTTGCCCAGCAGTCGTGCAACTTGTCCTGACGTGTTCTGACATGCCCCGACATGGATGCTTTCCTTTGTTGACGCTCTGTATTTTTCTTTTTTGACTTGTTAGCCGTACTCTGTGTTGATTTGTTGAGTGCCTAGTCCTCTTATTAGCCGTTGATGGAGTTACGTGTTAGGATATTTTGTTCTTTTGCAAGTCTCATTTAGTAAGACTTTGGAATTCCTACGATGAATTTTCATGCATAGTGCTCTTCTGCAATAGTTTCCTATTCAATCGTTATAGGGCTGTTGCACTGAAGTTTGCACAGCGCCATTTCGGGCCCAAACGGCCGTGGATCCCAACAGTAAGGAGTTCCATCAGCGGCTTTTGCATGGTGTGTCAAACGGCATGGTGCCAAGGAAGCTACAAAACCTGTAGGTAATCAACAGAAAAAGCGGTGCTTCTTGAAAAGTGCGAACAACTCGAAACCGTGTACTTGAAAGTGCCGCGTCGTCTGCTAAACTGGGGAGTGTTGCATGATTTGGGGCGCTGATGTTGCTGCTCACTCGCGCCACCTGGCCCAGAGCAACAGGCCCATGGAAGAATTAAGGAAACAATCTTGGGATAGTGATTCAATAAAATAGGTCCTCTGTCTAGAGCGTACGCGTCCTTGAGCCACGCAGGTGCATGATGACGTCATGCCATGACTTCATTGTAGATTGACCTTGTCCGAAGGAGCATTAGTGAAAAAAAAAACAGTGTAGCCCTCAGACAATAGGATGACGTCACGACCAATGAGAACGGCCAGCAGGGGGCGCAGCAATGCTCTTCTCTCTTAGCCTCTCGCTGGTGGCGGTAGGAGCGCGCGCGCATGCGTAGCTGCCGCGGCGCGTCGCCTCAGTCAGTTTCTGCATGGCTGTCGCGGAGAGCAGATGTGTGCTCGGATGCTCCGCAGTCCCCACGCTCGCTGAGTTTCTGGCTGGCTGTCGCGGAGAGCAGACGTGTGCTCGCTCAGTTTCTGCTTGGCTGATGAGCAGTCGCCGCGGGGGAAAAGGTGAGTGATTTGCCGCGCTCCTTTTCTCGCATGATTGCCGTGTTTAGCGGTGACCAACGAGTGATTTGTCGATGTTTGACCGCGCTCGTGTTAAGCCTTTTCGCGCATGTTTAGACTTGTTGAGCAATGACCAAGCCTTTTCTCCGTGTTGACGCACGTTTAGCGGTTCCCGCCTTGTGTTAGGTGTATAGTGTTGAGGCGCTGTGGTTAGGCCTAAGCGATTGCCTTTTCCCCGATGTGTACTGTTTTCTGTTTAGCAGGAGCGGTTAGACCTTTTCTCTCGCATGCCTTGACTTGTTCAGCAGTGTTGCCATCTTTACCCACCGCTTGTATCTTGTTCTGTCTTTCTCTCCCAGACCTATGATGCTGGCGCCATCTGTGGCCACCTGTCGTCGATCTCTGCAACTACCCGACGTCAACAAGCGCTGGTCACCCCGGAGCCGTTTCTTCGTCACGCCATCGTTGATTTTCGAATAAATTGTTTCTCTGCACTCTATTTCTATCTTTTCATTTTATTTTCTACCTATTTTTTATTTTTTATCAGCTCAACTAGCCCACAACTCACACAGTGGTCTGGACACGTCTTAGATGCTCCCCAATTAGTGTAACGACTCCCTGGAGGGTCCTGATTACTGTGGGGGGTCCCAATTAGCTCTAATTCCTAATTAATGGCGTCCAGGCCACTGTGTGAGTTGTGGGCCAGTTGAGCTGATCCCATACAACTTCTTAAGACACCTCTGAAAGCCTAGTGCTAAGCCAGTCAAGTGTATAAGGGGAAAAAAATTAGCAAGAGCTCTTTGGCTGCACGTATAGCATATGTTAGTAAGTCAAACGTCGCTACGCCAGTACTGGACAGCTGTTTCGGCCTTGTTGGGCCATCATCAGCAGTACGCAGGCAGGCAATGTTTGAGCGGATGGCGTCAGAAGGTCACGTGGCACGTGATGCCTCCTGTCAGGATGTCCTAAGACACCTCTGAAAACCCAGTGCAAAGCCAGTCAAGTGTATAAGGGGAAAAGTTAGCAAGAGCTCTTTGGCTGCACGTATAGCATATGTTTTTAAGTCAAACGTCGCCATGCCTCCATGCATCTTAACCTATTGTCCTATTAACCTATTAAACCTATTGTCCGCGATATCCTTTTTCCTTCAACAACTGTAAAACTTCGTGGCCGTTTGATTTTTTGTACTTCCCTCGACCTATACGTATATATATCTAGTCCAAGACGCCTTGAACAAGGCTCGGAAAGTCGATCGCCAAAGCTTATTCCACAAACGAAAACACAACCAAAAAAATGATACCGTAAACTTAACTGTAACATTCGCTGGTAACATCCCAAATATTAACCATATACTGAATCGTCATCATAGCATCCTACTCCAGTCCGCACGCACTAAGGAAATTTTCCCCGAACCACCACGTGTCACCTACAGACGTGCACGCAACTTACAAGATAGCTTAGTTCGCTCGAAAGTAACAGAACCAGAGAATTCACCAACTGGCTGCCATTTATGCAACGGCCGTAGATGTCAGATTTGCAAACTAATGCAAACGGCTCAATCCGTTTAGAGCACACACTCCAACTTTTCCGTCAAAATCAACGCAGATCTAGATTGCAACTCCTCTAACGTTGTCTACTTAATTCAGTGTAACGCCTGCCAAGCACAGTCCGTAGGCCAGACGAAAACGTCTCTTCGAATTAGGTTCAATAACCACCGATCAGACGTGACAAAAAAAAATCTTCCAGTTTCGCGCCATTTCAACCAACCGGGCCATTCAATTAACGAAGTTTCAGTTTTTCTTCTTCAATCAAACTTTGTTTCCGATGGATCACGAGAACAACGGGAATCTTACCTTATCTACAAATTCCAATCCGCCATTAACGAAGACCCTGGTATATTGTCAACAATAAGAACTCTAACTGCTTAGATAAGGCACTGCTTTCTTTTCTTTTCAGCCGGACTCCTGACACCCTTCCGACCCCAAGGACGATGACCTCATGTCTAGACTAGATACAACAACGTTACCGAGCTTGACCCTAACGACCGCCAGGTGGCGCGAACCCCGACTGTGACGTCATGCTACACATGTACAAGGTCACCCTTCTAAAATCTTGGTCCTGAAGAAGGCGGAGCTTCCGCCGCAACGTTGACCATACCCCTAGATATCTTTCTATTAGTCTAAATTGTAATAAATCGCCCCGTTTTTTACTTCCCCTACCTTCGTTGTTTGCCAAAAGGGTAAGGACACAAACGAGCTGATGTAACGTTGAAGTGGGAAGCAACACCTCGAACTTGAGGTCTCTGCCATAGTAGCACAATTTGTTGCGGCAACGTTGTGGTAATGTTTTACTCAAACGTTACAGAAACGTGGCTAATGTCCTCTTGAAAATATGTTGCAGCAACATTGCTGGGAAACATTTCTGCAACATTGTGCCAGCACTAGAACCATGTTTCCCCAACACAAATGGAATATTGGGGTGACATTTCCGTCATGTTTCCACAATATTGGGACACCGTTACAGCAATATTCTTCAACGCACACACAATATTGTGGCAACATTTGGGTAATGTTTTCGCTACATTGTGGCAGTGTTACAGCCATATTTCTTTACCACAACAAAGCATTCAGACGACAGTTATGTAACGTTCCTACAACATTGTAAAGCGTTACATCTGTATTTGTTGAGCACACCCCAGGTAGCAGTGAATGGTATGGCAACATTTAATCAGTGTCATGCTGCGACGTTGACCAAACGTGGCTAACTGCATTTGCAACATTCATTTGTAACACTCGAGCAACGTGTACACAAACAACATTAGACACCGTATGTACACATTTTTCAATGCGTGACTTCACTTGAATAATTTGCCTTGCACACGACATGATGCAATGTACAAACAATGTTTTTGTTTTTGTGTAGGCTATACACAGGTGCTGTGGCTCATACGGTGGTGTCCTACGTTCAAGATCGCCAACGAAGCTCCAGACGTTGAAGTGCTTCCTGCTCGTGCATGTGGTGGCAAACTGGTTCTTGTACAAGCTGTGGAGCAACAGAGTGAAGTATATAGGATCAAACGAATGACACACACACACACACACACAAAACGAAGAGCAAATGTATTATCTAAGCATCTACAACCGATTGCATTTAACCCTCCTTGCAGGGGTTCCATAAGTGAAGAGTTCAATGTTGCTGACCAACCCGTGTGTGCCACTCTGAGACCTACCACTACAGAAATTCGAAACGGCCCTTTTCAGGCAGCCCCACACTTCTACAAGGAGATAGCACTGCAAGAAGAACCTAAGTGTATTCAGTAGAGCTTTGTGCCTGTCTGTTCTTTGTTGGATACCTGCATTTTCACTACAACAATGAAAGAAGCCACAGTAGCGACAGCCCACTTGAGTGCTGCAGTTGCAGACAGATATCTTGGCTTCGATTTCCCTTTTTGGTCTCAGCAAGCAGAAATTTCCCAACAGCACCTATAGTGACCTAATATGTCTCTATCCCAATAAATGGTACATCCTCAGACAAGATATTACTCAATTAGCTATGCATCAAGGGAAGTAACAGGCAGCAAAGCACATCTGAGAAACTGAAATACGAATGTGCAAAATTTCATTTTTCCTGAACGTCAAGGTTTGCACAAGGACGGTTTTGAGTAGGATCTATTAGGAGATGTATCTCCGTGAAATTAAGCTGGCATTTCTGTTTTGTTGTTTACACCCCGACCGTTGCAGCTGCACTGCTTTAATTTGTCCTCCCGGGCTTCAACAAAATCATTCGTGCACAGTTTCACAAGGCTGAAGATTTTCAGAACTCCTTATTGTGTAGATGCTGCATACAATACATGTACATAACACTTTATATAGTGGTTGAAATACTAGCAGAAAATTTGGACTGTCCTGTAGATTACCCTTAATTCAAGGGAATACGTACCACTTGGAATAAATATGAAAGAGACGTGTCAGAACTCTACAACTTTAAATATGTTGTCCAACTTCATTATCTTGATTGTCACAACATTATATTGTCTGCCATGCAACAATAGCTATTTGTGGTTTGAACCAGACTTTTTTCCCTGTCAGGAACTGAACGCAGCTTGTCTGTCTCGACTATCAAGTTTGAATCACATTAACTTGCATGTGGCAACACCAGGAGTCAGTAACGCACATTGTGTAATGCCCTGTTAAATATGACTACTGTTGAACAAGAAAGCACACATACCTGTTTACATGAATGAACGATGTCACCATCCGTCAAATGTGGGCACGAAGTGACCAGTTTACAAAGGGTTAGCTTACAAATTGTCAAAACTGTGTGCTAGTCCTGTTGGTGTCGAGTTATAACTGGAAGCGCTAAGATAAATACAGATAGACAACCACAAAATACTATCCAAGCGGCGCGCTGGCGTTTTGCCACTGGTCGGTGTGTGTTCGTGTCGCGTTTCACTCTGCGATTCCAGTTACGAAGTATTACATCAGCGTCAGCAAATGATGCGTCAATCTTCCATAATAATTTATACAGCACGGCACGAACGAGATTCCACAATGCTGCCCGGCAAAACATCGATCGACACAGCGGGAACCTCAATGCAAAGCGGAAACGGTCGTCTTCCGTGTCCGGCGATTGGTTCCTTTGCAGAGATTCTGTGTGACGTTTTGACAGTATTTTTGGTGAGGGACTTCCGTTTCACCGTCATCTGCTCTAGCTGCACGTTTGTTCAAATTGCGTGCAAAGTATGACGTTGTCTGAAGTGAAATTTTCGCTGTCGTGAATATTGTCGGCCGTGTGATACACCCACACCAGAGTTTCGGTTTGCATGCCGCTGCATGCGACGGTACCTTTAAAAAAAAAGCTGAAATTGATTTTTTCACATGAAATATAAGGGAGTCGAACTGTACTGTTTCCTATATTGACACAACATGTTATGTTGCCAAGTGACCGTTATTACTATTTTTTTTTTACTCTATGTTCTTTTATTATTTGTCCCATCGTTTCTCTTGGCGTCCAGGGGAAAAAAGAAACAGTCTCTGTTGGAAATATCGCGACTCCCGCTGCGAGGCCCCGCCGTTCGACCTCGGCTGGCTTCGTGTGTGTCGACCCAAAGCCTCCTCCTCCTTTCTTTGTACGGCTTGGTAAACGAGGACGATTAGAGTCACTAAATAGGAGGATCAGTGCGACAGAAATTTTGTAAAGTATTTTGCACCAACGCCTTGAAAATAAATTGAGATATCTGGTAATACCTGCTTACCAGAATTATATATCCCAAAATGTCATTTTTGCATGAATAATAAGGTATTATCAAGGTAAATGGCGTGTAGGCGAGTGCAAGAATAAAATACTGTTTCGAGCACTAGACTTTCCAGATCGGCATTGTAAGCGCGGTGTGCGAGCAATGTTTATAGCCTAATCCCAGATGAAAAATTTTCCAACTGGGACCAGTTCAAACTGTGTTATTGAACTGGGACCAGTTCAAACTGGGACCAGTTCAAAACCAGTTTGCAGCTGGTCCCAGTTCAATAACACAGTTTGAGCTGGTCCCAGTTTGAACTGGGGCCAGTTGAAAACCAGTTTGCAGCTTGTCCCAGCTTGAACCGGTCCCAGTTCAATAACACAGCTTGAGCTGCTCCCAGTTTGAACTGGGACCAGTTCAAAACCAATTGGCAGCTGGTCCCAGCTTGAACTGGTCCCAGTTCAAAATACCAGCTTGCAACTGGTCAGGGCCGAAGTAGCAACGTTTCTCCTCCAAGCGGAACTGAGCCACTCGGGAGCTCATTTGGATCTCCATGATGAAACCCACAGATGCATGATACTGAAATAAACATGAATTATTTTATTGTGCACTTCTGAAACAGATATTTTGTATTTCACGATGCAGTTTCTCACTGACTTTACAGAAACGGTTGAAGAAAACAGGAAGCATTCCCGGCAGCCGTGGAAGTCGTGTCATCAGTTGGTTTTCTACGTATAGAGCTGCAGAAGACTATCATTACTAATTCATTTAGTTCACTATACACACATATGTTGCAGACACTCACCTTTCCTGTGTATCCTCCGTTACAGGAGGCGCTTGTGGAGTTCGACATATTGCTTCGCAGTCGTCCTGTGAAGCACAATATTATCACCAAAACATGAATTGAAAGGCACAACTACTCCACAACAGACTCACAGCTTTTCCGATCCACGCCACGAGTACTCTGGTGAGCTATGCGGACTCTAGAGCAACCCGTGTTTTCCGTGTGAAGGATCTGAAACACGAGAATGACATGCATTAAAAGCGGGAACGCGCAGACTAACGGCACATGATGAATAAGAGAACGAGAAACCAAGAGACACTTTTCACAGCGTGTGGTGTGCAAAAAGTTGCTTTGTTAACGTTAACATCGCATTTGCATAAACCGGGCGTTGGTCGTGAAAGAAACGCGTCCATATGTTCTCGTGCAACACACTGGGGAGACAAACTTTACGTGCAGCAGGACCAGTCCTCCCCAGGTAACCGAGGATGCGGCTGTAGAGTATGTACCACTGCGCCAATCTACAACGTTGCAAGCTCATTGGCCCAGACTGTGCGCACGCTCCGATTGGTCGACAACGTTTTGAAATCGCATTTTGTACGCGCGCATGTGTGTGCAGCGTCCCGGCGCCGTTTCAGCAGTTTCAGCATAGTTTCGAAATAGCTCGCATCGGTCGGCACGGCGTCTGTCCTCTTGTGTTCTGTGTTTCGGTGATGTCAATCGGCAGAACAGTTTGTGATTCTACGCGTGTTGTGCTGTTTCTGGACACGACTATTATCCCACGTACAGTCTATCAACTACGGAACTGGAATGCTTCGTTGGCTGGTGCGGTTGGAGCGTGAAGAACGCGTTAGGGCGCCGTCGGATTTTGAGGCCTGACAACAAAGACAGGATTACGATTACGTGCCACACAAGCGTCTTTTCCGCTCTGCAAACAACGAAAGAAGATGCTCATCATAAAATCGGCTGGCAAGGCGTCCTCTTGTGTTCCGTGTTTCGATGATGTCAAATCGGCAGAACAGTTTCTAGAAGTGTTCGCTGGTTTATTCATGCGTCGATGTGATTCAACGTGTGTTGTGCTGCTCCTGGACACGACTATTATCCCACGGACAGTCTATCAACTCCGGAACTGGAATGCTTCTTGAGTTGGAGCGGTTGGAGAGTGAAGAACAAGCGCGGGCCCCGTTGGATTTCGAGAGCTGTGTTCGTTTTGCTTCAAGTTCGAACTTAGTTACAGTGCGTCAGCAACGCAGTGGACTTTGTATTCACAGTGCACCCATGTATCAGATCTTTGAATCAGTGCTTTGTGTCAAATAAATATTTCTTTTAGCCAAAAGAAGCTTCAGTTATTTTGAATATCGGGTAACGGCGGTAGGCGTGAAATCCGGTAGAAGTCGATGGGAGCCAGAACCGGTCGAAAGGTCAGCCAAAGTTAAGGCTCCTGATTGGCCGACTGGCATTGCATAATTTCTACAACGTTGCACTCTCATTGGTCGTGCGCCCAGTGTTGTGTGAATTATCTCAAACTATGGACTCTATGGGGAGCTGTTGGAGCCTGGCAGGACGGTACCATTATTTATATTTCTGCTTTGTGCGCAGGAAGCAAAAAACACTTGAGCATAGTACTCACGATGAAGCAATCTTCGCAGCTGCAACAGAGCCGCCATCGCATGACACCTGTCTGGTAGTACTGAAGCCGATGACGCTCACTGTAATTTATATTGTCGCATGTCACGCTAATAACATTAAGAGCAAAAATGTCACTTGGGGCATGCTGAGAACGGGAAAAGTCAAAACACGGCAGAAAAGCGCGAACGCTGCATCTGGAAGCAGCAAGCGACCGTTACACCTTGTTCAAACGCGTCATTCATCAGGGGAGCAGGAACGCGCAAAATATGCAAACATAATAATTCCAAATTAGCTTTCAAACCTTCAAAAAAATAGAAATGTGATTTTTTTACTATAAAGTTGCTTTCCGATCGTCCCCCCAACCTTTCTTTCATAATCTTCATACATGTTATTACAAACCTATCCCGGAACCCAAACCGAAACTTCTCCCAAACATGTCAGCTGGTCGAGCTTGAACTGGCACCACTTCACTTTCCAGTTGCCACCTGCCCACCTTGAACTGGTACCAGGTCATGTCCAGTTGCCTCCAGCCCAGTTTGAACTGGTACCAGTTCATGTCCAGTTGCCACCAGCCCAGCTTGAACTGGTACCACTTCACTTTCCAGTTGCCACCTGCCCAGCTTGAACTGGTACCAGCTCATGTCCACTTGCCACCAGCCCAGTTTGAACTGGTACCACTTCATGTCCAGTTGCCACCAGCCCAGCTTGAACTGGTACCACTTCACTTTCCAGTTGCCACCAGCCCAGCTTGAACTGGTACCACTTTAGTTTCCAGTTGCCGCCAGTTTGATCCCACTTGGTTCCAGTTCATGACCAGTTGGAGGCAACTGGGAACAAACTGGTACCAGTTGACTTCCCAGTTCATTTTTTCGCCTGGGATACCACAGCTAGAACATCCAGTTGAGAGCCTCCGAGATACCGACTTCGCGGGAGAGCTTAGATAGCATATGAAGTAGCTTTTCCGTGGTCATCTCCTCCGCCATTTCAAAAAGAGATGCTGCTGCCACGCGGCGAACGGACGAAACAAAATGGTAGGCTACACGGGTTGGCGGAAAGCCTGTTCTCGCCATATGAGCTTTTGATCTGTGCGCGGCCTGTTGCTTTTAGTTGCTTTTACGTTGGGTTTTAAACTGTGTTGGTCGCCGGCGCGTTCTCAGCGAACATGTGGCCTGGCAGTCGCCTGTTCGAAGGGGGCTACGAGGCAATAACTGAAGGATGGAACCAAAGCGTGGAGAACGGTCCGTGCCCAACCAAGGAGCAAGTGTGCGGTTTCATGCGTTACTGCAACACAGTGTCCTTGCGACAACTTCAAAAGGGGCTTCCTATTCAAAGAAGGAGGACTCGTGCGAAACGTGCACTAAAATGCGGTGTCGGAGGAGAGCGAAGTTGGTTTGTAGTTGTACAAGGCAGTGTGCGTTCCCTCCATGAAGAAAGGGCTGTATGTTGTTTACGCTGCCTTGAATAAGAAATCAAGCACCGTCGTCGGAGCATACTGCCACTGCCCTGCTGGGTAAGTACCGGGATTGCTTACGTTTTGAAGTGAGTTCAACTGTTATACAATTCTTATTGCTTGTATTTATGTCGACTGCATCACTGTTACTGAAAGCGAAATGTACAGCGTATTTAATGGAAGGAGCGCGTTTCATGGGCAGTGACGAAAGAAATACGTACGCTAATCGTGGTACTCGTGTAAACGCTTATTGTAAAGCGTTTGCTACTACTGTAAGGCGCTTCTGTCCCCCTCGTTATTTTATTCCCCCCATTCCACCAAGCACTGGGGTAGAGTATCGCCTGTTGCGATGAAACTCCCCACTATCCAAGACCGAAAATAAAGTTGTTGTTGTTTGTCCCCCAACCTCCAAAAAGCACCAATGCTGTCTACGATGTGATGTTGCTGAGATGACAGCTGTCATTCTTTTATTTTTTCAAAGCATTTCAGAAACCTGCCAGCATGTTGCAGCGCTCCTGTTTACGCTTGCAGAGAAAGAAAACTTCAGGATATCCAGCACAGACGTGCTGTGCACGTGGACTGTACACCCAGAAGGTAGGAACCTTTCCAACGGTATCCTCATGCTCATCACCAGATGTCCGCTTTCATACATTTTGAGGTCATCCCTCATACAGAAGATAGGAACCGTATACCTTGTAAGCCAACATGTTACATAGTGTGGTTTGACATACTGCTTGTTGAATCGCAGCAAAACGACCCGACCCTCCAGTGTCTTTCAGAGATATCATATTTCGGAAGCTGATTGTCAACTGTCTGGCACCAAAGATTAGGAGGAAGAGGGATTACAGCCCGTGTGACGGAGTTGCTGAAGGAACCGGAGGTTTATTGGTTGGTGGCGTGAGTGAAATTTTCCCAGACTGTCTGTGGTTCCGCTACAATGGACTGCATGAAGAAAATACCGGGTCCCCTACACCTGTTGAGCGTGAGACGGAAGTTCAGCCGCAATCCAGATGTACTCCCCACCGCCCAGTGTCCGACACGGAAAGCCTTTGGAGTGACAAATCGCTAGCAGAAGTCAAAAAGCACCTCCAAGGTGAGATCTAAGAAGCATTTGGAATGTGTTCACAAAATTCTGCAATGTGCAATACAAAATTTGAAAATTGCTGCCCAGGTGAGGTGATGAACTCAAAAGGAAAAAGTGTCTTCTCATAAAACTGTATTAGGGATCCTGTTTGCCATTAGCATAGACACCATGTATATACAACCACAAACAAGACCCTGCTGTATGTGCAAGTTTCCGCTGCATTAAATACGCTCCTCCAAAAGAAATGCAGTAAACCAAACGTGTCCAGCATATGTATGAAAACATGAGTATGATTGTAAATGTTTCAGAAATTATGCCACTGGATGGTGCCAGGAGAGCCACGATCACACAGAGAACAAAATGACAAGCTGGGAACACAACGTGGTTTGAAGAGAGAAGAGGACGGCTAACAGCATCAAACTTTCGCAGAGCTGTAAAGTGCCGGAAGCCTGAGGGCCTTTTGCGACAAATTCTGTATCAGACTAACCATGCGTATTCTCTGCAGCCCAGCTGTATGGGGTTCAGCACGAGAAGGCTGCTGCTGCTGGGTATTGCAGACTAATATAGGCTCTTTATGATGATAAAGTTGTAGTTGAGGAAACTGGGCTGCATATTCATCAAGAGTATCCCTTTCTTGCTGCCTCCCCGGATAGGCTTGTCAGATATGGAAACATGACTGGCCTCCTAAAGGTGAAGTGTATGTACAAACATATGATGAAAACACCGAGGGAAGCATGCAGTGACCCCAGCTTCTGTTTATGTCCGAGGGCAGCGTCACCCTAAAGAAGAAACATGCATATTACATGCAGGTGCAGGGGCATCTTGCAGTAACGTCACTCTTATGGTGCGACTTTGTGCTTTGGTCAAATGTTACATGTGAAATCTGCAAAGACCAGGAGCAGAAGTGCAGCAGGTGTTTGGCCAGATCAATTAATGTAGAGAGGATTTATGCAGGCACGATGTACTGGGAGAAGGAGATGTTGCCTGGCCTTTTACTATATTTCTACAAACATGCAATTGTGCCTGAACTTCTCACTACGCGAGTTAAACGGAAAGGTGGCCTTCACCTAAGCGGCCCAGGGTATGTCCCATATGAAAGAGCAAAGAAGGGTTATTATGTTTGTGTGCCTTCATCAGCAGGGCTAGTAATGAAAATCAGGAAAGTAATGACACACTGAACGGACTGATGTGGACTCTCCAGGAGCTTTGCATCACAGTTGTGTGCTTGACATGCAAAATAGTCTTTGAAGTTTTACTGTGTGTTCCTCTATGATTCCATTGAGTGATCCAAGAACTGCAGAGCCAAAATAACAAGAGTGTAATATATTATTACAAGAGACAAACAAGAAAGCCCTCAGTTATAGTGCACCAAATTAGGCATTGCACAACGCCCCTCTGAATGCAAAAATAAAAATAAAAAATGGTGCAGACGTATTTGGTGCACACTTTACAGTGTGATAAATAAAATGCTACAACACCACTCAGTCCTTTATGTTCCCATTTCGCATCCTTTGCCTCCGGATCGTACACCACTCGGATAAAATTGCACTTTTGTATATCACGTTACACATGCCAAAGGCAGGTATTGCACGATAGCAAACTGCACAACATACTGTATATTGACTCAATGTGCTCATGCAAGCCTCACAAGATGCTGTTCAGAACAGAGCAGCGGTCGAAAAGAGCAGACAGGAATGGTATCGAGAGTGACAGCTACTCTAGGTCTGCCTTTTTGACGGACCTGTGCGAGGTCAAATGGAATATTTACAAAAACTTAGAATATCGAACTGAATACGAAATATTGACCGAAAATACGTGTTCTGTTTGTCGGGGTGTCTTATTCTATGGCAGAAATTTAGCAGTATTCGAATAGTATTTCCAGTAGTCAGACAAGGAGCACTTCAAAATTTATTCTATTTATCAAAGGCTAGGGCACTGCCTACTTTGAATAATCTAAATTATAGTCTACTTCCATGTTTACGTCCTCAGCAAAAGCTTATTATTATCCAAGGTGTGTAAACTGAAAGGCAAAATTGCCAGCATTTGCAAAGAACTGTTATGGAGAAAAGGATTATGTTCGACGTGCTCGGGAGTAAGGACTTTTCCGCCGAGCTGTAAGTGTTGCCGCCAGCAGGAAAAAAGCCGTTCGCTTGGTACTTCATTGGCCAGCCCGTCCAGATACCGCCTTACTAAGAAATGCTGGATGTTCAATTCAAATTCGCACAGGTCTACTTTTTGATCGCTGCTGTGTTTCCAGCAGCATTTGCATATCTACAACACTGTGAAGCAGCAATGAGGGGGGCCTGAAAGTTGCTCAGAAAACAGCAAACACGGAATAGCTGATTAGCAATGTCCGCCATGTTCAGAGGTAGTGGTCGGTCAAGGATATGGAACTCTTTTACACGTCTTATTACACGCTCAATATGGATACGAGCACTTGCTATTCTGCGTATATTATGTACATCTTATTTTGTCATTTGTGTAGACTTCCTGAATGGAGGCATGTGCGTGCACAGTAGCAATGTCAGATAGTGCCTGCAGTTTAAACCCTTTATCAACCATTACAACATCTCCAAGCAACAGGGCCTCAAAGAATCCGCTTTTCTCTACAATTTTACCGTCACTGACCTCCCCCCCCTACCCATCAGGTGTTGCACCTACAAGCACTTTGAATGTGTTACAATGCTTGTAAAATGAAAATTTACTCCGTTGAGCTTTTAAGCTGGAGGGTTTCTGAATTCGAACCTCAGTACAGTCTATATGACCACCCTGGTGTCCTCAAAACCTTGGAAGCAAGCTGGTAGATACCGCCTCGCTTCATCTTTTGTAGGAAATCTGGTTACGGCAGACAACTGTCTTTCAAGGAGGTTTATCCACGTGGTGAAAATGCGACTAAAGTTTCCGGGCGCCTCTTTCACTGACATCCCGACTCTAAGCTGACAAGAACCATAAAGAATTCCTCCTCTAGGGTAAAACTCTTCGGCCTTCCTCTGTTATCACATCCGATTTTAGTTCCAGATGACCACTATGCCATCTTGGTGGCATTTGGCTTGAGGTGCTTAAAAAGAACACCCAAGAGTGCCCTGTCTCGGAGACCAGTATAATACTTGAAGTCCTTTTCTCGTAGATTGTGCAGACTGAGCCGTTGCCTGTTGCAAGTCCAGGTTTTCTCTTTCTAGTTGACGAATTCGAAGCTTGAGAGCGAGGTTCTCCTGTGTTAGTTTAGCCAGGGTGTCATTGTGCACACGAAGTTGGGTCTCCGATGTTGTGGTGGGACGCATGCCCTGATCTGCAATAATTATCCATCTATGTAACAGCCAGTAAATCACTCGCAGTGTTTACCTGCACAGTGTGATGACAGGCATTGTGAGCTTGCGTGCAGCAGCTGTTGGGCACAATAATGTGCACGCTGTTCACAGCTCTACGTTCACCCATATGCAATAACCAAGGAAATTGGTGGCAGAAGTTATATATGTAGACACGACAAATTAATCTGTCAAGTTCTTCAAACACTGTCGTAGTGGAGCCGCCACTTACCTGTGTTGTTCTCTGTGTTCTGAAGTTCCATAACATTAGCAAGTGAGAGTAGAGCTTCTGCAATCTCTTTTTCTGCATTTGCTTCAGCTGCTGATGTGCTAGAGCAACACTCTGGTTTATGTTGGTCGGCATCTTAAACAAATTATTTCTTCATCAGTTACAAAGTTTATATCATAGGGACCTACTTATCACGGTGTGTTAATGACAAAAGCTTCACCTTCTTGTGTGGCAGCGACTGATGCTTGAGGCTTCTGTTGAATGTTGTCTTCTGCAGATGCTTCGGAAGCTGGTGTGCTAGAGCAGCATTCGCTGATGGATGGGTTGGCATCTTCAACAAAACATTTCTTCGTTAGTAAGAAAGTTTATTCGCACCCGATTACTTTCTACTCTGTATTGACACTTCACTTTGTGTGACACCGACTGCTGGTCGAGGCTTCTGTGCTGACCGTGCAACAGCCCTATTGAACCGACCCACAGCACCAGCTGATGGTTTTGCCATATAAGCTAATACAGATGGCACGAAGTCCGGGTTTCTTGGCGATTTGGAAGGCCTTCCTAAGATTAATATGTCAAACGAGGAGAAGGTGTGTTATGCACAACATGACAGGTCTCACGTACACATGACAAGCAGCTGGACGCGTGCATTCAGTAGACCATGATGATTGACAAACAGAGAAAACCGCGTTACTGATAACAGATAAAAGAATACAAAAAAGGAGATTTAGAAGATGATTTAGATGTGTGTTAGCGCTCCGCGAACTACAAAGGCGGATACAACGCACCCAGTCGATCAGGTAAGCACTATCTCATCTCCATTCGTAAAGACTGCGTCACAGATCGGTTGGTGTGGAAAACATAATCACTAGGATCCAGCTGTAACTAACACCTCGATCGAAGCATGCAGCTTTGTGTTTGTAAAATAAACTCACCTTGGACGAAGTGACTGCCACACAGTCTGGCGTTTTTCGGTGGGAGCCATGGTTTGCCATCTGTGCCTTGTCGCCTGACAGCACGAATCCACGCTCTTCTTTGCTCGGGCTGATGTTTTTCAGATGGAAACCTAAAGAACCGCACACCGTCACACTTTTTAAAACGTGCATTGCAGCCAAGAGCTACACACGACGTTGGCATATACCTTCAAATTCGCATCGCACTAAACAGGGAATGCAACTGAACGACCACCGCCAGCAAAAGCGAGCAACTACCACGCTGCTTTTGCCTACCAGATTGTTTCCACTTCGTCCCGCTCGGCTTGCGGCGGTCGCTTGCGTGCACCGCGCATTTTTTGAAAGGGCGGATTCGCCTAGACTGAGTGCTGGCAGCTTTCGTTTATAATATCATCCTATCAGCCCCCGTGGCATAGTGGTTAGGATGATCGCTTTCCACGCCGAGACTGGGAAGTGACACGGGTTCGAATCCTGACACGGGCTGTGCTGTCTGAGGTTTTCCCTGGTTTTTCCGAAGACTTTCCAGACGAATGTCGGCACAGTTCCCCCTGCAGTCGGCCCAGGACGCATACTAACCCCCCTGTCCCCCACTCCTTCCTGGCTCAAAGCCACAGTTGCTTCGCGGCGCTAACACGTAATTTAAAAAATATATATAATCTGTGTATGTATATCCCAGATTACCATTCATACTATCCGATCACATTTGTACGTCGGCATATAGCAAGTATGCACTAGCACAACAATACGAAGAGGAACTAAAAAATTGCATAATCAGTCAGCACAGACGCCAGTAACTTGTGAAAACAATAGATACAGCGTAAATATATAGCAACAAAATAAAAGTAACAAAGCAGTCATACAGCAACAGGAGACAAGCCAAACGACGTAAGTGTCCCGAATCGCACTGCAGACCTTTCGTCTCAACGTCCGACACTTTACCTCTCGACAAACTGCGCAGGGGAGACTGCCGGGGACAAACTGCCGCCTTAAACTCGCGACCACAATCGTGCACAATGGGGATTATTTCGGAGTCGGAGGCGAACGGCGTGATAAGGCACGGCGAGCGTGGCGCCATCTGGGATCGAGAAAATCGTGAATCGGAGTTGCAATTCCCCATGCACTTCAGTATTGTTTTTATGCGTAATCGAATTACCACCCTCATTCTCACCCTCCATTCTGACTCACTGGCGAGCTGGACTCTCGAATTTGTGGAAGCTCGCAAGACAAGTAATATACAGTATCTGGGGCCGTTTGCATAAAGCGTTTTGTGATGGATCTCAAGCTCGTACTTAGCGTCTGAGCCGGTTGCATAAAGCAAATATGAGAGCAAAGATGAGATCGTGCCAGAGTACGTTCTCGTGTAGCGTTCTCAGATTTTGAGACAGGTAACTGCCAAGCTCAAATGCAATCTTAATCTCAGAATGGCTGCCCTGCTTTGGATACAGACAGTATCGCTTCTTGATCTGCCACTCGCATGTAGCTATAGTTGTTTTGTGATGGACTGGTACATTGTGTTTCTCTGCGTTTGTTGTCAGATTGAAAATTGTTTACCTAATGACATCCATTCATTTTTCAACTTCACGTGCCAGTTGTAACGTTCCGTCCGTCTAATTTCGGTTCCGTTTAGAGTCTCAACTGTGTGCGTATAGGCGGTTACTATGCTAATCCACACAGATCTTTGTCACGAGTGCCACAGAGCTCAAATCTCGGTCCTGTGTTGTTTGACATTTTTGTGAATGTCCTATCCGCCTGTATTAAAGGGGTGCAGAGGGCCATCCAAAATATTTTCAGATTAAAGGGTCTCTGACCAGAAGATGGAGAGACTTTTCCGCAGTGGCTGCCGATAGAATACACAAAAGCAACTTCACATACGAAAATGCATGCCTCAACACCTCGTAGTTTTCGTAAACTCGAATTTTGAACATCGCGGTTCACGCCGACGCTGGCACACCTAGCGCCAAACCAAGAAAACGTACGCATATATAGAAAACTCATCTGGTCATCCCACTGGGATGACCAGATTGCATTCCCACTGGGGATGACGTCAATCGCCCATGCAATCAGCGCACAGAATGCCGTCTTTCGGGATCCAGCGCGCTGTTTCACAGCGTTAATGTAATGTGTGTATTTCTAAGTTTTCTTTATTTATATCTTTTGGAACAACGACCAATTTATCGAGGTATGCAGACTTCATTTGACATGCCTTGGTTGTGTCGTCAAAGCGAGATTTCTCGGCGGGCATTCAGTTCCATACGATACTGCGCGTTCAATCGCAGCGGCAGGTATGGTTGGCAGCAGGCTTTGCCAATCGTATTCGAAGAATGCAGACAATGAGACGGACCCCTCAGTTTGAGTACAAAGAACCTCCGCCTACAGCAGTCCGCAGTGCTTTCCTTGAATCTATCTTCCAAGACTGTTGCATCTGGATGTGACGAGGTTAGTGTCTTCCGTATAATTTATACAGTGATTACTCTCCTTGTGAGAATTACGATGTGGCATGCAGATGTTAGGAGACCAACAAAGAAAAATAAGGATTAAAGAAAATTGAAGTTTACGCGCTAAATCAAAAGATATAGTGTACAATTCCGAGTGTTGTTCAGAATGCAACCATGCCAATGCAGTAAGCAACATCCACAGTACGTAAAATGAAGCTGTGTATTTCGCATCTAGGTGTAACATTTTAGTTGTTACAGCAGTGTGCACCAATGTAGTTCATGACTTCCTTGGACAGGATGCGGAACCAAATGTTGGAAATAAAAGGCAGGGATCAGGTACAAGTTTTATTCTATTTGTTTTCCTTGTAATATGCAGCATACTGCACACAGTAAAGAAGGGCTCTGGATTCTAAACCAACGCAGCTGAATCCTTAGTTTACCCCAAGCTGTACTATTGTTGTCTAATCTGGGGAAGCACCACAGAGGGTAACTACGATGAAATTGCAGTGCACAAAAAAGAAAAAGAAAGAAAGCCTGCTGTACGACAACCATGTCTACAGGTGCAATGTGATGGACCCTCGTTGCAAAGATCCCCACCAGGGGTGCCACTACAAGCCATCCATCCATCCAGCCCCTCAGCTTCTTCAAGACATGCAAAATACAGTAGACAAAGTATTCACTTGGAAATCAGACACTGACACAAAGTTGTCTTGCAAATTCAGGATCTTTTAGCGCCATCCCAAACACTTGCCACAACGGTATGAAATCCATCACTGTGCCACCTTACAAGGTTCAACTGCTACGAACCAACTACGGAAATCAGCAGAAACCGTTCCTTTTCTGAACAATTTTTTTCAGCTGATTGGAAATGGCCTTTCTATGTTCAGTTTCAAAACAGTTACACAAACTTGTTGAAGTCTTATTAGAGACAGGCCACTCTGTTATGTATTTGTGTGTGTGTGTGTGTGAAAATGTGCAGAGCTCGGTGCAATTGTGTATTGTATTTATGTGGTTGTGACTCGTAATGGTAATATCTCAGTTATTGCACACTGTATTGGTGCTAAGCACCTCATCTAGCTGATGCCTTTCGTGCCTGGTAGCCTCATTTAATTTTCTATGAAATGAGATCCTCATAAATTTATATGGCTTTTTTTTAACAATGTTAGGGTGATGACTAGGGTTCTGAGGTTTCGGAGTTTTCATGTTGGGAAATTCGGAGGGTGTTTATCGGAGTTTTCAAGTTTTGGGAAATTCCGAGTTTCTCGGAGGATTAAAAAGTCTGAAAAATGAACGGCGCCGATTTCGAAGTATTGCGGAGCAGTCATCGCAGAGACAATGCAAAGATGTGCAAAAGTGACAGGGACCACACGATCTAACGCACGGATGTTTTAATACCCAGAGCTATAGAAGTACAACAAGCGTATTTGCACAAATTGTGAGTGGTGCCCAGGCTCAAAATGAGTAGCAGCTGTGACGAACACAGAACTGTTCTGTGCCAAACTAGCCCAGTACCCGAGATCAAGTAGAGTCACTAGGGTCGAGGATACATAGAACAGATGGGAGAAGTGTGTCTAGTATCCTCCTTTTGGGCCATTCATGCGTCCAGCGAGCCTGAAGGAGGCTATCACTTCTGACCTTTTATTTTTTATTAGTTGTGAATCAGCTTGAAGTCGAAAACTAGGCGTGGAAGAAGGGGGACAAAGGAAGAAGGAAACGGGAAAAACCTTAGGCCGTCCCGTGGGCATTGGAAAAATCGAAGTTTATCGGATAAATCCGATGTTTCGCAAAAAAAAAACATCGAAGGGAGTTTATCGGAGTCTCTCAGATAAATCCGAAAAGTCGGAAGCCTAGTGCTGAGTTCATGGAAGTGGAAGGAACAAGAGAAGAAGACATCTGCAATGGTCATGACAGTTGTCTGTCAGGTACGGGACCAATTTCTTTTATAAATGTGGTATATAGCGTGAAGATGTTACTGACAAAAAGTTTTTTGTTCCCTTTAAAGGAATCTACAGGTGGTGAGCACGCGTAAGGACTTGACATATCTGAATACAATATAGACCTTTGCACCCAGACCATTTGCACATGAGATGTGTGACTCTACTTACACACACAAGCTTCTGCAGGTTTGATGCATGTATATTTTGAAACATGAAAGACAGAGTACTAAAATGTATCTGAGGTGAAAAATTGAGCAGTTCATTGCAGTAACTCTGTCAATTTATTTTCAGCATTTTGGGAAATATATAGTGATGGCAAGATTACCTGTGTTGTACTGCCAGACCATCTGCTATTGGAGTTCCATGTTCTAGTTATTATATATAATAGCTGTTTGAGGCTATTACATACTTATTATGCAAGTTCTGTACCTGCGAGTTCTTGCAAATGTGCCCTGCGGTGATCATGTTGGATAGAGAGCTATGCCTGTATAATAACAGTGACTAATGTTCTCCTGCCCAGAAACATATTCCTAGGGTACACCCCCACCCTTGGAAGTCACTGGAGAGGCGTGTTAGTTTGGCTCAATTGGTAAGAGCCCTGGATCGGTAATCCAGAAGATGTGGGTTCGCGTCCTGTCCTGTCCTGTCCTGTCCTATCCTATCCTATCCTATCCTATCCTATCCTATCCTATCCTATCCTATCCCAACCCAACCCAACCCAACCCAACCTAACCGTACCGTACCGTAACCGTAACCGTAACCTTAACCTTTCCGGTGACTGCCATCTTTCATCATTCATTTCTTAGGCACTTGATGCTTTGTGTGTATTTGTTGTTTCTGTGTGTTCCAGTCTCAGAACATCAACTGCCATCATGTTAAAAAAAAACTGGAAGATGCCTCTGCAATCTGGAACCCATTCCAACATCTCTTAATTGACAAAGTAGAATTTGTACAGAACAGCGCGGTTTGTTGCTCGTGATTATCATCCTTTTTCCGGCGTCTCAGCCATTAAAGCCCAACTCTTTCTTACTCCTTCGATTACCAGACGAAAGGTATCAGGCCTGACATTCTTTCATAAGTTATATTACGGTCACCCTCCTCCCCACCCCACTTACTGTCAATCCCCTCGCAAGTTATTTCCAAGACTTGATGACCCGCACAAAGTACTTGCTCCACCTACACAAATAAATGTCTATGGTCATCCGGTAAGCAGTGGCCAGCGCTGTGCGCGCGTCTGCAGAATGATCTCGACATAGTTGCTGACTTTCTGACTCAGAGGGGAATGGACATCTCGCACGAAAAGACGGTGTGGTTACCTTTCACAAGAAGACGTCTTCAGGACTTTCATGCTCAAGTCAACGGGCAAGGCCTGCGAAGGGTCACTCATCATCGCTTTTATGTATCGTCGTTGACAGGTCGCTGTCCTGGCCTGCAGAAGTACGGCACATCAAGGAGAAGACTGACTCTTCTGTTAATGTAATGCGATACATCAGCGGCACCCGGTGGGGAGCGTCGTCCAAAGCTATGTTGATTCTACATTGCTCCCTGATTCGCCGACTATTGGCGTATCATGTCCCGATTTTACATGGCTTGTGTAGCACTACAGAGTCTGTTCTCGAGAGTGTACTGGCCAAAAGCGTCAAAGTATGCTTAGCTGTCCACGCATCCACATCAAACAAGCTGGCGATTGCTGAGGCCAGGGAACCACCGTTGGCAGCCCTTCGGATGCAAGAGTCGCTTCGGCATTTCGCCTTTGGTCTGCGCGGCATAATCGCCAGTACCTAGTTCAGGCCATGCATCAGTGGTCGTGCTCCTCCTACTCACAAGCTCTCCAACCATACCGTGGTACTATACCCCGACATAGGCGGCTCAAGTCACCGCTTCCTGTCTGGAGTATGGCGATCCCGAGGGACCTTGGACACCCGATCATTAGTTTCACGCCATGCAAGCGTTTGTGCGATTTTGCGCAGACTCCAAGTTGGTGGACACAGTGTGACTGACAGTGTGTGTGGACAGTGTGTGTGAGTGACTGACTGGGAGTCTTTGTCACTCATTGGTTTTATTGTAGATAGCCATTTGTGTTTTCCTAAGTGATCTGGAGTAGCCGGCTCTCGTAGTGAGTGCCTATTTCTCCATTTTTTTCTTTTCTAATTAACTCAACTCAACAAAAATATTCCTCTAGTCTCCACACCAACTGATGGTGTCAAACTGGAATGACCTTCCTGCCCATATAGCATCAGAACAAAATATATCGTCATTTATTTCCACGTGCTATGATCATTTTCAGATCGAATGAATTTCTTTGTGTTGAGTAAACGAATTTTGTGTATTTTTGTGTACATAATTTTGGTATTTGTCTTTTAAGGATACAAACCTCCCCCAATTTATGTAAATCCCTTCACAAGGGTCTTTAAAGTAAACAAATGAAATGAACTTCGTGATACTTTCATAGAACACTTTTAATGCATATTTTAAAACAGTGGCTGCTAAAAATGTGTCAGACACCATTACAAAGTCTGTATCAGGTGAAACATGATTTTTCCCAGAAGCCCAATAATGTATGACGCTGCATCACATATGCTATTTTGGAACAATCTCTGCAGACATATTATGAAGATATTGTCTGAGTGCCACAATAAACTATATGAACCCCATTTCATGTTGCGTCATCTTTGACTACAACATGCCTATTTGAGCGACCCAAGATACAAAGCTTGGTTCCTCAAGGTCTACATTCTACACAACTGGGTGCGCACTTTGCACACGAAAGGAAGGTTGAGGTTTTCGATAGTCAACTTGTGTAGTGAGCACTTCTGGAGGACTGAGAACAGGAACCGGAGGTCCCACACAAGGTAACCTGCATAACAATCTGATTTACTTCCACATAACGATCATTAAAATACTTGAGGTGCTTAAACAATACTATTTGGGTGCTTATTGGATCTGCAATGACAGACGGCCGAACAGTGCGTGTGCAACAGGTTTACTGAGAATGAGAAAACGTGGGCGGGTGCGCATGCATAGATCGGCACGTACCAAAAATGATGTCGTTGTCGTTTGTTCCCAAACCCCTGGCACTGGCTTCGTAAAAATGTCTGCGACCATCTCGCTAGTTTGGCAGTACTGGAGATCGATGACTCTGTGGTGTGCTAGGTCGCGCAGATGATGATGACGAACGTCGATGTGCTTCGTCCTCGTGCTAATACCCTCGTTAACTCGTTTGATGCAACCCTGGTTGTCTTCGAGCAAACACGTCGGCTCGTCTATGCTGCGGCCGAAGTCGGTGAGCAACTGTCGCAGCCACAGCACTCCCTGTGAGGCATGCGCCGCTGAGACGTATTCAGCCTCTGTCGATGAAAGCACCACGGACGTCTGTGGTCCAATGCCAGTACTAACACCAAGCAAGAACAGGTACTTCATTACCTTCACAGATGACTTTTCAAGGTACACGGTCCTTTACCTACTGAAGTCCAAGGATGAGGTTCCTGCGAGGGTGGAAGAATATTTTGCTTTGGTTTCGAACAAGTTCGGAAGGCATCCGAAGACACTGCGTTCTGATAATGGGACAGAATATACTGGTGGGAAAATTCGAGAAATCCTTCGAAAAACTGGCATCCTACTGCAGACGACGGTCCCATACAGCCCAGAACAAAACGGTGTGTCAGAAAGAAAGAATCGCACCCTTTGCGAGAGCGCTCGGAGCATGCTGTTTCGTGCCAGCCTGCAAAAAACCCTGTGAAAAACACTGCTAAGCCCACGTTTCATCATGCCCTTCAAACAACTGGTGCATTTAAGTAGCTCGTTGCATTGCTTCACAACAATGCCGTCCGCTAAGCCTTCCCTGTGCAACCTCTCTACAGCTGCTGAATGGCAGTGCCCTAGGCGATGGTGCCACGCGTGAATGCAGTCATGATGACTGGTAGCTTGCGTTATGTGCGCAGCACCCGTACCTGCCGTCAAAAGCGTGTAGAGGCCGTTGGTCTCTTCGGGGCTTCTTCTTCTACGAAAGTCAAAGTTTCCTCCCTTATTAGCAGCATCTTCATCCTGAATTTCCACGCCTGGTAATTACCGTCCGTCAGCTTCGGGACCGGAAACTTGCTTGCTTCTCCCATCTCCTTGCTGTCCCGAAACCAATTCGAGTACTGTGTAGAGACGAAGCTAGTTCCAGCGGTTGACCCTGTAGCAGCTTCCCTCCTGTGCAGCGCAGATGTCAGTTCCGTGATTCTGGGCCCATAACCTATTGGATCTGCAATAACAGACGGCCGAACAGTGCGGGTGCAACAGGTTTACTGAGAATGAGAAAACGTGGGCGGGTGCGCATGCATAGATGCGCACGTACCAAAAATGATGTCGTTGTCGTTTGTTCCCCAACAGTGCTATCAGACACTGAGAGTTTGAACAACACTTACGACATATACTGACCAGGGCTGGGCAGTATTACAAATACATGGTATTATAATACCGTTACTGTAATACTTTAGAGTATATGTATTACGTATTATACTACCCACCTGATAAGTGTATTTGTATTACGTATTGTATAATACAAAAAAATCAAGTATTACTTGCATTGTATTACTGCAAAACTCGTAATACTTATGACATGTCCTGCCTGAGGTGATGGGTCTACACGTGTATGCTTTCGGTACCATTCCAGTCCTACGAACACGACCTAGTTCTGCCAACAGAGGATCACACTTCAACGTGCCACAAAGGGACGATTACAGGAGCTGGCTGACTCAAATTTCTGAGAAACTTCTCCACTCTGGGTGAACAACCCGGAGCCCTTAGGGGGTCATATCATAGAATGGAGCCAGGGTTGGTGCGTCAGAAAGTAAGGCAGGAAAAAGGGGATTATAGACACACACACATGCGTCCCGCGAGAGAATGCCCTGAGAGATGTGCACTCTGCCGTACGATTTTGGAAGTCCCCAAGTACCTCGATGACAAGCGCGTAGACTTGTCCATGTTGGACGACTACCCATCAGTCAAGACCGTTTTCTTAAAGTTCAACACTAATTTATGTTCGTCCGCGCCGGTTGAACGATTGTTTTCGTTTACGAACCTGCTGCTCAGACCAAACAGACGATCGTTAGAAGATGGCGTATTTGAAAAGATGTTTCTTCTTAAGTGGACCGGTGGCTTCAGAAATGTGTCTGGGATTCCTTTTCTAATAACTGTCTGCCACGGCACAAAAGTATTACTAGTATTACTTGAGTAATACAGGGAAGTAATAGTATTATGTATTATAATACTTGAAAATAAAATGTATTATGTATTAGACAGAATGGCGTAAATGCAGGCTAGCTGGTGGATAAGTTCCATGATAAGGCAAGCCTGAGCGATGGGCAAGACACGTAAAGAAACACAAACACAAACAAACACACACACACACTTCGTGTTTGTGTTTGTTTACGTGTCTTGCCCATCGCTCAGGCTTGCCTTATCATATTATGTATTAGTATTATAATACAATTGTTTAGCAAGCATTATGTATTTGTATTATAATACAAATTTTGAGTATTCCTGCCCAGCCCTGATACTGACTGAATGGGTGGACAAAAGGATGCGTCAGACCAGGATTGGATTTGTGTCTGGGGTGGAATTTTCTATTGAAAAATCCCGTATAATACCCCTGTCAGACGTACTAATTTAGTGTCACTTTCAGCGAGTACACTTGCAGTAAGTGTCATTCTTTCGGAGTCACACGGCATCTTTTAGTGACACTAAATGCATAGTACACTTACGATGAAGTGAGTTCGCCAAACTCACTTCACTTTGCCTGCGACAATCAAGTACGTAGCCTCCACGGCAGGGATTGCGTAACAAAAAGCTTATTTTTGGAAAAGGAAAGAAACAACCCAATCGGAATTTATTTTTGGACAAATTTGTTAAGACAGCGCTGATTTGTATAAGAAAGACGTAAGGACTTTTTGGCGTGATTTACCGGCACTCTCGTTCACAGACTGCCCAGTAGAGTTCGTAATCCACTTCGCGGCAGCCATATTTGTTGACATTGCACGGTGGTTAAGTGTTACCGGCGAAATCGCAAAATACTCGCAGTGAAGTACTGAATAATGCAAGACAAAAAAGACAGGGCGTCGTGGTCTGAGATAGAAACCTATGCTATCAGAACATGGGAGGACAAAGCGAAACGCGAAAGTGTATGCTGACATCGCGGGCCAGTTGCACACGCAAGACATATAGTAAAGACCACCAAAGAAGTGAAGAAGAAGATTGAACAATTGTCAAATAAATATACTTGTGTTGGTTCGCAACAATTATATTTATGACGTTCAATCGACTCCAACTGCGAAGAAAATCTTTATCAAATGTCTCTGGACGTAAGAAAAATGATTTTACCTAGAAAGTATGGCGCACTCCCCGATGTTAGGTAGGAGTTCAAGCTCGCCCATCGTCATCACCATGACTGCTTAGTGACACTGACATCAGTGACACAGTGACACAGTGACACAGTGACACAGTGAAAGTGACATTACAGGACGGAGTGCACTTCAAATAAGTGACACTAAATTAGTACGTCTGACAGGGGTATAAGACGCATATTGTTCCTATATCAGTTTGTATGGTTCCCGTACAGATTCGTATGGGTCCTATATTAATACATGTGGGCCGCGTATGAAGTCATATGTAGGCAATATGGCATTCTTATGGGTACCGTACGGAGCCATATGGAGCTGTAGAGGAGGTGGAGTTCCTCTACATGAGCCCCGACCGGCGATGATGGTATGCCACGGAGAGGCGATGACGGTGGCCTATCTCCATGGCCGCGCCGGTGGAACTGAGGCAGGTGCTTCAGGCGCGTGGCCATCTTCGTCATTGTCCACGGCCCGCTACAGTGCTCCCCCCTGAGACGCGGAGCGGCGATAAGAAAGATGGAAGAATCACGTCTATACCGGAGGGAGAGAGCGAGAGCGGCCGTGGATGACGTGCACTACTGGACGAATTCGCGGGACAGCAGAATACCCGTTGCGTGAAGCTCTCGATGAGCGAGGCAGATGAAGGGCGAATGGTTGGGCGTCAGAGTCGTGGCCTGGGGTGCCGCAACCGGCACGGGAGCGTGAGCTCATAGGGTCCCAGGAAGTGATGCTGCGTACCCGTGAGGACTGCCGTGAAAACTGCCGAGACGCCGGCTAATGCGGGCCGTGGCGTCGGCGGCCGCGACTGCCGAAACCGGCAGGCGAGCACTTTGCTCTGTTGTCGCGGCCGGCTGCGAAAGAGCGTCGAGAGGCGGAAAGGAAGTGGCGGGTAGTGAGTGTGCCGGGGTCCACGCACAGCGCAGGGCGGTCCCAGGGATCCGTCAAGCGATGGTCGGTTAGAGGATCGTATGACCAGTGAGCGGTCGGAGCGTTGCATGGTCGTCTGAACCGGTACCGTGGAGGGGGGCGGTACGTAAGCGGTCGGCGATTCAGTCGCTAGGAGAAGGGCAGACGTGATGCTGTCGTCGTGAGCCGGACGGTGAAATGCTTCACGGCTGCAGAGGTGGGCCGGGCCGTGCTGGACGGTGAGGCCGCAGACGGAAAGGCGCCGGGTACGTTAAAGGGACTATGAAACGATTTTTTTCTTCGTTTCGTTCGAAAGAAGACATTTTTCTGAGTCTAGAACCGAAATTTTACTTTCGTCGCGCGAGCGGATTTCTCGGGAGCGAATTTAAACGGAGCGGCGAAGGGAGGACAGCTGGCGCCACGCCGTGACGAGCTGCCGAGCGGAGACACAACGGGTAACTTGACGCGACCAAGGCCGGCTCAGCAACACGTCATCGTGACGTGTTGCCGAGCCGAGGAATCCCGCCAGGAGCATGCGCCGTAAGATCCCGCGTACGCGTTCATCGGGAGTGGAAATCTCCATGACAGCAGCTTTCGCGCGATCGGCAGATTTCGGCAGTGGCGGCAGCCACAGCGCGAGCTCGCGGCATTACTTGCCATTGTGCAACACCGGTGACGTAACGGGGAACCGAAGAGCGGTCCGTACAGTTACACCATCGGCAGGGAAATATGCGCGGGAGAGGAGGAACGCGGAAGAGACATTTCCAGCGCGCGCTCCTCGCAGAGTGGAGCGATTTCGTCCGGAAAAATTTGTGGCACATTAGTTTATCTGCGGGAAGAACAGTTTCCATCGAAAAAAAGTATGGGGGTTCGGGAAATTTCATAGTCCCTTTAACGGTGGGGTTTGCAGGCGGTGGGTCCAAGTATAGGTCGCTGTGGTAGTGCTCGTCGAAGGCGTCGTCAGGAATTTGGGATAGTAAAGAGCCGAATTGCTCCGAACATGGTGTTCGTTGTTATGGTCACCAAATGTAGAGGAGGTGGAGTTCCTCTACATGAGCCCCGACCGGCGATGATGGTATGCCACGGAGAGGCGATGACGGTGGCCTATCTCCATGGCCGCGCCGGTGGAACTGAGGCAGGTGCTTCAGGCGCGTGGCCATCTTCGTCATTGTCCACGGCCCGCTACAGAGCCAATATGATACTTATGTGGGCGTCGTATGAAGTGATATGGGACCGTATACCACATATCTTTCACCCGTATGAAGTGATGTGGCAGCAATATGGGTTCCATATGTCTTCGTATGTGACAGCAATAGTACACATATGGGGCCGTGTGATGCACATTAGGATAGTATGGGGGATAGGAATCACACATGACACATAATTCGAAACGTTGATTCTGCCACATAGTTATGATTACAATTATGCCAAAGTCGTTTTTGAAATGGGCCACTTAATTGCGTCGCGCACTTACCTTATAAAAATGGATTGTGCGAACCAAATTTGTGTCACTGCCCTGGAGGAGTGCGCAGATAAATAAACTCACTGCTACGTTCCTGTGTTATAGGGACTAAATAGTAATGGACGGACGGAAACGATGCAGAAATAGGATACACGCTCCGAACGACACGTGAGGTGACACACATGAGTAGGTTAGGTCAGGTTGGATGAGAATACAATTAGTTATACCCTAACATGGATTTGTCCTGCTTTCTAAGCTGTTCCCGTACTCAAAGTATCGATTCTTCAGGTATTTATCTGGAGTACACGGATAGCCTGCTCAAGACGCTTGGGGACCCTTGTGGTTCATGGCAGTAGTGAGACTCTTTCGACTGACGGTGGTGTCGCTTGATGGGGTTGTGCATCTAATATAGAGGCCTAAAATGGTCCTATCAAGACGCGATTTGTTGTGACGAATTCCGCATTCCTCCCCCTTCACGAGCACGCCCGAAGTTTGTGAGATATCCTAACGGTAGCCGACAAATGCGGAAATTTTTGGCTACCATCAGCACATATACGACACGTTCGGAACGCCGTCACTCCCGCAGTGTTTGTCAGATTCACGCCAAAATTTGCGTCCAAATAGGTCTCGAATAGTTCTATGATCAGCCAAATCACACCGCGGTCCGGTCTTTAGCGGTTCGGAAATTGCGGGTGAAGACGCGTTCGCGACGCTGTTTTTGCAAACTTTGGGGTCATT
Source organism: Ornithodoros turicata (assembly GCF_037126465.1). Lineage (NCBI taxonomy): Eukaryota > Metazoa > Arthropoda > Arachnida > Ixodida > Argasidae > Ornithodoros > Ornithodoros turicata. The sequence continues at coordinate 52,890,180 of NC_088203.1, read as the reverse complement.
TTTCGGAAGGAAGCTCAGTCCAACGATGTTCATTTTTTGGGAACCTACTCTACATGTCGTACCAAACGTGACAAAATTGATCCCAGCTCTGTAACTTTAGCGGCTCTCCAGTTATCGGTTTTCGTGTTTGCGCTCCTCACAATACATGGGATGCGCGGCCGCATTTTCCTAAAACCGCCCCAGTTGCAGCTACATAGTCGTGTGTAACATAGTTTTGAAGGTCTTGACGTGCTCTTTTCCATCCAGTGTGCCCTGTAGGCCCACAAAGTTTCGTTCTCCAAGATAAGATATTGGCTTTGCAGTTTTTCGACGCCGGCGTGTCTGGTAACGACCACCGGAAACGCTTCCCGCTGTTCAGTGTTGTAACTTGCTTACCTAACGTCCGATGTACCCGAAATTTTGTGTGTGCATGCTCCATACCCTGCACTACAACTTTCCTATTCGGACCACCCGTCAATTTCCAGCTGTTAGGGCGTCATACCGAAAATTCCTGACGCCGACCCCCGTTCGAAGCATTTGTCCCAGTGTTTGGGTTCGAACCCCACGGCAGATCCGAACGTCCCTCTGACGGGCACATGCACTCAAAGCGGGCAAGGCGTAGGAACTTGCGACACCTTTCTATCTCTCTCCGTTCTCGAGCCAGGATCCCGTGGCACCGGCGGCTTCCTTATACATGGGACGCGGGGCATCTTTTTCGATATCGGGTGTTTCTTGGCGTAGAAAGGTGTATGAGGTCTCGTTTCGACGGGGAAAACGTCCTCTTTCCGATAGCATTGCTGTTGTGCTCGTGCCGCTTTCCGTTCTCTTGATATAGCACGAAGAGCGTTGCGACAGTGGCGCCCCCGACGCCACACTCCACACCGCCACGCTCAGTCCAGGCTCCAACAGCTCCCCATAGAGCCCATAGTTTGAGATAATTCACACAACACTGGGCACACGACCAATGAGAGTGCAACGTTGTAGAAATTATGCAATGCCAGTCGGCCAATCAGGAGCCTTAACTTTGGCTGACCTTTCGACCGGTTCTGGCTACCATCGACTTCTACCGGATTTCACGCCTACCGCCGTTACCCGATATTCAAAATAACCGAAGGTTCTCTTGGCTAAAAGAAATATTTATTTATTTAAAGCACTGATTCAAAGATCTGATACATGGGTACACTGTGAATACAAAGTCCACTGTGTTGCTGACGCACTGTAACTAAGTTGGAACTTGAAGCAAAACGAACACAGCTCTCGCAATCCGACGGGGCCGGCGCTTGTTCTTCACTCTCCAACCGCTCCAACTCACGAAGCATTCCAGTTCCGGAGTTGATAAACTGTTCGTGGGATAATAGTCGTGTCCAGGAGCAGCACAACACACGTTGAATCACATCGACGCATGAATAAACCAGCGAACACTTCTAGAAACTGTTCTGCCGATTTGACATCATCGAAACACGGAACACAAGAGGACGCCTTGCCGGCCGATTTTATGATGAGCATCTTCTTTCGTTGTTTCCAGAGCGGAAAAGACGCTTGTGTGGCACGTAATCGTAATCCTGTCTTTGTTGTCAGGCCTCAAAATCCGACGGCGCCCGAACGCGTTCTTCACGCTCCAACCGCACCAGCCAACGAAGCATTCCAGTTCCGTAGTTGATAGACTGTACGTGGGATTATAGTCGTGTCCAGGAACAGCACAACACGCGTAGAATCACAAACTGTTCTGCCGATTGACATCACCGAAACACAACACAAGAGGACGGACGCCGTGCCGACCGATGCGAGCTATTTCGAAACTATGCTGAAACTGCTGAAACGGCCGCCGGGACGCTGCACACACATGCGCGCGTACAAAATGCGATTTCAAAACGTTGTCGACCAATCGGAGCGCGCACACAGTCTGGGCCAATGAGCTTGCAACGTTGTAGATTGGCGCAGTGGTACATACTCTACAGCCGCATCCTCGGTTACCTGAGGAGGACTGCTCAGTCGACGTTGGAGCATCGGAGGTCGCGTGATGTCGTCGTTCCTGTTTCGGGTGTTTCGTCGTGGCGTTGGTGGCTCGGACTGTTCTGACTGTGTGTTTGTGCCTTGCCACTGATGTCTGGACCTGTTTCTGTGTGTGTACACCTTGGAAGATGCGTCCAGAAGCCGTTGGATTTCGTGAATGGAAGGTTATAGTTGTGAGGCTGTTGTGCCATGATTCATGCACCTTTTGCTTGGTAACATTCCTAGCATGTGGGTTCCTAAGACTTTATGCACTCAGTGTGATTGCTACCCTCTTGATTCCTGTTACCTTATGCTCAACTCAGTGTGCTTGTTGCCGTAGTCGTTAACGGATATCGTCACTTAACATTGGGTGAAGATGTCACATGTGATGATCCAGTGGCCTGTTAGTAATATGGAATCTTTCAATTTCAGACGCTTTTGACAGATTTGTTTCTGCAGCACAAGACAAATGGGCTGTCGCACTCCCGGCGTGGGAAATGAACACACACATCGCTGAGATCTTAAAAGACAAAGTAAGTTAAGCTACAGGTCATTGCAAATCGTTTTATTGAGTTGTGTTTACTGCGAAACAGGTATGGTGTGCACTTCACCCATGCAACTCCAGCACCTACTTCGTGGCAGTGCAAGCTTTTACAACTGTGCCTGTAAGAAGCCAAATAAACTGGATAACAGAGAAAAGTTTCCTGGTTCTTTTGCGACTATGTTCGCGTAAAGATATTCAGCTTATCATACCTACATTTTTCTAATATCTGTACTGCTTTCACAATGTATCCTCCCCTCTGGTGCTTTGCGTGTAGGTGAATTATGGTTCCCCACTATGTGTCACTGGATGCACCCTGCATAATCTTCACTTCGCATCGCCATACGACCGCTACCCGACCAGCGGCTTCTTCAACGTGGTACATAACCTTATGCTCTGTGGGTCCCGTATAAGCGGTCTCATAATTCCATTGTGGCTCACACAACCATGTGCATATATGAATCACATGAGAATTGTATGGGACACGTTTATACGGGATTGTTGGATATGGAGATTCTCGTATGGGTCATACGGGCCATATGAGGACCCCGTATGGTCTATACCACCCATATGTCCATATCACACATAACCCCATGTTCAATAATGCCATATATATGGGACCCGTATATATTCGATATGGTTTTTTCAATAGGGTTGAGAGTCCAATGTAATTCTTACCAGGCGGAGCAGGCTGATGAGATGGTGCTTTGTGCCAGGGATCACCACAGAATCCCAAGCATGGAGGGGTGTTGAAAAAAGTTGAGGGACATGTATCTACAGCTGAAATTGCAACGGCTCCCCCTGTAGGGGGTACTTCCAACTAGTATCTTGGGTATTTAAAGCATGTAGTAGTTACTATGGGAAAGGCTTTGCGTATCCTGTTCATCGCGCAGACGGGTATAACGATTCTCTTGTTTTTTCCAAGTTTGTGCAACACCCATATCGCGAACTGTTGGTATGTAGAGTATCTATTTCCTGTATGAGACACGCTAAAGCTAGTAGGACGCCGAGTATTAATTCAGCTGCACTCTTTCTGAATAAGTGACGAACAATGAGGAAAAGTTCAGAATAAATATTTTGTATTGAAACCAACCAGCATGATTGTGCAAGAGACACGCTTCTTAGTTGTGAATATGAGCCCCTTTACACGGCGCCGTCAAACACGAAATTTACACAAACTGTTCATGTGCTTCATCATTATGGATGCTGCAAGCTCACCCAGGCCTCCAAACTCTGCTGTATGTAGCAGGTCCCTCTCAGCTGCTAAACGGTAGCTGAAAAGCTGACTTGTTGACTCCGCTGTGCTTCCACGTCCATACTGAAAAACCCAGCAATACGGAAGTTGCGGAGACCACTGAACTTCCGGTGTGGATTTTCCACCAATAAACGTCGCGGGTGTTTTACGTCATACACTAAGGAAAACCAGTGGATAATAGCTAGACTTTTGCGCTGATCGGACGAGTTGAGTGTTGAAAGCGAAACCGCTTTTCGGTTCCTTGTTTAGTATAGTTCGCGGCTCCGCAGACGAAACGTTTCGATTGTAACTTGGAGGCACCGTGTAAGTTCGTTATCCATGCAAGCAAAGATATTTATCAAGTTCTGGTCAGAGACCCTTTAAGACTTTTGATGAAAGTGTGTGTCATTTTACCGAATAGCGCGAAAGGTTTTGATGCGTGCAATTTGTTTCTCAGAAAAAAAAAACACACACACAACCCACATAAACATAGCGCCGTCACCGACGACGTTATAAGAAGAACTCGTTGTGGTTCGCCTGTCAGTGGGGGTCAGCGTCTTGTCCCCTAGCCGCCGTAAACAAGTTTTGCCAGTTCTCCCGGAGAATTAGGGATAGAAGGAGTGCCCGAATCATGACCGAGCTAGGACCAAGGCTTTTTCAGAACCCCGAACAGCCGAGTAGAAGACGACTGCGGAGCAGCAGGCAGCTTTTCTCTGGACCAGTCAGCGAGCGATCTCCTTGTAGCGTCAGTGCAGGGTTCCAGGCAGATCATAGGCTGGTACTGCTCTCCGCCGCCGTTGCCCAAGGTCGCTTTTTGAGGCGTACTTTAAATTCAATTTCTGTGATAATTGTGACTCTGGTGTGAATTACTTCGCATGGTGCATCCTGCTGGCGCACTTAAAGAGACTATGAAATATTTTTTTTCTTCTTTTCATCAGAAAGAAAACATTTTTCTGAGTCTAGAACCAAAATTTTATCTTCGTCATGCGAAGAGTATTCTCGGGAGCGAATTTAAACGGAGCGGCGAAGGGAGTACAGCTGGCGCCGCGCCGTGGCGAGCTGCCACGCGGAAACCACTGATCTCTATGTGCAAAAGTGACTGGGACCACATGATGTAACGCACGGATATTTTAATACCCAGAGCTATTGAAGTACAAACAAGCGTATTTGCACAAATTGTGAGTGGTGCCCAGGCTCAAAATGAGTAGTAGCTGTGACGAACACAGAACTGTTCTGTGCCAAACTAGCCCAGTACCCGAGGCCAAGTAGAGTCACTGGGGTCGGGGATACATAGAACAGATGGGACAAGTGTGTCTAGTATCCTCCTTTTGGGCCATTCATGCGTCCAGCGACCCTGAAGGAGGCTACCACTTCTGACCTTTTCTTTTTTTTTTCTTTGTTGTGAATCAGTTTGAAGTCGAAAACTAGGTGTGGAAGAAGGGTGACAAAAGTAGAGGGAAACGGGAAAAACCTTAGGCCGTCTAGTTTATCGGAGTCTCTCGGATAAATCCGAAAAGTCGGAAGCCTAGTCATATGACTAGGTACGACATGAAAGGCCGAACGCCAGTAAAGCACTTCCAAAGGACTAGAATGAGATTAAGTATGTGATATAAAGGCTGTATGACGGTAAAAACATATCGTCTAGAAAAATGTGCATAGGAAGGCTAATGGCGGTAAAGACAGTTCAAAATGACTAGGGGTAGAGTGGATATGTCATAAAAAGGCTAAGTAGCAAGGTCTTGTGATGAAAGCTCCATCACCAAGTAGTATATGATCAGCTCAACTGGCCCACAACTCACACAGTGGCCTGGACACCATTAATGAACAATTAGAGCTAATTGGGACCCCCCACATTAATCAGGATAATTCAGGGAGTCATTACACTAATTGGGGAGCATCTAGGAGCATCATCTGGGGAGCACACCCGAAGCCTTTTCTGAATACATTCTGCCGGCGCTGGAATAAAAGATTTATCGCGAGGGTACTACGATGTCAGCTCTGTTGCTGTTTAAGTGATAAAACAGTGCGCTTACTCGGGCAATCGCGCGCGTCCAAACCGCGAGACCGGGCCCGCGCGGACGCTTCGCGGTTCGGGCGCACTATTTTATCACTTAAACAGCAACAGAGCTGACATCGTAGTACCCTCGCGATAAATCTTTTATTCCAGCGCCGGCAGAATGTATTCAGAAAAGGCTTCGGGTGTGTAAGGTCAGCCCAATGCGTGTTGATAGGAGCGCGCTGCTCTGTTGGGTACCCAAGCTTCCAGCCAGCGATGCTGGAATGATTATTTTATTTTATTTTATTTGGAGTCATTATCGGCTCACCTATTTAGTGAAGACCTATGAACACGGTTTGGTTTAAAAATGATGAGAGCTACAGTGTGTAGCGAATGATGTTCACATTTACGCGTCTGTATAATGATCGCTGCGTAGAAGCACGGCACCGTTTTCTTCGTAGCGAACATGCATTCCTTTCTTTCTTTATTGGTTCGCGCCGGCCGAGTGACGATATCCTATTACATCCGGAACGAGGACCGATTGTCTTGCGTAAGCATACATGTCTGTGCCGTCTTTTGACGATGGCAGGATAATTATTGACCTGAGGAATAATATGGATTTATGTGGTTGTGAAAATAGACTTTGTGTTTGTGAGTGTGAAAATGTTAGTGTGTGTGTGTGCCTGTGTGTGTGCGCGCGCGCACGCGCTGGGACCCCACTTGACAAGTAAGTGTTTGCCTTTTCGTGTGGCACGAGTGATACATTTATGTACTATTGCGTGAAATAGTGGTTTAAAAAATAAGGGCAGTCGCGTTTGCATTGCTATCTGTAGGATAGGACGAGCGTTTTTAATGGAATTGCCTCGCGAACCTGGCGAAGTCTTTGTTTTGGGCAGGGTATTTTATGAGTGCCCGACGCCGGTCCTGCTGTTGTTTGTTTGTTTGTTAGTATGTATCTGTCACGTTCGTAGCGCTGTTCAAGCGCTAGCCGCGTAGCGATACGCGGTGATTCTCCGATTATTCCTGAGCGGTACCGACTTAAGCCTTTTTCCTGCTCACTTAAGGAAATTTGTGTATCCCTGTCCTGTGACACAAATGCGTGTAATTTTTCGCGGTTCTTTTCTTCTGTCACTGTTTTTACTCAGAATGTAGGTGAGGGAGGAAAAAGTCAGCATCCAGGTAGAGCAGGAGAAAGCCGGTCGGCAGAGGAGAGTTCATGAGAATGGAATTTGTTTGTTTTTTGTTATATATCGTTGAGTGTCAGTATTCACTAGAGGTGTGCGAATATTCGAAATTTCGAATATTGTTCGAATATTGTTGATATTCGAACCCTATTCGTATTCGAAAATTTGATAATCGAGAAATTCGAATATTCGAAAATTTCGAATAATGGAGCACAAGCGCCAGCATTCCCGCTAAAATGAACAGAATTCCAGGTATTGGGATTAATCTTGCGAAAATTCCACGTTTGGCACGTCCTTAGCGCGATTTCCAATTGGAATCGGACTTCATGTGCATCCAGCAAAACCGCAAGTTGGCTTCACAGCATGTTTCCGCACATTGCGTGCAGCCAACTTTAAGGCACAACGTCTGGTAGGCTACCTAGCCGATTTGATTTTTTTATGTGTGCTTTCGTTATTTTTTAAAAGATAATACAGACTCGAAGAAGTGTTTGTTTGTTTGTTAGTATGTGTCTGTCACCTTCGTAGCGCTGTTCAGGTTTTATTTTCTTTGCAAAAATTCAGACTTTATGGTATTAAGCTGTTCGAGTTGAAGTGACTTTCCGTGCTCGCTTAAGATAGATTGTGTATCCCTGTCCTGTGCTTTCTTCACGCAGGGCCAATGCAAATGAGTATTTAGCATTATGCAATAATTATCTGATAGCAGAAATGGGTGTCTTTGTCACAGTTTATTAGCGTGTGCGTCGTTATTTTATTTATTTTTTCTCTTATAGCTATGCGAGCAAAAGTGCGTGTAATATTTCGCTGCTCTTTTCTTATTTTCTCTACTTTTTATGTAGAAGAAAGCCTCCTGCGTAAAAGCTGAATAGTATTCTACCAGTGGAAGTGGGGTTGTTTGTTTGATTTTGTTGGGTGTTCGATATCTTGACGAAGTAAGCAGAGCTTAATTTTGCAGGTTTTTGAGCAGAAATGCTGGTATCTGAGCACGGAGTACAAATTTCTATATTTCTCTGCTCCCTAAGAAAATTTGTACGTCGTTTTCCAAGCAGACCGCGTTCAGTTTACGCAAAATAGGAAAATGAAGTTGTGTATGCTCTATGATGATCCGCCGCAGGCTTAGGCCTTTTCCCCGATCACCAGTGTTTTCGCATTCGATGCCACATGTCTAGACTTGTTCAGTAGTGTTGCAATTTTTACCCTTCGCTAATATCTTGTTGCTGCCGTCTTGTGTTAGACGCTGAGCTTCGTAGCGATGTGCGGTAACGCTACGATTATTCCTGAGCGCTCCGTGTGTTTAATGCGTTGTCCTCTGTGCGTGCATGCGTGTGCTTTTTCCCCTGATTTGTGACGTCATCGTGGCATGTCTGGACTTGTTTAGCAGTGTTGCAGTTCTTCCCACCGCTAGTATGTTGTTGGTGTCATGTTGTGCTAGCCGCGTGGCGATGTGTGGTGACCTGAGGTCTTAAGCCTTTTCCCTGCTCACCTAAGGATATTTGTGTATCCCTGTCCTGTGCTTTCTTTACGCAAGGGCAATGCGTCTGTGTATGTGGCACTATCAAATACCAGACATGAGTGTCTTTTTCTTGGTTTATTGGCATATGCTTCAGGTTTTTTAAGTCAAGCACAAGTGCGCGCAATTTTTCGCTGCTCTCTTCCTCAGATCACCGATTTTACGAAGAAGACAGTCGCATGGTACAGCTGAGAAGAGGGTTTCTCTGATTGTTTGTTTGATTTTGTTGGGTGTTCGATATGTTGAGGAAGTCAGCTGTTAAAGGTATCCGTGAAGAAATGCTTGCATCAGAGCGCAGGATAGGAATTCCTGAAGCACGGCACCCTCAGTGTAAATTAATTATTTTGGATGTGAGTCTGCTTCCCTGCATGACAAGGCTGAAATGGGAAGAGAGAAAAAATTGGAGCGCTTCATTAATAGCGATCCAAGTAATAGGGCAATTATAGTTTCCATAGAAAGTAGAATTTTAATGGACTCCTAAAATTATAGTTTAGTTGTAGTTTTTCTAAACTGCAATGCAATAATCATTAATATAGTATAGGAATGCCATCGTGTTCCCGTAAAGGCGTTCTGTCTTGTGCTTTCGCGCCTTTTTGCTCGCAGGTGTAGCCTCAGACAACGAATGTATGAGCATAGAAAGGGTCATGTATTACATAAGCCTGGAGGTGATGTTGAGTGGTCTCACTTATTATTTTAAAAGAGCAGTGGCAGTTTACTGTAATTCTAATGACCATGATGAGCCTTTGGGGTGAAAATCGTTAATATGCAGGGTGCTTTTTTGTTGAATTTTAATGAGAGAATCAATGTCATTAAGAGTAGGACAAAGGAAATAATCTTGCGATTCAATAAATAATAGGAGTCTTTGCCGGTGTCTTCTTCAGACAGGATGTGATAACGTCACGCAGTCTGTAGCAATGCATTGACCGTTACTGGAAAAAAGTGTGGCAATAGAAAAATAGTGTGTATTGTCCTGGGCAGATTTATGATGAGCACTGTTTTTGAATAAGAGGAGTGCGTGTGCTTAGAAATAGTTTGATGCTGGTTTCCTTCTTTGTTTCTTTTCGCTTTTCCCCCCTTGTCTGACAAACATGTGCTGACATGCCTGGGCTTGTTCTGACATGCTTTCCTTCTACATGTAGTTTTTTTCTTTTTGTACAAGGAATATTCTTGACGATAGTGCTGCCTTGAATGGGAGTAGAGCTATTCTTAATAATTTTGCGATTCATTTAGTTCAGAGAGTAACCGCGAGGGGGACAGGTGTGTGACTTTATGTCTTGCTGAACCATTTTTTTTCCTGTACAGTAAGACTTTGGGAATGAAATGCTACAATCTCCTCTTGTCTATGGTGTTTTTCTGCAATAGTTCCCTATGCAATCATTAGAGTAGAATAAAGGAAATAATCTAGGGATAGTGATTCAATAAATAACAGGTGCCCTGTCTAGAGCGTACGCGTCCTTGAGCCACGCACCTGCATGATGACGTCATACCGAGAGACTATTGTTTCAGGTTGACCTTGTCTAGAGGAGCATTAGTGGAAAAAAACTGTGTAGCCTTGAGACAATAGGATGACGTCACGACCAATGAGAACGGCCTGCAGGGGGCGCAAGGATTCACTTCTCTCTTGGACACTGACGGGTCTCGACACGCAAATTCTGCTCCTGGTAATTGCGTTGGCCATCAGTGGAAGAGCGTAGCTTCGGTGGGGTTCTGTCTGTCTGCCTCTGATGGGGTGCGGATGTGTGGTTCGTCACTGGCGAATGGTGTTCGACGATGCAGGTGGATTTTGTGACGAGCGGATTTACAATGAGGGAATGCTGTGAACGGGAAAAATGATGGTGAGTGCCTTTTTCACTCTGTTCAAGTGTTTGTTTTCCTCTGTTGCCCAGCAGTCGTACGATTTTCCTGACGTGTCCTGACATGCCCCGATATGCATGCTTTCCTTTGTTGACGCTTCGTATTTTTTTCTCTTTTGACAAGGAACAATGTTGTCTTGATGATAGTGCTGCCCTGAGTTCTGTGCTCCTGGTTACCCGTACTCTGTGTTGATTTGTTGAGTGCCTAGTCCTCTTATTTGTCGTTGATGAAGTTACGTGTTAGGATATTTTGTTCTTTTGCAGGTCTCATTTAGTAAGACTTTGGAATTCCTACGATCAGCTTTCATGCATGGTGCTCTTCTGCAATAGTTTCCTATTCAACCGTTATAGAAGAATAAAGGAAATAATCATAGGATAGTGATTCAATAAATAATAGGTCCCCTGTCTAGAGCGTACGCGTCCTTGAGCCGCGCAGGTGCATGGTGACGTCATACTGTGGCTTCATTGTAGATTGACCAAAGGAGCATTAGTGGAAAAAAACAGGGTAGCCCTGAGACAATAGGATGACGTCACGACCAATGAGAACGGCCAGCAGGGGGCGCAGGAATGCTCTTCTCTCTTAGCCTCACGACCAATGAGAACGGCCAGCAGGGGGCGCAGGAATGGTCTTCACTCTTAGCCTCTCGGAGGTGGTCGCCCCAGAGGGCGCTAGGAGCGCGTATGCGTAGCGGCCGCGGAGCGGCGCCCCAGTCAGTTTCTCTCCGGCTGTCGCGGAAAGCAGACGTGCGCTCCCCGCGCTCGCTCAGTTTCTGGCTGGTTGTCACGGAGAGCAGTCGCATCGGTCTGCGCTCCTGCTGTGGTGAGGTGATTTGTTGTGTAACTAATGCTTTCGCCAACTTTGTTCCCGCTTTGTTTGCGATTTTCGTGCCCATGCACGTCGGGTGCTGGTTGCTGTTGTCCGGGAATTCCCGCCATTTTCTATCATCTTCTGCCTTGGGACCGGGAGTAGCGCTGGCATGATTCTTAATAATTTTGTGGTGAGATTAGTTGAGAAAGTAACCGCTAGGGGGTGCAGCTGTGGGGCTATATACAGGAGAAAAAAACCATTACGAGTCAGTTCTCTGCCTGCCTCTCGGATGGAGCAGTCGCATCGTTCTGCGCTCCTGTTCTGGTGGGCTCATTTATTGTGTAACTAATTGTTTTTTCTTGTTAGCTATTGATGGTTTGCATACTCTTGCTTTCCCAGCCTCTGTATTACGAGTGTTTTTCTCCTTGCATGTCCAGAGCTGTCCTAACTTGCCCAGACATGCCATGATGACGTCACAGCTGATGTCACAGGATGTCCGGAACTGGTGGTCATAGCTGCGATGCTTTGCAACCTGCCTCCGTGCTCCGTCGCCCAGCGACAGTCAGCTGCCGTTCCGGACGGCTTCCTTCAAGATGGCGTCGTTGATCTTCAACGAAACTCCTTCTCTCCACTCTATCTCTATCTATTTTTTTATTTTTATCAGCTCAACTAGCCCACAACTCACACAGTGGTCTGGACACGTCCTAGATGCTCCCCAATTAGTGTAATGAATCCCTGAATTATCCTAATTAATGTGGGGGGTCCCAATTAGCTCGAATTGTTCATTAATGGCGTCCAGGCCACTGTGTGAGTTGTGGGCCAGTTGAGCTGATCATATACTACTTCACCAAAGTATCACAAGTCGAGTTGCAAAGGCAAGTTTGAAGCAGTCAACCAGGTAAGTGAGCAAAGTGCATTACTGTTGTTGAATCTGATCAAATAGCCTTGACAATTTCTTTTGCAGATGAGGCCTTACTGCTACCTTCTCTATACATATTGTATGTACTATTGTATGTACTATATTCCTTGGCAAGGTGGTACAGTCTGATCCTGCTGTAGCACTGGGAAACGTCTTTGATCAGACGGATCACATGGTTTTCATTTGGACTGCATTCAAGCATATGTTGTCGCAAACTTAAGCAGGGAGAATAAAGAATAGACATTCGAGGTTGAAAAATTATTTATTGTCTCTAAGTAAAGTAAACACGTTGGCCAAAAAGACATGTGGCTGGTGTGTTTGTATATCCCACTAATATGAGTTTGTAAGTTAGGCAAAATTTTCATGCAATACTTTTTTTTTCTTTATATGCTTTTGCCCATGTTAGTATTGTCCTATGCAATCAATGCAAAGGACTAGCTGCAGCTTCAAAGGTACTGTAATGCAGCTGAGGTCGAGCGTCATTTGACGTGGCTGTTCGATAGTCCAAGCAATCAGTACGAAAACGGCATAGATTTCATTCCAATCGGCGGTGTAGTTAATTATAAAATTAAAATTAGATATTACGGGCAACACTGTATTTGGTATTCGGAAGGGATCCGTACTACCTGCCGTGTACAGCGGCAACCACGTTGCATGCGTATAACATTGGGCTCGACATAACAATCCGCCATAGAATCCGTCCCTAAAATCCAGGTAAGTATCCACATGTGCGCATAAACAAACTGAAGAAATACTGAGCAGTTGAGATGTGGCAGTCGTTGAAAAAGCCAGACAGCATCCAGATTTTCTTTTTTGGTCACTGTGTGCTTTATCCTCAGAACCATTATTGCTTTCCTTCATGGCAATCAATATGTGATTTCTCGACACTCGGAAGACTGCATCGATGACTCGTTGTTACGAACTACGCGGTGGGGAGTGAATGCATTCTGACGGAGTTTCTTTTTAAGAAACTACATGAACTCTACAACTGACTCAGGTGCGGGTGGTACGGCAACTATAAAGAAACAAACAGATTTCAAGTGTCGGTGCTGTTGAGGGTTTCCAGAAATCGTCGTGAAGCACCATAAACATGCAATACCGGCTGTGGATGTCGACGTCATATAAAACTGTGTGCCGGCAGCGTGAACTCCTACGCTATAAATAGTGGCTGGGCTGCAGATGTGATGTACAGGTCATAGTCCTGAATTTGTACGGTGTACGTTTTCAAAATCACTTTACCATTCTCGAACTCAAACCGCTTCAATTCTAACACTACAACAACTGAAACTAGAAAAACTGAAAAAAGAAATTAAAACAACTGAAACTGGATCAATCAATGATCTCCATGATGCGGCTACACAGTTATCTCATAGGCTGTATCTCACGAGCTTATACTTGATGTCCAAGCATCAGGCTCTTACCAGACTTCTCGTGAGAGTTGAGCATTCATATCCCCCCCATCCACGCCCTCCCATGGACAATAATGGTCTCTCTCCACCATGGCAAAACATCCAGCTAGTGGAGGGTAGCTTTGGCATGGTCTTCATGATCCAAACAATCACTTCCCCACAGTACAATGTTCCACTGAAAATTCCCTACATTTGCTTTATTCTATACATTTGTTGAAGTACATCTGCTCATCACAGTTACAGGGAATCTGCATTACAGAGAATCATTACATAATGGATAAATAGGTTTCAATCGCATTTGACGTATAACGAGGGTATATGCAGATCAGGGCTGTGGAAATACAATGTTCAAAAAGTTGATGTACGAAGGATGATTCAAATGTTCCTTCCCAGTCATGAACATCAGGCATTGCACAACAAGAGGTAAACAATAGAGGGTATGCAAAATAAAGGTGTTGGCAGCTCCCACCTTTGCAATGCTTCCTCACCCACCATAATGTGATCTGAGTCATTGACATGACAGGTTTCTGTGACTTAAAAAAATGTCTTTGAATTGTGGTATAAACAGAAAGCAATCGTTGGAGAACTTGGTTGAACACAACAAAGTCCAGATCAAAAAGAGAGGCAGCTCAGATGAATTCAAATAACTCAAGGAAAAGTGGTACGGACACCAGGAATAGAACCTGGGTCTTCCAATCTTCGGCCAGACACGCTAACAGTCACACCATATCAGCATCATGTTTTATGTCGTCCCTAATCGTGGTCTGCCTCAGCCGCATCCCAAACCAATAATAATTATAGGAGTAGATTGACATGTAAAGTGAGTCAGCCCATTTGTGTGGTGACAGGCAAAGTGTGCTGCAAGGTAGGACTGGGAAACTGAGTAGTGGGTACACAATTACAATTCTGAAAAACAGGAGCCCAAATTGCGGAAAGTACTCCACACCCTAAGAATTAAGGTTTATTCACTAATGGAGCAGTCTCATTTTCATGATAGCAATGCCTGGTAGAGTTAGAAAGCACATTCTGAAAACCTACAACAACTGTAGTAATGTTACGGCTGTCTAAGTAATGTCACGACCTATCAAGATCTATATTATTGAGGCGTAATCATTCCAGTGGCAGATATTTCTATGTAGAATTAAATTTGTGACACTGTAAACTATGATTCCGTGATACCTCTTACAGCATTCTATGTGTAAGTAGCTTGTTGCGAATCTGTCTCCTTTTCCTTTCGTGAATGTTCCAGTTCCTGGACGCTTGTCCGTTGTAATGCAGTAGACACCTCAACACATTTAAGGCCTTTGTTTGTTTGGTTGTTTTTTCTATGACACAAAGGCAACTATCATGCATTTGCGACTGCGTGTTTCTCTATTTGTGAGCCTGACATCATCACATGTCAACGTCTTCGTCTTTGCTGCAAATTCAGAACCCATAACCTATTCAATGTCAGTAAGAAAAAAAAACGATTGACATGGTTGAATTATAGCAACATTCAAAGCCCTGTTTCTCCCGAAAGGATTTGTACTCATTGATGGGATAGCAAAATTTTGAGTCCAGTACCTCTGAAAAAGCATCCCCTGACTGTAGCTATAAAAGGTACGTACCTGAGATTAAGACATTGTTGACTATTGAAGTTCGTACTTCCACCAGAAGAAACTACAGCCTCTTTGAGACAGATATGAATATGGGAAAGTGTCGCTAAAGCGAATGAACAGTAACAGACAACGCTGGACTAGTCGGTAAGCATACTACATGATTCGCCAAAGCGAATGAACTTCATGATCGTGTAAATTGTAAAAGAGCAAAAACTGCAAGGAAGTTAATTAAGCCTTCGTTAAGGTAGTGTCTATCCTCTGTATATTTTGTCCATTCCTGTAACTCAAATCATGAAATGATCACTGGCTCACTTGCACATTTCTTATCGTTCCTGCTTTTATAGGCAGCATGTACCGTGTTTTGAAGTGTGGATACACTGTCGTTAAGTTCTTTCTCAGCTACACACACTCTTCTAAATACTGGGGTGGGTACCTTCACAGGTGACGGTAGTGACACATGTTTGGTGAAGCATCCATGACCTGATCCACATTTTATCCCAGGTGTACAAGCTTCTGCATGAAGGTTTACCTAGGCATCTGTGAAACGAAAAACATAAGTTAACTCATATTGTACTGCAGCGTATGCAAAGGTAATGCAGATGGGATAATTCCAGAATGATTTGGTCTTCTTTGGGCGAGGCTCTGCCATTGCATGGCCTGCAATGATATGACGTTCACATGCCAGGTTCTCAAAACAAAACAAAAAATTTTTGAATGTTCCAAGTTCATTCTCAACTGGTCCAAAATCAACAGCCTCAAAACATTCCACGTGTTGGCACTCATAAGCGAAATAATCCAAGCGAGAGGGATGGAACACTTCTGGTAACAGGCCACTGTGCAACTACAATGCACTATAAAATGTACCTAAGCCTGTATCTAAAATGACATACCAGGTGTTTTCGAGGGCTGTGTAAAACACCAGTGTTTTCTAAGTCTTGAAAATGACATTTTTGAATTCTAGGAAATTCAGCAGTTTCGAAGACCAGTGGTAACAGTAGCTTTGCATCCTGTGGAATATGCACATCTTCTGAATCTTTTCTCATACAAGCATGAAAACGAGTTTTGCACAGCACACTTGGCTCAGATACCATTATATGTACTTTCCTAGGGTATTACAATAGTATTACGACAGCGAGAAAATACCTTAGTACACAACAACAACCTGATGCTGTGCATGTCCTACTCATATATAAATAACTCAACGAACCTCACTAGCATCGGCGATTCCTGTCGCTGCTTTTGCTTGGAACTTCCGCCGAGCTGACTTTTTCAAGCGTCGACGTTGCGAGCCAGGCGAGAAATCTTCTTAAGGGTCCAATGTGGAAGTGTTTCGAGCACATACTATGGTCTCATTGCAAATCCATGCATAGCAACCGAGGCCATTCCCGTATTCGCTGTTGAACTTTGTACGACGTAGTACAAGACAGCTTAGCGTCTCTGCAGACCGAAACACAGCACTGTGCAACTTGAGTGCACCAGCTAGTGTTTTGTCATCGAGCATGAACATTTAAAATGAGTAGTTTGCGTAAGCTACGCACTACGCATCGTGATCAGAAGACGCAACACGAAAGACGCGCCCGCGGACAGGTTGTTTCAGTGGCGCCTCCGTCGAACAGCGCTGCATTATCTTTTTTCACACACAAACATAGACATCTCAAGGATATCCCGGGGATGCCCTGAACAGGATATAAGGACATCCTAGGGACATTCAAGTACTGCCAAAGCACGTTCTAGGGACTGCAAAATGCGTATTTCTGGATGTCCTAGCGAAATCCTTGGGATATCCGATGCGACATACCGTAAGTAGGACTATCTCTGGACCACTTTTCCCTACACCCAAGCAGAAAGTTCTGTCCCACGGATGTCCATCCGATGTACTTTCCCGGAGATACGGATATCCGCAGAATAATGAAATTCCTCCAGCGGGTACTAACGGCGATCCACTTAGCCGGGCTTCGAACGTCCTACGAAACATTCACTTTGCAGACACAACCAGGAGATACGGATGTAAGCAGGAGCTCTGGGATGCAGCGTGTATCTCAAGCGACTGTTACTCTTTTAGCTTTTAGTAGTTTGTATACGCTTTCTAGCAGAATGTAAAGCGTCTTTCCGCCATTTTTTCAACTTCTCCCATCTTCGCCAGTGGCTTTGTTTTCTGTTGCTCCGCTCTGTTTCCCATGAGGGAAAATAAGCAGGGGGTTTCAAAAAAGATAAAAAAAACAGCAACGTAAGACTAGGCCACTCAGCAGAAACGCTTTGGAAATGAAGTGGCATTCACTTCCAAACAGAAAACAGACACTGTACATTGGTGTTCTCGCGAGCTTCTACACATTCGAGAGCCCTGCTCGGTTGTGAGTCGAAATGAATGGTGAGATGTCTCAGTTTAATTCGATTGCGTACACAAACAACAGTGAAATGAGTAATTGCTTGGCGTATAAAGTTACCGTGGAGGTAGTGTCTCTGTTTCTTACTCATTTGGTTTGAGAAAGCGACTTGGTTCATAGAAAGTCGAATTTGTGCAGTGCTACATCGCCCCCGCGTTTCTCTCTCCCTTGCAGTAATTGATCCATATAGCATCCCATCAGGACCTGATTCGGATAATCCGTGAAACAGCGTTTAATGGCAAACAGCATATAAGGCTGGTTTCGGTTTTCGTAACTCCGTTTCACGCTTAAATTTCACTCAAATAATTAAGCCTCCCTAATGTATACTCATTCTGTAACGTCTGTTCGGAATTTCGCACTGTCGTATTTGCAATAATTGATTAACAATTAAGTTTTTACAATAACTTGAGCAGAATAAAATTATGTGTACAATTCATTAACTCTGCACAAAAATCCGTTTTATCCACAAAGTACTGCAGGAATTCAGATGTGCAACCGTTCGTGCGCGTTTCACAACTGCATTATCCTGAGGATGTCATGATGACATCCGGTGTAAAGGACGTCTTTAGAACATTGCAGGACATCCAGGAGGATGTCCCAGGAACGTCCCATGGACATCTAGAACGAATGCGGACGTCTGGATGAGAATGGGATATCTCTGGGACGCCGGTGGTTGTGTGGGATATAAATTCTGCTTCTACATATGACGCATGTATTATTACTTTCTGGAGGTGCTCGAACTTCGTGGGCACAGCGTCAGGCCACAAACGAACGGTCTGTCCCGTTCTGTTGAAGCACCTGTCTTAAAAATGTTTGCTGCAGACCACTGATGTCCTCAACGGCTTCCAGTCCTTTCGCCTGACATTCACCACCCACTTTTTAAAAAGTTCTGGGCGGCTGTGACGGAACCTGCATTGAACAATTTATGTCATAAATTACGGCAGGGATGACAAGGCTGATCCGGGCAAGCAATCGGCGATACCGTCAGCAACAAACTCAGCGGTAGATCCTACACCTGACAATCGCACTTCAACGCCTGCTGCGTGCCGAGACCATACCCGTGAACTGCAGGAAGTCTGGACTATCACAATGACTCTATCCAGATAACGTGCTGCTTCATGTTTAACGTTCAGAACTTGAGATACGAGTCACAAAGTGCCGCGCACATGCATCAACAGCAACGCTTTTTCGCCGCGCTCTTGGTCTAATAAATCACATTTATTTGTAAAACTAAGTCACTTACTTGTGAAATGTCGTGCCCGGTGCCTTGCAAGAACGGGCAGCACACGCATAACCACAGCAGGCTGGCATGACACCGAAAAATGCTGCGCAGAGGCGCATGTATAATATGCAGCTGAGTCGCGAACGGCAATGTTTTGAGCTACCCAAGATGGCGGCCGGTGACCGTACGGTTGCACCATCACTCCGCTATCCAGCCTATTACTATAGGCTGAAATCAAGTATAGACTGAAATCAGTAGGCCTGGTTGTTAATGCTAACCGTTCAGATTTAAGACGTGCTCAACATTGAATACCTTATAAATACACAAATTCTTGTGTGAAACACATTCTTAGGCAAACAATAAGTCATTCGACGGAAGGAAATGGGGAGGGGGATCTATTATTTTCACTAGGAAATGTAGTGTAAACCAGAATTGCTTGAAAGGGCGAAGCTGCTTTGAACAGGTCCCCCAAGGTCGCCATTTTCCCATGTATTTGTTCCTATCCCGATGCGTGCAATGCCGGAGGCCGCCCTTAGATACCCCATTGTTACCAGACGTTGGCTTGCGTGGAATGTAGCGCGCTAAAGATCCAGTTGAAGCACAATCCAAGCCAGGCCAAGTAACCGAAGGAGAAATGGACGACTGCAGCGCCTGCGGCGCCTGGTACGACAGGTACGCTATGTGATGCACGCAGCCGTGCACTAGATCCTTCCGATCGCTCAACACGTTTAAAAACGGGACCAAAAAGTGAAACACGACAGAGGAAGCTGTTATACGCGTTTTATTTGGACATATAAAGACTAGATTCATTCGCAGAAACAACAAAAACATTTTGCCGCTAAACTTAGCGCGCTGAAGTGATCCGGAACGGCAACAGTGGGGTATCTAGTGGCGGCCTTCTTCGTTGCACGCTTTTCCGAGGTGAGATTGGGGGACCTGGCTTTGAATAATAATAGTAATGATAACGAAGAACACAAGCTGAAACAAAGTAGAACAAACCATTAGGCCACCCAATCTTTTACGATGATTCGTGCAAACAAATCGAGCGACAAATGGGGGACAGCTTCCAAATATCACAGTCGCACTTCAGAACGCACTCGCTTTGTTGTCAGATTGCCATCACGTAAATATAACTACAGATGATGTAAACATAATTGCAACACCAGGCTACCACCAGACACTTTCCATTGGTGACGGCGATACAAACAATTCAACGTTGCGGTGAATCGCTAGAGGCCACGTAACGCGTCAGCAAAAACGTCATAGCCACGGAGATGGGTGCTTGGGTTCATTGTTGTGAACAGCCGCCGAGCAGAAGACGATTTCATTCATTGCAAAAGGACAGCTCACATGTCATACCTGCCAGCGCAAGTGTAGCAAACGATACACACGCAAAAAGCTGTTCATTATCGCGCGTTATCCGAAAGCCTTCAACGAAGGAAGAGAAACTTCAGCCCTCAGAGGCGACCAGGGGCCTTGTGACCTTGTAGATACGACCAGCAGGCGCCAACGGGCGAGCATTTACTTGGCATTACGGAACACCGGTGACGTAACAGGGGCCAAAAAGAGAGCCCGTATAATGGACGTTTTTCACACTCGCGTCGTATCCTAGCGGCTGTCGAGCGAAACACGATCGGCGTGCGCCAAAGTACAGCCGGCGCCATATTGGCGCCATCTATTGAATATGAAGGGAACCTTCTTCGGCGCCGTCAGTGCCACAGAGCATGCGCAGAAACGTTGTGAAAAAGGTCCATTACCGATCTGCAGGAGAATGCGCGAGGGAGAGGAGGAATGCGGAAGAGACACTTCAAGCGCGCGCTTCTCACAGGGTGGAGCGATTTCGCCCAGAAAAATTTCTGGCATATTAGTTTCTCGGCGGGAAGAACAGTTTCCAGTAAAAAAATAAAAAATATGAGGGTTCAGGAAATTTCATAGTCCCTTTAACCCAGTAAACCACCGATGTCCCAAGGACGTCCACATAATGTTACACTCAGAACGATGAAAACATCCTGAGGATATCCTGAAACATAATTTTGACATACTTGGGATGTGCTCAGAAGTGCCAAAATAACATCCGCGCACGTCCCAAAGAAGTCCGTCGTACGTCAGTGACGACCTTTGACGGACCTCTAGTGGACCTTCTCCCTGTGCCTTAGCCAGTCTTAATGCCGTTCCCTGAACATTACACCAACACCGCACAACAGTGCATATGAGTGATACAAACAAGCAACATGAGATCAAACACTTTATTTCGTATGAAACTGAGCGTAATGGCATCGTATCACCTCACAAGGTATTACATGACAGCGTAACATGACAGGCATTCTTCCGCAACTGGTTATTGAGCGCTTACATGGCTTTGAAAACATGATGTCCATGAATACACACAGCACCGGTCCACAAGGGGTAAACTCAAAAGCATATACCGCATGTCCGAACTGCGCGATGAAAAATATGATGAAGCACTGAGATAATCGGCGACCATGCTGCACTGTGTTTCCTACACCTGGAGATTTGCGATGTCCCGTCCAGCTTGCCTTTCGTGCTCAAAAATTAACGCCATCCAACTTCGGCGCGATTTCAGTTTTCACTATCTCATCACAAATACGGCCTCCCCTGCCTGCCGCGTCATGTGAGCTTAATATGCAAGAAATGCAATTTCAAAAACATCGCTGCAGCAGCATGTCACTGTGAAGTACGCATCGACCTATACACATACCTTTACACACAGCGCCTACGGTTGCGGTGTGACAGCAGCCTTGCATTTTCCCTATCAACAGTTCTATTGCCTGCGAAGACGGGTAAACGCATGGATAACCACGTAGTAGCAGCGTGAATGTCTGACATATTGACTACGTACCTTGAAAACGGGTAAAATCTTGAAAATGACGCAGGGATGACGCCACTTGTTGGAGATTCATAATTCGCACTCATCCGCTACGACGGTTCGACACAACTGTAAAAGAGTAAGCTGCGACACATTCTACTCCCCTGCAAATTATTTATTAAAAGCATTCAGCGCCCCATCTGTTTCGCAGTAAACACAAGCCAGTGAAGAGCTCTGCAACGCACTTCAGCGTAACTTACCTGATATCTTTAACAATTTCTGTGATGTATCTTCCCATGTCGTATGTGTGCTGTTCCTACCGCTTTGTTCACCGCAATGAATATGTCGAAAGCATCTGAAATTCACATATTCGACATTAGTAACCGGGCCACTGAAGCATCACACGTGACATCTTCACTCTGATAAGTGCTAGTAGGGTCACGAGTACACTGAGCTGACAGATAAAGCATAAAGTAATAGGAATCAAAAGGGTAATAATCACACTGCTAGCATAAAGTAATAGAAACCCACACGCTAGGAACCCTGCTGGAAATAGTCCAATTCAAAATAGACCAGAAATCTGATTCGGTTTAAGTGGATATCACATTCACAATTCTCATTGAAAGTGACCAAAATTTCTCATTCCGAATCGACAATTTTGGAGAAATACTATATCGAAAACAACAGGAATTTAGTGGGTACCAATGAGAAATCATTGTAAATGTCCATGTGAACGAAGTGGAACCGCGCTCAGTCGTACCCATTGGAGGCCAGCCTAGCTTTCCATTGGCCAAATGTACAGCAGCAAGGACTTTCCCATTAAAGTCACATTGAAAGTCTCGTTGCCGGTGCACTTTTTGAATGTGCAGTGACTATTCTGTTGCATCAGAAAGCATGTTTTCGCTGTAAAAATGAATTACAGAAAATACCGTTCATGCTTAAACATTTATTCTTACAGATATAAAAATACAGTACATGTGAAAACATTGCAAGTGATTTGTAGTATTGAAGTATTTGTGATGTTTTTTATCACAGCGAATATTCTCCAAGCGGTTGAAAATCGCAAGAAAGACACAGTAAACACCAATAATGGAAACCTTATTGGTTGTTGGACACTTACATGTTGTGAAAGCATTCGGTCCATCATCAACACACACGACATAAATCCACAATGAGTAAGTTCATGGAGATGTATCCATATGTCCAAACAGTGCCGACACACAAAAAAAGATGACAAAATGCTCTTCTGTGCTTCGTAGGAGATTTCTAATCCTGTTCAGCTTGACATTCTTGAGTGAAAATTAAGGCCATCCAGCTTCGTTGAGATTCCCTTTTAACAACCTGAGGACAAATGCCGACGCCCCTATGCCAGCCGCGTCGTACGAGGGCAACCTTCGAGTAATAATATTTCGAAAGATAAAGCAAAAGGTGCTGGAACAGCAGCATGTTAACGTAAGTGAGCATCAAAATATACCCCGGCAAAAATCTGGAGTGGGACCACTTCAAAGTGGTTTATTGGACAGGTCCCACTTTGAGTGTGGGACCACTTAGTGACTGGGACCAGTTTAAAGTGGAACCAGCTTCACGATGGTCCCACTTGAAGTGGAACCAGTGAAATTGATCCAGTGGTCCCCTCTGCTAGGTGGTCCGGGATCCGGCCACTTAGCAGCTGGGACCACTGAATGCATGACCGAAAATAATGCGTAGAAATGCACATATTCCTCAAGTAATTACCTTTTATTCTGCGAAAAGCATACACTGAGCAGAAAGAAAAAATCAATACATCTCTACATGTACATACCACGTAGTATAAGTGTGATCACTCACTGTGTCTAGACAAAGCATATGCCTGACTGTACGATGCACTCACGGACCACTGGGAGCTTTCGTTCGTTGGCCACCTCAGATCTTGTATTTTCTTAGAGAAGATGACACGGCACTCCTGTTTTCCATGCAGGTCGCGACATACACCGCATTCCTCTTCACCGTACGTTCAGAATCATCTTATTCTGTTTCTCTTCAAGTTCCTCCGAAGTTTCTGAAATGAAACATCTAATTAATAGTAATCAAAACATCACGGTCATCACTCATACCTGCAAAGATTCTTGACGTGCAGTCCATTCGGCGTTTCACAGTGCGTTCTTGCCCCTATGCCGTTTACGTCTTCTTGGCGTCAAAACTCTTCCGGGAAATCGACAATGTGTTGCACAGGTACTATTGTCATCGCATTGTCTTACAAAGCGCACTGAAACACACGTAAATACTGCACAGGAGATACACCATCCTTGCGACGGCTACTGAAGCAAAACCAACTTGCTGCGACGCGTACAACGTACAAGTTCCAACTTCCAACCCTTCCAACTGCAACTGCCACCTGCCACTCTCGCCTCTCGCCCTCTCCTCTCTCTCCCGACTCTCGCCGTTTGAAGTCTGAATTGCCGTGGCGTCTTCCGACTTCACATTGCATCAGCCTCTGCAATTACCTTTTCTTTTTTTGTTGTTGTCTTTCTTCTAGTATTTAGCTTAATTTTTGTTGTTGTTGAGTAGTATTTTGTTACATTTCTCTGGTACTTAATATGCTATGATATTCACCTCAGATGAGAATGTGCACGAATTGGAGTTACAGGGATACAGCATATATTTGATCGCAGACGCGCGCACCTGGATAAACAGCAATAAAAAGAGCATACCTGTCCTCAAATAGATCAGAGTAATAGATCAAACAAAACATGGCAAGTGTGGACAAGATGAAATCTCAAAGAGGGAAGCTGCACAACTTGGAGTCTCAGCGGTATCACTCTGGTTTACACTTCAAAATAAATCACGAAAAAATCCACGGTGTAAAGATAAAGCCGTAAAAATCAACTTTTGCGATACAAACGCTTCAGATTCAAACTTTCAAAATAAATCGTCTCTGATTGGTCGACAGGCACGGCAGCCTCAGAGCAGCGAAGGCTTTTGGCTCCCGCGTCTCAAAATAGTTCCCCGCAGGGTGAGGCTTTTTGCGGTGGGCTGGGAACGAGAGTACCGAGTCTGGACGAATCGTTTACTGTATTCTCCGCCGGCTATCAGGATTCTGTTGACACTGCAGTTAATGATTTGCTCTGCTGCTCGCCTGTCAAATTTGAGTATGTCGAACTCTGAATTCGTGTGGTGTCACCGAATGAGTTCCCGGTGTTGGTCCCAGCCGTCCCAGCTATGGTGGACACCTGCTATATTATGAACATTGTCGCGAGCATCGCCATTCTCCTGCAGCTGCCTTGGTTGTGAAGTCGTAGAGTTGAAAAGTGACGATCGACGAAAAAGCCTGATTCCGATACCGTGTGGATGTGTTGTGTTTATCCGTCTGTATGTGTTTGTGTGTGTTCCAGCCTCAGAACCGTAGAATCGTGAAATCGGAACCTGCCTGTGGTTTTCCTGGTGAGCCTACGTTCTGATTAACGCACGGAACAGGTACTGGACAGACTCTCGAAATGCATTTCTGCAAATAAGCTGCATATGAATGTGAAGAAATTGTGTGTTTGTTTGCAAGACTATTATTGCAAAACTATTTTCTCTCGAATGAATAACTTGAGTCAGCAGAGGTCGTAATTTTTTTGTAACCAGCATACGGTAATCTCAAAGTGTAACGAAATAAGATTCTAATTTCAGGAACATCCACATTGAAACGCGCACCTTCCTAGACAACGATTTGCCATGCAAAAGCTGCAAAAGATGTATCTAGACATAATACTTCAAGCACTTTGTTTTCACTGGTCTTTGAATACACTGGAACCGAAGAATGCCATTTTCAAGGTATTAAAAACCATGAAATTTTCTCACAGGAATTTTTGCATATTTTTTATTCGCGTGGACATACAGTGTAAATTATGGTTATCAGATGTCGGAACTGAAGGAAACTAAGAGCAATGAAGTAACTGAAATCAGAAGTGTGAGAAATGAATGGCACCCTCTGTTGTATTTGTTTGCCTTCCTTTCTCTCCTATGATCTTCGCATTCAGAAATCCCCAAGTACGTTTATTAGCAGTCGCTCTTTATGCCAAGCACCCACGCCAAGAAGAGGTCTAAAATTTACGGTACCAGCTACTTCACTCTATGGTACCCTTGCACCCATTTTTACAGCTTATAAATATTGTGCTGAAATATGAAATCGCTGTAAAACTTGCATCCTGTACGACATTACATTAAATGTGCTGCTTGCAGTTCTGCAGCGTTGTTTCTTCCTCACGTTCAAGTGAAAAGGCAAAAAGAACGCTCCGGGACTTACTCTCACACAGCCATTATTTCGGGGCCATGTCCTCGCACTAAATGGTCACGAGCATACTTTGGAAAACTATAGCGGCACATAGGGAAACTGACATTGCATTTGCACCGACCTTCTATTTCTAATAATTAAACGAGACCTAATTAGTACATTCGCTTCGGATGTAGAACATGTTGTCATCCTTTATAACTGCAAAAATATCATTTCTCTAAGAATAAAATATCAGTCCATGGACATGCTATATGCACTGCCCCTACTAGAAATTAACCAGTGCTTGCTGAAAATATACTGGTATTTGTGTCTTATGTGATGTATGGCCCACATTTTCTTCTTGACCAGCTATGCCAGTGTGAGAGCTCCTACGCCAGACTAGCTAATTCCTCCTCTTTGTCCTCTATGTGGTCACATATATGTTACGCTACAAGGAAGCTACCTGATACCACAGTACCAAAGAGGTGAATTTACATGAAGACAATCACATAGCAGAGTGAATAACAACTACCATTATTGACTTAGTTTGCTTGGGCGATGACAACTGAAGGTGGCATATTTCTTTCCTCAGATTTTTTTTTATTGGTTTGTTCCAGCTAAAAACAGAAGCCATACACTGAGCAGCAGGGCATAATAAAACCCTCCATAAGCATCACTTTGCCTCTTTGGCTTTGGCAAGCGCGACTTTGCCTCCACAAGCATAACTTTGACATAATTGCTTTGTGCCGTGATATAGGGTACTATGACTGTGTTCGCAGTACGATTTAAAACACTGGCACCTAAAGGGCTGGATTGTAGCTCCTGGCCGGTTTCACGTCAGTTCACGCAGGGAGGTCCCATCGACATCTTGGATTTTCATTATTTTTTTATATATAGGAGCTCATCGTACATGATGACCAACAACGGTAAAATGAATAATTTCTACGGAATAGTTTTCGCGCAAAAAAATCCAGAAAATCTGTCCCTGAATTCGAGTGTTTCGGTTTTGCCCTGTTTGCTCGCGTATATCTCCCGAGTCTTAAAAGATACTGCAGTGAAATTTTTTAATGCTTTAGTAGGCCTATAGGCCGGCAGTCCAAGCGAAAATTTTGGCGCGCAGGAGCAACGCTCCATGATATAAAAAATGGGGAACATGCTCTCGTGCGGTTTTGTTGCAATTTCGACGCGTGATTTCTCTGACTGTAGATATTCCTCATTGCCTTATTTGGTATCATTTCACTCAGCTTTTAATACTCTTTCATCTGGTATATATATCGTGCGTGTACCCCCTACAGGTATCTGCTGAAACAGGCAAATGTTAAGGTATATTTCGAAAAAACAAGGAATTTGAGCGTCCGTTTCTCGAAAAGGCCCCTTTTTATTTCATTTATATTTTGCCAGGACACGGCCCGATCTTAGACCTTTCATCTTACGTAAAAACATCCTGCTTCAAAAGACATACACCTGCGATTAGCCCGTTAAAACGAGGCCCTAGTCTGCGTGCGTACTTCTCGGAGCTCGGCTGCCGGTACCGTGGGATGGCGGGCCTCCTGTCGATGTCGTACAAGAAAGGGACAACTTTGTGTAATCAAAAGTGGTGGTTTATGTCGATATAATTACAAGACTGCGAAAAGGCAGTATTTTGCAATGACAGCGACAAATGATTTCACTAATTTTCTATGAAAACGTCAGTCTTCTGCACTCACTGTCCACAGTACTAGCTATAAATGTTTCTCGGCCTAGACTTTCCGGTGTCTTGCTTTGCCACGCATGCGAACCCTGTATGCCACTTTGATGTGGTATAGGTTTACCAGTTGTCTTTTCTTTTGAATTCTAAAAGAAGCCACATCCTCAGCCCGTACATGGAGTAAATGGACGCGCGTTAGGTGTTTTGGCAAGCACGTTATCACATCTTGTGACTCTAAGATGACGTCTCGCTCGATTGAACGCAAGTTAGGTGTCATGGCATGGTGCTTGATTCCTGTCACACCGATCCTGTGCACCGATCCTGTCACACGCACTTTTGTCGTGGCCTGTTCCTGAACAGCCATGTCGCGCTCGCAAAAGCAGATTTGGAGAGCTGATAGAGCCTATGCCGATTTTTAAAACTGGCTCGTAACGTAAATCATTAGCTGCAAGAGGAACATTCTCGTCAAGACATTCTTCAATAGCTATGGGAGCTAACAGTGACTGTGCTGAATCGTGACAGAAGTCTTCGCTCACCACACCAAAACTGCGCGTTTCCGTGCCAGCTGTTACCACACATGTGAATATGGAAATCTGTTTTCCGCAGTGCCACGCTTGTAGTTCGCTAGGCATGGCTACTGTCCAGTTTTGAGCGAAATCGAAGTGCATTAAGTGCGTCTCCCGTATGGCTCTGCTCTGAACGTATCTAATGTAACTATGACAAATGCGAGAACCCGCCCACTTCCCTAGCCCTGAGAAGAAACGTACTGCTGCAAGTTCAGCACAGCACACGCATTTTGTGCTAAAAGCCCTCTGCATAACTTAAAAATATCGTAAAATGAAGTAAAGCAAGTTTCGCAGGAACTTGCGGGAACCCTGGAAAAAAGCAATTCCTAACTCGATATTTATTTGTGCAGTATTGGTATCACCGTGTACAGAGCTTGCAAGAGTGAGGTTTTACCTTCGCTGACCATTAAGTTTGACCTAGCCTTTGAAATACGGCTTTACGGCAACGTAGGATTTCATTATGATGCTTTGTTCGAAATCACTAACTCCAAGAAGTGAATTATTTCTTCAGCAGGACGTGAAAAGTTTGCCTACGAATAGCTCAGGTAAGGCTAAGCTCAAACAACGGGAGCATCGACATGAGGCCAGTAGTATAGAAAGAAGTCCTATAGCCAAGAGTTTTCTCTAATCCAATTCCAATCCAATTCCAATCCAATTCTAAGCCATAATCCAGTTATAATCCAACACAATCCAGTTCTAAGCCAACACAAGCCAAATCCAAAGCCATCTGATTGGCCGCCATTAGCTCCGCCCACTTCACGTTGATTGGCCCATGCTAAGCCTATTGATCTGATTGGCCGCCATTAGCGCCGCCCACTTCACGTTGATTGGCCCATGCTAAGCCTACTGATCTTTGATTGGCTGACCGTAGCTCCGCTCCTTTATGCTAATTAGTTGGCTTGGCTCCGCCCAGTTCACGCTGAATGGCCCGTGCTAAGCCTAGTGATCATTGATTGGTTGACTGTAGCTACGCCCCTTTATGCTAATTACTCGTCTCTGCCCACTTCACGCTGATTGGAGCATGCGTATCGCTGAGCACAGCTCCGCCTCTTTATGCCGATTAACTGGCTCCGCTGATTGGTCCATTCGAAGCCTACTGATCACTCTCCACATTTTCCAGACTTTCTAAGCCCTCTGATTGGCCGTCCCCAATTTAAGCCTACCGATTGGCCCCATTCTAAGCCCACTGATTGGCTGACTAAGTCCGCTGAACATAGCCTTCGTTAGCGCCACCAGATGGCGCGCTCGGCAGTGACCCTGCTGCGGCTTTATCTCAGACAGACAGGGAAAAATACCTGACGAGAAACCGGCCCCCTTATTGCTTGCAAATATTCTGATGCCTGCAGAGCTGTAAGCCGTTCTTCCGGGTGAAAGAAAGCTTGAAGACTGCATACGTTGTGGCTCACTGCCCAAGAGATGCGGTTGGAGAAGAAATTACTGGACATAAAGCACAGTGAGGCATGCTCCACCCAGGCCACAAGGAGGTACACAATTAATTTGAGCCACCTTCTGTTAATGCAGCAAAAACACCTATTTCCACTGAAAGAGAGACTGGGTTTTTTTTTTCTGTTGTGGTTGAAGGGCACGTAGTGTACGAGATCATAATAAATTGTTTCCAAAAGCTGTTACCTCGCATTCTGACATGATCTGAGCCAATATGGTCAGCTGATGCTACAAGACCTACAGTAAACACATGCCAGCAGATTCTGAACATACTATAGGAGAGGGTATGCCCTTAAAATGATCAGATTTGTTCACTTTCCAGATGACTTCAGGTATGTGAAAACAATCATAAATGTTGACAAAGCTGTTATGAAGCACCGACTGCAATTAATCTGTAGAACTGGGCAGAACGGTTGAATGCAGAACTTGTTCAAAGTGTGCTATAGCGTCATAAAAATGGGATATGAATGAGCTGACGAAACATTTTTCTTGCGTAACAGCAAATACACCTGTAGGTTCTCAAAATATTTTTTTTTGCTTCCTAGATGGCCTCAACTGACGAACAAGCTGCAGCACATTATGGTGACAATTTTTTAAAATTTTTCTTAAAGAAAAATAAACCTCTAGATTTTCAATATGTTGCAGGAGAGGACTAGTTATACAAATAAGGAAAGATTTCTTTTAGACGACCTATATGTGAATATACTATCTGAAAAAAAAAGTAATTTTTTGCAAGTGCTTGTTATTCTCAAACACATGGTTAAACTATGAATATAGATCAGCTTGATATTTTTTGTGAAGCTAATCACAAGCAATCAGTTACAAGCATAAATAATCTGGGGCTCCTTCAAGAATGCTAATGTGTCAGAAATTTATTGTAAACTTGACTCCAAATGTGTTCCTTTCTCGAGTTCTCACCAGATTTATTCTCGTTCTACATACCCTTTGGGATGGCAGAGCCGTGGTTCTCCTCTAACACCAGGCAAGGAAAGCACACAAATGATGCATATGTAGATGTCAGAAGGAAGCTCGTAAGGGACAACTTCATATTTCGGCACAGTTTAATGTGCCCCCATTGTTCAAGAAAACAAAATGATGAGTTACATTCGATATATGCATCATCTAAAAAATGCACACAATTTTTTTCAGTGATATTTAACAGAGTCAAGCTACATCTCTGACTGGTTTTGGCTGGAATAGCCGAGGTTGACAGTTACACAAGCTGATGTATGTCAGCACTGAAAATATAAAGGAAAAAGGGCAATTTAAAATGCAGTGTGGCTACAACGATGGCGGTTTTCCACAACAATGGTGGGAGGCGGTCGTCTTCAACGATGACAAGATCACCAGGCTTCAGAGCTGTAGGAGATCCGCCAGCACCTTGGTGCGCAGAACGGAGCTGGAGGAGATATTCCCTTTTCCAGCGCTTCCAGAACACTTCAATGGCTTGCTGGCGTCGTTCGCTCCGTCTGCGTAACGTCAAGGGCGTGCTCTGTTGCTGGACGTTCTCGAGAAGCGGCAGCCTGGCAATACGACTCCCGACGAGGAAATGAGACGGGGTTAGAGGGAGCACCTCTTGAGGATCCGTGGATATGCTAGTGAGGGGTCTGCTGTTTACGGCCGCTTCGACTTCGTGAAGGATGGTGACCAGTTCTTCGAATGTCTTGCGACTATGGCCGAGGGTCAGTCTTAGGGATGATTTCACCGTGCGGATCATGCGCTCCCACCACCCACCCCACCAGGGGGCGGAAGGGGGATTAAACCTCCAAGTGATGCGAAGATTGCTGGCGAAATCTTGGACGGGCGACTGCCGACAACAGACAGGAACAACTTCCACAATCGAGCATCGCGCCTCAGCGCACGAGCAACGAAGCCGATCAACGGAACGGAAGCCGACGAGTTCTTGAGCAGGCTAGTCCTGGAGAAAAAGGGACCTCGGAATTGCTAGAATCGGTCGCACTCTCATCAGTTCACGTTTCCACGGTTCACCACCAATGTGAAGTCACAGAAAACCATACTGTCGAAATTCCTGTAGCCACACCGAGTCACCGTCGTCACGGGGAACCCAGACTACGTCGTCTCAATATCCTTGCTGACGGCCCTTCGATTGGCAAGGTGTGCCTCGAGGAAGACTTCGAACACCAGACATTTGAAGAAGACCTTCAGGGTTCATGCTCATCCGGACGCAATATTTTCGATGCTGCCTTTGGTTGGGAACGTGATGCTCAGAACTGCAGCCCTGGAGGACAGCAAGCTGCAGAACTGACAAGATCCAGAGAAGCTTCAGGCTTGCCATGTCGCATCTATGCGGTTCGCAATCTAATAACTATACCCGATGAACCCAATGCGGCGCTTTGTGGCATGCCAAGCTACCTTTATCACCGGGACACAACTTTGAATACTCTCGAGTTGCCTGCTTATGCACCTTCGACTCGGAGGGTCGACGTAACGCCTGTCTCGGATGAAATCACAATGTCTGCGTCTGTTCGTGCCAGCGCACATCGTGTTGAGAGGCATAGCCTATCAACATCGCTCTTTACTTCGAGTCGTCTTCACCGGAAATCTCATGCGGTGACACCTGCGGTGGAAGTTGTTCCTGTCTGTTGTCGGCAGTCGCTTGTCCAGATTTCGCAAACTGATAGCTCGGAGGATTAGGAGCGAACGAGGTGCTGAACATCGAAGTATCCGTTGGACGACCAAGTAACCTGTTAGCACGTAGTAGAGTGAGGATAACCAGATCTGTGATCTCCTCGCTGGCCTCTAAGTCCCTTTCGAGGTCGTTCAGGTCGATACTTTCGTAAATCTCCCTGTCCAGTCCTTGCAAAACATTGGCGTTGCGCATGAGAAGGGCTACCTTGAATTCCAAGAGACTTGTCGACGAAGGGTTGTTGAGCAGGCCGGATATTTCTGAAGTGAGCGTCCTGACCCTCTCTCGGACAGGCTCCCGAAGTTGTCGCGGTCCATTCAAAAGGCACTGCCCAGCTGCCATATTTCTTCGAAAGTCTTCTCCCGGGTTTCGGCACCAAAATGTTGAGAACTATGGCAAACCGGAGTCGGAAAGGTGCAGGGTTTAATGGACCGATGCTAGAACAGTACAGGACTGAATGGTTGATGCGCGCGTGAACGATGGCCGATGATCTTCGTCCTTCAACAAGTCCTTCGTCCTTCGTTCTTACAACAAGGCATACATTTCCTCATTCTCCGCATTCCTCATTCAAGTAATGTTGAAGAAGTAACCATGCGAAGAAACAATACAACAGTGAAGCTGGCTTCAGTACACTACAACATGTAACAATATACAGTATGCCTCAGTGTTTCCCAAACCGTGTGTCAGGACCCCCATTGAGGCCGCGATAGCCCAAACGGGGCCCAAGAGAGAGCAGATGAAGTGAGGGCAATATGCCACAAAACCAAGCAAACTATCTCTCTATGACTGCATTATATTGAAGTTGTTTTACAAAAATGCAAGTTCAGTTCAGCACACAATCAGTCGGGAAACAAGCTAACTCGCAGCAATGCTTTGAATCAAGTGTGCCGCAGTATTCCTCACTGTATCATGACGAGACCGTGGACCTACATCAGACGCTACTTGCACGCACTAGTATAACATTCATATTTCTTTATTTATTTCGAGAACCCCAAGGGTCCGGAGGACATTACATGGGGGGTGGGAACTGGAGCGTAAGATACATTTACAGCAACTTGATAGAAACAAACAAGCAAGCAGAAAAGAACAACACAATTAGCAGTAAGTAAACAGGAAAATAAAGAAACGACGACAGTACAATCTTATATGAAAACAAGTATTAAAGCGTGAAACAGGGAGTTCACATAAGTACAGATAATTAACAAATATGATAAGGGGGAGCTGAAAAATTTCATAGCAACTGACATACAAGCGTGGTGGTCTTGTGGGTGGAGTGAACGGGAGAGGGTGTTACAAAATAGTGTATGGTAGATAATAGTTGCGAGAGGTGATGGGAGGTTGTTCCATTCGATGGCAGTTGAACAAAAGAATGATCTGGATAATGCATTGGTATTACAATGAAAGCATGTGACCTTATTAGTGTGGTGGATGCGAGGAAAAATGACACTCGGGCAGGTGATGGGCGATTGGTGCGGTGGCAAGATGAAAAAGAACCAATGGAAGAGGGCTAACTTGGCAAGAGGGCGACGATGTTCGAGTGAGTCGAGATTAAGGTTTGATTTTAACGCGGTTACAAGGGATCGAATTTGTAGTCGTTGGAAATGAAACGGGCAGCCCGATTCTGGATGGCTTCTAGGGCGTCGCAGAGATACTTTTGGGGAGGGTCCCAAATAGGTGATGCATATTCCAGCTTGCTTCGTACAAGAGCCGTGAAGGTTAGGAGCTTAAGATGGAGCCCGCCAACCTGAGGGTACGTCTAACAAAGCCTAGGGAGCGAGATGCGTTAGTTATTATGTGGTTGATGTGCTCGTTCCAAGTTAGGTTGGAGGAAAGGTGGATTCCAAGATATTTGTAAGAATCTGCTCGGGTTAATGTGATATCACTTAGAGTGTAGGGGAAGGGAGGAAGGCAGGAGACCCGTCTTCGAGAAAACGACAAAATGCGACACTGTGCAATGTTCAGAGGCATTTGCCACCAATTGCACCAACGCCGGATTAGTTAAAGGTCGCTTTGTAAGGTTAGTTGGTCAGAAAGAGAGAGGATTTGCCTGTACACTACACAGTCGTCAGCAAAGAGACAAATTGTGGAAGATATGCCTGAAGGAAGGTCATTTATATAGATAAGGAAAAGGAGAGGGCCGAGGACTAAACCCTGAGGGACACCAGAAAGCACAGGTACATCTGGGGATAGGTGGTTGTTGCAAGTAACAAATAACGTACGATTAGTCAGAAATTGAGCTATCCAATGGACGACATACGGGTCGAGGTTAAGCAGATAGAGTTTGTATAGAAGCTTAGAGTGCGGCACCATATCGAAGGCCTTGCGAAAGTCTAAGAAAGCGGCGTCAGTCTGATGATTATTGTCCGCGTGCAGAAAGATGTCGTGAACAAAACTGACTACTTGAGTTTCACATGAAAAGAGGTTTCGAAACCCGTGCTGCAAGTGATAGAAGAAGCATTTTTCTTCAAGGTACTTAACTACGTTGGAGTATGCGTTCGAGAATTTTACATACTATAGATGTGAGTGAAATGGGGCGGTAGTTATTAACGATGTGGCAGCTGCTTGATTTGTGAATAGGGGCAATCTTCGCCATCTTCCAGTGCTGCGGTATGGCAGAATCTTGGAGTGACTGAGTAAATATGCAACATAGAATCTTGCTGGAAATAGATCTCGTGTTGTATAGAACCTTCGGGTTAAGTCCGGACCAGCACTCGACGACAGCTTAAGTGACTCAATGATATTACAAATACCATGAGTGCTGATATAAATGGGGACCATAGGTGACACGGCGATTACTGATAATGGAGTTTGGGTGTACCCGTTATCGGTGTTGAAAACGGATGAAAACAAGGAAGCGAAAGCGTTGGCGCAGTCGCTGTCGGCGGGTGTCAGTTAGACTGATACGGTGGGATTTTGGTGGAGATAAGATTTTCCAAAATTGTTTTGGTTTATTCGTCAAGAGAGACGGGAGGTCGATGGTAAAGAACTTATGTTTCACTTCCTTGATCGAGCACCTGTATTCCCGTTCACAGTAGTGAAATTTAGCCCATGATACGTTGTCGCCAAGACGCTTTGCTTTCCTGAATAAGCGCTTTTTCTTGGTTAGCAAGATTTTAAGACTTTTCGTGAACCAAGGATTGTGATCATAAGATTTCACTCTTATCTTTGGAGCATTGTACTCGGTAAGGTAGTTTATGTTGTCACGAAAGAGGGACAAGTTATCCTCAATGGAGTGAGGCAAGGTGCCATGAAATGAATTTTCATACAGAGCTTCAAGACCCTCGTTGATGGCTTGGAAGTTAGCTCGAGCATAGTCGTATATGGTTTTATCGTTGAATTTATGAACATTTGGACTACTTGAAGAGATATCTTAGAAAATGGTCACTGAGACCATCAGTGACATGCAAAGAAGTGATGTGCTCAGGATGGGAGGTTAAAACCAAGTCAAGGGTTGACTGCGTGGCATGAGTTATTCGGGTAGGATATGGAACGGCATGCGATAGATTAAATGTAAGGCATAAATCCACAAACAGTGTCTCTTGTGAACTCCGGGAAAGATTGCCGTGGAGCAAGTCCCAATTTATTGACCGTATATGTATCTGCGTATATTGAAGGTGTATATTACTGTATATGTATCAGGGCAGATTTCAAGCTTCCTGAGCGCGCACAGACGGTGATCTCAGTTGTCTCGCGACGTAACAGACGGAGAAAGACACCGGCTGACACACACAGACATCCCGAAGGCTATGCCCATCTTTGTTGATGCACCCACGAATCCACAGGAAGACTGCCGAAGCTCTCCCACTCGTATTAAGTACCTGTAGCTTGAACTACAAACAGTTTAGTGCACACTCCACAAAACGAGAACAGCTGATTGCTGCTTTCATGGGCGCGGCCATGCGAGCGGCCATGCGAGCCGAGAAGGACCGTTCACCAGAGGTGCAATTTTAGGTAAGTTCGAACGTGGCGCCAGTCGTCGGTGCAACAATTTCCAGAGTGAACCGAGTTCGATCAGCTCAGATAACGCTTTTTTCATTCTTTTTCTTTCTAGTAATATTTATCATTCTTTTTGATTCATTTCCAATTCTAATTCCAATTCCAGCTCAACCGCTCAGCGCGCTGACACTAGTGCAACGTAGGGTCAATAAATCTTTCGCTTCCTGGCTTCCCTAAGGAGAAGAGTACTTGAAGTATATTCCTGTTGTGTGATTCCTTTTTTCCCTCTCTACGTTCCAGAAACATACGGTTTCTGAGCCAAGACAATATAGTTGCGAGCGCAGTTGACTTACAGAAGTATCCTATACAGATCCCGTACCGCGAAGACCACCACCCCAAACGTGGTTTGCCACGGTTTCGGTTTTGACCATTTGCATGTCAAAATTCAGGGATTGATATTTTAATACATGTACGCGTTTCAAAATTTTTAAACGTGGATTTTAACTAGGACAGTCTCTCATATCGGTATCTGGCTTTTGTTCAAGACGTCCTTATTAGAGTTAATTAATGAATTTAATCGATTAGTCATCCTTATTAGTCATTACAGTCTCTCTTGGAAAAGATACGCGCCCGTAGAACTCAACTGTGAAAATGACGTGCTCTCGTGACTTTTTTATAAAAGTTTGTCCCCCCCCCAAGCTGAAACACACACACACACAAAATAAACGGGGTGCCACAAACGCATACTTCGTGGTCGTAGCCATATTTTAATGGAGATTTTTTAAAATAAAACAACTAGGACTATGTGTACATTAGTTTCGCACGTACGCGTACGCGAGTGGAGGAAAACCTTATCTGCAAGGTATTTTGGCATTCTAATTTGCATAATTCACTAAGATGTTTTTTTTGTGTGTGTGTGAAGCTCTTTTTCTTTCTTCGAGAAACAGAAAGAGCAGAATTGCTGGCAGTCGGTTTAGATATGAGATGAATCCTTCATCGATATGCTTCAAATAATTATCCCCAGAGGTGACATTTGTTTTTAGTGCACTGTTTCAGATTTTCCATTATCGATATACTTCGTCGGAAGTCGGCAAGGGGGAGCGAGCCCTAACCTAACCTAACCCAACCTAACCTAACCTGAAGGAGAGCACTGCTGGACATGGAGTTAAAGATTGAGAAGTACGGCATTTTCAAAGAGGTCCTCGGAGAGAAAATTCGAGGGTGGGGGGCAGAGCCAGCACTGTGAAAACTCGAGGAGCGGTGGACTGTTCCCCCTGCCCCCACATTCCGATTTAAACCGAAACTAAACAGGAGCAGCTTTCCAAGCTAGGGCTCCGGAACGAACCGACAACAGTAAAAAACAATAAAAGAAAAAGAAAAACAAGAAAGAAAAAAAGAGGAAGGAAGCACAAAAAAGATATATTCGCTTGAACCGCAACGGGTCAAAAAACATTGCAAACTCGTTTTTTTTCTTGTGCCAGTCATCGGCATTTTTAGCAGCTTTTCTGAACCGTGATGTGGATTACAGGCCCAAATAATCACAAATGAGCAAACACGCATCCTCGCTGCTCAATTTTTGGTCACTTTACGTCGTTTGAAGTGCAAATTGTTGCGCCTACCACTAGCGCCACATTCGCGTTCAAATTGCTCCTCTGTTGAACTGTCCTTGTCGGCTCGCATGGCCGCGCCCATGAAATCGGCAATCAGCTGTTTTCGTTTTCTGGGGTGTACACCAAACTGTTCACAGTTCAAGGTACAGATACTTAATCCGAGTGGGAAAGCCTCGGCGGTCTTCCTGTGGATTCGTGGGTGCATCAACGAAGATGGGCATAGTTTTCGGGATGTCTGTGTGTTCGACAGCTGATATCTGTGCGCTGAATTAACTTCTATTTTTAAAAAAAACTTCAATATATTGCAGTTGTAGCGTGATAGTTTCCTTGGTTTTGTCGCATATTGCGTTCATTTCATCTGCTTTTTCTTTTCGCCAACTGGTGTAACCCCTGCTTTGACTATTGCGGCCTCCCTAAGGTTTATGTGTCAGTTTTGGAAACACTGATATTGTTACATGTGACACATTGTAGTGTACTGCGGCCAGCTTCACTGTTTGACTCATAATTTGCACGGTTACCTCTTTAATATTATTTGGACTACTTTCATCTGATACTGTACCATTAAATAGGATAGAAATTCATTATGGTTCAGAATTATTTTTCCTTTGCAATGTTCCCACACTGATCTTGATGACAAGTTGTCTCTCATTAAATTCCTTTTGGGTTGTATTTCACATTGCTTACAGCATAATGTGAGAATGAGAAAATGTATGCTTCACATGTTCTCAGCATCCTCTACAGCAACTGCTCCTGGGCTTAAAATCCAGAAACTACACACGAAAAAAAAACTGTAGAACAGACGACACATCAAAAAGGACACGACAAAATGATTGGGACTGTGTTATGCTATACTTTTTTTGTGTGTGTGTGTCTCTGGTTCTGCATTTTTGTGAACATGTGCCATGTTGCCGGCACCCTTGCCCTCTTGTCACAAAAACACCCTCAGACATAAAAATGCAGACAAAAAAGTAGAGAACTCCAACTTAACATAACAAGAGAGAACAAAGAGGGGACACAGGAAGCTTCTAGATTCTCGGAACATACGCAGTGACCCCTCGGTTTTTAAGAAAAACCGTGGCCCTTCCCCGAACAATACTCCCGTCTCCTTAAATAATGACCGGTTGTGCAATCGCTCATTCAGTTTGGCACTGATGATCTCCGTCGCATGACGGATGAAACGTCTGAGTAAACCTTGTTATTTTGTTATGTTAAGTTGGAGTTCTCTACTTTTTTGTCTAGTTATGTCGTCTCCCGGCTTTTGGAGTACTTTTGCATAAAGATGCAGGTTGTGAGAGGCACATAAACACTGCTTACATTGCTAACCTGTCTATCACAAGACATGTGAAAGGATTGCCTAATTAAAATTCAATAATACAAAAATGATTCTGAAATACATAATTCCAATAGAAGGGAGAGTAAACATTGGAATAACAGGTAAAGGTAAAGCACTGAAGTGTTGGCATTCTTCTGATGTGTATGATATACTGCTCTATTTAACCCATGACATACATGTTGTCAAACATTAACTTCTTGCATTCAACATCAAGATGCTGTACCTATTCCATCTAAGCGACTCGTCTTTACACGGACACGTGGCACACCATTTTGGCATAAAGATTTGATATCTCTGCTTGTTGGACATATCAAGCAAATACTGTGCCAAAATTGTGTTACCTACATGACATACTGCTTTGCTGAGATATGTTACGGAAGAAATACTCCTGAAGCGATTAAAGGAAGTGCATACGAGTACATATGCTTTGCAAAGTTGGTCCAAAGTTCCAAGTGTTGAATTGGCAAAGCGTTAGTCATCTCATAACAAAGTGATGAAAGAAACTAGTGAGAAATGCGGAGCCGCAAGCACTGTTGCATGGCCATGTTCACAATGGGCCATGTTCACAATGGGCAATGACGCTTTTCACTTTGTGTACCGCGGACTGACTATGCTCAGTGAGTGGTTTGCAGTATCTATGATTGATGTAGGCCATGGCAACTACCGATGCACTTTGCAGTGTGTGCAATGATGTCTTTTGTGAACGAGACAAACCTCAATATATTCCCACGTAATTTTGATCCTACAATTAATTGAGTTGAGGGTTTCAGGTATTTAAGTGTGCACCTCTCTTCTGATATTTAGTGGGAATCACACATTAGTTACGCATCCTCTAAGCCTCTTAAAAAAATTGTCTTCTTGAAGTGGACACGGAAACTACCTTTCGCAGACAGTACACTGCTGGCATACAAAACCCTTGTACAAAGTGCCTTAGAAACGGTACAGATGACATCACACTGTCCATCATAAAAACAAATGACATCATACTGTTCAACAGTGCCACCAATTTGGTACAGTTGAGCTACGCTCAAAGCTAGGGGGGACGAGTTCGCATCAAAAAGGCACGGTCTTGAGGGGATTATGGTGGTCTTTGACAGAGCACGCGACTTTCGGTCCTACTTTTCTTTCAAGAGGAGGCAGTGAACAAATGCCCATTCGTGGAACCCAGCCCTCCCCTTCCGATTTGTTTCGGTATCAGTCTGTCTACCAATGTCATGATGACATTTCTATTCTGTTGAGTTTCTTACATGCTGTCCAGGACATATATGTAGGTAGGTAGGTATGCCAAGAATTTTTTTTTATTACTACCCTTTTTTTATAGTTTGAATCCCCCGAAAAACCATTGCACAGCACCAGAACACAAAGGCTACATAATGACCCAGTTTCACCAACCTTTTCAGCATCTGAACTAAGGTC
This sequence comes from Ornithodoros turicata, assembly GCF_037126465.1. Taxonomy (NCBI): domain Eukaryota; kingdom Metazoa; phylum Arthropoda; class Arachnida; order Ixodida; family Argasidae; genus Ornithodoros; species Ornithodoros turicata. The sequence goes on along the minus strand of NC_088203.1, from coordinate 52,849,855 downwards.
ATTAAACTATCTGCTTCACCACATCACCGATGGAAAAAAAGAAGTGTCTGTTAAGTGTCTGTTCGAGGATTGGCAACCCTTGATATTGGTTCAGTTAACCAGAGTTGGTGAAACCGGTCCTATGGAAGTCACCGAAACATTCATTACATCACAAACCAAAGTTTGTAAAAAGAATTGAGTGCTAGCATGAAGTTTTGGCAATTCTAAGTAGCATTTTAACTGCTGCCTATGTAGCTGCTGCATAATTACAAGTAATTCAGAAAAAGTAGTACAAAATTTGAGGGCACTCTACTCTATCTTCCTCTGCGTGGTATTGAAAACTGTGATGATTCCAAGTGCTCATCGTCTTGGCCCAGATTCTGTAGCAGATTTATCAGCCATTTGTGTTCCTATTTGTGGTACTGTGGCAAACTAGTCACTCCATCCACATACCAGCATTCCTAGGTTACACATACCATGTGGTTGATATACGAAGAGGAGAGTCAAGTCCTGTAGATCGCATAAACAAAATACAGAAACCGACACTGAAGATTTTTGTTTAAGTTTAATTTGTACAAGGTTTCGCATGGAGGTCCACGCTTCCCTATTGAAAAATCCATCAAGATTTTCTGCTGGTCCATTAGTAATTCGTGCTGGACCAGTAGATACGGCTACTGGTCCAGCAGGCGAGGCTAGTGGACCAGCAGACTTGGTTACTGGTCCAGCAAGAAAGGCTACTGGACCAGCACGCCTTGGTTACTGGTCCAGCAGGTGAGGCTAGTGGACCAGCAGACTTGGTTACTGGTCCAGCAAGCGAGACTAGTGGACCAGCAGACCTTGGTTACTGGTCCAGCAGGTGAGGCTAGTGGACCAGCACACTCATGTACTGGTCCAGCAAAGACAGCTTGTGTCCAGCAGGAAAATTCTGCTGGTCTGTGTGGCCCAGTAAGTGGAGGAATTTGGACCAAACAGAATATATACTTGTATAGGCCGTAAAAGTACATAGCGACCGGTATTTTTAATGCATGTTAAAACAGTACTCAACACCAAAGCAAAACTGGCTATGTATTTTTTATTTGCACTATTTTTCCACTGCACATATGCCCCGCTCCTTAGGTCCTACCTGAGGAAGTGTCGGTTTCTGTATTTTGTCTGTATCATGTAGTTATAAGAGTGGTTTAAACCACCTCACAGAAGTTGCCGATGCTGTTCATCAACTTTATTTTGAGATGGACAGAGAGTTTCATTGCCTGGGGCGGTACTCTACCCCATAGCTGCTTGTGGTGTGAGGAAGGAAATAATGTCCCATGGAGTCCAAAATTGCCAAAAAAGCTTCGAGAGCAGGCATTCGTGGGCTCGATTTAGCTATAGGCCAAGAAATTTTAGAGAGAGGGGCAGGAGTTCAGATTATTGAGATCTCAAAATGGCAGTAGTGTGGCAAAATGGCTTTGGAAAGCTCAGTAGTGTGGGCAATGACAAAGAATATACTCTGGATCTTCTACAGCACTGCAGTGACAGCACCTGAGAGAGTCAACTTGCCTCATGTGGTAATGACACTGAGCTGTAAATGCCCCATTGAGTCACAGTGCACCACATTGGCGAGAAGTGTTCTGTGGCATCCAGAAACCAAGCTCTGGGCCAACATTTCTCAGTATAGACGGGACGAAAACGTCAGCTGTCTATTGACAGGAACACTATTTAAACAATCCATTGATATGTTGGTGAACGAGATCTGCTTTCTACATGACCAGTAACATTCCTTTGCTATCTTTCACTGTGATTTAATTAAACACATCCCTCATGTGACGGCGTTCCCGGCACAGTTTTACCTTGCTAAACCACTTTTCGCGGCGCTTATCAAACATAACATCAGCGGTTCTTCGTAGGCCGAGGCCGAGGAAAGCAAGAGACGTTTCCATGATATTTACCGTGATGTACGTGATTACCGTCGTGACAAATGGTCGACACGGCAGTTTTGCGGTACGTTTTATATGTTGCCTATCGTGGACATTTTTCGCTACCAGATTGCCTGTCCAAAACAGCTACGACTGCATCAATGTCACTTCACCAATGAATTCCTTCATAAGTTACACGCGAGTGTTAGCACACCAAGTCGTTACACGTCTGAAAAATACCTGACGAAATCGGCAGAAGAAACATATGCTTTATTAGAGCTTGCAGTGATTATCCTTTTCATGCAGCACATCACGCAACACCATACAGCTCCGTCGTTACTCCATTTTCTCTAATAGCCTCTTCCCCAATAGTAGCCGAACGGCCGAACCTCTGAAGCGTTGTTTTCCTAGTATTCATACGCGTAGTTATTTACGCCTCTAACTTAATTAAATTAATGAATAATTGAGATATACATGCTGAATACCACACAGAATTGCATAAAGACTCGTTATTCTGGAGTGTGACCTTCTTAAACACTGATTTTCTCACGTAAAACCATGCTTAACACTGGACTGCATAGACCCGCTGTGATTTATTTTGACAGTTTTAATTTGAAAGGATTGGAATTTGAAGGGTGGATTTCTTAGCGTGGATTTCAAAAGTTTTATTATTAAGAGTGGGTAACAGGGTACACCCGTCTCAGCGACCATTCTAGGAACAAAATGGTACCTGTGAGGCTCCAGCTGGAACTTCTGGAACCATCTGAGACCAGAGTGGTACCACTGATATCACCAAAGTGGAACCAGCCACTCCACTTGGGAATCCAGCTGGGACCATCCACATTCAACTGGAACCATTCCGGGACCATCAAACATCCAACTGGAACCAGTCCAGATTCAAGTGGAACCATTCTGGGACCAGTCCAGATTTTCGCCTGGGTATTACATACCGATGCACACAGCGCGGCAGGCAACACATTGACTGCATTATCCTCCGATCAACGGCCGTAGTGCCTGCGAGCAGGGGTAAAAACATGCAAAGCGGCGTTGAAAAAACGGGAATGCTTGACAAATCGACTACTGACCTGAGACACGGATAAAATCCTCGAAATCAAGCACGAATGACGCCGAATGCTTGTAAGCGAACGCACGCTTCCTAACAACATTTTGTGAGAGACTGATTTTAATGCGTGACCGTTGACGCCGACGGAGAACGCGTCCACATACATCCAATGAATCTTGTACGGAATGCATTAGAAATAGCTTACAGTAAGAGGTGTAATACCAAGGTACCACGGCACATGTACTTCTGAGCATAATATGTTCACAAACATTTGAAATAACGCGAACTGTTTTCAGCTCGCACGAGCCACTATGTGGTGCGGCAGGTAAATGTATTACACGCGCCCTCTTGGCGACATCGCAGCGGACCAAGCGGCGGACGGTCCGTTCGCCTTCCCAATCGTTCTTATTATCGTCGCCTTCCCAAGCGTTCTTCCCAATCGAATCTTATTATTTAATTTGAGAATGATGATGCACCGTTGGTCACAATTACGCTTGTTCCATTAGCAACTGACTTTATTATTATAGTGGCGGTAACGCAACATGTTGGATCCCTTTAGTTCAATTGGAAAGCATTTTCTCATTGATACACACTAAGCCAGTTCCTCATTCCTTCTATTGGCGCAGTCTGTAATACACAACACGTCGGATCCCATTAAATCAATTGGAAATCGACATTTCTCATTGACGCCCACTAAACCAATTCGTTGAATTGGTTCCTTCCCCAAGAACACAATGACCTCCCGAGGATATGACTCCCCGTCATATCATCAGGACCTCCTATGGGAGATACCAAATGACGCGGCTAGTACAATCCTGGGAGCAAGCGGATACTTTAGTGAATTATTTATTTTGGGAAGTGAGGGCACATTTGCAGCACCCAGTCAGCGTGTGTGTGTTTTTCATATATTCTCAACTTCGGTCACCAGCTACCCTTCGTGGTTTCTCATCTGTATTTGTTCAGCGTATTTCTCATCACAAACAATGAGTGTCACAGTTTAAAAAGCAAAAAAAAAGAGAGATATATAAAAGGCCCGTAGGCCACTAACACCAACGAAACTACTTAGAAAGGCATATGATGCAGCAGCATTTACTTTCCAAGACAGAACAGATACAACTTATTGCTTGTCTTCAGATCTTCAACAGATTCGGAAGTCTTCTTCGCATCTCAGTCAAAACAAAGGGTGAGGTATCAGGTAATATGAGTAATCAGGTAACTTTATATCGCCCATAACCGACAATAAAGTGAGAAATTCCTTGGAGTATTAAATCGCTATCAAGGTAGTGTCCGTGTTTCTTACTGCTTTGGTTTGAGGCATGCATCGTAAGTGAAGCTTGGGCAGTGAAACGCTATTATTTTTTTTGTCTCTTCGGAAATAAAATGCTCAGTGCATCCTCCTGCCAGGAACCCTTTGCGGACACACATGCAACAAGACCGCAGTGAAAGGTCCAGCAAACTGTATTTTACTGCACGTCAAACGCAGCACATGGACGAATTCCCTTAAAATCCGACGATCAGTATTTGCACCCCTATATCACTCTTTATTTTATATTTTTGTTCGTTTTTTTTTTATTTATGCATGAGGACTCTTTCTTTGATTGTACTGGGTAATGAGAAATAAATCGGGAACTTGATTACTGCTAGCAGGTATTAAAATGCACAACGCAGTATTAAAATAGTTTACTTCTCCTGTGCTTGTCCTCCGGTTGACGACCGCAGGATGTACGCAAATGACAATCACTGAAATCACTGGAAGCTCCTATGATGACAGCCTGTGGACCTTCCCCGTCCATCCCATCACGGACGAGGAGGTGATGACACTTTGAGGACATCCTGAGGACCGCGTGTGTTCTTGGGGTGACTTCGTTGATGTGGTCTTCGCCACACAACACTGTGGAGCCGGGTTCCGCGAAGGCAACTTCCCTGCTTAACCTCCAATTCAGTTAATGAGAAAGAGTCGGCTTTCACACGTTGAACGAATTGTCAGTCTGATTATTTCCAACAGGGAAGGATACCAACCAAAAGTTGCACGAAACATACAGACAGAGAACTAAACTTTAATTCATGAAATCCCAGGGCTTCTGGACGTAAATTCCAAGTTAACAAGTATAAAAGCACGTCCAGGCAAGTTACGACACGAGTTACGACACCGAAAAGTGGGAAGCGCTTCAGTGTGGCTCTAGCCAGTCCTCCATAGCTCCCGCATTCGCCGCGGTAGAAAAATAAAACCACGTCATAGTCACGTGGTGTTACATCGTCAGGCATCATGACGGATGCCCATTGACCCAAAGATGTTGCGCCATCCGCCGGAAGCTCCCGTTTACGCAATGGTCCAGGGAAAATGGCGGGCGCTTAAACCACGTGATCTCCAGGAGCCACTGACAGCGTCCCCGAGCTGCTGCGCGCGAAAAAAGCTGGGCCCAGTGCGCATGCGCAGACCGACCTCCTTTCTCAACCTCCTCCTCCTTCTCTCGTCTGGGTTTTCGTCTCTCCTCTCGTCCCCCCTACCCCCCAGCCTCGTCCGTTTGTCTTCAGCGATTGCTGTACAGCAACGATCATGCTGTCCCAAAGCAGACAATCAAAAAGCGATGATATATGACAAATCAAGTTTATTTGTCCTCGGGAACTACCTCGAAAAAGCTACAGTACATATCTTTTTTTGCCTTGTAACAGGCTTCACTGGAGCTTTAGGTGCTTCGACATCGAAGGGCAGTTCAGAAGCCAATGCTGAGCTATGTGCGTCGTCGTTGCCGATGGCTGCGGGAGAACTAAAACAAAACAAAAAGAAATCAATTGATGATCCGTAACTCTGCACGAAAATCACTTCTATGATAGGCAATCGATCTTGATTTCGTATTTGAACACCAAAGCGCATTTGTCACGAATGTTCGTAGATCGCAGTGAATGAACGGCTGCGACGTGCATGAGGAGCAACTAGCATAACCACACATAATTTGATTAGCGGCATATCAGAAACGTACAAGTTACGGCAATACACTGCACAATGAAACGCCGCTAACGTACCGAGTGACTCGTAAATGTTGTACGTAATACACTTAACGTGATAAACCTGCATTACTTCCTTTGGTCACAAAAAAGTAATCAAACTTGTCATACCGTTCACCTGCAGTACGTCGGAAAGAGTGCAGACTTCCTCTCTGACGATTTCTGCATCCTTTGGAGGTGCAGGGATTCCATGTCATGTTCGTCTTCCCGCTGTTGTGATGATCAGGTGGATGTGCCATTCCGTTCTCACATTAGCAGTTCGCCACAATCTAAATCTAAAGCATTCAAACCCCTCAAACTACCCCTAGCGTCTGCGTGCACAACGGTTGCAGTCGGAAGTCCGAGAGAACACGCGTGGCCGGACAGACGCGATGTCTCCTCCGTCGTTTATCTTTCTCCTCCGTTCGACCGATCGTTTGGAGTTTGGATACGCGCGCCTCAATCAAATGACTCTCGCCCAATCAGCGCGAAGGAAACTGACGCCAGTTCTTGGAGACCAATGAGACCAATAAATTCAAATATTTATACATATAATGCGCAGCCAATCAGAGATCTTCCGAGCTGGCTCGCCGGTGGCGACAATATTTTCGAGGCGGTGCGTTTCGCTTTAGAGCCGGCGGCTGGTTGCGCGCTCCGGGATTGGGTGACAAAGTTTCAAAATATCTGACAGCTCACTGTTCGCGGGCAGTCTGCCAGGTGGGCAGCTTTAAGCAAGGTCGCTGCGTCTCCGCGGCTCGCCGATGTCGGTTGACGGTTGACCACAACGCCACAACGACTAAAGAGGTTGTGTATTCGCGGGTCTGTTCGTGAGTTATAGTGACTCTGGCCATGTACTGATCTCCGATAAAGTATCAACCTACGGACATTCTAGCCGTGTCGAAACTGGAATGCTTGGTGAGCTGACGCCTGAGGAACACTTTCGAGCGCTGTCGCATTTTCAAATACAGTGATTAAGAAGAGAGTGTTCGTAACGACAAAAGCATTTCCCGTGACTGTGTGATCTTCGGTGCATCGCCAGCATGAGAAGAAGATGCTCATCTGTGAAACGCACGCACTCGTGGACTTCGCTCGCCTCCAAAAGTAGACTGTGTGTGTGCTTTGCATGTTCGAACTTGGTTTGGTTGCAGTCTATTCAACGAACGAAACGTCCTGTACGCACGGTGAATATATGAGTCAAACATTTGAGTCTGTACGTTGCATTAATAAATATATATTTAGCCTATCAAAAATGCCTTAGTTATTTTGGAACAACGGGCGCCAGGTATGAAAACCAGTAGAAGTCAATGGTAGCCAGGGCCGGCCGAAAGGCGAGCCAAACGGAGAGGTTGCTGATTGACTGGCTGCTAGGCATCACGACGCATTTTCGTTGGTCGTATGTCCAGTGTTGCCTGAATTGTCTCAAACTATGGGCTCTATGGGGAGCTGTGGGTGCCTGGCTCTAGCCAGCCGGGTCAGCTCGTCATACTCCTGAGCCGATATCGGGAGAACGGAACGTCGCGCGCCTGCGGGACAAACGCTGTTGGAAATAGCACATCGAGACCTTCATACCGAAGGCAAACACGACCATGTGGCAGCAACGGGAAGCTTTTTTTTTGGGGGGGGGGGGGGAGAGAAGCCGCCGGTCCCATGTATTGGGAGGAGTGTAAACGCGGAATCCTGTAACTCGAGAACAGCTAAAGTTAGACAGATACGGTAAATTTTACCACACGCTCCGCATCGACAACAGAAAGATAGCCAAATATGAACCCTCTCCGACGCGAATTTCTTTGCAAAAAATGGCCCTGAATTTCGGAAAAACGAATTTTACTAACGCGTCTCGGCCTACAGCTTCCCAACCACTACAGATCAGCTCCTGTGTGATTTGAGCGATCATAGAGCTATTCCAGACCCGTTTGGGCATGAATTTTTTGTCTCCATCCAACAATCGAGGCGGGACTACAGGACTTCCAAAGTGTCTGAAGCACCGACGGCGGCCTAGAATTTTCAAATATCTCGACAACCGTCAGGACTTCTCACAAGCCCCAAGGTGCACGCAAAGGGGAAGGAAAGGGGAATAACAACATACGTAATAAGACATATAACAAGACATAACAAAACATAACGTAACAAGAAACCGCATCCTGATATGACCGCTGCAGGCCAAGATATTAGACACAAAACCCCATCGAGCAACACCGCGATGTCGCTCGATGGGGCTAAACCATCACTGGATGGCTAAAAGACGCCTTTATCAACTGCCACCTCAAGTAGCATGCGCAGTGCTCAGTTGGAATCTCTATACATATCTGATGTATTCTGCTCGATGCTGTACTGTGCCGTAGGGGATCTGGAGCACATTCTTCCTAATTGTCCATGTTACCAACCTTCCCAAACCGCGCTCTCTGAGATCCTTAGTCAGTTGGAATTTCACCCATTCTCTGTATCAAAATTGCTTGGCCCCTGGCCAAATCCAGCCCATCAACGCTCGGCGATGAGAGCTTCTTTGATCTTTTTGGATACAACAAGACTTCGATCCTTATGGTGAAGGGGCACAATTCCTTCAATGGGTTTCACATTCTTTGAACTGGTGCAGTGTGTACAATACATGTTCGATCGCATTAACTCAACTGGAAATCAGCGTTTAGCATTGATATCCATTAAGCCAATTCATTGAATTGCTTGTTTATTCTGTGGCTGCGGTCTTCGCCACACCGCATAGTGGAACAGCGAAGGTAGCTTCTCTGCAAAACTCATGATTCCGTCAGTGAGTAACTTGTACCTGACGGGTACGTAATGAACGAATTGGCTGTCTGATTTGTCTTTGAATCTCATTGGAATTGTGGCGATAATTCAATATGTTATGTCTTCTCGTTCCGGCAGGGAAGCACATTTAGACATGTAGATCTGTGTGTTCTGTTCTATATGGAGATATTGCAGGAGATATCTCAGACTTTGTTGGCATTCCCAACTATCTTTATTCGTACTACAGCAAAATGATACAGAAGCTACAGACTTTTGGTACATCTGCCAAGCTCAGACCATGTTGGGAGCTTCTTTGTAAATTCAGATGAATAATTTTTGTGTGTTGCACTTTGGTACCACAGTTAAAAATTAGCGTCACTGTTTTCGTTTCTTGCTGCACGCTGTTGAGCGTTTTCATAAGGCTGCAAAAATATAATTAACATCGAAAATATGCTTGTATTCTACTTCCAAATCAACATCCGATCGGGACGCAATTTTGAAGTCCCAGTGATATCATGAAAAGACATCAATGCTAGGACGTTTCGAATGACGTCTTTATTTACATCAACGGGATATTTCTTACGGATCAGGACTTCGGGATCATTTCAGGACGTCCATGGGACATCGGTGGCTTACTGGGAACAGTTTTATATGAAGCAAACACGGTGTTAAAAATGACTTCTGTGCTACTTTAAGCACGCTCACCTTTTCCAATATGCAGGTGATCTAAAAGTTTACCGTGAGATCTCCTGTACAAATGATTGTTAAAATTGTTGTACAAAAAATGAAGCTAAAAAGTGTGATTACACGTACACCACGTACGCAATATTCAACGATAAGACGAGAAAGCGTCGTTCGTGACCTCGGCGTCTTTTTGGATTCGTCTTTGTCTTTTAATCTACACGTGGGAAATATAATATCTGTTGCCATGCGAAAGCTCGGCCTCATTGCACGCATTAGAGTCATTTTCAGATCCTTCTTGTTTTTGTTTTTTTTTCGCCTATCCTACACTCTGGGATTAAGGGTTCGATTCCACTCTTCCCTTTCCTGTCGTAGTTCTACGTCGTAGCCATGCTCGAATTCCTGGCTTTTGAAACGCTCCAGTCGGTGGGCAACGCCGGCGCGTATGAGGATCATCCCCCATCGTCTCCTCCGGCTGGCCGTTCCATTTTTTTAAATTCCGTGTTAGCGCCGCGAAGCAACTGTGGCTATGAGCGGCGTACAGATGTGGACATATGGAGAGAGGACAGCAGAAAGGAGTGGCTGGCCGTTCTCTGCTGGCAGTTTGTCTTTAACCTCTCCAGCAACAACTTATCAAGTTGTGCAAAAGCTGGCACTAGCTAGTGAAAGAGGAAGACCCGGGCCACCAGAGGAGTGCTCGAGTTTGTCCTCGGTCGTATTTATCGCGTCCTACCTAAAGCCAATTTTGGCGAACGTCTGGGAGCAGGCGCCCGGGTTTACGTCGTGACCGTGCTCGAATTCCTGGCTTCTGAAATACTCCAGTCGGCGGGCAACGCCGCACCCTATGACACGAGGATCATCCCCCATGGTCTCCTCCGGCTGGCCGTTCTCTGCTGGCAGTTTGTCTTTAACCTCTCCAGCATCAATATATCAAGTCGTAGAAAACCTGGCACTAGCAAGTGAAAGAGAAAGACCCGGGACATCAGAAAAGTGCTTCAGTTCGCCCGCTGTCGTATTTATCGCGTCCTACCCAAGGCCAATTTTTCCGAACGTCTGGGAGCAGGCGCCCGGGTTTACGTCGCAGCCGTGCTCAAATTCCTGGCTTCTGAAATACGCCAGTCGGCGGGCAACGCCGCAGCCTATGAGACGAGGATCATCCCCCATGGTCTCCTCCGGCTGGCCGTTCTCTGCTGGCAGTTTGTCTTTAACCTCTCCAGCACCAATATATCAAGTCGTAGAAAAGCTGGCACTAGCAAGTGAAAGAGAAAGACCCGGGACATCAGAAAAGTGCTTCAGTTCGCCCGCTGTCGTATTTATCGCGTCCTACCCAAGGCCAATTTTTCCGAACGTCTGGGAGCAGGCGCTCGGGTTTACGTCGCAGCCGTGCTCAAATTCCTGGCTTCTCAAATACTCTAGTCGGCGGGCAACGCCGCAGCCTATGAGACGAGGATCATCCCCCATGGTCTCCTCCGGCTTGCCGTTCTCTGCTGGCACTTTGTCTTTAACCTCTCCAGCATCAATATATCAAGTCGTAGAAAAGCTGGCACTAGCAAGTGAAAGAGAAAGACCCGGGACATCAGAAAAGTGCTTCAGTTCGTCCGCTGTCGTATTTATCGCGTCCTACCCAAGGCCAATTTTTCCGAACGTCTGGGAGCAGGCGCCCGGGTTTACGTCGCAGCCGTGCTCAAATTCCTGGCTTCTGAAATACTCCAGTCGGCGGGCAACGCCGCAGCCTATGAGACGAGGATCATCCCCCATGGTCTCCTCCGGCTTGCCGTTCTCTGCTGGCAGTTTGTCTTTAACCTCTCCAGCATCAATATATCAAGTCGTAGAAAAGCTGGCACTAGCAAGTGAAAGAGAAAGACCCGGGACATCAGAAAAGTGCTTCAGTTCGCCCGCTGTCGTATTTATCGCGTCCTACCCAAGGCCAATTTTTCCGAACGTCTGGGAGCAGGCGCCCGGGTTTACGTCGCGGCCGTGCTCAAATTCCTGGCTTCTCAAATACTCCAGTCGGCGGGCAACGACGCAGCCTATGAGACGAGGATCATACCCCATGGTCTCCTCCGGCTGGCCGTTCTCTGCTGGCAGTTTGTCTTTAACCTCTCCAGCATCAATATATCAAGTCGTAGAAAAGCTGGTACTAGCAAGTGAAAGAGAAAGACCCGGGACATCAGAAAAGTGCTTCAGTTCGCCCGCTGTCGTATTTATCGCGTCCTACCCAAGGCCAATTTTTCCGAACGTCTGGGAGCAGGCGCCCGGGTTTACGTCGCAGCCGTGCTCAAATTCCTGGCTTCTGAAATACTCCAGTCGGCGGGCAACGCCGCAGCCTATGAGACGAGGATCATCCCCCATGGTCTCCTCCGGCTGGCCGTTCTCTGCTGGCAGTTTGTCTTTAACCTCTCCAGCATCAATATATCAAGTCGTAGAAAAGCTGGCACTAGCAAGTGAAAGAGAAAGACCCGGGACATCAGAAAAGTGCTTCAGTTCGCCCGCTGTCGTATTTATCGCGTCCTACCCAAGGCCAATTTTTCCGAACGTCTGGGAGCAGGCGCCCGGGTTTACGTCGCAGCCGTGCTCAAATTCCTGGCTTCTGAAATACTCCAGTCGGCGGGCAACGCCGCAGCCTATGAGACGAGATCATCCCCCATGGTCTCCTCCGGCTGGCCGTTCTCTGCTGGCAGTTTGTCTTTAACCTCTCCAGCACCAATATATCAAGTCGTAGAAAAGCTGGCACTAGCAAGTGAAAGAGAAAGACCCGGGACATCAGAAAAGTGCTTCAGTTCGCCCGCTGTCGTATTTATCGCGTCCTACCCAAGGCCAATTTTTCCGAACGTCTGGGAGCAGGCGCCCGGGTTTACGTCGCAGCCGTGCTCAAATTCCTGGCTTCTCAAATACTCCAGTCGGCGGGCAACGCCGCAGCCTATGAGACGAGGATCATCCCCCATGGTCTCCTCCGGCTTGCCGTTCTCTGCTGGCAGTTTGTCTTTAACCTCTCCAGCATCAATATATCAAGTCGTAGAAAAGCTGGCACTAGCAAGTGAAAGAGAAAGACCCGGGACATCAGAAAAGTGCTTCAGTTCGCCCGCTGTCGTATTTATCGCGTCCTACCCAAGGCCAATTTTTCCGAACGTCTGGGAGCAGGCGCCCGGGTTTACGTCGCGGCCGTGCTCAAATTCCTGGCTTCTGAAATACTCCAGTCGGCGGGCAACGACGCAGCCTATGAGACGAGGATCATACCCCATGGTCTCCTCCGCTGGCCGTTCTCTGCTGGCAGTTTGTCTTTAACCTCTCCAGCATCAATATATCAAGTCGTAGAAAAGCTGGCACTAGCAAGTGAAAGAGAAAGACCCGGGACATCAGAAAAGTGCTTCAGTTCGCCCGCTGTCGTATTTATCGCGTCCTACCCAAGGCCAATTTTTCCGAACGTCTGGGAGCAGGCGCCCGGGTTTACGTCGCAGCCGTGCTCAAATTCCTGGCTTCTGAAATACTCCAGTCGGCGGGCAACGCCGCAGCCTATGAGACGAGGATCATCCCCC